>NC_142987.1:3656585-4281585 GCF_061535395.1 Colias eurytheme | reverse complement strand
TAAAAATAAGACTTACCGATGGTATGAAATGCCTTCATTGCTGATATTATTTCGTCTGCTATCATTTTTGCACTCTAATACCGAACAACACGTCCTAATTAATGAATAAATATGGAAAAAAGGTTTGACAGCTGACAACCGACTCGAATATTTTTCTGCGCATATCTGAGAGCAAGTTAGGTGATCTTACCTTACTAGTGACACGTGGGCCACGCCCACATCACACTTCTATCTACTTTACTGTTCTGTGACTGAATGTTTATAAATAAATACCTGTGTATGAGACTGTTGATCTGTTGACGTGGGTGTCGTTAAAAGTTTGTTATATACCAGTTTATGTGTTCAAAAGAATCACGTTTTATTGAGTAACCTACTTGGATTAGCTCTTCTATTTGGTACATATACTACGTTATAAAATAGATGTCTGGTCTCGCATTTGGTTGTCTTTCTACATCTATGCATATTATTATTCTGCAATCGAATATTTCCATATTTTTAAGATAACAGATGAACACGATAACGATAACAGGGTTACATTAATTATTATTAAAACTGTCGAAAATACAACCAACAAAATATTCCACAAATTTAAAATATGAACTTTATAAGCTCATCCTGCTTAAAATATGGAAGGATTTGAGAGAACATTTTATAAAGTAGCAAAGTAAATCCGAATCTATGCGTATTAATTTATGAGTAGAGGTTGGCGGAGATTATGCAGATCCGCATTAAAATTTACTGCACTCGCTCTCACTGAAACTGTCTGATATGTACGTTGGCTATTTTGACCGTTATTTTGACTTGGTTATATTTCACCTTATATGGCTTCCGTTTACGTCGCAAAATAGCGACACAGGCGTATAAGGAAGAATTTGAAAAAGGATTAAATTGAAAAAAAAATATATATTTATTTATTTATTTATAATAGAAAAAAAAGACGGGTTGCACTCCGGGAGTACCGGCAGAATTGAAAACTTGATTATTAACGCTGAGCATGTTTGATATTTTTAAATGGTATCCGTCTTACGATTTTTCGATCAGGTCACGTGTCCTGACGCGAGTTTAAGATTTTATACCCATTACAGGAAAAGTGCTCAACGCCGATAAAAAAGTTTTTACTTCAATAACGTATCGATTGAATAACAGACTAACATCTGTCTACTAGGTATGCTTATATGTTCTGTTCAGTTCATATTTTGGTTCATAGTTAAGGAACAATAACATCTAAAAGCGTGTTAAAGCTTTGCGTAAAAAAGTAACGCGACTCGTTTTAATTGGTATAGGTAAGTACAGATAATACATATTAAACTATGTATATATATAACGTAAAGTAAAATAAATAAAACATTATATGATGATTTTTTGGGATATAAATCTTGTCTAATATTTTTTTTAATTATACCGCCTCACATGACATCCAAACATCACATGATCATAATATATAGTTTCAATAAGCACAGTGCGATGCGGCTTGACATAGATTGCGAAATTCCTTTGTCGACTAAAGAGCTGCCAACGACAGAAGAGCATGCTGACACTCCTGTTTCTAATAGTTCCCTTATAAAGAAGTTTCAAACGAACCTTCACACTGGTGACGTCAAACGCTAATTAGAAGCGAAGTACAAAGCTGCCACCTTTCCTCTTAGGACGATACATTTTTACAGAAAATGCTGACGTTTTGCGTTTTTTGTTCGCTATTCGTGAGGGACACAGTGTTCCTGTGATGAGATGTTATAATGATTCTATGAAAAGAACGTTGCTAAGTCTGATTACAGATAATCTCTTGTTCTTGTAATTGAATACAGGATCTTTAGATAGAGATGAAGAGATTTTTCTTCGAAGTCTGTAATTTTTTAATGAACTACATACAGATACTACATTACTACAGCGTTAAAACATATTTGTAGTTACTTTTTTATATGACTAGCAGTCATAAAAGAAATAGATTTTATATTGGCAGATTAATTTAGTGATAGTATCTATAACACGATACGATATACGATACACAAATCTACGATTCATTCCAAAATATTATTTAAAGTTAACATTTGTCATATAAAAAATAATAATTATAATTTAATATTGAGATCATTCAAGTTCCACTATGAAGCATACACTCCTACCTGACGTGTGTATCATTCGATTACTTTATAACTTTTGTACAACATGAGCCTTTGAAACTAGCACTACGTTCTGTATTGTAAAATTTTCCTTTCCCGATTTTTCTCTTTTATTTTCGACGCTTTCATTTGCGAATATAAAGTTTTAACGAATTACTTCACGCATATTACGCGTTTATATTTTTTATCTTCTGCTCAACTATTTTAAATGTATGCACTTCAGCTTTTGTTTCATTTGCGTCGTGAAACGATTTTTCTGAAATTATCTCTATTTAAGAATGTAAAGTTGAATGTAAACTTGAATATAAAGTTGAATGTAAAGAATGTGAAAGCTTAAAAATTAAAAAGTTTGGATATAAAAGGTAGTTTTTTGACAAAAATGTATTGGGACAGATTATTCGTACAAGAGAATTAATAATTATTATTATCGGGGAATCCTTGAATATGCATTAATATGTAAAAAACTGTAGATACTTATATTTTAACGTGGATTTTATCGGAAATAATACCTACATTTCATTGAAAGCATCACATGAAAATACGAATAATAATCCATTGAGTAATGCATTATTGGAAGTAGAATAAGTGCAAGTAACGAAATAAAACATAAAATCTGTGTATTTACACATTTGGACGTTTCCAGAATTTTATTTGAAAATGTGTCTATTATGTTAAAAGACGGTAATGGAAAGTATTTTCATAAAACCTTTCTCCAAGCTCTCTTCACGTATTTTGATCTTTTAATCTCTTAATTACATGAGTGCAGGATTCGCGGGCTTTTACAAAAATAACCATTCAAAATGGCCGCCACCCACGCCTCCCTCGATATGAATTATTCTTTACGTTGCTACTAGCAATACGCATAAATTAATTCTCGGAAAACGTATGAAAGTTTAAAATATTGTTATAAGGTGGAAACGTTTTAATTTTATTTCTTTATTGCTGAGTGGGAACATCTTTCAGCGTTTATTTTTCAAGATACATTCGTTTTTATTTTAATATCTTTTTAAAAGTGTTACAATTTTATAGGAAATTTTAAAGCATCGTCACGTAGATGAAATATATTTCATAAAAACACTATTTATAATGTATTTTTATATTATCTTTACTGCAAGTTTATTGTGATTTTACGCTATAATTTGATTAAAAATAAATTACATAATATTATATTACCTCTCCTTCATCTATAATAATAGTTAAAGATGCAATAAATTATTTTCCATTTCAGGTTTAATATCTTTAACATAGTATTTCAAGATATCAAGGCGAAATAAACTACTCAATCTAATAAAATAAAACGCTTGATCGACAGACAAGAACAATAAACTATATTTTAAAAACCGAACATATCAAAACCTAACACACATCTTGCTACATGTCGCTACTAAATAGTTCGTATATGAGTGATATTGTCGATATAAAATAACACCCCTACTTATCACAATATTCACTAAACAATCATATACAAAATTATTCTATACAAACTATGCCAAGAAGCAACATAAATTTATAATGTTTTGCTGAACATAAACTTTTAGTAAGAATATCAGCTGGCATATCAGCTGTTGGCAAATACAGCACCTTAACAATTTTATCTCTTACTAGATCACGACAAAAATGATATTTAATATCAATATGCTTTGTATGTTTATGAAATGCTGGATTTGCACACAGCTTCTGCGCACCTTGGTTATCATTAAATATGCAAATAGTGTACATCTTATTGGTTATTTCATATTGTAATTCCTTAAGATATAATGCTTCTCTACATGCTTCAGATAGACCAATATACTCCGATTCAGTGCTAGAGAGGGCTACACATTTCTGTTTTCTACACTCCCATGATATTACACCATCAGATAACAAAAAACACATTCCAGTATATGATCTCCTATCTTCAGAGTTAGAAGCCCAATCAGCATCTACATAGCCTGTTATTTCTGAATTACCTTCTTTACAATATTTTATTCCATAACATTTAGTTCGTTTTAAATACCTTAATACTCTTTTTGCATATTCCCAATGCTCTTTTGTGTGACAATTATTAAACTGACTTAAAAAACTTATAGAGTAACTAATATCTGGCCTAGTTAAGACTGACAAGTACATCAAACTACCAATTAGTTGTTGATAGGGCACATGACTATTTGCCCCTACTGGACCTTTATTTACATTTAATTTGACCTCCATCGGAGTATCAACAGTCTTACAATCACTTAAATTAAATCTGCTTAAAAGTTGATCAATATAAGCTTCCTGACTCAAAGTTACATATCCTTTATCTTTATTGAAGGTTACATTCATTCCAAGACATAATTTAGCTTCACCTAAGTCCTTAATGCTGAAATTATTAGATAAAATCTGTTTCAAGTTATTAGTTTCAATTATATCATTGGAAAATATAAAGAAATCGTCGACATAGACTGTCACAATGGTCTTACAATTATTAATATTCTTTGTATACATACATGGTTCTATTTTTGACCTTTTGTAACCATTACTGATCAAACAATTATCAACCTTTTTATTCCAAGCTCTAGAGGCTTGCTTAAGTCCATAAATGGCCTTTTTAAGTTTCAATACTTTATGATCTGAACTACTACTATTATAACAATCTGGCATTTTCATGTAAATGGTTTCCTCTAAATCACCATTCAAGAAAGCAGTCTTGACATCTAAATGGTGAACATCCATACCTAACTTTACAGACAATGCAAATAATAGTCGAAGGGTTGTATGTCTCACTACAGGCGAAAATGTTTCTGTGTAATCTACACCATATTTTTGGGTGAAGCCCTTTGCGACCAAACGAGCACGATAACGCACATTGTTTTCACTATCGTACTTTTTTCGTAACACCCACTTGCACTGCACTATAGTACCATCTTTTGGTACATCTACGAGTTCCCATGCACTATGATTCTCGAATGACTGTAGCTCATCCTGTACTGCCGCTAACCAATGTTCTTTCTCTGGACCTTCCAAAGCTTCCTGCAAGGATATCTCATCCATGAACATGTTGTCATCTTTTATACAAGCACTTGCAAATCCATATCTGTCTGGCTGCTGCCTACGCCGGGGACCAGATATTATGTTGACATTGTTCAATATAATGGAGTCTTCACTGTCTGTTGTACCAGTCTCAGAGCTATCTAATGTGTCTTCTTCACAAGGTACATATAGTTCACTGCTGTCATCTGTGTTCGAGCTCTCTGATTGTTCAAGTGAATCTTCCTGAGGTGTCAAGTCTTTTTCCTCCACTGGAACCATATTCACTTCATCTGAACAATTTTCCTGTACCTTCAGATCACTCTCTGTCTCCATCTTCTCCAACACTATAACATCTCGACTGGTAGTAATGGCATTAGTCTTCGGGTTGTAAATTCTGTACCCTTTGACCTCATTGGAATAGCCGACAAGGATACATTTATCAGACTTTCTGTCCCACTTTAATCTCTTTTGTTTCGGCACATGTACCATGACTGTACTACCGAAAACACGAAGATGACTTACATCAGGCTTTCTGCCTGTCCATATCTCGAAAGGAGTTTTATAATTTAATGATGCGGTCACAGTCCTGTTCTGTAAGTACACTGCTGTGTGTGCCGCCTCTACCCAAAACCTTTTCTCGAGACCTGCATCAAATAGTAGACACTTGGCTTTCTCAACGACAGTCCGATTATATCGTTCCGAGAGGCCATTCTGCTCGGGAGTGTATGGGTTCGTTTTGTGATGTACGATCCCATGCGACTTCAAAAAATTGTCAAACTTACTGTTGCAGAATTCTGTCCCGTTGTCACTTCTCAAGATCTTTATGCTGCAATTAAGTTGATTCTCAACCTCTGCTTTATACTGTTGAAAACATGTTAATGCCTCATCTTTACTTTTCAAAAAATAAATGTATGTCATACGACTAAAATCGTCTATGAACAGCATAAAGTATCTAGAACCACCTAGAGATAGGTTTTCCATTGGTCCGCAGAGATCAGTATGCACAATATGTAGCAACTCAGTACTTCTGTTACCTTCTTTGGGAAAAGGTAAGCGGCTCTGCTTTCCCTCACAGCATGCAACACATGATGACTTTGATATATCAGTCTTACTATCAAGTGTCAATCCCTGTACAGCATCTTGCATCTTGTTCAAATACTGGCTGTTGACATGACCTAGACGTCGATGCCAAACTTCACTGGACACCATCACTGCAGCCGATGAACAACACTCAGGCATGTTTAGTTTATACACACCATTCAATAGACTCGCTGTAGCCACTAATACTCCTGCTTGGTTGAAAATCTGACATCCATTATTGTTGAATGAAACTTTGTTTCATATTTATATTATATTTTCCTGTTGCTAATAATTCTTTTTCGAAGTGAAACTTCTTTAGGCGTATTGAGAGAAAAATTTCAAGTCGATTAATTATTAATTAATAATTAATAAATTAAAAAATTTAAATATTAATTAATTTCATTTCAAATTTCATAATTATATAATATTATTATATTATATTATTTATAATGTTTGCGTTTTATTTTATTAGAGGTTCTGGGCCCATAACCTCTAATAAAATAAAACGCTTGATCGACAGACAAGAACAATAAACTATATTTTAAAAACCGAACATATCAAAACCTAACACACATCTTGCTACATGTCGCTACTAAATAGTTCGTATATGAGTGATATTGTCGATATAAAATAACACTCAATTTAAAAGCACGTAAAACATTGCAAATACCGAAAGATTTATTAATCCTCCGATAGACATAAGTGGCCGGCGCTTTAATGGTTCTATTCAGGTTTAGAGATTTCGCAAAATCACCGCTCAACCATTTCTCTCCTTTAAAGTTTTTGCTCTTATTCGACACGATTCGCGTCGTCAGTAACTCTATTCCAGACTGAGTTAAACTATTGGGTTACCGGAACTGCTGATCGGCGAAGAAATTCCATTTTAAATAGTATAAGTAGATTTTACCAATTGTATGAAAATTTACAAATTTTACAAAATAATACTGATATCATAAAAAAGGACGTGTGTGTCGAGCAGACGTGTCAGACGTGACTTCTTTGGCAAGATTCAAAGATACGAAAATCGTCGTCTTACTCCATGACGTGATGGTATTGCCATGACGCGACTTGAAATTTTTCTCTCAATACGCCTAAAGAAGTTTCACTTCGAAAAAGAATTATTAGCAACAGGAAAAGCCTTTAATTGCTCATGTATATGTTTCAGTCACCTGAAATAGAAACAGACTTTGTAATTTATTTATATTTATTTATATTTTAGGAGAATCTACAGCTGTATTCTTAAAGATAGTCACATAATATAATACTCACAATAAGCCATTTACAGATTCTCACGGCTAGAATTATATCAATCATCTTATTCTCGAGCATTTAATGTATATTTGTGACTCATTAAATGTATAATATTTCAACATAAACAGAATATACTTAAACAGGTTTTACACGTTATTAAAACTCGTATAAACGGCATCATCGTTTTTCAGTAAAATGGCCATCTCTGCAAAATGTTCAGCATGTTTTATGACTGTCGCATCCCGAATAGCGGACAGTAAAATTTTAACAACCATCTAAAATTTTTCATTCATTCAATTACTTCAAATAGCTACGATGGAATTGATTAAAATTGTTTTTACCTTAACAAAACTAAAACATTATTTTGAGTCCTTTTTATTTAAATGCTCCTAGGATGTTTGCTAATGTTTCTAAAATATCAATACAAATAACAGTTGATTATTTGCATTTAAATTTTTTTAAGTACACTTCAAGTCGATTTAGATTTTAATAAAACTCATGTTACCATTTTGAAATACTAATCTAGAAATTTTCAAACCTTTTAAAAATTTTTACCTTAATTTTGTCAAATTTAGGTATCTCAATATACTATTATAAAGGCGAAACTTTGTAAGGATGTATGGATGTATGGATGTATGGATGTATGGATGTATGGATGTATGGATGTTTGTTACTCTTTCACGTAAAAACTACTGAACCGATTACAATTAAATTTAGCACACATATAGAGGGTAACTTGGATTAACACATAGGATAGGTTTTATCCCGGAAATCCCACGGGAACGGGAACTATGCGGGTTTTCCTTTGAAAATGCGGGCGAAGCCGCGGGCGGAAATCTAGTAATAAATAAAAATCTATTTAATTTATAAAAAGAAGCATTCAGTACTCCCTGATTTGAAAGTACATATTGAAGTACATATATTCAACCTCTTTGGTAACTTTTTTCGGAGAGGATATCTAGATGGCTTTGTACCGTGGTATAATTTTGGTACAAATATAATATAAATTAAATTTTAAAAAGCCAATTATGTTGAGAAGCGTCAGCGAACCATCTTTGGGTACTATTGGGACGGGGTAAGTTTTTTATTAGACTATTAAAATTGGTACACACATTATAATAATAACTGTAGTGATTTTCAAAAATACACGAATTTTTTCCGCTGATGGCCCATTTTCGGCTTAATTTTCTCGGTCTAAGTCAAAAGTCATGAAATAAATAACAGAGGTAAATTGATGCATTATTTTCTTCTCGTACCTAGTATATACCTAGATTAATTTCCTATTTCATTAAAGAACAATCGCAACAACTACTACCCGCGCGAGTAGAGCTCACTTGGCGAAATATAATATTAAAATATGGAGAGGAAAGTGTTTTTGGGAGGGTCGGTTAGCACCAATCACGAGGTCTATTATGATGTTGTCTTGGAATTTACGTTGGCAGGTGAGCTAAGAATATACACATCGATTTATAAAGATGATTCTCGAAAAATATAACAAGAGCGTAGCGATATACGCTTTAATATGTTCTCACAGCTATTATTAATATTAAATAGGTAATTGAGATTCTTGTGAGGGTAGTGAAGTATGCTTCATTTCTTCCAAGATAATTTGCTTGCTTTCTTTAGCATTTTACAAAGTAATATTCTTTTTGCGCTGAAGTAACAAAATAATACCTACACTGTATTTTATACTACTTGTACAATGGATAAAATAAAAGGAAATATTATATTACGAAATATGTTACTGGTAAAAAAATGTTAATTTAAAATCAATGTTGATGTTTTTGCGAAACTTTATAGTGGTTTTATTGCGATTTATTTGCACTAGGTACTATTTACTCGCATTAATTGCTCTACATAATTAAAATGTAGCTTCGTGCAGTTTTAAAACAAAAGATAAGAAACGATTAATATTCTTTTGGCTCAGAGTCAAGAGAATACCACCGATTTAGTGCTAACCAAAAATTCTGACAAACATTTTAATTCTTTTGTTTACAGGCTTTAGTTTTATTTGTTATTATCTACAAATACATTATTCATTTCCTTGTGGCCTATTATTTGGATGATTCTTGGGAGTTCTTGGACTTTTTCGTAATGGCTGGTGAAGCGATATTCTTGATTGATGTTTTCCTTCAATGCCTGCATTCTTTTTGGCCTATCTTGCGACTTCATATACGAGTTTATCGAGTCAATTTTGTGTTGTTAACCTACGATCTGATAACTCTTATGCCACTAACTATAATATGTAAGTAATTTAATAAAACGCAGACGTAAAATAAAATAATTAAGCTTCTCCATCAAAATAATAATTTAAGAGTTAAGACTTAATTCAGTAGTAGGTAATGATAGTCATTTGAGACTCTTTAAAAAGTCTCGTAAAGCAAACTATGTAATCATAAACTTGCTTGGAAATGTAGGAATTTATGTACCTAGCTAAGTATTTATTTTATCATAATCTACGTAATGTATATTGTCATACTGTAGTAGGATATTTTTAAACTTTTAAAAGAGCAAATACCATTCTTTTTCTGATATAACTAATATTATTCTCTGTCTCATTTCTCATCCTACAAGTAATTTATTTTCGTTTCAAGATATAGTCATATGTCGCTAAATACTTCCTACAAATTGAAAGAGAGATAAGTGTAAAAAATAGTCGTAGATTTGAAGTTTTGAAACACGGCCAAAAGCTCGGCTCTAATTCCTGCGTTATTTTTCAGTCAAATATAAAAAAGAATATAAGGCCGTGGTGTTATTTGGCCGGTGGCTGGAAATATGCCGTATATATAGACTCTTCGTGTTTTTCCAGAGTTTAAATGACGCCGTAAGTCGCAATATGCACTATTTTTCAATCTATGAAAATTTGATTTTGATGTGTTATTTAGGAAATTACGATTAGGAAATCGAAATGCAATAACTACAAGAGATAATTATTATCTGGGTGTTTCTGTTATACAACCTAACAATGACAATTTAAAGCTTTACTCTATATAAAGAATTTACCATTGCAGATGGGTAGTTGTCGCAAAAAGCTATATCTACTCGAGCATATCCTTGTAGTGATATTAGTTTTGCACGGTGGTACCTGTCTTTGGTACTACCTTCATCGACCATCTTTAGCAGCATTGAAGTGGGAACACCTTGGTTATACATCTCGAGTTAATATACAGAAGATGCATTTTCACAAGTAACTAAGTAACTTTATGTAGATTTTAAAATAAAACGTAAATATTCTAAGATAAAAGCAGTTTAAATAAATGTATACATAATGCAGTCATTTGTACAAACCTCTCAAACCTCTACAAACCTTTCGGTGAAAGATAAAATAAACTAATATTTTTAATTATGAAAGAGGTTTCCAAAATATTAAAAAATAACATATTAAAATATCATAATATGAAATCGTATAATTAATCTATATTACTATCTCATTAGCGATAGTGACATAGAAAGATCTAACTGAATTAATTTTCGATTTTGTGTATTGTTTATCAAAGTGTGTTAGTTTCCTACAGACTACACAGTACAAGCCATTCAATCAAATACAAGGTACCCAATGAAGTTTCCTGATTCCATCGTACTCTGCGTCAATTAGGATCCCATTCATACTCCTAATCCTGTTTTAATCTCACAATAAATCTGCTCGTTTAAATTATTTCAATGTTGAATGCATTAGCGTGACTGTTCATCATTCTGAGACACAAATATAAAAATAAAACGACTGTTTTTTGTTTGAATGAGTTCTGTACAATTTTTTGCTGTTATTTTTAATTTCTTAACGTCCTAAATAGCACTGATTACTCTATTGTTTTTACAGTTATCTCAATTGCTGGTATTATTGCGCGTGCCGACTATTCAACTGTATTTTTGGCGACGCTTTTCCACTGGTAAGTTTCAGAATATAGAACAATCATACCAACAGACGTTGAGAAATACATTCGAACATGTATATTTCAGCATGGCTCAGAAAAATGGCTGACATCATTCTTAATGCTTTTCGGATATGTGTTCATACGATACCGTTTTATTGGAAGTTTGGCTTGGGAATTTGTTCTCGAAAAACGGCGATGGTCCGTCTTTGTGGATCAGGTATAAGATTCGTCCTTTTTACGGAGAATTACTGAATGGAATCACGATTTATTATAGCCTCTTGCTTGTTAGGAATCTGTAGAAATAAAATGTTGTCCATTGAATGAATAAGGAGTCGAAATATATTATGCGGTTTATAAGAAAATGAACTAGAATTTATATATTATATTATAATTATTTCTTTTCGTAATGATAATACCCTGAAATGAATTTTGAAATGAAAATATTCTGTGTGTTAGAGACATTAATGGTAACGAAATAAAATATTTGTGTTATTTTAAATATTATAAGCCAATGGTTTTAATTATCTTTAAGTTAATATAATTTATAACTTGTATAAAAATTTCAAGAAAAGAAAGATATTAAAAACTACCATTAGTCTTTACGAATGACTTTCCATTGCTTATTTATTTTTGTAGTATCATCACATGATCCGTTACCTAAAATTCCGTGGAGCTCCAGAAAGCTTGATAGAGCAGGCAAAGCAGTATAAGGAACAGCTTTGGCAAATGAAGGAAGGAGTTCTGACGTCAGCACATTTACAAAAATTACCCTTTCCATTTCAAATGGAACTAATTTTCGATATCAATGTTGGTCATTTCCACGATTCTTTGTTATTGAGAGACATTGGTAATGTTGTTTTATACCTACATAATTATTTTAATATTCAGTTACGACTTACGATATAGATTAATTCCAATTATTGAAATAGAAAAGAATTTCTAACTACGTGAGTAAATTATAGATTTTTCTTTTGCGAATCGATCGATCTTTTCATTCCAATGGAGTTGACTTTATAAAACTTTATTGCTAACGGATTTCAATACATTCAATATAACTTTACTTTGTAGATTTTGAAGACTTTAAAGTTACTTTGTTATTCTTTGTGACATTTTATTCACCATTTACAAATTCACAAGCAGATATACGCTTTCTTTAATTACTATGATTATTGTCACTAGATGAAGCATTTATGCGGCACATTTCCTTGCTAATGAGGCACGAATTATACTTAAGTGGTCAACACATTTGGAACCAAGGCGTGGTGAAGGCCGGAATGATTTGTGTGAAGCGAGGCGTTATAGAAATGTTATCTGATGAAGATGATGAGAGTCCAATGATCGCTTTTAAAGAGGGAACTGTAAGAATATATTTGTAAATATTACAGTTGAACAAAAATAATCTATAATCCTATGAAATCTTATTTCCCATGTTCCAAAAGATTTTCTGAAAAGTTAAGTTGTTGATAAATCCGTTGCGACTTGTCGTTGCTTTTTACTAGTCTTCAATGCATCAATTTGGAAATTCTTGTTGTTAAGCTTCTTTCCCTAAGAAATATGCCTTTTGAAATCCTTCCACTACACTTGAATAACAGATAAAAGTATTATCTTATTCTTTATGTGATTAATTCAAGTCCCTCACCGTGAATCTGATCTTAAATCTGATTAACAAAATCTCCAATATCCAAACGCTATGTGCGTTTGGATACCGCAGAAAGGATTAACCATTCGATTCAAAAACTCCAAACTATTCCAGGTATTGGGCGAGATAAGCCTATTCTATTCAATACCGTCAAAGGTTTCAGTGAAAGCTGCAACGTACGTTGAACTACAGGTTAGCATTCAGTGAATTCAATGGACGCTTGTTACAATGCATCCATCATTCGGAGCTCGGACAGCTAACTCATCAAAGGATAGTATTTGAATCTATCTTGAATTCGGTTACCGCGGAAATTTTGTATTAAAGATATACCTAATTTATTAAAAAGGGGATGATTTAAAAATGAAAATTGAAGTTTTTAATCTAATGCCGCCAAAGGATTTTATTTAATAGCAGAATCTCTTTTTTATTTGAGCTCATTTTAAATACTTGCATCATTTTTAAGGTATTACGTAGAACTGATTTCCTTCGAGCAATGACAGAAAACCCAGCGATGCTACAGAAAATTCGCGAAAAGGTTGATGAACGATTGCATAAATCAAGAGAGACGCAGGTAAATTAATTAATTTCGCTTTTTTAATATTGCACAAGTTGCAGTAGGCTGTTTGTAATTAAGTACACGGTGGCAGAATTTATGCGTAAATTATTATTGTTACTTAAAATGGTGATTAATTTATTTTATAATTCAGTTCATTTGTTTTATTTAGTTTTATCCAATTAAAAGTAAACTAATTTGCCATTGGTTTAAAATTTGAATTATTTTTAAAACATGTACTTAGTTCAAATATATGTACTTGGATATTTCGATTTTCGAAATAAATTGCGCTTACTTTGCTAGTTTCACTTATTTTTATTCGGTAAAATAAAATGTATTAAACTTATATAAAATATATGTGATAGGAAGCGATCGCCAAATACGACCAAATCGATTCACGTATGATTCGCACCCGCTATCGGCCAATGAAAGTGCTCAAAGACCATTTATCTGGCGTCGAAGAGGAGGATCCTACATTTATTGACGATTCCCATATGTATTATAGAGGTATTGTTGAAGTTCATGAATGTTTCAGTGCAATTTAAAGTTAGATTTATCTGTTTTACTGTTTTTTTTAATAAGCTGATCTGTCGCTTGACTCTTTATGTTACCTTTTTGTCCTATATTAGTTTATATTAATTTTCAATTAGATTAGACATATAGAAAAACCGGAAAAATTATTAGTAATTTGCTATATTTTGTACTGGAATTTATTTTATTATTTTTTAAACAAACATGTACAATTTTTTTTAAAGCAATACGTCACTGTTACTTTTTATTTCAGATGAAAACAACGTAAAGCGAAGGAAGTTCACAACTGATTATTTAGAGCTCTATAAAGTTACGTGTAATGTGACTACTGTTGATTCGCCCCGGCTTTGTCTTAGAGCGAGTTTCCCCTGGATATTGGAACCTAATACCGATTTTGTGAGCACTTTTTATTTTTTATTTATTTGTATTTCTGTAAAGATTTATCATACATACATGAGGGTTGATTTAACAATGCTTAAATGACTATGCAATTACTATCGAAGTAATGAGTCTTAATAGTATCGGTGTCTTGGATACGAGGATTATTAGATGACTAGAAATCCTTGTTATATGGGTCTGTTTTTATCCCTAAGCTTTGTTGATTTTACAAACATATTCAGCAAGTCGTACACCTAATAGTCATGTATATTTAACACAATCAGACACACATGTTCGACGTGGCGCATTTCGTCATGGTACTGTACGTGTGCTTTATGTCGCCTCACTTCGCCTTGGACTCGGTGCAACACGACTGGGAGAGGGTGTTGAGCACAATCGTGATTGCCGGATTGTTGCTCAATATATATGTGCAGCTGACGACCGCTATTGTGGAGAAAGTATGTATGAAAATATGACGTAGGTACCAGATAAATTTTGTGCGAAAATAATTCTGACTAAATACATTGTATCAATAAGCCATATTCGTTGATAAAATGCATTTAATTATTTGTTACACATTATATCGTATTACATTTTAAAAAACATCTTAATATATATAAATCTCGTGTCACAATGTTTGTTCTCAGTGGACTCCTAAACCACTAAACCGATTATAATAAAATTCGCACACCATGTGCAGTTCGATCATGTAGGTACCACGGGCGAAGCCGGGGCGGACCGCTAGTATTCTTTATAAATTTTTAATACTGACCTAATTTTAGTGACATTGCAGCCTAAATAATATAAAAGTTAAAAAAAGGCTTCTTAAATTGTGTTGTGTCAGTTACACACACATTTCATCATTAAAACTAAGAGCTTAAAATGTGTAAACCAGCTTTTGTACAAAAAAATATTAATCTAGCTTTGTGCTAAATATGATATTTCAAATGCACTCTATTACGTGAGCTGAAACGTTGTACGCAACGAATCCAGAATGCTTCCACGAAACAAATACGTTCATGAAAGTTTAAATTTTTCATCAAACCGGTATATTTTACGATTAAGGTTTTAATATTCATTTTCCAAGTTTATACAGTAGATAAAATATAAAATGGACTTAATTTACTTGCAGAACGTGAGAAAGGAAACTGTGAAAGAGATAGCTGAGGAAAAAATGGCCACTGTCGGGTTTTATCTTGACGTATTATCGGTATTTCCGATATATATTTTTACCGACACCCTCGACCCGGGCGGAGAGACGATAATGAGTCAATTAGCTGTTATATTCCCTGTTTTGCAAGTTTGGCACGTGTGGGACTATATGACCAAATGGGGGAAGAAGTTTAATAGCAATGCTAAGGTATGAAAATACTTTACTTCGCGACAGTGTAGTTTCTTTTGGATTATCGTACTATGTAGGTACTATATTATAACCATGTGGTATATAAATCTAGTCTAGGTAGAATATTGTTATTTATTTATGGATTATTATGAACTTCTTGACCACTGTCCAACGAAAAAAAAACTAATTAAGTTTATAAAATGATGAAAAAAAAGCTTAAAGCTTAAAAAAAGATAAGTTAAAATTATGCAGATAAATCACGTCATCTGAATAATATATCGGACTGTAAAATCATCGTTAAAATATTTATTTTCAGTTCCTTTGCTTGATGAAGTACTTTTTATTGTTTATTATATTTTGCTACTGGTCTGGATGTTTGTTGTATTTGACAGCTTGCCCGAGGAAATTATGTAATGAGGTAATTAAATAAACTTATTTTTCTAATTCGTAGATATAGTTTTGAAGAGAGAATATTCCCCCTATATTATAATATATTAGTCGACAGACTTAAAAGAGGAGGATATACTCAATTTGATTTTTTATTTAAGACTTATGATTATTGAAAAAAAATACAAATGTTCTGTTTATTTTAACGAACTTTCCTTATACGTTTGCCATAACTTACAGAAGTCATGGTTATCCCAATTAATATATTGGGAGACAAAAGTTTTCGTGACAATTAATGCAAAACATGAAAAACCAATGGTGACGTCACTATCGTTTGGTACTTCAGTTTTCACTGGAAATGGAATGTCGGATATTGCTCCCGGATTCGGGGATGTGTTGTTGGTATATCATATTGTATTTTTTTAAACATAAGTTTACTTAATACAAATATAAATAAATGTGATCCCGAATCGAACTTTTGATAAAATGCTGTAATATAATTACATACTAAGATTCATTCATACAATATCTAAATGATATATGTAGTTCTTGAAAAATAGATATATGCTAAATGACGATACTTTAACAACAGAGACTGTTATTTTTTATTTTTTATGTATCCATTGACATTTTATTATAAAAAATAAATGGTTAAATAGAAACATAGCAGTTGTTTCCCACAAACATGCATTTTACTTATATACACATACAGTGCAGCAAACAAGCGATAGTGATACTTTAAACTCCAATTAAAATAAACTAAATATCACATTTCTCGCTTGTTATTTAGTAATGAGTTCATTTGCAGGTTGTTCTACTGTTAGTACTAGGGGTGTACTTAAGTTGTTTCTACGTGGCAAACGTGTGTAGTGTCTTCTTATTGGGTACCCAGAGGAAATTGAAATTTAAGGTATGTGCTGAACGCTTTGTAAAATGTTCCCGCTTCCTACAAAGAATGTTGACACGGAAATTATATGGGTTACGTAGCTGTGACTTATATGATTTTAAATATCATGTGTGCAATGGCAGCCATATTGTGGTATTTTCACATTAGGTTCTTCATACATCGACGCAAATCCTTACAAAAGTTGTCGGCTTTTAACCCTTATTCAAACGCGAGCCTGTGGAGGAGCTAACAAAAAAGTAAGATACGTTCCTGGGTAATTTTGGGTCGTAGATTTCAAAAATACACACAAAAAAGGGGTGAGTGGGGGGGAAGTACCCTTTTTTCGGTGGGAAGTATATATCCCGTCATCTGTTCTCTCTTGTAAAAAGTTTGGAAAGGTGGGAACTATAGCTCCCAGTGTCCACTCCAGACATCAATATTTTAAAACACTAGTTAGTTGCCCTGACTCCACTTGTGAATTTAATGTTATCGTAAAAAATTATAAAGATCAAGTTTTTTAATAAAGGAGGTGAAAGTACTCATCAATGCAAGTTTATTTTACTGAGGGAAGAATTCGGGAATTGAAAAATGAATGACTTCAACATAAAAATGGCATTTTTCTAAAACAAAATAAAAACAATAGGTAAATACTAATGTATTGAGTTAAGATTTCTAATTATCTGATCAGGAAATAACAAATAACAATAAATAAGTTGCTTATACCAACTAAAAAAGATTTTTTAGACACACAGATTTTATATATAGAATTTCCGAATGTCGTGTGCAGTGACGAACACTGGGATGATATCTTCCCACTTAAAGACTTAATTTCAATCGACTCTACCAAGGTATAAACGAAAGATACTGGGCATATTTTTACGTTTCACGCAACCGTAATATAGTCTAGTTTACATAGCTAGAACTCAAATCTACTTATCTAATTTTTTTTGAGCACTACACAAAAAACTAAAAAATAACGGTCGTTTTCGGCTGCAAAATCATGTCACCTGACTTTGACGTGTGTTTACCATGACATGTAATAATTCTCTGAAAAGTGTTTCCATGAAAAAAAGTTCTCTAAAATGTTAAGATTTCGTAGATAAATATTACACTGCATTAGGTTTAAGCATATAAAAATAAAACACGATTTACTTCAATCTGAGACGTGGGAAGTATAGCTCCCAGCGTTTTAATAAGGGTTAATATTTATCCATATTTTAGTATTTCGATGCACCACTAATATTTCCACATTATTGTTTACAGTTTTAGAAGTTATTTATGATTTTTATTTACAAATAATCATCATATACTATTGTAAATATCTGAAGTACAAAACAGTTTCATAAAAAGAAAACAACAGGGCGTCATTAAGATACATAATACATACATATTATAATATACGTAGTAATAATAGCTCAATGCAGGGCGTTAGGTTTTTAAATATGGAACTTATTCCAAATTTAAATAAAAAAAAAAATGTTTTACACTTTTAAACATTGTTTTTTTCTTAAGGTGTAGATTATTATTACATTTTAATTTTATTTCTTAAAATTAGTAGGTACTGTCAACATGTATTAGTAATATTTTATTCTGATGGTAGATTTAGAAATCAATGGACGTGCGTGCTGTATTATCTGGATATTGTTTTTTTTTTATATGGCAAGAATATATTATACTATTTTAAAATTACATTATTGTTTTCAACAGGATTCTATGAGGGAATTATTCTATTTTCTCTCTGTAAATCACGTCAGTGGAAAAATCAAATCACGAGTAAAAAAATTCTTTTGTGTGCAATGGTATGTACCTTTTTTGGCAATGCATGATGTTCTATTTATATTTCAAAAACATTGTTTTATAATTTAGGTACTACAATAGTGCTGTAACTTGTCAAGAAATATTTAAAGATATGTCAAGCAATATACAACAAGAAATTTCAGCCATAGAAATGATGGATACGTTGCTTTGTTGTCCTTTGTTTCAGGTAAAATTAATTTTCGTTGCCACAATTAATTAAAGTTATTTATTATTAAAATTAAAGTTATTAATTATTAAAATCTTCTTAAAAAAAACAGTTTATTAGAATGACATAGTATGCCTTACTTATCTGTGGTATCGGTAAACGCACGTTGCCATAGCCTGTGAATTAAAAAAAAAGTTTCACAATGGCGGGAACTTAAAACTTTTTTAATCGTTGCGTTAATTCTTATGTAATGTTTTTAAAATTAAAAATATTCAGAAAATGTAGGATTTGTGTTGTAACTTTTCATATTTGGTTATAAATAAGTTTAAAATAATAAAATAAATTCTAAAATAACAATACAATATTGTTCTTAGGATTGCAGTCGTGATTTTTTACAAACTGTTGTGGCAAATACTAAAATAATTGTACTACCCGATAACGAAATAGTACAACATGCTGGTGATATTGGAAGGGATATGTACATAATACAGAAGGTAAATATTTCAATATCTCAACTAAGTTATACTACATATTATGTGCAATTAAAATAATAGGTATGTGATCGTTTGTTTTTTCCTATGGTCTGTTGTTTCAATATGAAAACTTCCTGAAAGCATAGTAGGCAGTTTAATTAATAGAGTAAGACTTAAATTTGGATTATGAACAATGGTAAAATATATTTTTATAAAATTAAGTTTATTTACGCGCCTACATAAAAATCATTTATAAATTGTATCAACTATAGGTACCAAATAATTAAAGGTACTTAGTGCTATGTTGATACTCAAAACCACACTGAAATAGCAAAATACCATTAATTGCAATATTTGTTGTTTATTTACAGGGTTATTGTAACAAACTCAATAACATGGGAAAAGTTGTGTCATCAGTTCATCCGGGGGATTTCTTCGGCAGCACTGAAATGTTATATGGACTTCCTAAAGTATGAGATATTCGTATTAAAAATAATAATTTATAATATTTACTATAATGAATCTAAACACATACAATGTGAAATCAGATTACTAAAATGGAATCCATACCTAAATTTAAGTAGTTTATCTCTTCGTTGATCATTCATTGCAACATTTGGAACTCCTTTACCGATTATTCTCCTATTCCTTTCCTACATTCAGTACTACAAACATTCGCTAACACCCGCATAAACACTAAAAACCGCACAAGGACGCAATGAATCAACTCTAATAACAGCATAGCAGCAATACCGCGAACTAATTCCAGGTATACACCGTGCTGACAACGACAAATTGCATATTACTGCATTTGGAGTACACTGCCCTGGTACAATGCTGGAGCACCTTCCCCGACATCACTCACGCTATTATCGCGGTATGATTCATGCATTTAATATGCTGCCGCGGAAATGAAACTGTTCACTGATATGTGGAGATTAAACTGGGTTTAGTTTGACTGGTTTGTAGTCTGTAGGTAGAATGCAGTTTTGATGTTTGAATAGTAGATAATATAATAATACTATGATAAAGGCGAAAGCTTGTAAGTATGGATGTATGGATGTATGGATGTTTGTTACTCTTTCACGTAAAAACTACTGAACCGATTACAATGAAATTTAGCACACATATATAGGGTAACTTGGATTAACACAGGATAGGTTTTATCCCGGAAATCCCACGGGAACGGGAACTATGCGGGTTTTCCTTTGAAAACGCGGGCGAAGCCGCGGGCGGAAATATAGTAATATAATAAATAGGGTATAAAAACCCCAATCAATTTTATTATAAGGACCAATAAACTAATTGTTCTGACGCACTGGAAGAAAAAATTGCTGATAAAATTTTCATTTCTTATCACGCCAATGTAATACAAGTTTAAATAAACAGATAAATGAAAGGAAAGACCTCAACAAAATCGTTAAAAATAGATCCTTCCCATACATCTTTAGCATAACTATCCCCCATCTATAGAATTTTCCAGTACCATTTTCCAAGCGCAAACGTGCTATCCAATAATCCCAGCATAGAATAGTCAATAGTCATGCAGCATACACGTAATCCACTCATTGTAAGTGTAAGTGCTTGGAAAATTATTAATGTTTCCATTCGCTAGACTCTTGAAGACGACGAGATACGCCGACAGGCGTCGCAGTTTGAGGACGCTAAGCTCCTAGTCGGCAGAATAGACGCTAAAACTAATAGAATAGCGGTAAATATCGTTTTTGTTATGTTATTATTAGATTAACAATTTTGGATTTTTAATATTTAGTTTCATATAATTCAAAAGCTGTTTATAAATGTGTTTTTTTAAGAATAGGAAAAATTTTGATCACAAGGCGAAGCTGCGTTGTTTTTTGCCAATCCGCGGCAACACTTAGCGTCTTGTTTACCTGTGATCCCGCCTAAGCAATAGTTTCTTCTACTTTGTCATTTTTTGTGACTATTTTGATTAACTGAAATATACCATAGCGATCAGTTACATAAGCACTGCATATTTATTGCTATTACTGTCCTTGTAACTTTTTATAAAAAGTATTTATTATTATTATATTTAATTTTATCCTAGTTGGTTCACGCGCGAACGTTGAACTGACCCCTCAGTTCCCTCCCTTCCTCTTGGGTTCGATTTCCGATCTCGCGAAAAATACTAACAGGACACAGAAGGCAGATCACCTACTTGAACGTAAAGAAAGTCGATCAGTGAAACAGATGTATAATGCATCCGCCCTACAAGCGGACGTGGGAATTCATACACACACTATTTTATTTTGATTTTATTCTATTTTTATTCCATCTTTGTTATAAACCTCGTAACTTGGCATACATGTCGTGCACTTTGTGCTGAATTGTGAAGGAATAAAATATAATACATGTTACATTTCAGCAAGAAATAAAGGAAAGTTTCGTTATATTGAGTGGTCGGAGAGAAAAGCTACAGTACGTAGAAGCCTTTGAAAACTTGGGAATTATGAAGTGAGTTGTGTTAATGCATAGTTAAGATTCGGTTTTATAAAGTTCAATTTATATTTTATAAAAGTAAAGTATTGGTAATATACTAGACTATATTGTTTCGAAAGCTTTGTTGTTGTTATCAGTTACAAGACTTTAAAATAATATTAACGTTTAATATTTTTCTTCACTTGTGTGCCCACAAGTAGATAGGAATATAAAAAACATAGACAGACCGACGAAAACCTTATTATGACAGTAGATTCACACATGTGTTTGTATTCAAAAATGATAATATGCGAGAAAAAATCCTCTATTAAAAAATTAATATTAAACAAGCGATGTCTACGTCGTTCCATGTTTGGTAATCATATTCAATTTCCCATCTTTCAATATCGATTTGAGATCAATCTCTATACACGTAATTGAAACTAATCCCGACATTGTATTTCAATAAATATTGTACATTTTAGATACATACGGTATGTATTTGTGCCTGGTACTATTACGCCTCATGGATTATTTTTAAAAGGATGGTGTGCGTTGCGCTTTTTGATTGCCATACATTATTCACTGATGATCCCGTATAATATTGCTGTGAGTGCATATTCATATTTATTGTTGTAATAAATTTGCGCCTTCAATAATCTGTGGTCACTTTTCATGTAATGGCAACATTTTGTTTTGTACTTCCTCTTCTCTGCGGACATTGCTCGTGTAACACGTATATTTTTCATCTTAATAAAGTTTTTCTTGTAAAACGTGCACCTGGGTTTTTATTGACTATACCAACAAGAAAACAACAGGTTATGGGCCCAGACTACGAAACAAAATATAGTCAATCAGTATAAAAACCTACGAAGAAAAAGTAACAATAATTGTACCGGTCACGCCACGTGTTCTGAAGTGTAAAGATTCGTGGTAAAGTTCTTTCAACAACAATATCAGTATGTCGTCAAACACATTGGCATTAATTGAGAAATTAACAGGCCGCGATAATTACGCCACATGGCGTTTTGCTGTCCAAACATATCTTCAACACGAAGAACTGTGGGACTGCATTGTGGATGATCAGACATTGGACAAGAGAAAAGATACAAAACCAAGATCAAAGATCATTCTTTTAGTTGATCCGGTAAATTATGTGCACATACAAGAAGCTAAAACTGCGAAAGAAGTCTGGAAAATTTGTCTCGTGTCTTCGATGACTCCGGGCTGACACGGCGAGTTGGTCTTCTGCGTGACTTATGTAACACAACGCTTGAGGGATGTCCGAACGTTGAGGAATACGTGAGTAAAATTATGACTACTGCTCATAAATTAAGAAATATTGGTTTTCAAGTAGATGATGAGTGGCTCGGCACCATGCTGCTTTCCGGTCTACCTGAAACTTATAAACCAATGATTATAGCTATAGAAAGTTCAGGCATGAAAATTTCATCAGACTCCGTCAAATCAAAATTATTACAGGATGTCAAACAATCAAATAGTGATAGAGCTTTTGCTTCAAGTCAGAGATTTAATAATAAATGTAAAAGCTATTCTAAAGGCCCCCGCTGCTATACATGCAACAAATATGGTCATAAAAGTCCTGAGTGTAAATCAAATACAGTAAATAATGATCGGAAGATTTCTTATAAACCGACCAGCAGGTCATCATATGCTGCTGTATTTATAGCATCTTCTGAGTGCTCTGATTACTGGTATATTGATTCTGGCGCTTCTGCACATATGACAAAACATAAAAACTTATTCATAGAGGAATATACTTCAAATATTAAATCAATTAAAGTTGCAAACAACAAAACACTACCTGTTCAAAGCTCAGGAAAAATTAGCTTGAGTGTTTTTAACGATAGAGGCCATGAAAATGAAATATTATTTACAAATGTTTTATATGTACCTGAACTCGCTACAAACCTGCTTTCTGTAAGTCAAATTGTTAACAATGGTGGCCAAGTAAAATTTAATAAGAATGGTTGTACTATACTGAACAATAAAAATGTTATTGTAGCTACAGCAAATTTGATTAATAATATGTATCGCCTAAATATGCCTGGTGGCTATGCATGCATATCTGATGTAATCAAGCAAGATACTTACCTGTGGCACCAGAGAATGGGTCATTTGAACTTTCAGACAATGAAGAAGTTAGCCGATAATACCGCTGACTTAAAGTTAAGTAATATTAAAGAAAATGTCAAGTGTATAACATGTCAAGAAGGAAAACAATCTCGTTTACCTTTTAAAAGTCAAGGGTCTCGGAGCCAAGATCTACTTGAATTAGTCCATTCAGATGTCTGCGGACCAATGGAAACTCAGTCTTTAGGAAAAGCTAGATATTTTGTGACATTTCTCGATGACTACTCAAAGAAGGTATTTGTGTATACCATGTTTAGTAAATCAGAGGTCTTGGAAAAGTTTAAGGATTTTAAGAATCAAGTAGAGAATCAGTTAAACCGTCGTATTAAAATTCTCAGATCAGATAATGGATTGGAATATGTAAATGATAATTTCTCAAATTTTCTTAAAGGTGCTGGCATAGTACACCAAACATCTACACCATACACACCAGAACAAAATGGTACAGCAGAACGTATGAACCGAACATTAATTGAAAAGGCCAGATGTATGATGTTAAATGCAAACTTACCTAAAGTCTATTGGGCTGAAGCAATCCACACAGCTGCGTACCTGGTTAACCGCTCTCCGACAAGATCGCTATCTTATAAAACACCAGAAGAGATGTGGACTGGTATGAAACCCAAGGTAAGCCACTTGCGTACATTTGGGTGCGAAGCTATGGTTCATTTACCGAAAGAAAGAAGAAAGAAACTTGATTCTAAATCGCAAAAATTAATTTTTATTGGATACTGTGATAATTCTAAAGGATACAGATTTATAGCGCCTAATACAAGAAAAGCAATTAAAAGCAGAGACGCCATATTCTTAGAATCAACAGTGAAAAGAGATTATGTGCCTATTGAATTAGCCACAAATGAAAGTTTAAATAAAACTCAGAATGTAGAAGAAATTGAATATGACTCGTCGGATGATATATCTGAATATAAATCACAATCAGACAGCGAATACATCCCCGAAGAAAATATAGAATCTCCACCTGAAAGAAATGTAACAATTAGAACAAGAAGGCAATGTTTAAATATTAAAAATAAAAGTGAAAGCTCTTACCTGTGCTATGGAGATCAACCAGATTATGAAGTTCCTGATAATTATGAAAAAGCAATTAATTCTGTTGATGCTGCTAAATGGATAAAGTCAATTAACGAAGAACTTTATTCTCATCAACAAAATAACACATGGACTTTAGTGGATAAAACCCCTGATATGAAAATAATTGGTTGTAAATGGGTATTTCGCATTAAAGAGGAAACTACAGGTCCAAGATTTAAGTCAAGGCTTTGTGCCAAAGGATATTCACAGACAAAAGGTATCGATTACCAGGAAACATTCTCTCCGACAGTCAGGTATGATTCCATACGTATTTTACTTTCAGAATCTGTCCAACAGAATCTTCAGATAATACAGCTAGATGTTAAAACAGCATTCCTGTATGGTGAGCTTGAAGAAGACATATACATGACCATACCAGAGGGCTTAACCTATGATGCAAACAAGGTATGTAAGCTTAATAAATCTTTATATGGCTTAAAGCAGGCTTCCAGATGCTGGAACTCTAAATTTGATACTGTTTTAAAGAAATTTGGACTAGTTAATAGTAAAGCTGATCAATGTGTGTATATTGGCACTATCAATGGAGAAAAATGTTACCTATGTCTGTATGTTGATGATGGATTATTATTTTCAAAAGATGAATCAACATTAAAGGAGTTGATTAATGATTTACAATCAATATTTGAAATTAAAACTTGCTCACTCAGAAACTTTGTGGGTATGGAAATAGAGAAAAGTGACAAGTATATTTTCATACATCAGTCAAGTTATATTGAAAAGTTATTAAACAAATTTAATTTATATAATTGTAATCCCAACAGCATTCCAGTTGATCCACATTTAAAACTAGAAAAAGGAGAAGGGGAAAATGAAAGGAACATTCCATATCGAGAGGCGGTTGGTTCATTGATGCATCTAGCTACAGTAAGCCGACCTGACATTTCATATGCTGTGAGTTTGGTAAGCCGTTTTTTAAATTCTTATGACAAAGACCATTGGAGCGCTGTTAAGAAAATCTTTAAATATTTAAAAGAGACTAAAGATTATGGTCTATGTTACACTCCAATGTCTGAACCTAACACAATCGTTGGCTATAGTGATGCCGATTATGCAAACGACCCCAGCACTAGACGTTCAGTCACGGGATATGTCTTTATGAGGAATGGAGGAGCAGTCACATGGGCTTCTCAAAGGCAGCAGACAGTTGCCCTCTCCACTACCGAGGCTGAATTCATGGCAGCCTGCGCTGCGACCAAAGAGGCTATGTGGGTTAAGCAATTGTTATGTGATATAGGTGAATTTAATCAAAAATCAGTATGTTTGAACTTAGACAACCAAAGTGCCATAAGTGTAATAAAAAACATAAACTTTCATAAAAGATGTAAGCATATAGATATTAAATTTCATTTTATTAAAGAGAAATATTATAGTAAAGTTATAGATTTAAACTATGTATGTAGCGATGAGCAACTTGCTGATATCTTTACCAAACCACTGTCTAAAGTAAAATTTAGTTATCTGAGAGACAAAATTGGAATTCAATATTGTAACCAGTAACACTTGATTATTTATATTGTATAAGCCAATGTAAACTTTGTTTATTTTTATTAATTTCATGTATTTCTGTGTATAAAAGGTAAAACTGTTTCTGTAAACTGTCTGTTAGAATTCTAACAAATATCAAGTGTTAAGTTATTAGTTTTCTTTTTGAAAATGTTAAGTTGTTTCTTTTATTTGTTTTGTATGAAGTTAAGATTGTTGAGTATTGTAGCAAACGTTAAATGAGAGCTATGCAGTAAATGTAAACTTTTGTGTACCGTGTAGTAATTATAATGTGTTTGTTTTTAACAGTAAAAGTTAAATTTCTGTAAAATTGTAAAATTGTTGCATTCTGAAGGCATTAATTTAGGAGGAGTGTTGTAATAAATTTGCGCCTTCAATAATCTGTGGTCACTTTTCATGTAATGGCAACATTTTGTTTTGTACTTCCTCTTCTCTGCGGACATTGCTCGTGTAACACGTATATTTTTCATCTTAATAAAGTTTTTCTTGTAAAACGTGCACCTGGGTTTTTATTGACTATACCAACAAGAAAACAACATTTATAACCGATTCCGATTTGTAATATTTGTATGTTATAGGTCAATAAACTCTGTGGTATTATTTAATCGTGAACTTTTTTGTGATATTATACATTTTCAAGTGTAAATGTTTAAACTGCTTCTATAGTTTTAGGTATTTGTCGTTGTGACGACATAGAAAAAATAATTTCATTATTTTCTTAATTGAATAACAATAACCTAATCGAGATTTTCATTAAAAAGCGCTACCAAAGCTTAGCCTAGTTGAATAAATTAATCTTTCAATATCTAGAACTTGTTAAGTTTCTAAATTGAAGTAAAAGTTACCAGTCGACGCCGTAATTACCAAATTTCAATCACCATCAATTTAAAATTTGTCTTGTGACTTGTGGTAAATATTAGGTTATGTTTACTATTTAGGAATAGATTAAACTTATTTCAGACGAAACAAAATAAATTCGGCGGTGGTTATAACTGGATGGACATATTTCTTTACTTGGATATTATTGTAATGGCTTATGTGGCATACTATAATGACAAATCGTTATTGGTAACACATCCTCTACTCACTGTTTCTCGATATCTAAAACATGCGTTCATATTGGATATTTTGAGCGTATTTCCTTTTGAAGAATTGGTTTGTATAGAGTTGTTTTATAATTACTGATTTTTAAGTTTATATTCAATCAGGTTTCACTATGTACAATGTTTTTGATACTTTTAATTATATTAGCTCTAAAATAATTTATATATAAATTAATATGTAGGTACTTCAATTTTCAGCTGAGAATAATAAATGACCACTCGGATCTTGATCTATATCGTCTAAATAGAATGTTATTGGTAAGTTAATTTACTAGGTACTTGTATGTGTATTATTTGATGATTCTTTACTGATAATATATTTTCACGTAGTACGAGTTACTAATAGGTACCTCATATGCTATAGATAACTAAGTGCAAAAAGTAACTGACATTAATCGTAAGATATTTTTTTAAAACCTACATCGTATAGTATACAAAATTCCCACGGTAAATATGCTATTATTTCAACGTTCATATTTTATGGTAGTGTGGTAAAACCCAGGTGCAAGCCAATCCAATTTATTTCCTGTGCATCCAGAATTTTTAAAATACCCGCTTTAGTCGCAAATTACTGCGATATCTCGACTTATATTTTGGCACTGAGATAAAATTTGGCCAGACTAAATACAGCTGAATGATACAAGTAAATTATTAAAAAAACAAAATACCCGACTGCACACTAAAAAAAGAGTGATTGAAATGAATCTAATGATACCGCATACATATTTTTTTAAAGGGAAATTTAGAAAAAATATTATTATGTCTTTATCCCGTGGGACTTTTAGGATAAAATGTATCCTATGACACTCCCGTAATCAAGACAAATCTAACGATACCTCATACATCAAAATCCATCAAGCCGTTTAGGCTACAGGTGGTCACAAAGGAAAAGACATACATACATACTTACATACACTCGAAAAACATTACCCTCCTTCTTTGGCAGTCGGGTAAAAAGTTTTTGTTTGGTGAAAAGGTTTAATATAAGTGATTTGACGGAAAAAATATATGTACTAAAATTATGTAGTTTTCTAATGCACTAGAATCTTGCTCCGTAGATGCCCAATGACTGATTCACAAATGTTTTTCTGAGCGAAAGCTTTCCGATCATCAAAATATGTTTACATTTCGAGAGATTTAATTTTGTATTTTAGGCGTGAAGTTGCAACTTGTACCTTGAAAACAATTATTACTGTAATAACTGCCTATAATAAGATAATGTAGCTTTACATAGTTCAAATAATGTTTTAAATTGGTTTTCTCTATCTATTTCCCTTTATAATAGGTATTATTGTTCAGCTTCAATGAAATCAATTCTATCCACATCGCACTTGATTATTTTTTAACAGATTTTAGTTATTTTAACACTTAAAAATAAAACCAATTCTGACACAGGTAACCCGAATAACCAGCACATTTTCGTACTGGGAAAGTGATATAATGCGTGTGAATCAAGTCGTAGTTCTGCTAAAGTTCCTACCTTTAGTGATAACAATAGTAAACTTTGCGACCTCCTTCGTCTTTATGAATTCCTGTGTGACCTATAGGGATAAGAAGTCTTATTATATTCTAGTTAATTGTTCCAAAGTCTTTCTGCTTTCACAAAATTCTAATAATGAAATAAGATGTAAGTATGTTTAGTTCATAAGATATTCTAATATGTGAACCAAATCATACTTTTTATACTTTATAAATAGAATAAATACGATACCTATTACTTTTAATTACCTACATTAATTTGTTTCAGACGCAATAACAGAATACATACGAATATTTTATTGGGTGTTCGAAGTGTTTGTTGGTAAATTAATTGTTAGAAATAATTAAAATAGGCTGAAAGTAGGTCATAGAAACACTATAAATAAATGTAAATGCGTAATTGTGTCGGTTTATAACCAACATGTATTTGTATGAATCATTAAGTATGTAACGGGTAAATCAGAGATTGGAATGAATTATTTAATTTATTTATTTAATCATGCTTTACTACTTTAACCAAATACAAAGTGAAACTTTTCCTGTCATTCCCATCATGTACAAACAATTCTTAAAAATATAAATTCCAATAAATGTCGAACAATATACTCACTTATATTAAATTGTTAGGTATCTGACTGATTTTCTTTTTATTATCAAAACATCAAGAAAGACTCTTATAATAATTTTACTTTATTCTCTAGGATGCGGTTGTACACCAGTAGTAGTTGCTAATACAGTGGACGTTTGGCTCACTATGGTGTTACAAATAGCTGGAATCCTTTACTTTGCGTTCATGTTTGGACACATTGCTTCTACAAGATCAGCGGCAGTACACGCTCTGCTCGAACATAATGTAAGATTTTATTACATCTTTACTAGCTTATATAATAATTATTCGACTTCGTTCATTCTGTTTGAGCTTGTGACCTGTATTGTAATTTCATGTTGTTTGAAATATATGTATATATATAGTTTGTAATCCGTATGTTATCCTGCAGACTCGCCAAATTCACATTAAAAATTATTCCCAAATGTCCAAAGTTGGTCCATGGAGTTTAAAAAGATATAGGTAACTTATAGTAATAAAGATATAGGTAACTTTATAGGTAAGTTAATCAGACATAGGAAGAAATTTGATATAAATGGTACCTTGGTACACATCATATAAATAACGCTAAGAATACATTCATATCAGAAACATGCAAAAAATCCAATAGATGCTTTGATGTTTTATTTTAAGTAATGTATGGTTAAATTTTTACATTATGTCGGGAAAAGAATTTCTTCAAAGTATTTTTCAAATCAGCATTAAAAACTATGCGGAAAAATAAGGCAATATTTCATGAGGTTTTCGCAACAAACAAGCGCATAAAGCACTACGGAAAATATATTCTGAATATACTTACCTACGATCTACAGAAAAAATTAATAGAAAAATTTAATAACGTTCACGTCATATTACCATCAATTAGTATACTCTCTCTAGTCGACCCGTAAAATATAACGCAAAATTGATTTTTTAATTGACGCTAAAAATAAAATTAAAAATACATTAGAGCTACTCTATAAAGTACTTTAAAACGTTTTGATTTTTTTTTAATAATAGCATCGTGGGTGTTGTCAACTGAAGATGGGTTTTATATTAGAGTCGAGATCAAAAGCGAGACGTTCATGCTATCATAAATGATAAATAAATCTCTATTCGTCTGGGGGCGGATATTAAAAAGGCTTGAGATACACATGACAGATACAAGGGATAAAAATAAATACGTATGTTGCATGTGTATTTCAATATGTCCTCAACTGGGGGGTGATATGATTATAATTTATATGAAATTATAGACATGTTTTGAAAACAATAGTACCTCTAAAGTGAATTTATTAATGATAGAGATATTTTTGAATATACTCGATCCAGAGAGATTTTTTTTTTGTTATAGAATTCTACCATAAACAGTTTTTTTTAGTTTTATATTTTTTTATATAAAATTAAAAAAAATACACTTGCATTATAATTAATTTCAATATTTCCTAAATTTATTTCTTTCATCAAATTGACTACAAAAATATAACAACAAAAAAGTGTAGGTCAGTAGAGTTGTAAATAATGAAAACTGAAATAAAACCGGCCAAGTGCGAGTCGGGCTCGCGCACAAAGGGTTCCGTAGCAGCAAATATAATAAATTACAGTTAAATCAACCTATCTCAAAAACTATAAGAGATACTTTGATCAAACCAAAAATCGTTGAAAGAGTTAATTAGCATGCATCACCTCTATTTTTTTTAGAATTTTATACCCCGTAGTTATAAAAATAGAGGGGGGGGGACATACTTTTTACGACTTTGAGAGCTGATATCTCAAAAACCGTTCACTTTAAGAAAAATGTTTTTTAGAAAACTTTATATCATTTTAAAAGACCTTTCCATTGATACCCCACACGGGTATGTACATCGAAAAAAAAAATTTCATCCCTCAGTTACATGTATGGGGGGCCCCACCCCCAATTCTTTTTTTTACTATTTAGTGTCATATTTTTGTAGCGGTTCATACAACACATATTCCCATCAAATTTCATCACTGTAGTACTTATAGTTTCCGAGTAAATCGGCTGTGACAGACGGACAGACGGACAGACGGACAGACGGACATGACGAAACTATAAGGGTTCCGTTTTTGCCATTTTGGCTACGGAACCCTAAAAAGAACGCATTAAGTTGCAAAATCTTAATGATCACATTAAACTATTAACGACCTTTGCCACGAAATAACCTACCGATACAATTTAACTTTGCAAAACATTATTAAGTTTTAATATTCTCCAGCATGGCAAGATAAAAAATATAGGCAACGAAACTTTCGTCATTAAAAACGTTACGCCGGTACAACAATAATTATAGTTACTTTTAATGAGCTCAGTTCTCGTTGCTTTTAGGAAAATACGAGGGATTTGGAGAACTTTTTGTATCAAGAGAATGTGGATCCCATACTGACTGTGAAAACGTTGAAGTATTTCGAATATGTATGGAAGAGGACGCACGGGAGCAATCCACAGGTCGGGATTTGTATTTCTTTTGTATTGTTTTGCTGACGGTATATTTTTTTGCAAATTTATGTTCCTGCCTAAATTTGGCATGAAATATCAATACCTCTGTTATTCACAAGTTTTTTATGTTGTAATTGTATGTACGTATTGTATTTTTGTATTAACATGCCTTGTCATACAGCTTAAGTACGAATAATTAATATATTACCTTCTATATCCAGGAATATATTTAAACTAAAACTTACAAATTAAATTAGACCTAGGTCCATATAATTATATCACAATTTCTCTGAACGCCCTATAAATAAGAACAAATTATTACCACAAGCAAAAAGGTCAGCCGCAATTGACTTTTTCATATATTTCTCCAAAGGCCACACGCAGAGGTTACATAACAAATGACGTTAATTACGGTGTGCGAAACCTTTTCTTATTTTTGTATGTATTGGCAGTAAAATTTGCCAATACCACCTGTGACTAAATTCAGTTGTATAACTGAAAATTATCACAAAATATATTATAAACAAGATTTATTATAACGAAAAGAAAAAACGAGACTGCAAATTTATGTAGCCTATAAGCTCACTACCACAATTTTGATGATTACATCGACACCTAATAGTTCAATAACCGTGCAGCGCTTGTGGTTGTATGGTCTATCAAAGAAAATATATACTTAAACTCCAAAAACACAACCCTCCTTTGTCAGTCGGGTAATAAAGCAATAACTTGTAACATCCAATAATTTTCCTATAAAATAAAAGATAGGCACATATTATACGTTACAAAGAATAACATCAATTTATACCATCCACAAAGAATAAACGATTTTTAGGAAATCTGTCGCGGTCTAAACTCAGCGTTGATGGAAGACACTCTAGTGTTCATGTACGAGAAAGCGCTCCGGGAGGTGCCGCTGTTCGGTAAAGTGGAGCGTTCCTTTATCAGAGTCATTACGCAGCATCTCCACGAAATGTACTTCCTGAAGGGCGATACCGTGGTGCAGTGTAAAGATATACAGACGAACATTTATATCATTTACAGGGGAAAGGTGTGCTTTGAATTTTATGTGATATCTACGTATGGAAGGTTTTGTTTTAATGTTTTGTTATGTTTAAACCAAATAAAAATAATATGCTAGAAATTCGTGGAATTCACGTGACTTCTGACAAATTCTTCTTTAAACTTGGTGATTATAAAGTAAAAACACAAATATCGTTAGCATTTAAGCAAACAACGTGATATCTTACGTAACGTCCAAAACAGATAAAAATGCTGTTTTTGTGTTTTGAAAAAGTTGTATCTACATTTCAATGTAATTGGTGTAATTTGTTTCCTTTATTTCCTGCTGAATAAATTGCTGTATTAATCTTTCTTTTAGGTTGATGTATTGAGCTCGTATAATGAAATGATTACGTGTATGGGAACCGGTGGCATGTTTGGCAATTTTACTGGAGTGAGTTCATTAATAATTTGTACGGTTTGATAAGCTCTAATTTTGTACTTATTTTGTGTGTTTTTATCGTGTATCCTTAAATTTATTTTTATTTCAATATGAACTTTTAAGTAAAGTTTTAAAATTATATTTAGTAAATGTTAAGACTCTTTCTACTAATATTACTATTTCAACTACAGTATTTTTATTTTCACATAATTTTTAATTTTTAATTCTGTAACATCTTATACAAAACTTAAGGGTTTCTCATCCCACAATAAGTTATTTCAAAGAAAGCATTTCAACCCTATTTATAGTTTTGTAAATTTTACTCTCTCCCTGTTTTCATAGCAACCGATGTCTAGTTCCGAAGTGGCTATTTACGCAAGTAGAAGTCTAGATTTGCTCGTAATACCCTCGCAGACGTTCTTCAACTTAGTGAAATATTATCCAAAAATACAAGCACCTTTACAAAAGGCGTTTGAAGTTTCCAAAGATTATATATTACCCATATCCATGGACAATGAAGATGATGAATCGTCTGGTAAATAAAAATAAGTTCTTTTAAATAACTTTAGTTATGTTCTGTAACTTGTTTTAAAATATCTTCTGGAAAGTTTAATAGGCATATCAAAAATGGCAAAAAAGTATCGAAGCAAAAGTTTCATCATCATTCATCCGATATTGATTAGTTTCCGAACTTTTTATTCCCTATAAAAGTATTTCTAAAAGAACCTGATTTAAAGTATATGCCGTATCAAGACTAGACCAAATTTAATGTTGTAGTACATTTGATAATATCTACGATTACAATTTTAATCCAGATGGAAACAATTTTAATCCAGATGGAAACATCCATCTGGATTAAAATTGTAATCGTAGATATTATCAAATTTTTTACAACGGAACTGACTAGCGTGACTTTTAAACATGTCGTTTCATTCATTTTATTCCATTCAGTTTAATGTAATATTTCCAGAAGGTTCTGATTTTGACAATGCATCACAAGGAACAGGCTTTGATTCCAGAAGCGGATCTAGTAGATTTGACTTTGGTATGTTATTAACTCTTATCTATCAATTTCAATTTCAGGTTGATTTTCATAAATTAGTATTTATTCTCTTCCCTTGTATGATTATATTATAATCTATAATACAGTTATTATCTCGTAAAAACATTATTTTTTGCGAGATAATAAACACTTTTTTATGTGTATTACTTCTGTGCCTATCAATTTATATTTTTAGAAAAATTGGCTTGCAGCAAATTTCAATTTGATTCATGGCAAAAGAGAGTTTTATAACGATACACATTTCTCAATCATGGCTTGTAAATCTCCTATAACAGCTGGTCCCACATCAGTACGTAGTTCTCAATCTACGAGTAATGTGAGTCAGGCCAAGTCTGCGGCCAGCGTGCTGACTTACCAGAGTTACATGGATGTCAATAATTTGTTAAAACCAGGCTCTAGGCTATTTCAGGTTACGATTGTTATTATTTCTTTAGACATATATCTATTAACCTTTGCTCATATTTCAATGTTATTATCCCTATACTTGTGGTCACTTCTTTTTTTTGTATCTCATGGTCACTTTTATGTGTTTGTCATCTTTATTCTCCCGACGCAACCAGACCTACTCTTAAAATTTTTTGTGTATATTCAATAGGTTGTACAACGAAATGTTCCTATTTATATCCCTAAGTGGAAAACCATCATTTGCCGGGTCAGCTAGTTTCTATGAGGAAACGTCTTCAATAATGTTTAGTCTATTATTATCATGTATGGTGTGGACAAGTCTTATTATAAGAATAGACCAAACCACACAGGTTCTTTCTGGGAACTTGCTCTAAATAGATATTAGTTATTAATTCATAACTAAAATTTGTTTCAGGGATTTGGATATTTGACTAGTATCATGGTAACGTGCAACTACATTTTGACTTTATACGAAGTAACTACATTGAACGATTGTAACATTATATTTTGGTTACAATCTGTATGCGATATATTTTTCTTTTTGAAGATATATTTAAGCATGCATCAGGTAATGTGCTAAAGGTTTATAAAATTATGTACATAAGTTTTCTTCAAGGAAAATGAGCACTTTTTATATAAAATAGTTCTAGGGTGTTTGTATTTCGTCTTATAAATTCACACAATATAAATTTACACTCTTCTCAAGCAATCAACTGTTAAAATAAAATAATTAAAAAATGCATTTTCAAATGTAAATGAATAACGCTAGGCACTCCATCACAGGGGTATGTGAACAGACATGGCGAGCTGGTAATGAATTCGGTTAAATGCCGAAAGCGATATTACAAACATAAATTGTGGCTTTGGACCGATCTGCTCGCTAACTTGCCGCTCGAATTGTTTGGCTTCTGTTTTCCGTGAGTCGTGCCAATTTTTTACATGCCTTTAATATATTGTAGTGAGAAATCTATTTATGGTAAGCAACATCAACTTAACAGAGTATTAGACTAACATGTGACTTTTCAAACATTGAGCAATTTTTTGTTTGGGGAAATTTCATTGGAATTTCAGTGGAAACAAAACAGTATTCCCTTGCAACTAGCAACGGATAAAGGACACTCTTTCCTCGTTTGCAATTGCTTGGCGACCGAAGCGAAACAAAATACGGGTTTTTTTGAAATCCCAAAGATTTTGCGGTCTGCATCGAGCTTCGATTTTCCTGATTGACTTTTCTAAGTCTATGTTCGATGTAACAATTTTGTAAATTGATTTTTTTATTTAACTAGCTTTTTGCACCTGCGGAATCGCCCGCGTTTTAATTTTTTCGAGACAAAACCTATCCTATATGTTAATCCAAGTTACCATAGTGTGTCCTATTTCATTGTATTCGATTTAGTAGTATTTCCGTGAGAGAGTAACAAACATACAAACTTTCGCATGTATAATATGTATTAGTATGATTTTCTTTTATGTGTGAAGGCACCCAGTGTTCGCAATGCATTACTTCCGTGTCAACAAACTGTTTCGACTCAAATACCTGGTGGAGTTCTATCGCAAGACGTCAGCAGAACTAACGAACAATCTCACTACTCTGCAGGTAACTTTATAATAATGTTTTCAACTAAACTTTCTTTTTACGCCCACGGCTACTCGTTAGAACTGCTAGTTAATTTGGTTTGGGAATCTGTAGCGAATGTCGCGGTAAAGGAATTTCGTATTTTGTATGATACAAATACAATATATATAATTTATAAATATACAGTGTGTTGTACAAATAAAGATTATGTAACATTTATCAAATAAATTGGTAGATTTGATAATATAAATCAATGATATTAATTATTAATAGTTTTAATTGAGAAAATATGTTCTTAATTTTGCAGACAGCGATGACGGTATTCATTGTAGCTCTATTAATCCATACTTTAACTTGTATTTGGTTGCTATCACTTATGGCCATATCACCGATCAGTATAATACGAACCCTCAAAATGCATCTACTCGACGAGTAAGTAAATAAATCATTAAACTTTCCCGAACAAGTAAAAATAATCATACTACTAAAATATTTCGTTATTCGCAAGTTCTTAATAAGGAAAGCCTCCAAACTTTTATTATAAGAGTGATGAATAAGGAAAATGTATACCAAGAAAAAAGTTTTTATTACTTTATTCTTTTAACACTCAAAATTAATCCTTCAGACCTGTTTTAATAGGATATGATGAGTTAAAAATGTAAAAAAAATTATCTTAATTTTATGAATTATATTTCTTTTGTATTTTACTTGATAAAGAGTTCTTCTAACTTATTTAAATGCTTTCTGTATGCAAAAGATTCTTTTTTTTATTTTTACATAAGAGTCCAGTGAAATAACGATGATTTGAAGTTTCTTTCAAAGTTAAATTACCTACAGGGACACTCCACAGAGGCGGTGGGATTACACCACCTCTTTCTATATAGTAGTTTCCGAACTAACTTCAACTGGAGGCGACGAGTTCGTAGTGGGCGAAGCTATTTCGATGATCATTTTAGCCATTTGCCTTATCTGTGGTAAAATTTTGGCGGCAATCGTCGTTGCTACGGCGATACAAATTGCTTATTCGTCTAAATATGCGTTGAATAACTATGGGATGGCGACCACGGAACTAATTGACTATTTGAAGAATCAGGGATTGTCGAGTACGTTGATTTGGATGTTATGTTTTGTATAATTAATAAATGTATTAAGTTCAGTAGGGAGTTAATAAGGGAGTTAATTGTTAAATTATTTCGCAAATTTAATAAAAAAGATGAATACTTACTTTATAATCAAACAGATAGTAATGGATTTACTGAACATTTATTTATTTAGGAGATACAGTTTGTAAATATTATATTAAATTTAATCAGCACATACTAAAATTCACGATTTGTATAATATTGTACGTACTATTTGATTTAAATAATATGTGATATACTTACTGTAATTTTAATATTTTTATCTATTAATTGATTAAGATTAGAAATCTATAAAATATTTTTATTTCCAAGAATACCAGACAAAAAAGTTTTGGACATACGTTCGACAACTTTGGGTGACCGAGAGAGGAAGGCAGGTAAAAAATAATAATTATTTAAGTATAAGAAAAGTAATAAAATTTAAAGGTCTTTGAAATTTGTTATTAATATTAACATTTTCATCAGTTACCAGTACTATTATCCAAAACACCGTATGTGTTGCGATGTGACCTGATGTCAGCAATGTTCGGTCAGCATTTGCGGAATTGTTATGTATTCGCCGACACCGGGGAACCATTTCTTCGTCAGTTAACTGTCGCCTTGGACTATAAAGTTTATTTTCCTGGTGAGCCTCTTGGTTATTATTAAAAAAAATCTATCTAGCTCCATTAGATGTTCAGTAAATAAAAGAAGTAGCCTCGCGAATTATTTGCTGCACGAACAGTTCGTTCAGTATGGACTGTAGACCCTTCTATATACTTTAGTAAAACTAATTATAACATGCAAAACTGCTCACCTCCTTTTCTGAAACATGTATCTTACTAATTTACATGTATCTTTTTTAATTTATACTCACAGGAAATTACATAGTGGTAGCTGGCGATAGTGAGGCTAGAATGCATTGGGTGGCGAGTGGCACTGTATCAGTCTTGTCAGTGAGGGCAGACTTCACGGAGACAACGCACGAGGTTCTGGTGCCCGGCGATGTATTTGGGATCATGCAGGGCCTGAACAGGGGCATATGCCACTGTTTCTCTTATCGAGCTGATACAAGAGTGAGTAAAAATATATAATTACGCAGAAGTAGGGATATCTTTTTTCTGAGTATCTAATTTATTTAATAATTTTGCAATTTTCTGTGACCGTTGGAGTTGTAGGACTTGAGAGATGTATTGCGCATCTGCTTTTTTTAGAACAATTTTAATAACTCTAATTATAATAGACGTTTCGCAAGTCCGTGACACCTTTTTGTGGGAATCGAACCCAGGATTTCATGATTCTATAATATATACCCCATGACGTCGTTCTATAGCCCTGTACCTACCTAAGAGATGAAATAAAATGTTTGTTTAAAAGGTATATCAGTGGAAAAATTCTCAGAAGTAGGTACTAACTTCGCTTCGGAGTGTATAACTCCGTTCAAGTAGTTCGTTCTCAGATAAATTGATTCACAGAAAATATTTCTCGAAACGAACTCCCAGGCAAAAGCTTATCATTCACATACTTATTTATTTAATTATAATGTCATACTACTTTTAGGTTGGAATTTTGACACTATCTTTGGATTCCTGGATCAACATATTACAATATTTTCCAGAAGCCAAGAAAATTATAACGGAACGTTCAGAAATATTATTTACTAAAATTTAGATGTTTAAAAAAAATATAGGTACAATTCGTCCATTAGTGACGTTATAATATTATGTCTAGTAATTAAAGATGATGATATTGTTATTGATAGAATATATTTAATAGTGTTGTTCGTACTATCATATTTCAAGAAATCCATTTATTAATACGTTAAAATGATAATTTTAATTATCCTCATTAAATACAAAATCTACCTATTTATATTTCTTACTAGCAGTCCGCCCCGGCTTCGCCCGTGGTACATATTTACGTTTTCTCTACGTAAGAACCATCCTCGTACTTCAAGGAATATAATAAAAAAAGAATTAACGAAATCGGTTCAGCCGTTCTCGAGTTATGCGCTTACCAACACATTTTGCGATTCATTTTTATATATAAGATTAACAAAAGCAATTATATTATCTATTTCTTCCAATTTCATCACAAGATACCAATCAATTTGCTAAAACTGTTTATTATCTAATTATGTTTATCTTGCGACAAACTTGACACTTCCTCCATTACTGGGCGATAATACAATACTGTAGGGATCACTTTCTAAAATATACGGCATTGCTGGTTCTATTCTAAATTTATGCACCACATGAGCTATGGCCGTTCGAAGCTGCAACATGCCGTAACGTTTACCTGAAAGATATTTTAATTATTAATGAAGTTTTATTTTAAAACATACTAAAAAGCTTTTGAAGAGTTTAATTAAGAGCTAAATCTATTATTATATTATGAGATTAAGTAAAAGAGAAAGAGAAGAAATTGTATTTCAAAATAATCTGACAAAAAAATCCAAACCTATACACGACCGGTGTCCTTCTCCAAATGGTAAAAAGGTATAATTAAGAGTATCAAAGTCAGCCGTTTCAAGGAATCGTTCTGGGCGCCACTTTTCTGGCTCTGGGAAGAATCTTTCATCATGATGAAGAGCAACTAAATTCACGTATACAGGAATACCCTTTTCAACGATGACGTTATCAGTCAATTTATAGTCTCTTACGGCCACTCTATCTAAATGTTGTAATGGCACGTATTTACGTAATGTTTCTGGAATTAAAACAATATATTATAGATAATAAGACAAGTCTTTGTACTTAATTATTTTCTTCATATTTGGAAGCCTTATAAACTTTTCGTACCATTAATTGTAGCAGTAAGGTATTTCATTTCCACTAAATCGTTATAGTCTAGAACTTGTTTTCCAGTTTGACGAAGAGCGTTGTCAATTTCCTTGTAAAGTGTTTCCTTGAATACAGAATGAGAGGATTAATATTTTGCCGAGAATTGTCTGTCTTGATAGAAACTTAAGATATTAACTACACTCTAGATGTTAGAAAATATTTGAACTCGTATCTAACGCTTAAATTAGAATTAAGAGTACTTAATCAATAATTATTATGTTTATAATTTGAATCAGTTATTTTGTTTATAATTAATATGTAGGTTCTTAAAACAAATTCATATAAAAGCAGTATTTAAATTAAACCTGTTCTTCTTGGTGATACGCCAATTCAGAAAAACAATAAGTAAGTGTTGAAGTGGATGTTTCAATCGATGCCATAATAAATGCTGCGGCCTGAGCTACCATTAAATTTTCACCTCGATCTGTAAACAATAATGGAGTGTTAACAATACAAAAGTTTTTACATTGTATCGACTTTTTTCTGCTTTAAAAATATTTTTTTTTATTATTAAAAGTTAGGTCAAAATTAATACATATAATGAAATTGTATACATTCTGCTAGAAACAGCCATAGATATTTATCATTGAATTGATTATAAAAATTTGTTTTAAAAAAATGTTTACCAGCATCAGCGCCACTTGTAAAATTCTCTTTTATTTTGAGGAAGTGTCCCACTAAATCTGTATCATTCTTCTCTCCTCTTTCTTCACGCTCATTAATAACACTTCTAAACATCTTTTTCAAAAAGTCGGTAGCAGGGGCGGAAAAGAATTTCATTCTAGACAAGAAATTATTCAATTAAATTTTGTTATATAATTTAATGTATGTTTATGACGCTCTGTTGTGCACGACAAACAATAAATCTAATACTATGTAAGAAATAAGTATTGTTTTCAGTTGCAGTAAATTTATGCATTTGTGCGTCACAATCTCATAGTATCTACTCGTACAAATGCAAGAAAGTAACTGATATTTTTATCTGATTATTAAAACCCTTTCATTTTTTTAATAAAATGCTCACCTTAAGATTTCCGCCAAAGCGGGTATAAAGAATACCGTAAGTATTTCCAAGCCCCTCATAAAAGAACACTTGGCCATGTGTTTTGTTATATACCATAGTGGGGATTGGTCATCGTTTAAGGTTCCCACTTTTATTCCAAAAACACTAAAAGCTAATGTATCCGAAATGTACATTGCCATTAGTTCCTAGGATAAAACAGACTATTAAAAATACACAATTAATTCATCACTGTTTATATTTAAATATTTTGTTTTTGAGTCATTATAAAAGCAATGTAACAATATAAAAAAGAAACCAAGTTGAAATTTTCTAGATTACCTTTAGGTTCACATGCTCTTTCTTCTTAACAAAGTCTCTTTCAATCTTCTCCGTCAATTCCCGTGAATTAATATTTAATAAGTCTGTCAATTTCTTCAAACGCAATGTTGTGAAAATTGGTGAAAGCGCTTGTTGCATTTCCTTTCTTAATGGTCCCTAATCAATAATAATGTGAAAGTCAAATTAGAATTACATACATTTGCTTATGATTCCATAAACAGATCACTACGATATTAATAAATCTACTTAAGCAATATAATTAGGAAATAAATACAATTATGCTAAGTTAGTAACTCGCATTGCATTTTATAAGACTACAATAAATTTTGTAATACATAAACTGTAGTAGTACAAAAAATATTTAACATTATTTATTTAATAAACCTTACCTTCACTACAAAAAGATTAAGGGAACCGACGGGATCCGAATCGGTTCCAGAGTAAGAAAACCGATCTTGAAAACAGTCAGAATCAGATAGCACTTTCCTCGCAAGTTCAGGCGATTGCACTACTAGAGCTGGTTGAATACCCAAAAATACTCCAACGTAATCATCTGGGTGTTTCTTTTTTAAATCATAGAAGTACTGCCAAACACTCTTTCGCGTGAAAAAACTAAGACTTCCAGCAATTAGTGTCGGTTTTTCATACACTAATCCACGCACTTTCCAATAACTATATAATTTACTTAAACGCACGTAAAATAACATAAAACAAAATATTAAAATCAGTCCAAGGAGCCACAGCCACATTTTTACGTCTTTTCTGAATGAGTAATCGAATAAATATATTGTATAAATTTTATCAACATATACGACCTTGTAAAACTAGAATAATTTAACAGATATGGTATTCCAGTTAGTATTTAGTAATATTTGAAGGTTCCTAGGATCCTGTATAGTACAGTACACTGGTTTAATTAATTTTGCACTAAAATTATTATTTTACTGTGACAAAAATATTCTTGGAAAATGTGTTAATTAAAAAGTTTGATGTATTTTTGGTGAAATCAATTAATTAATTTTAATATAGCACGGGTCACATTTAATCAAGAGTAAAACAATTTGGTTAAAGTTTAGTATGTAAACTGTAATCACATATACATATTGTACGTTCATAATATTATTTCTATTTATAGTTTATTGAGTTGCTTAATCTTTGATATTAACGGCAGTCGTCATAACCCGTTAGCATTGTACACTAAATGTAATTATTATCTACTTTTGTTTGACCCAGAACGTTATAAATGGGCTGCTAAATATCAGCTCAAAGGTCAATACAAATGAGGTCTAAGGTTACCGTACTGTAGAAGCATCTCTAGTTCTAAGAGTTTAGACAATAAAATATTGAAGTTTTACAATGTTTGAGTAGATTATATACCTACTTTATTTTAATGTTAGATATTAATTAAAAAAAGTTTAAATAGCTGTATTCATCTTTCTACGAAAAATATTGAACGATATTACTTTGCATCACAAATAAAATGATTGAAAATGCTATAAAAAATAAAGCTTAAAAGTTAAAACTTTAATTTCAATACATAACTGAAATGCCTATTCAAACAATCTTATTAGTTTGATATTGACCCAAATAGCCGCTGATATCTAACGGTTTGTTCCAAATATGAATTGAATATTTTAAATTTATTTTAATTGGCAAGACCATTTTAAGTCTAGTTTCCATTTTCCAGGTACTCTACATTTTTATATCTATACTCTTTTCTGATATTTCAAGTAATATTCATTAGTCTATATTTTTTTATATATGTACAATTATTAGTGATACTTACAAACATCGTTCCTGATTAAAATAGTAATACTATATTTTGTGTGTATAGAAATTTACTACACCACACAAAAAAACCTTCTAGAAAAATTGCCATCTTTATATTATCTAAAGCGTAGAATTTTATACCGAAGCACGGTATATCTAGGGCGCATTTAATAGGGAGTCAGATTAATCGCTTCAATACTACAACTAGTTAAGGCAAGCTATTTATACCTGCCACTAGCTCCATTCGATATCTACTCGTATAAGCCGCTTATGACAGTTCCATTTTCATGGATGCCGATGAGAATCAGACTAAATGTCTCTTAAATAAATTGAACTTCGATTACATATATGCCTTATTATATCTGAACTGTGTATCTAATATTTTTATAAATTTATAATCCTTCCTTAAGGATGAACTATTGGTTACATATTTTGTGAAAATTCTATTTTCAGTGTACTTATTTGGTAGCAAGAATTTAACTAGTTGAATAAGTGTGTAAAGATATGTATGTATTTAATACCTAATTGAACTCTACTATGTCGTCTTGATACTAAACACATTATCATTGCATTTTTCCTGATTCCAATGAATTAGGAACAAATAATAGAGTATTTATAACTCAATAAGAAAGTATGCAGTTCAATGAACAAGAAGCAATTATAAGGAGACAAGACAAAGGCGGCGTGTAGCTTTTCGTTGTGGTACAGACGTCTTTGTTACATTTACAAAGTCTTTTCGTATCGTAAAACTAGAAAAGATAATATTATATCCAATTGTATACGAAATCATAATAGTGTGAAATTGAATCGACAAATATAACCAATTTATATTTCTCTTACAATTTTAAGTGTATTTTCGTGGCTCTTTATTGCTGAAATTGAAAGGAGTTTCAATTAACTAAACTTAGCAGATTTCATAGCTGGTTACAGTTTTACACAATTACATTATTTTGCGATTTAACGAGAAGCTATATTATGTGATTTAATGAGAAGCTGTATAACGTGGGTGCCGGTTTGGTAAATGTTTTTTTTGTCAGGAATTTAATTTATTTTTCATTTAAGTTTTTTCAAGCTTGCAACCTTTCTATTACCTACCTACACACCCTACCTATTTTGAATAAGGCTATTTTAAATTTGTTAAAAAATTTAAACAGTGATTGTCGTAGTTGTTCAACTAGGTAATAATAAATACACTATAATTACCCTAAAAATACACCTTCATAATGTCTAATAATTATTGTATTCAATACATAGGCACACATAGGTGAAGTTTTCTAGCCATATATGTATTGGGACTTGGGAGGATTCCGATAGCTGTGATTACGGTATGTAAGGGAGAATGAATGCTGACGATGCAACGCGTTCGATGGCGCCTCACGTTCTTCCAATATTGATTCACGAACTTACAACGGTATCAATCTTGTGTCAGCGGGATTATTTGTACGGGATTATTACGTTTGTCTCTAATATAATTACTTTTGTGTTCGTTTTATTTGAAGAAGGGACTGTACGGAAAAATATTTAACTTTCTTGCTTGTTGTCAGCTAACGATTCATAATCAAATCAAATCAAATCATTTATTTATTTCTCCTCACAATTCCCAATCACATAAATTAATCTACATGCATACAAAATTATCAAACAATAAGCTGGAGTTGGAGGAGCTGGTGTCTGAAATGGGTTTTAACCGGTATCACAGATCACCAGGTCCCCGCCCTCGGAACCAAAAAACAATTACAAAAATATGTTTCACATAATTCATAAGTTTGTGTTTAGGTAGTGAGAACGACATAAGTTTATTGTTAATTAAAATTTACAAAAATAAAAATTAAAAATATACCTACATATGTGTTTGTGTGTGTGTGTGTGTGTGTGTGTGTTGTGTGTGTATGTTTGTGTTGTGAGTGTGTGTGTGTGTGTGTGCGCGCGTTTATGTTAGTGTGTCATACATATTTTAAAATTCATCCATTTGTTTATTTATATTTTAAATAAAAATAATTCACACTGAAAGCAATTTTATCATTTTACCTACTGTAATAAATAATCTATTATTAGATATTATTAATATTAATTTCATATTTACTAACATCACAAATTTCACAATTTAAAGCAAGTTTTCTGTAGCAGCATAATCCAATTTTTGAATCCATTCCTTTACCACACGTTTACACTTGTCAGTTGTTAGTGAAAAAATTGAGAGAATTTCGTTTAATTTATTGTAGATATTAGGGCCCTGGTAACAAAAAAAGCGATGTGAAAATTTTGTACTAAACTTATTTGTTTCACAAATTTTGCCCCTTCTGCGTGACGCGTTAGCCCGCTCAAGGCTGAAGGTAGTAAGAGAATGTTGGCGTACAGCTGTGTGAAGAATAAATAATTGTCGTACAGTTAGTACCCTGGTCATCACATAAACGTCCTTTGTAGGGTGAAAGAAAGGCAGAAATTTTATAACTTTTAAGACAGCATAATAGTTACTTAATAGTCGTGACAACGCGGATGTAGATGGTGAAAGTTTGTAACTCTTGAACTTTAACTTTAAAATATAAGATTAATGTTATTAATCGCTTAATTCACAAAAGCAAATATTTAAATTTATTATTAAATGAAAAGGTACCTAACATTTTAAATAGCTCACACATTTCAAATACACGTATGAAGTGTAGCGCAATAAAAAATCTAATTTTCTATATATTGACGCGGTACCCAAATGGAGGCAATATCGAAGTGCTGATTTGTCGCTCCACTGAATATTGGTCTGGCGTTGATTCAAATCGACGAATGCGACGGTGAAAATTGAGGTACCTTAATTCTTACAACAACATTCCACGCATTCTCGCTGTTTCGATGTAGTATGTATGGAATTTCAGGTGATGGGTAAATCAAGTTGTACGAGTTATTACACGTACCTACTGTTAGGTTAGGAGCTGAGGTTAATGGCCAAAAAGTACTCAAAAATATTATAATTATATGTATCTATATAAGGTAAAAATTCGAGGTCCTCTTAATTTTTTGTTATGAGTAAAATATTTCATTCGACACAGTATTATTTTCTGGTAAGCTAAGTATAATTAACTCTTCAGATACTCAGTCCCTACCTATACAACGAATAATTCTAACAATATTTGCAAATATGTAATTACTAATTAACAAGGTGAATACTTATTTACTTTTTGTAAACGAAACGAACACAGTAGATATTTTGATATTTACAGAAACGTGTCATTTTATTGCTCATTAAAGAAAAAAATAAAGAAAGTAAAAAAAAGTCTAAAAGTATCCGTCAAGAGAGGGTTTTCGCGGCATATTATTTATCATTATTTTTTGGCGTAATTTCCCGCAGCAGGTGACATTGAGGCATGTGTAAGATTAATCTAGTTGTTGTGGGCAGATGGGCTGAGAGGGGGGAGGAGGGGGGGATGTCCGCGTCATTTAGTTGAGCATTATATCAAGCCTCCGCTCGACGCTCCTGAAATTAAATCAGACTCATTCCTCTGATTCATTACGATCATTACTCATTATACAATGCTACAAATTGCGCGTATAAATTTTATTGCTATTGTAGAAGGATATAAGCGGTTTAAGTGTTTAAGGCATAACGATTAAGCTTTGTCGTTATCGCAGAAAGGAACGTTTGTTTTTTTGTTATTTCTTATCGCGTTTAACATAACATGGGTATTTTTGGTTGGTTCTCTTTTATTTTTTGTTCTGATAGTCATAAAAAAGCTACATGTTTTTACGAAACGCGGCGGTCAAACGCAGCGTTTTAATTATAGGTCTTACACTCATATTTTTAACTACTTGTGCAGATCCGTAATTTATCAGTAATGAGAGCCACACAGGAAGCTAACTGAGTGTCGTCTCAGCAGTCGCCTCATCACATTGCAAGTTAGAAACTTTGAAAGTAATAGCGGACTCACTTGGAGTTTATATTGACACGTTAGGCCACTTAGTCAACTGCTGTGAAACTATCTCAACTTTATCTTATCCCTTTTTTTCATTAAATTTTTGATGTGTTGCTTTACTTTTCACTGCAAAATAAGTTATAGATATTTTACAGTGTAAAAAAATGCGTCAAATGGTTCATCAATCGCACAACAATTATTTATTTCCTTTTGTATTTATTGTGAATTATCTTGTAAGATCTAAATTAGTGGACACAAGAATTTGGCAAATAAACAAGCTTTCTAGTCTAGGATATTTATTTATACAGGGTGTCCCAAAAAGTAGTGATGAACGGAAGCTGGGAGGTAGAGGACCTAGAGGGCTATCCGAATCACCCCCATGTATGTTATGCGATTTTTCGTATTTTCGGAGTTATGACGTTTTTTACAATTTTTCACCTATCGCCGAGTACGATGATATTTTCACTCATGGTGACGTCAATTGTTGCGCTAGATGCTTGATTTTTTTTTGTTTGCTAAGCTGAAAGATAGGCCAATTCAGTATGGTAATATTTACTATCGTTAGATCTTCGAATGGAATAAAAAAAAGAATTAAATGCCAAGAAAGATAAACTTACCCAGTGGTGAACATCACCACTTCAAGGGCCCGTAAAAAAATAAAATCACAAAAAAAAGTTTTCCATTTGGCTTTTAAAAACATGCTCTATCTATAAGGTAGCTACCCCGCTGTTGCTCAGTGCAAGTGCGACATCATCGTAAAAAGTTGTCTTTTAAATGTCTGAATGCCCTTTTATCATTTTTAATGGTTTCTTTTGCTACTATGAATTTCCGGGTTATTTCGTCCAAATTGTGACAGTCTCTCGTCTTTGTAGTATCCCCACGGAAAAAAATCAATAGGGTTTATGTCCGGGGACTGTGGAGGCCAGGCTAAAAGGCAAAGATACCCTGAAAGATGGATTGGTCGTTGCAGCCTGCGCATGCGCTGGTGATGCCTGCCTTAAAATGTGGCCTCCACGGTACCTCGACCTAAACCCCATTGATTTGTTTCAATGGGGATACTAAAAGACCTCGGCTACTTGAGAGAATACCACAATTGGAACGAAATAACCCGAAAATTCATAGTAGCAGAAGAAACCATTAAAAATGATAAAAGGGCATTCAGACATTTAAAAGACAACTTTTTACGGTAATGTCGCACTTGCACTGAGCAACAGCGGGGTCATTTAAAAATTTCTGGTAATAATTAAACACCTTGTTATTGGTTTTAATTTGTTTTTATTGATCATCATGTTAATTCAATTTTTGCACCTACCACATTTAGATTAAAATTTTTCGATTGAAGCCTTCTGAATAATAAAATGAAATTTTCAGGGTAGCTACTTGATAGATAGAGCAAGTTTTTAAAAGCCAAACGGAAAACTTTTTTAAGTGATTTTATTTTTTTACGGGCCCTTGAAGTGGTGAACATACTGGGTAATTTTATTTTTCTTGGCATTTAATTCTTTTTTTTTATTCCCTTCGAAGATCTAACGATAGTAAATGTTACCATACTGAATTGGCCTATCTTTCAGCTTAGCAAACAAAAAAAAATCAAGCATCTAGCGCAATAATTGACGTCACCATGAGTGAAAATATCATCGTACTCGGCGATAGGTGAAAAATTGAAAAAATCGTCATAACTCCGAAAATACGAAAAATCGCATAACATACATGGGGGTGATTCGGATAGCCCTCTAGGTCCTCTACCTCCCAGCTTCCGTTCATCACTACTTTTTGGGACACCCTGTATAATAGGCTATTTGACAAGGTTTTGAAAACTGTCTCAAATTATTAAGATACGTTTATAGAGCACACAAAACACATGTTTCTTAATTTTTTGTAGTTGAGAAAATTGAAAATAAAAACATGATATTCAAATATGCCGCCAAAACACAATTTTGAAGAATATGGCGTCTCGCGACCATGGTGACGTCACAGCGGCGTAAACATCAACTTGCTCCTAGTACTTATTGTTCGTTTTTGTTTTAATTATAGTATAATTAAGTTAATCTGTTTAAAAAACAGAAAATGAGTTCTTATAGGTGGTGTGTAGTTCCTGGATGCAGAAATACAACTATTAAAACCCCTGACGTACTATTTATATGTGCTCCAAAAGATATAAAAATGCGTAGAAAGTGGTTGCAGTTAGCTCGCAGAAATCCAAGTGATATTAGATATTGTATCAATTAAAACAGTTTTTTTTTGTGAAGTCCACTTCGATGTAAGTATGGTGTTGAATACGTAGTAGGCAGTTTATTTTATTTGCAATACATAGTACCTATAAATCGTCTCATTACTTACCTGCTTATGGTAATAATTAATAATTAATAATTAATAATTAAATAATTAATAATTAAATTTATTTATTTTCTCATCACAAATGCACAATCAACACATACATTGTTAATCTATATATCTTAACACTAACATTTGTGAGAGACTGGTGCCCGCGATAAGTATAAAATACTTGAGTTACGGGTCACCAGGCCCCCAAGCATTAACAATCACATCTATCAGATAAACAATGAACGTGAACATTAAAGGAGAAATAATAATTAATCGTGATTAAAGTTAAATGAAAAATTAATATCGAAAAATTACCAATGGATATATTATAAATTATTATAGATGAGGTGAAGAGTTAAAATGAATTGATATACTTAGTGTATAATGTGAGTGTTTGTGTATGTGTGTTTGTGTATGCGTATGTGAGTGCGTGTGTGTGTGTGTGTGTGCGTGCGTGTTGCGTGTGTGAGCGCGTATATGTGTGATTGAGGGTAGGTGTGGATGAGTTATTGCGATAGCGTATGTATGATTCAGTTTCTCTACTTACCGAATTGTATGAATAAAATTTTCTGATGTTTGATAGTCTAATTTTTTCAGCCATTTACATACCGACGTCTTACACCTTGATGTACTAAGGGAGTATATTGAAATAGACTTATTGATTTTATTGTATAAAAAAGCCCCAAGATAATAGTAAAATCTATGTGACAGACATGTATTAAAAGAGTTGTTTTTACATATAATATCTTTTCTACGCTTGTCCCTATTGAAATTCGGATCATATTTTATTTGTGAATGTTGCCTTATTATAATAGATAAGATAAAAGTCTGTCTGACAGTTAGGACATCCCAACGTTTGTATAGTTCGCAGGTAGGATAATGATAATGATATAGTTACATATAAATTGATGATGACGTGTTTGTATTGATATTGAAAATAATCAATACAAACACGTCAATCCTATAAACTGGATGGCTGAAATGAAAAACAAAGGGCATAACCTAAAAAATGTATACTTCATAATTATTGTGCAATTGTGATTCCTGTTTGTAGGTACATTTAACTAAAAAGGTACGGTCTAATGAATGACGTTTGAAATATTAACTTACGTAGCTGTTTTCACATTTCTCAATTCAGGAGCGTAAAAATCTGGGTTGTTTTTAAAGAACATGCCAATAATTATAGCGTCCACTTAAAGGTACATTTCTACTGTCTGCTTTTTCGAAATAAGGTTCCATGACAAATAAAAATAACACATAAAGAACAAAACTGATTACAGACACCTTGAATCACAAGAAATAAGTTATACAAGAATCAAAACCAAAAGCGAAATTCAGCAACGACGTGAGTAAACGTTGGGATCACTTGTTATTTACGCCGCTGTGACGTCATGGCAGATGCAGCCAATCATGGATGTTTTCGGTCACGTGGTAATTTTAAAAAATATGATGTTTTTTCTCGACGATTTATAAATAAATAAGTTATTATTTATATCATTTATTAATTTAAATCGCTTCAAAAACCTTATATATATATGGATTACACAAAAAAGTAATTTATTTTTTATACTGTCAAATAGCCTATTGTAATGAATCAAACAATAGGTAGGTAATATTTTGCTGTAAATTACAGAGATCACGTATATAATCGATTTTAGGATTAAATATATGGCTCAATCGAAACAAGTCAATCAAACTAAAAACTAGATTTTTAAACAATACATAGTATTAACCTAATTCAATAATAATCCAAAAATAATTATTACCAAACTCTTAAGTAATCTGTTTGTGTAAAATCTATTCCAATAATTATTCAGTTTTAAATTACAAAATTATCAATATCAGAAATACGAGACGTAATTACTATGTTCAAATGAATGTAGAAATGTATCGACTGAAATTTGTTGTGCCGGTAGATTTGGACGATATTTGGACGATTTGGATGAATGCTTTCACATCGATTTAGTACATAAAGCAAGTACATTTCATATTAATACAAATGTATTATATTTGAACTAACATTCAAACATAAATTAGATAAAATTATAATGCCTCGCCGTAATATCTAAACGAAACATGAAATCACTGAGTGCGATATAAAGCACCGTGTCGTATAAATACACATTTAAATTCATAAGCTGAGCTCTAAGAGCATTATGCAAAATATATTTCATAATAAATATTACTCATACATTTAATAAATAACTAGTAAAAGTTTCGCGGTTCGTGAAAATGTCGCAGCGTTGAGCGACTCTTTAAATTATTTATTATTCAAGTGTTCGCACCGGTTCACTCGACAATGCACTGCGAAAGGCTATACCACTGATATAGTACACTAGATAAGGTAAGACTAAGGAAAATATTAAAACTAGCATTACCCTAGTATTAGATATATCTATTAATTATTATTATCTGTGCTTACTTATTATATTATTTGTGCGTAATAATAGCTTATGATAAAGTTATAGAGCACACACCTAACCAGAGTTTTAAGAAGGAAAATGGTTAAAAGCATTAACAGTAAAGGTTTCAGAAATTCACCAAATAGCAATTATTATCCCTACTATACAAAATATGATATAATTAACTGAATGAACTTATCTAGAATATACTACATCTGTGGCGATATCGGTGAATAGAGTAGGCGCCCGCAATACAATTTGCTGCATTTCGTTTGTTAGCACTCAAATACTTATCTCAAATGCAGCAAAATTATTTAGTTTTAACGTTGTTTCGTTAACTAATACCAACGTGCATACTGTGAATGTAATTAGAAATATGTGTAACATTTAACACAAATGCGGTTTAAAACTTAGTGAATGCTTTTGATTTTATCTGCATATAATTTGTGGTATGCTCTGATTATGTTTATTTTTTTTATAATCCTCTTATTACATTGAGATATATTTAGAATTAAATCTTATAAAACTATGAAGAAAAGTATCTAGGTTCGAAATTCATCACCAAAGTAGGATTTTAAGTAATAAAAGGAGTTATAACTTATAACAGTGTACGAAAACAGTCATATTTCTAAAACCTTTACTTTTCACGAATGAAGCTTTAAAGAATATCAAATACGAGTTGCTTTTATTCTATTATTTACATGTATTATTGAAACAAATTGGATTCGTATTTCATTAATTGGATTAAACGAAAGGTAAGGTTCAATGCAAGGAAAATACACATGCAATAAAGTTCAAAGCCCTTTAAAAGTAATATGATCATTGTAATGCTTGTTAAAAGCAAACTATGCATTTCTCTTGTTAATAATAGAACATTTGTTTCGCATATATTTCTAATAATATCAACTGTTATACATATTTGTCCTTTTTAATAATATTTATTATCATAATTAATAACACCATGTTACAACGATTTGAGAACATCATTTTTGGTCACATCAGTCGAAGAAATAATAGTGTTTGTTTATATGCCTTTTTTATTGTATTCAGGTAAGCTTGAAAAATAAATAAATATGAACATTTAGGAATCTACACCAATACCTAATTAAAATAAAATCAATAGAAAAGCATGGGTTCATCAACTTCTAAATGGCGTAAAATTGATTTTCAGTCGGCAGTTGGAGGCTACTTATCTACGAGTGTTTTCTATTTCCTTTCAGATTTCCTAGGATTGGAACGATTGATTTTAAAGGTTGAAGCACTTTTAGCATTAATTGGGATTATTGGAAAGTAACGAATATTACTACTATGAGTTTTTATTGAATTTTAATGTATACAAGTTTTCTGCATTTGATTACACCACTAAAGCGTGTGGATAAATCTAAGATAAAGTCATACATAGACTACATAATATATAAAAGTTACAAGTAATTTATAATGCAAAGTGTAAGTTTTTAGGTAGTACATTCTAGCTTTTAATTTTGATTCACATTAGACTACTCTCCAATTAATCCAACTAAGTATTAAATTACAATAGGCTAGGCTAGGTATATTTTTTAGATTACCTATTTTCAAAACAATTTATGGTATTAAAATGAATGCTTATATAATAATGCTTTAATTCATCTTAACTTAAGAAATTTCTACCATGTTAAGAGAGTCAGTGAATGTAGCATCTACCTACCGCAAATTTGAGAGGCTTGCGTAATTTAGATAGATGTTAAACCTTTTTGTAAGGAGCTTTATGTTGCGTTGCTTACAAAACTAGTGTTATATTCATTAGGTACATACATGCAACAACAACGTTGGTAAATATATCTGACGAACATACCAACTATAAATAGATTATTATGCTATATGCACATTGCACAATGGTAAAGTCACTCTCTGTAAATTACGATTACAAGCTTAGAAGATATTATCAAGACTGAATTTAAAAAAAAAAAAAATATTCATAAAATTTTTATTATCATAATATGTATTCTCACTTTAATATAGATATAGTATTTTTGCTCCTTCATCACTCATACAACTACTTACATCCAATAAACCTTTATTGTTTATCGATTAGCATTTTCCCAGAGTCAAGTTTTCATACAAACCCGGAGCGGTTAATGAACTGCTATTAAATACTTTTTGCGTTAATTTACGTCTATTAATCGAACCACTGGTTTTATAAGCCGATTACTTCCAACGATGCGTATTCGAGATCGGTAATTACGGGCTCAGTTATGATAAGTGAACTTTATTCGAAATGCAAAACGGTTTAACATTTTATTTATAAAATATGTTATGTTAGAATGGACCGCTAATTAATCATATGCGAAACAAGTGCGTGGAACTATATTTTGTTTTTCCTGCGATTATATTTTTAACAGTAAATGGGTATTTTTTATAATAACCGTAAATAAGTTATACGTTAGGTAACGGAGGTTGAATGAACCCTTATTCTCCTCAGCGACCATAACTAAAATAATTTACTTATTTACAAGGTTGTACTGTTTCTACTGTTATCTACTTATTTAAAAAGATGTTATTATCTATTTTGATTTAGTTTGTAATTGAGAAATGGAAAGATACTTTTTATAAAAAATGGCGTCTTCTTGGAATGAAGAATAAAAACATAAAGTAATCTAAAAGAAGAGAAAATTTGTATTTTTGTTTGTGTCGAATTTAAACTTAAAAACTACTCTATCAGTTATTTTTTTTTTACTTTTAGATAAACACGTCTGCACCAAATAAAGGGATTTTTCTCGGGTTAAAACGGGTGAAGTTGGATCAACCAACTAGTATAAATAATACAGGTACCAACTTATAGCCATTTAAAGAAGATGTTAATTAAAAAAGAGCTTATTTTCAAGTATAAACAGACAAAATTTTATTTCAATTTTACGATACACTATTTGTCCAATATATAAAGTGTGATATAAATCATGTCACCGATATTTTATGGGTTTTAATTTTGGTGTTTTATGTCGTGATAACATCTGTTGGGTAATGGAGCTGCAGACTTTACGGTTCGCTTTATGGGTCCTACAGTAAACTATAACTATGCTATTTGAACGCAATTCTCCTTTAATCTATAACAGGGTGAACTATTATTTTGTTAGTGTCGATTGGTTATTAACCTAATTTTGACACTCGCGTTTAGAAAATTTGATTTTGGAGCGTGTTTAAATTTCCTAAAGGTTTCAGAAAATGGAAAGACCGTCTCCATTTTATAAAAAATAAAACTTCATGATAGAAAAATACATAAATGACACCTAATCAAAACATTATTTATTAAAATAAAATTTGGTGGATTCGTTTCCGCATTTTTGTCAACGTTCGAAATAATTTTAATCCATTTTTAATACTGCATGGCAGATAAGCATTAACTAAAGCAAAACATTATCTAAAGTATCCGTGCCCTCAAAAAGAGCAATCTAACTTCAGCAACGCAACAATATTGGTGGAAGAACGAGCAAAATATTTCATCAAAATGCAAAATAGTACAATTTTCCTGCAGCCACGAACTAAAGGAGAAAGAAGTGGATTAACTGGACGCTGCAAAACAGATAACTCGATTTGCATAACTCGTTCACACGGGCATAGCTGGCTAACCTAATTTGTACTGACGGGTTAACACGAGCGAACTCGTTTTAAATTCCAAATTTTTTATTCGATCAACTGATCGCCTAGTATTTAGTAGTTTTTGCTTTATATACAGCTGGGTACAGAATTTGGAATTACTATGGGATATATATGGTAGTATTTTCGAATATCACATTTCATCGAAAATAGTTGTTTCATTTCAGGTTGTCAAACACAAATTTTTATTTCCTACTTAATTTTTTCAAAAACATGGTGTAACTAACTTCTATAAATTTAGATGTGAAATTTTCGGCGAATCGTCTCGCATACCCAAAACGCTCGTAGCATTAACTCATAACTAAAATATTACACAATGCCTAGTTTCCATGCGTTCCCAAACTGCCGCCTTATTTTTCATTCAGTGGGGAAAGCGCACGGTTGCCATTAAAAGGTCCGACGTTTGCCCCCGGAGAGCTCTTTCATCGGACCGTGTGTGTAGGTGTAATATTACTGTCACAGAGCTATGAAAATGTGCCTACTTTCACTTTGAACTTCCACGTCATAATCATGAAATAACTTTAGGTAAAACTAATAAAGTGCTCTACTTTTGGTGCTCTATATAAAATGTTCATTTCTGTGTTTATTATTATGGTTTTATATGTAGATGTGCTTTTTTGCTAAATAATCCTTTAATCCCAAAGGAACTGTTCAATTTCCGGGACAAAACTGTCACTCTTTGGTCAATAAATTATTTTTCTTAAGATTAATGCTTCGCTGCTATATAAAATAAAAGGAGAAAACATAGGATAACATAACAGAGTATAAAATGTACTTTAAATATTAATATATGAATCAAAACTTTGCTGAATATGGGGACAAATAAGCGCAACTTATTTTCTAGGAACTTTTATGTAAATCAATAAATTTTATTTAAAAAATAAATGATTTAATTTAAATAAACGCCACATCCAAAATTTCGCACTTGAATGTTCGCCAAGCAAAAGTCGTGTGTGTACACCTGTCTACAAACGCGCTATTTGCCCACTTGCTTCATTCACCACCGATCCCTGAGATAGGACCGCTTAGCCGTGAGATTAAATCCCTCCCAAGTAAACAAAGAAAAACATTCCTTACATACCGTTTAAACAAAGAAAACGAAATTGCGTTGGAAATTAAACTCTTAATTATGTCAGCCTCCTTAATATTTTATCTTCTACCTCACTGTCGTTCCTTCGAAATATATTAAGATTTAGAAGAATCTATGTTATGCCGTCTTTTGTTACGCTTTTGTTTTGTCATTGTAATTTGAGTATTGTTCTTAGTGACTAATTAAATAACGGTTTTCTTGTTTATCTATTCCTACTCCTTTTATTTTTAATGTTGTAATTGTGAGAGCTTCGTGATTAAAATCCCCTATAAAATATATTTTATGAAACTCAATAAAATAAAATAAACTAATTTCGTTAATACTTTGAATATTTTTAAAAGTATTATCGACTAACACAAATCATATAGATAATTAGATAATGATAAATGATGTTCATAAAGGAAAAGATCGTTTCTGCTACGATGATAATAAAGTTATCAAAGTTTAGACAATCAAATAACTAATTGTTAATTTCAGCCTAAAGTTTAGCATTGGTATTTTTGAGAAGTCCGGCACATTTAAAATTAACATTTACAGAAAAAAGGACGAATCATCTAATTAGACATCATCTGTAACATTTCTGAAAGTCTTTGTGTTTCACATTTTTATGCGTTCTTTGTTTCTACATCATTTTTGATAACTATGCATTAATATAAACCTTACGCGTTTGAGTTAAAGTTGCTTTTAAGTACGTTTCGATTGTAAATATTGAGCTTGTGACAATCAGAGTGTGCAGTGAAGACCGCTCGCTAACGAGTCCCTCCTTCATTTTCATTTTATCACCGTCCTTCGTCTATTTACAGTTTTTTCTTCCCAAGTATCTATTTCAAAACGATACTACAAAGAAATAACTGGAAAATACCCTTTGGAATGTTGTTATTATCAAGCTTATTTTAAATGAATCTTGAAAGAATTTATTTTGCGTCGTGGGTCGTATTTAAAATTAGAACAATTTTAATATTTACTTTAATAACAAATTCACGACGGAAAATGCTGCGACAAAATAGCTTAACGTAAAAATAACGTTTTTTTTTTGGAAAATAAGGAACGACATTCATTAAAATATTTTATTTATGGCAAGCAAGAACAATTAATGAGTAGTGGTAACTGAATTCTGACATGTTTAAATAAAGTGAAAAGCATTGTTCATTTGTAAAGCAAACAATGTTATAACAATCAACGCGGTTGACACACGTACGCATCCACCAATAAAATTAAGTGCCTTCATGTTAATCAAACAAATGTAGGTTATACAATATACATATAATGGAGTGGATGTGGGAGATATATGGGGCTATAATTTAAAGTAGGTGTTATACAATGACTATAGATTGATATAAACATTATTAAAACCTACTTTCCACATATTATGACTTCGTTTATGTAATATTTTATCCGCACACAAATGGTAGTACTTTATTTCCACTTTATTATTTCCGGAATATCACATCAGATGAATCTAAATTCTACTGTGCACATTAAAGCGTAAGAAACAAACGGAGAATAAGAAGCATTTGTATTACGATTTGTATTGTAATATATTATAATAAGTAGGTACTTATATTATAATCAATTGAAATCAATACAAATTCTTCTTATTGTTCAGATAATAACTCCGTAATAATATAAAGTTGCGTTGCTATTAAACCTTTGCTAGATTGTAATTCAAATTCATTTTCAAAATTATTATGTAACACAGGACACACAAATCTTGACAGAGTTTATACACACAGTTTCTATTCGTAAGTAGTTTATCAAACTCGAAGAAAATCGTTCTACAATCTTTTCCTCGGTCTTTTCTATAGAATATATAACTATATTCCTAATTGTAGGTACTCGAACGCCCACTCAGCACTCACGGCAAAAATACTCTGAATCAGTTAAATATCTTGGTTTCTTTTAATGGATTGTTTGATCAGGTCCCTTGTGCGCGAAGGAAATTTTGTGAGAGATTATTACAATTCATTACTATCTATTATTATCGCTATTCATTACTGTTATATGATCATTTGATTTTGGGGTCATTTTATATATATGTATTATTATATGCTCCCTTAACTTTGATCCCTTTACATAGTCGTGTTTTTCCGTTTAGGGCGTTTTATGCACATCGTACCAGCCAAAGCCATTTGAGACTTAGTCATTTGAACATATTTTAAACATTTTCTATATCTTATTTTTACTACATTCTTCTATGTGTAACGTTCAAGAATGATTTCAGTGACATTTATTATTATTCTTATATTAAGTGATTTATAATGATAACTAAACAACATTATTAAGTTGCAGGGTGATGACGGTGTAAGAAGTAAAGAACATAACGCTGTATGGTATGAGTGTCATGTCGATGTTGACTGAGCCGAAAGAGCGCGTGCGCACCGCGCGCGTCGTCACCAAACGTAGCAGATCCTTTGTTGCCTTGTGACATACATCCGCTGGAAGATTGTTTATTATTCTGAATTTGTTTTTATTTATTTGAATTTATTATTAAAACAATAAACACAATAAGGAAAAAGAAACATAAATTATCTCCTACAAATGCAACAATTACGTATAAACCTATAAACTCTATTATTTTTGTAAGTATATAATAATAGAGAAACATGCTATACTACATTCGTTAATAAAATGACAAGATACGTCGTCGACATATAAACCACTTAACTACGCTATTTAACTTGGAAAATAGCTTACTTGTAGGATAGTGAATTAAAAGTTTCACAAGTTGCCGTTTCAGGGCATCCACCTCGTTCTGAAGGTTCTGAGCGCTGCGCGACAGTATGAACAAAGCCACTAGGAATATCAGAAGTTTACATGAATACAGTACTAATGTCATATATTGTGAGTAGCCCTGCAATAGTTAAATATATATACTTATTTTAGATCTAGAGGATAGAGTTTGAGTTTTTTTGCAATAAGCAAAGTGTGTAAGTATATGTGATGAAAAAAAATGTAATAAAATAGCGGAATTTCCGAAATAAACGTTGAAACAAAAAAAATGTTTGCTACTACGTATTTACTTGTGACGGTTACTACATAAAACTTTACCTCCAGTCTAGACTCTAGAAGTCGCATAATGAATTATTTAAACAACATAATAAGCTGAAGTTGTGAACAATGACCCGCTTACCATAACGCTTACACTTATATATGCAAATCCGTAAAGAAATATTATAAAGTACACCATCGCTGCTACGAGCATTACGGTTATCTGCAACATCAAAAAACATTTTTAAATTATTATCGAATTAAAATATTGAGCCGAGCATACAATATTATTATTTAAATGCGGATAGGTACTATTTTTTTTATGCTAATCAATAAAGATCGTGCGGAGTCAGCTAGTTTAAATAAGAGATATATTATCTCTTGAAAAATCAATTATTTTAGCTTAATTTCGTTACGCCGAGTATACATTGCAAAAAAATGTTTACAAGCGCTCACCTGTACTCCGAACATCGCGTTGAATAAATTGGAGCTTTCCTTCACATCTGTGTAAGCGATAGTCCATTTATCAAATCTGTCTAAATCCACTCTGACACTCCGTACTGCGTTATTGTCAACACCACTCACCGTTCCCCCCACAACAGCTTGCAAGCTCTCTTCAATACCACGGGTAATGCTTTTCACTTGCTCCGACATTATATATAGCATGCTGTATAATACGGAAAACTCAAAGATGTATCGAATGTTACAATCGATCACGCAAGCGTATACAATAAAAGTGGATATTGATAAAATTCGTTCTTTAAAACATATTAGTACCACGCTATTAATGGTATGGCAAATCAGAAATATCTTTATCGTTTTATTTTTTCTCTCAATATTGTACAGATAGGTCTTGTCTTGGATGAAGCGTTGGTGATTGGCGTCGATACAACGAAGAAACCGTTTAAAGGTCCCGTTGTGCCATCGCGCACACACAATTATAGATATCGAGTTGATTATTGTTAACATGAATGTAAAAGCATCAGTACTCGGATTATCTCGGTATCTATAAGCCCTAATTGATAAAGCAGCAAACATTAGACACAGTGCGCATAGGGTATGAATGTTCGCGATTATTCGCCTTTTTCTCGGGAAGGATATATAATTTCTATAAACGCACATAATGTTTTCAACTTTAAAAATGGTTTTGAACATTTTAATGTCCATAATGAAAGTGTTATTAAATACGTAGTGATGTTAGGAGTTTTGTCGGCGAAGTAATTTACGGAGCACTAAAGTTCATGGTGGATTCATTATCGTAATGCCTTGGATACATACACACTTAAATTAAATGGAACCGCCTGCGAGGGAACTTCAAAAACATTATGTCAAAGTCTACAAATTGTAAATGTGGAATAGTTTAGCCTTTGTCTCTGCTTCAAGCTTCAACTGTTGTTGATGTGGTTGGTTTCGGAATTTACCTTAACTTTTCTTATTAGTACCTATACCCATCGTGTTTTATGTGGAGAAACGCAAGCAGCACAGAACGTAAATAAAAAATAAATCACAGGTAAATTCTTCGAAGAGCCACTAGTTTTAAAAAATGTGAACAATCCCGTTTAAATTAATAATCCCACAAATAAAACTAAAAAAAAAACAACAATTATCTATTTTTAAACAATTATTCTTGAGAAATATTTTCAATTTAAAGCTCTCTGGAACAATGTAGCCGTTTTTTACACTAAAATACGTAAAATAATTTTAACACGTAAATTAAAACTAGAGATAATAAAAAAAGTGTCAGAGTATGCACATTTATTACATATTTAAATTACTAATAACACAAACCAATAAATTGAGGCACATGGACATCAACAATAACCTATGTCGGAATGATAAATTGGAAAAGCCATCACATTAATGAGTATAGAGAACTCAGACATCGGCTTAACAAACCTTATGTGTATATAATAGAGTAAAGTCTACGATATACGCTATGTGATTGTAGACACAAGCATCATTATAAAAACCACAACAGCTGAGACATTATTAATTTATTTTAGCGGTGGTTGAAGTGCTCATCGGATTTTTACGTTTGGCGCAAGTTCATTTTCATAGAGCTATTATTTTTAATCTCATGATAAGGTTAATTATTAACTTAATTTCTGATAACAAATAAATTTTATGATCTGATTAATAATTTTTAATACATTCTGTAATTCGTCTATGCTCATGCATCACTTAATGAAACGGAGTTAATTACAATTGTTAATTGTGTAAGGTATGGAAGTTCGGCTGAATGTCTTATTTAATACAAAAGACGTATTTAACTAAGTTAATTTATATAATTTGTTTGATTAGTTTACTAAAACTTCTATTTATTAAACGCACTAAATAGAAATCAAAGAAGAAACTTGTCAAAAACAACTCACAAATCCTAGCGATATATTTGTCGATACCACTTGAAGTAATAAGTCACTCTCTGAACAATAGATCGCTAAAACGTCGTCACTTGCGGACACGTAGTGCTGAGTCAGCGTTCTGCTGTGTACAAAGCACTGCTGCGACGACAAACAGTAATGGGTACTATTGAAACTCCCTTGTTTTATCCCATGTAATTATCCAACAATGGTAAACATCTGGGTATTACGCTTATTTCATTCGAATTATACCTACAGGTCTTTATTTAATAAGTACTACATGTTGTTTGAACCTAAACTCGTTTATTGACATAGTCGTATTAACAATAGGTAGTTTATTTTCTATTAGCATCCATAATAAATAGATATTATTATATTTTAAGCTAATAAAACTTTTGTTATCGATATAGGTTTAAACTTAAGATTTATTTATGTAGAGTTCGCAATATTGACTTTAAAACAAAGGTAGCTTTAGGAGGCTATCTTGAAGACTTAAAACAATATTTGCAAAGGCTTTGGCTATCTGCAGATAAACAAATTGGCTGTATTGTTCCTAAAATAACATTATTTTGAATGAATATTATTATTAAATTATGGTTAAAAGCTTGTATGTTCATAGAGTTTCATGTAGATTAATAATATTACTACTAGCGTTCCGCCAGCGGCTTTGTCCGCGCGATCAAAGGAAATTCCCACGGCAATAAGATGTTTCACCGTGGTAAGAAGTACCCCATACAACTCTCTAGCTATAAAACTCTCAATCTTCAGCTATAAAAATCATAACACAAAATCGCTCCTTTGCGACGTGAAAGACAGACAAACAAATAAACACACTTATAATCTTTATTATTTTAACGTACTTATACGTTATACGTTAGTTAATGTTGAATCTTTAACATTCGTTTAAATTTTCATTCAAAATTACAGTTAAGTATATTATGCCCCTGAACTATGAGCTTTTGTTTTACATTTGTACGATGCATTCGTGTGGAACTTCTTAATCTCAATACTACGCATATATTCAACAACATAGTAACATTTATTAAGGCTTATTATGCCGACCTCTTGAGGAGACCGCATCCCCTTATAGCATAGTATTATGTTATCTGTGGTAATACATACGTAGAAGTAATACTACTTCTACATTTTATTATACTCGTGATGCACGATGCTTTTAAACATTTAAATAGTGTCTTACAAATATTATGAATAGTTTGACCGGGGCTGACCATCTATTAATAGGTACCATGAATATTAGGGAACCATTTGCATATTCATTTGTTCCAGTATTCTGAAACTTAAAATTATTTATGTATTATGGAGATAGATTCGATCCATGTTAATTGAGACTTAAACATAACTGACGGAAATAGATGAATAATTACTATTTGTAAGTCAACCTCTGTTTATTCCTTAAAGAATTATTATTATATTATGTTAGTACTAATAATCCCTGTATATGTTTTTTGTATGTTTATTCACATATATCATTTGTATGTCCGAATATGCGTTATTGATTTACAAAACATATAATTGATAGTCAAAGTCACAGTTTCCGAACAGCACGTACTGTGGCCGCAGCGTGTGGTTAACGACACATTAAGCTGATTTCACATTTCAAATATTCGTCATCTCTAGTTAAATAATTATGCTATAGTAAAAAAATAATTATCTCGTGACTATTTATAAAAACAACGAATGAAACGATTACAGTACAAATTAATTACAATATAATAATTATTGTTATTAATTTGGACTGTTCATGTATAGAAACTTTCAATGGTAATGTAAATTTAATATAATAAGTATGAGAAAAGAGATAAAAGCACAATAAAAGTCAAAAATCATTAATAAGGTCTCTTTGTTTTTGTTCTACGCTAACTGCTACGCGCTACGAATTTTCGTAGCTCATAACAAAATATATCTGTAACCTCAGCTGTAACAGTCATACTCGACATACTACACTCGAAGTTGTAACTTATCATTCAGATAAGATGAAACTACTAAGTACATATAACGAACATATACAGTAGTACAAATGTCTTGAATTTGAACTTATTTTTATTAATTACTAACTTATTAATTTTCATGAACCTCAACACTAACTAAATAGTAAAATCTTTCCACACTTTATTTATTCAGTGTAACATTATGGCTATATCTTTACAGTCCATCGAGCATTCCGTATAACAAGCGACATATCACGTATATGCAGTATCACGGATACAATAGAAATCTGATTTGGATTCATGTTTGATAAATTCATAAAGCTAAATGGTGAAATGTAATTCAATCTCCTGTAGAAATCGACATCAATGGATTTCAAAAATGCTTTCAGTGCTTTAAAAGAATTTCTATTGTTTATTATTTCTGGTATACCTTTTAGAAATAAATGATTAATTATTTTGTTTTGAATGCATATAAGGGCGTTTGTCCACTACAAGGAATTTTACGGTCCGGCATTCCGATTTTTTACGGTCCGGTATGGCACGCAATTAATCTAAATACTAGCTTGTGCACTATACGTAATTTTACTGTCCGACATTTTACTTTTCCCTATTCCGGATGGTTTTTTGAGTTTACGAGTCGCTGTAGGTATAATTGTTTTCGAGTGCCCACTTGCTTGGATTTTACTCTTTTTATTGCATATGCCAATTGAAAGCAAGCTCTTGTTTTACTTTCTTTTAGCTGGCAATGAGATTTGAGAAGTCGGTATTGTTATTTTATATACATTGACCAAGCATTGACCTATTATTATTATCTAAGTAAGTGTTGGTAAGTTAAAGTTCAAGTGGGAATAGATTTAGCTCCTCGTCACCGATTAAAATAAATAAGTGAAACACGCATTTTAAATCTCACGGAACTTTACTTTTTATTATAACGAAGTAATATAATATTTCACCTTCTATATTTTTACTCGTTTCTTGTAAAATGCGAAAACACACGAAACATCCTTGAACTGTACCGCACTGATCCGAGTAAAGACGGACAGGTGCACAAGCAATTCATCGGTTTTTTCATGCCACACCGGACCGTAAAAAATCGGAATGCCGGACAGTAAAATTCCTTGTAGTGCACAAGCGCCCTTACGGTGATTTGTTTTTTAATAATTAATCAGCCTAATCTTCTATACTTCTGGATCTTTCATTAAGCATGGTTCGAAGTTTTCGAAAAGACGTTTAATAGTAATTGGAATATATTATGCATGTTTTTTTTTGTTTTTTTATCTTTATATTGCTATAGATAATGTATGTACACACACACTTATTAATCCATACTATAATATTATAAATGCGAAAGTAACTCTGTCTGTCTGTCTGTTACTCAATCACGCCTTAACTACTGAACCAATTTGCATGAATTTTGGTATAGAGATATTTTGATACCCGAGAAAGGACATAGGATAGGTTTTATCCCGGAAATCCTACGGGAACGGGTTTTTCTTTGAAAACGCGGGCGAAGCCGCAGGCGGAAAGCTAGTATGCCATAATTAATAAGAAGTATTCGGCGGAAAATTTAATAACCTAATGCTTTGTAATATACGTACGATCTTAATTGCAAAATCAATATCTATTTGTCCCATATTGTATATTAACTACAAAATTGAATTAATGTAACTAACTGTATATCCAGTTAATTGAAATAGACATGCAATTAAATACACAAAGGGTAATAGGGTAATAACAAGAGTATTGATAAAGGCAATCCGCGCCGAGCCGAGTCGAACAAAGTGGCCCATTACGGAACATCCCCTAATGGACGCAAAGTGGCCGATTACAATTACCGCAGAAAGTTCAGCTTTTACCATAATAATGGTGCGGTTTTCAGGGCCAGTTAGTCCGACATGCTTCTGATGAATATACGATTTATGCTCTAAAAGGTGCCTTGCAGTGTGCTTAAAATTCTTATATAGAAACAAAGTATTTCACGAATTACTAAATAACTGTCACAAAATATCAACAAGACTTCCTTAAGCAGATTCATAATTTGTGACAGGAACAAAATCTTGCGACAAAAAGAATACAAATTTTATCATGTAGCCAAAGTTTACATAATGACGGGAGACATAATCGCGACGACAGCAATTTTCCGACCGAGAGATTTAGAAATGTAGATAAAACGAATGCCTAAGATTTCGTTAATATTATGTAGGCCTTGCCATTACTTAATTCAAGGTCAGTATAAAAGAATATCCAGAAATTTTAAGAAATTATATCTCACAAAAATTTCGAGTAATCAAGGAAAAAGATTAAGTAGGGATGTTCGCAAATATGTAAGTATCCATAAAATAGCTCGCTGCAATGTCTTCATTAGATGGATATCTTTAAATTTTACTGGTTTTATATTAAAAAAGTTATACAATGGATTAATGCTCCCTTCTCTTTTTTCTTGATAAGTAATTCCTTCGCGCGGAAAATCGCAAAAGGGTTTTAAAGTGCTACGGATAAAGGGGGGTGGGTGTGGATTAAAAGTGGGGGAGGGAGGAACAAGCTCGTTAGCGACAATTTTTCTCAAAGCCCTCCCGAGGGAATTGTGACAATTCCGATTGTGACGAATTACGTCGGCAACGTTGTGCGTACTTTTTATTGAAATTTAAAAGGAAATCCCGAAGCAAGTGATGTACACAGACTCACAGTGTTAATATTAATAATTAACGCAACCTGCGGCCTCGCATACGTGGCATAGGTATTCAATTTTAGATAACATAATAATATTATATTGAACAAGCGATGTGGTTATAATTAAACAGAGCGGGTCGTGCCCGAAATACTGTAATAACCATATTTCCAAAGAATTTATTTCGAAATACAACCATATAAAATATTTCACGGAAATTTCCGAGAAATGCATTTGCGTACGTGAAGTTCATTTAATAAACGGTTTCTTTCAACGGAATTCTCATTTTATTGTAATGTACCATTATATGTCACATACCTATCTACTATGATTACGAATGTGATAAAAATGTGTAAGTGTGTTTGTTTGTATTTCTTACACGTTGCAATGTAGCGATTTTATGATATGATTTAAGATCTGAAGATAGATAGGAATCTAGAGATTGCCATAGTTAACTTTATACAGCAGTGTAACATCTCATTCATATGGGAATATTCTTTCTCTCTAACTTGACTACGCGGGCAATGGCGTGGGCGAAATGCGGGTAATATAATACCTAATAATATAATTACTAAATATTCTCAAGTTTTTATTAATTAGGCTAAAGTAAAACTTGAATTAGGTAGTTTTGTACGTTATAATTGATCTCACTCCAACCCGCTCGCTCCAAACGACCCCGTTTGTAGTTTTGTACGCATTATAGATATACCTACCCATATTATTAATGTTTTCATAATGTATGTGTTATACTTGATAGGGAATCGTATTTGTAGTTGAAATTAAAAGGCTGTTATCTAGCACGGAGGCAGCAATTTAATCAAAGTCCACTGAAGTGATTGTATTAAAAAGTAATTTGTTTTACTTCGCGCGGAAGGCGTGGCATGCTGTTAATTACAGGACTAATTAAAAACGTCGATTCCCGTAATTAATCTCTTCGTAGATGTGGATTTCCAAGGAAATTACAGCTGAATCTTAATAAGTTTTTAGGAAGCTATTAATATCAGACTATGTTTTACGACTTTCAAATTACATTATTACAGGTGATACCTCAAAATTTTACATAAAGATTAGCTATAGAGTTATAAATTTTATGTACTTAATCATAGATAAAAACAATAATAGGAAAAACGATTTTGATAGCTTATACCGGCGCGGTCGCTATCCAACAGTGTCCAAAAAATTTTTTAGTTGACCTTTGGTTTTTTTGTGTTCAATTATATGAAATGTATAAGAGAAATATGGTCACCGTTTTATTCTGCGTTTACATTTGATTGATAAAATAATTAAAAATATTATTTTTAAACTTTAATACAGAAACAATTAAGCACAATTCGTATTCTACACCAGATATTTGAGCAGTCAACCTAACAAATGAATAGGTAAGTATTGGCTTTCATTTTAAGGAAGCAGCGCGGATAAAAGGCGACAAATTGACAGTAAATTGATTGAGAGTCGCCACTCGTCGCCCCGGCGGGCTACAGATCTAATTACAAGTTCATCTCAACACCGGTGGGAGTGTGATATCGCCTTTCCTTATCTACTCTTCAAATTTTAGAGCAAAAAGCTATATTGGGTATTATTAAACGTGCAGTTTTGATTATAATCTAAAGATAATTATTGTGGAAGATAAATTATGTGAAAGTGCATTTTAACCAAATAAAGAATATGAATAAGGAAATGTGTTTTTTTTTTCATTTTGCGTCAGTTATTAGTATAGTGTACTATTATCTAATGAGTGTGTGTTTTCATACGATGCAGCCGGTTATTAATGCGAGCACCTCCCTGACATAAAGATTAGCTTGTAAGCGGAGATACATGACTTCACCTCACTTTAATTAATTCTAGTTCTGGTTATAAACATATTTATTTTTATAAATATTTTTATTTTTTAATATTATATTTGCACATGTTAGGTTTATCTAAACATCGAGTGTCAATTCAATTTGAAGTAAATCCTCTGAACAAAACATCGTCTGCCTATCACAGCCGATTTTCTGTTATCTACATTGAAATTTAACGTATTCAACTCGTCACAGTATACAAAATATACATACTAGCAATACCATATTATTCACATAATATTCAGCGTGCCCTACGTAATAGCTAAATAACTAAAGCTTTATAATATGCATATAATATATTATTTAAAATTCAATAGTTATATAAAATGCACACAGGTTTAAAATCACAACAACGGTGAATACAGGCCTTTGCCGCAGCTCGGCCATCAAATATGAAAAACCCGCGCGTCCAAAACGGTAGCACTATGGGACCATATTTAATAACCCTACATGTAACGTACATTTTCATATTTTACATTCAAAAGAACATTGTGTTAGCTGTACTGGGTTGAATATAATATATAAATGATAATTATACCTATTATGTTGATTGTAGGTATTTTAAGAATATACACACGGAGTCGCCTGAGTAGGTAGTTACTAGTTTATAATATCATTACAACCACACCTGTAAAGTTTATTTACAATCATGAATAAAAAATCATTAAGCTACTCTTTTATAAAAAGTTCTTGCATCCATCTTGTATGAAAGACCTCTTTTCACTTCCACGAACAACTTAATCCTATCAAACGCATTGACTTTTCACAGTATTTAGATCCTTAAGCTAAATTATGATGTACACAGCAAGGGTAATTTTCTCTCATACACTCGCCGCTTTATTTAGTTCATTTTAAATTTTCTACCACGCTAATGTAACAGTGGACGATGTGCGCATTTTGAATATAAATTTCCTTGTGTAATGCAAATTTCCGCAAGATTTATAGACGAACAGCAGTAGTTAGATACGCTCCAAATGCTCTAGTCAAATGCACAAGCGTGACTTTTGTTATGTTCTAGCTTAAAATTAATCAAAGCCAACACAAAGCTTTTATCGGAATATGTGGCGACTAAATAATAGAAGGGTACACTATAAGTAATCACTATAAATTCCACGCGATTGTAATAATTTTGGTGATATTGTTATGTCTATATGTTTCTTATAAAAATAACCTGATAATGTAAAAAAAATATACATAGTATATGTAATAGCCTTAACAATAAAAATATTTATTTAATGTAAAAAATGTGAAACTGTGGATTGACAGATGTACTCAATACTACTAGTTTTTCATCATGGTTTTAAACGTAACAGCGTGTGAACCCGATCGTACCCAAACAATATATAGAACCATTGATTTTCTAAGACGAGGTTTGTACTGCAGGCATTTTACTAATAGGGAATTAGATTCTATCTGTAATAACCTGATACATGTTCCACTTGAAAGTTCTAAGTGTATGCGGAGATGCATTCAGTGAGGCGTCGCATTTCACAAGTCGGCTAATCCTTGGAGCGGCAACGATAGTGCATTCTCAAGTTTTAAATAGATTAAATCGTGCGAGTTCCGGAATTTGCGCCGTGTTGAAGTGGGGCTTATTACTTTTAGTGTTACGTTTATTCACTCAATAGCGCAGTTATTTTATGTATTCACTTTCCTACATGCTACTTCTATCATTTTATCAAGGATTTGGCAGTTTTTATCGAATTTGGACTAAATTTTGGGAAATCTTAAAAATTTTGGAGTCAATGGGCTTAAGATTTTTGGCTTGTAATAGATAATATATGTACTATTTCTAGATATTATGAATTTAAATAGCAGTCTCTACCAAGAGAGTCTATTGTGTAATATAAGTTTGATTTCCTCATTCATAACACATGAAAAAAGGAATATATGTGAAGATAAACTATTATTCAGTTTTATGATGAACAATTGTGTAAAGTAGGAAACAGATATGATTGAAAGTTATCTTTATGTAGTTTGTAAAACATTATTAATATTTAATTTCCCCTTATTTTCTTAAAAAATTAACTATGTTTTTGTTAATACAAAACCATTATTTTTATTCAAATTAGAAGTATGAAAAAATACATTTAGAAAGTAAATCAAAATAAAAAGCATCGTTCCCGCTACCTTAAACACGCTTTATCCAATCTCAAATTACATCTTCATAAGTACCTCGTTAGAGAAAAAATAACGAAGTACATTACAGCGAAGTGCTTATTTTACCGCTATTTGATATTCCATTTCAATACAATCCCGATAAGACGAGCCATGTCGTCAACAGGATCAGAAATTTAAATGAGACACAAATTCACATTGACTTTTGTTGCATTGAACATTATGCTTAAATTAAATAGACCTTAGAATTTAGATAATAGATAATATATTGTCATCAATTGTTGTGTAAATTTACTTAGAGTTTATATAAATATACAGGTGTCGTAAAAAGCCTATACCTGGTAGTTGGCATCCATATGTTATCTTGTTCTATACGTACCTACGCATTTTTTTTAGGACAATTGCTTTCGAATATCTATAGACTTCATATAAGAATATAAATGAAATATAAACAAAGTCATCGTCGTATATACATATTTTCATTTTTCATATATTATGCCTTATTGGAAACACTGTTTGCCTAATAAGAAGCTTCAGATTTGGTAAAGTTGTACTAAAAAATATATATATAGCGCCGCTTGGCGAGATATACAAAGAGCAGAAGACTGTTTATCGAAATCAACATGTCAAAGGGCTTTACAGCGACCTTTATCATATTGAATAAATAATTATTATAAGCACAGTGAACAAAATAATTAATTATGAAACGTCATTAAATAGCTACGACCGTTCAACAATACATAACAAAGGAAAGATTCAATCAGAGAGGAGTTTGAAAACATTTTCGTCCTCCGAACCTTTTATGTAAACGATGCTGAGTGTCGTGTTTAATGTCCACTCAATTTGATTGTTTTTCATTTGACCTAAATCTCTTTGGAAAATAAATTTAAATTGTTCAGTGATTGCGATTTAATTATATTCGATTGTAGTCTGTGTGCTGTGTAAAGTTGGAGTGCTTTTTGATATAGTTGATACTTTAAATGGAGATACCTACTTTTAGAATTAATCGTAAATGTACAGTGATTTTGATGATTACTATTTTACCGAAAAGTAAACTCTTTATTCCTCTTTCGTTGTGTTACAATTTTGAGAAATGAAAATATAATATCCCAGTTTAAGGATGTTAAGATCTCTTTACTATCAATGGGGATTAGTTTTGAAGATACGCATAGTTATTTTTCTTATACATGTGTTGAGAAAATTGTACCATATTCTTAGGTTCACTCAGAATAGTATGTTAACAAGATTTGTATCATAATAATTAAATGAAAAGGTAGTCGAAAAGGTAGATAGTAGGTACACACCACACATTGCGTTATCAACTCAACCCAAAAGTTCGAGCCCACCGCTATACTGATAATAATACTTTGAGGGACTATTTTCTGTCAAACTGGATTTCAGGGATGAATTTGCATACGAACGTCCTATATATGGTAATGTACTTCAACTTTGTAAATCGAAAAATAGGAAAATAAACTTGATTCCAGGTCTCTTAAGGCCTTTGGTATTTTTAATACTTTTCATAAACATATCATAATATAGGTAATATTCCAATCAAATGAAACAAAAATATAAACACCTAAGCTGGCTTATAAAATTTAATATAGTAACGAAACAATTTTTACAAATAACATTCCTTCGTACATACTTTAATAGGTATACAGTTATACATAATTTAGCGAAGTATAAAGAAATTCCAAGAAATATGTAAATACTCTGAATACGTTACCTGTTTTTTAACAATTGTCAAATTATTGAACAAGCAACCATCTCGTAAGACGGATCATTTTCTTTCCAAGACAGAGGATCCTAGATGTCGAATAAGCATTAAGCCTTTAGTGATGCTTGATTTTAAACACTTTTAGTGAACGACATATTCACCAATTTTCAAACTTTTCACTCAACTATATAACGGATACGTAGGTATATGAGTACAGTAACAACGGGTTTCAACGCAGTATCCCCATGACACTGCAGTGCGCCATTTGTAAAACAATTTTACTGCCTCCCACATGTTGCAGTTAATGTGATTCTGGTGTAATGGTGCTCTCGGAATACTTAGCTTTAAATACACGAGCACTGCACGTATATCCCTTTATGGATATAGCGTTCAGCACGTTTTGTATTATCTGTATATTTACTTAAAATATAATATCATATGACTTTTGTTCTCTATAAAGTAAGAATAGGAAGGTACTGAAAAATTAAAATTACTTCCAGAAACAGTCACTTTTTGAACTTCAAAACTAACTTAACAGAGAGTTGCAAAAACTGTTAAGTTTATAATAAATATGATCGAGTTTATTGTTGTCGATAGATTGATGATGATGATGATGATGAATATTAGACCTATAATAATTGACTGGAATGTAGTTAATTTTGGAAGTACATAAGTTCCTCATATGAGAAAATATATTCCAATATTAATTAATACTACATATAGTAATATCGTATTATAGCAAACTAATGAAACGTATTCTCATTTAATTTCCAAACATAACATTCAAACCATTGTATTAGATTGAAATAATACGATTGATATAAAGCCTGTATTAATTGTCAGAAGCACTTTGAACCGATATTAAGTAGTTTATTGGATATCTCTTTGATCGGATTAACCAGATCCCTAATTAGTTTCTGACGGCTATTCGTCTTATGTCTAAAACCAATTAATCCTACATTTATCCGTCGAGTATAAAAGGGAAATAAATAGTTCTTTCGAATTATTACTTTTCGATATAAAAAGGTTTTTTTTAAAAGAGACTCTTTGTGTATTGAGAATTTATAAAGAAAATCTTTTCAATAATAAATGGATAAATAATTTATCTGTTTAAGTACTACTATATCTTTTAATAGTAGGTACTTAGGTACTATGTTATATTAAAAATTAATAATTTGAAGAGATTCAGCGAATACATTATGTTGCGACCGCCTTTTGCATATAAAAATTGTAAATATTTACTTTTTATTTAGTAGCAAGAAAGTTGGATCAATTTTGTGATATTCTATTTCAACGTTTTTCTTTATTAAAGGAAAAATTTTAATTAAATTTTGATAAGAAAATAGCTATTCTCGGTAAAGGATAATACGATTATTTTAGGATTGGAGTAAATAAAACACAAGATAATATAAATAGATAATATAATTGTAAAAATTTGTTGTATACATATTAATATGTATAACAGAATTCACTAAGTTGACTAGATATTAACTAAGTATTTGGCAGTGTAATTCCTCAACTCCCCGAGTCTTGCGAGCAACCTGCTAACAAATTACCAAAACTTTAAACTGAACATTGAACGAGACAAAATTTATACAACGTATTTAACAATCTATAAGAACCAGTTTCACAACTTGCTGATAGAGTTTCAAGTCTCATTTTCATTACATTATTTGTCATTCTAACTGACAGATAAGGTAAACGAAACACGAGAGTTGTGAAATTGGCTTTACTACATATGTGTCAAAATCGTATCGAAATATTTAATTAGAGATGTTCTCTATGAAATTAATTTTAGTCAAGTTTCATTTCAGAAACTTTAATAATATTATTTTATAGTGAAATTGTCAAAAAATACAGTATTATCTAATTGTTCTTTAGCTATATATTGTACAAAAATAATAGCAGTTATTTAATTTTGATCCTTACCATGGTCTGGGCAATAGTGTCGTCGACGTCTTCGTCTTCGTTGAGCTTCATACGCGTCAAGACACGTTTCTTCTGCAGCATACAAATAAAATATTATGCTTATATGTAGTAAAAAAAATTCTTGATAATAATTTTTATTCTGTACAAAATGACAGTTAAATAGATGGTAATACTGTGTAGTTATCACAGAGCACTTATATGTATAATAATAAATGTTTATTATGTAGGTACCTTTTAAGTTTTGCAAATTTTTATATGGAAAAATCGTTTTAATCTTTGTGTGTTTACTTATACGAGACAAGTTTCTGGTAGTGAAAGCTAAAATTATGTGCTCCTTACATTTAGCTCCGCAATAAATCCACGGTTAGTGCGGTTAGCAGGTGAAGCGCATAGTTGTTGATGTAGCACGACGTGAAAGCGCATTGTATCATGCTGTGCCTGTTTGTTACTTTAAACGTTTAAGAGGGATTTAATATGATAGGGTTACCCACGGTATCTTAAAGCAGTTTTAATTACAATTTGGAACATGACAGAGCTATTGATATAGGCTAGGAATATGAGTGGAAGTATGGTACAGCGCTTTATTTCGAACTCATCTGTATGTACAAGCTATGTGTGTGTGTATACACGCTCATCGTCCACGCTGTGCGGCAGCCCTGTGCCCGCGAACGTCGTGTACGGACTTATTGCGTACACGTCTGTATGTACAAGCTATGTGTGTGTGTGTATGTGTATACACGCTCACCGTCCACGCTGTGCAGCAGCCCTGTGCCCACGAACATCACGCACGGACTTATTGCGTACACCTCTGTGTTGTACATTTGCCTTTTTGGCTTTACATTATATTGTCTTTTTCTTTTTGTTAAATTGTCTGTTTTTATTTGGTGCTAAATAAAGGGTATTTAATTATTATTTACTAGCTTTCCGCCCGCGGCTTCGCCCGCTTTGTGTAAAACCTTATAAATTATATACTAAAACCTTCCTCTTGAATCACTCTATCTAAAAAAAGACCGGCATCAGAATCTGGTGCGTAGTTTTAAAGATTTAAGCATACATAGGGATATAGATTATAGGGACAGAGAAAGCGACTTTGTTTTATACTATGTAGTGTTGTGTGTATGTGTTGTGTCTGGTATGTATGTATGTATGTGTACACTCACCGTCCACGCTGTGCGGCGGCGGCGCGTCGTCGTCGTGTCGCGCGAGCGCGCGCAGCTGCAGCGTGTAGGCGCGCGAGCCCGGCCCCACGCCCTCGCCGCCCGCGAACGTCGCGTACGGACTTATTTCGTACACGTCTGTTTTGTACAATATATTTGTATGACGTGCTATAGTTAGAAACCTTTGTGGATAAGTAATCAAAGTTTCTTCTTTGCTCTATAAAGTTCTAACGGATATTATAAACAAGGAAATAAGATAGCGGGATAAATACATTATGTTATGCAAATAGTGTTGTTAGCATTTTCGAGTAACTGTTGTATGAATTTAACTGTGTAAAGGTAATAAAATTTTTTTTTGTACTATTCAACAGATAGGTACCTAACTTCAATGAAAAAAAAACAATCCATTTCATACAAATCTTTAGTAATTTATGTATTTAAACGAATAGCAAACAAAAACATTTCCGCGAGACAATTAGAAGGTTGACAAACCTGGAGGGTCTGGCGGCAGTTTGGGCGTGGAGTGCGGCGGCCGGTACGTTCCGCACACGGCCTTGTCAGCACTCGTCGTCACTCGAGGCACGGCCACGTCTGACCTACATGGATATTCATTTTTTAACTTTTTTTTTCTTGTTTGTAAACATTGAGATGTTTCTCGATATTTTTTTAATCTATATATATAAAAGAAAGTCTGTATGTTCCAACACTTATAACTCGAGTTCTACTGAACCAATTTTCATGGTTTTAGATTCGTTGGATTTGTCTCCGTCCAGAATAGAAGAATAAATCATAAAAACAACAAAAACTAGACGAATAAATATTTTCCCAAAATTTTGATTTTCGTACATGTCAATCATTAGTTGTCAATCCTGTCAAATACGGAAAATAATGTTTGACATTCATGCGTTCAAAAATGTATTATGTGTAAAATAATAAAAAATTAAAAAGGGTGAATAAATATTGTTTGTATTTATTTTAAAATCAATTATTAAAAAGTGCAATAAAAGCAGATACATAAAAATTCCTGAAATGTTTGTGTTTACGCGTGTTTTAATAAGGTATTTTTGGTGGGGAAACTAACCAAGAAGTTTAGTTCGATTAATTATTAAAAAAATTCTATAAAAATGTAAAAATTCTGACAATTATTTGTTGCGATTTCGTCGACTGCGTCAACAATATTGCTATAAACAAGCTAAATTGCGTTTTGAAGATTACACCCATTTATGCGATGCAATTAGCACAGAAGAAGGTGCAGAAAATGTTGGTCTATTGATTATTTTACCGGCGACATACACAGGTAGCCCAAGTGAATATGCGCAAGATGCAATGACATAATAATATGTTCGTCATTATGGTCGGCCAGATTTATTCATTACATTTGTATGTAATCCGAAATGGATGGAAATTATTCAACTGCTGCTTCCCGGACAAATATCAAGTGATCGGCACGACATCACCACACGTGTTTTCAAGCAAAAAATCCGATCACTGATGGATTACATTAATGAAACACATCTTTGGGATTATTTAATAATGGATGTATTCAATCGAATGACAACAATCTGGCTTGCAGCATGCACACATTTTAATTTGGTTAGTCGAAAGGATTCGGGCAGATAAAATATATGAGTGTGCGGGGATTGCTAATCCTGAAACCGATCTAGACCGACATAACGTTGTTATCACGAATATGATTCATGGACCGTGTGACACCATCAACCACCAATCACCATGCATGGTTGACAGTGAGTGTACCAAAAGGTATCCACGAAAATTGATGGCAGAGACCATCACAGGCAACGATGGTTATCCACTGTATCAGCGTCGATCGCCCAATGATAATGGTAAAATTATTATCACAACTAAAGTGAAACGAAACGATGGCGTGGTCGATAACAGTTAAAGAATGAAAAGAATTAATCCATTCTGCACAAATTATTAAAATTCAGTCATTTTTCTCTGAAACGTGTTTGAAGTAATAAAATAAAATACTATTACATAATATCAATCCATATAAATATTTATTTTGTATCATTGTATTACGTTCATCAAAGCCTAAATTAGTTCAGCTAAAAGGTAACACAACATTCATTGACAGGGCGGTACAAAGTTCGCCGGGACAGCTAGTATAGTATATATTCGAGACCGATAAAATCTAGAAATTATTGTAGACATAAAAAAATGCAATCGAGGAAAAAGGAAAACATCAATTTATAATAGTTATTAAATTTATACGTCTATTATAACATTGTTTAATTGTTTTCAACATTTTACTTTTTTATCGTTTATTTATTACCTAGGTAAAAATAATAAAATATTTTCAATACGAATATTTTTCCTACAATTTCATCTAGGTTTAAACGATAATATGTGACGCGTATAACGGCGACATACACAGGTAGCCCAGTACTTTACTCCAGTATCATCACATCCATATACCCGATATATATAAGTTACTCTATGATCACATCAAACCTCACGCCCTCGTTAAAATAAATGTCTCTTACATAGAGCTATCTGAAAAATCCCGAACGGATACAGAGGTGAAAAGGGTCAATGAAATCACATAGAATTGTTGATATGAGGGTCTCCTGTCAGCTCCTCGTCATTCGCAGACTCGTATTTCATTAAGCCCATATTATAATACGACGTATTCTGTTGTAATTACTGATGAGGAAAGATAAGTACTTTACCCCAGGTGCGATTTTAAATATTGTATATTTTCAATAATATTGTAGAAATATGAAAAATATTTTTCACATAATAATTTCAAAATAAACAAATCAAAGCAATTATTCATTCACTGTATTGGTTTTCTCGTAATAGGTAGGTACTTTGAAGTCATAATAGAGCAGGCTCCAAGGAGATGTTCGTTTGCATAAATAGCGGACCTAAATCTGACTTCTGATATATATTGTATAGATCCCAGACATCCTATAAACAGATGTTGCCAACCAGTTTTGTGGTCCCCTTCCCCGCACCCCGGTAATTAAATATGGCATACAAAGAAAAAAATAAACATTTCCAAAACATGCCGCGTGGAGTATCAAATGAAAGAGCTTATTGAGTAGATCACGAATATATAGCATACTATAACATTTCTTACACTTTCTCTAAGATTTTTTAGAAAATTTACGAAAATGGTCCATTTTTGAGTTAACTTTAAACCACTATAGATTGAAAACTCATGAATATATTTTTTAAATTATTATTTTAAATAATTAACAATAGTCCATTGTTTAAGATTCAATAGTTCGTACAGTGAAATAGTTGCATGGGGGAGTGGGGGAAGCATTCAAAGATGGCGAGTATATTTTCAAGTTTATGCCAGAAATAAAGGCCTAATACAAAAATATCGGTGTCAGGGCTTAGAATAATTATCTCTGCACTGTCGTTGTGTTTGACAGAATGAAAAATATGGCAGAACATTCTTGAATCAGCCTCTTAACTTCATCAGCCTCTTCTAAACTTGAAAATATACTCGCCATCTTTGAATGCTCCCCCCACTCCCCCATGCAACTATTTCACTGTACGAACTATTGAATCGTAAACAATGGACTATTGTTAATTATTTAAAATAATAATTTAAAAAATATATTCATGAGTTTTCAATCTATAGTGGTTTAAAGTTAACTCAAAAATGGACCATTTTCGTAAATTTTCTAAAAAATCTTAGAGAAAGTGTAAGAAATGTTATAGTATGCTATATATTCGTGATCTACTCAATAAGCTCTTTCATTTGATACTCCACGCGGCATGTTTTGGAAATTTTTATTTTTTTCTTTGTATGCCATATTTAATTACCGTTGTGGGGAGAGGGGGACCACAAAACTGGTTGGCAACATCTGTCTATAGGATGTCTGGGATCTATACAATATATATCAGAAGTCAGATTTAGGTCCGGTATTTTTGCAAACGAAACTCCACTGAGAGTCCGGTCTATAAATAATAAGTATTGCAAAGAGACCAAAAGTCGTCATGACAACGTCAAAGGCTCCAACGACTCTCAAATATAGCTAAAGCAGCAATAGCTTTATCTATACGAGTACATTATTAGAAATATTGGATAGAAAATGTACCGTCACTTTGTAATGGAAATTCTTGTTCATTATTATTTAAAGTAATTTAAATATTATATTTTTCGCTTGTTCATTATTGCGAAGTTATTACAGTTTAATTTATGATCGTATTTGATAAATTATCGTGAGTAAAGTTTTTGTTTATATTAGTTATTATGAAACAACATGATGAATAATTTATTGAACATCAGTATTTATTAAATATGGAAATGGGTCAATTATTATTCACGAATGTATGAAGATTAAAAGTAGATAACTAGGTTAATAAGCTCTTCTAGATGCTAACAGTATTTAAAAAAAAATATATTCACAACTACCCACATTGCTTAGCTATTAAAATAAAATCGAATGAAAGATTACTGCACTTAGTATAGGGCAAATGTCGTCTGATCTCTACCTGCATTGAAGTATCTAATTATTTTATAGCGTTTTTAATTGCGTTTTTTCCAATGTTTAACAGGTTTGTTATAAAAGTTAAGTAAAAATTAATATTTTGCTAATAATATTATCTAAGAATTTGCAGTTCAGGAAATCCGACTATTATAAAGTTATATTCCGATGGTCTTGTTATGTATCAGAGTATGAATAATTTGCATAAATTGCTACCTTGTTTTAGTGTAAGAAGATTATTCAACCTTCAAAATATCGATTTTTTCTGAGTGTTCCTTGACTAGATTTAGTTTAGATACTTCGAGTTAATGGTGAGGTGGTAGATTTGTGTGAAGTAATAGATATATTCTTGGAATGCGAAAAAATAAAGTTTCGTCATGCTTGTGACTACATTTCAATTGTTGCTCCTTTTTACGTACCTACATACTTAAATAACTTATTGCGCCCAATTCTTGCCCTCTATAACTATCAGGTAGCGTAATAAAGAGCAAAAAATGCTTTTTTTTATTTTTGTAGGACGATGGTCTCACACTAAAAGCATGCATTTTGTAAATCGATTACTTGCGCTAGTAATTCCTAATGAGACGGTCCGCCAGCGGAGGCAGCGGTGCATTGGCGACAGTTTATCGCAATATGTAATGTTTGTTGAATTAATTTGTACTTTAAAAAAATTTTTGCACACCATTTACAATGGCAGTATATGTGATATAAATATTGTATATACCTTTGTATGACCATATACGAGCAAATAAACAGATTTGATTTGATTTGATTTGAATAATGGCGATATCATAACAACATACCGTCCACTGCCTCTTACCTGGTATCACTATAAGTATAGTATATACTAACCTCTTCCGTCTCAACAGTATAGCGAGTATAGTAAGTGCAGCCAGCGACAGCGCGGCACATAATGCCAGCAGTAGTGCCAGTTCCCCCGCGGTTGCGGGAAAGGGGGCATCCACTTCCTCCGCGAAGCCCCCGTCAGCGGGTCCACTTGAAAACTCGTATACTTCCCGCGTCCATCCCGCTTCATTGGACGCGCGAGCCGCCACGCGGTACCGAGATCCGGGGGTTAGACCTACACATGGATGATAAACAACAAGACCCATAATAACAGTCAAATATTGTCCGATGCAAAACTGCCTAGTTACGCGTATAGGCAAGTAATTTCAATGAATACCACTGAGAAATTTTGACGATTTTTTATAGGCGATTTGAGTACGACTATGCTTATGGACGATATTTTTTAAGGTTGAGTAATAGAAAAACTATTGTGAAGTGATACTGTGGCATCATTTTATGAAGATAACAAAGGAATAGATTTAGATCTTTTAGATGTATAGAGTGTGTATAGATTATTGAGAAGAAAATAAATATTATGATGAACAAATATGACGTGTTTTATTTCAGTTAGTGTGCATTTAATTATTATTCAAAATGGATAATATAGTAAACAAGTATAAGATAAAAATTGTAGTGCCATATTAGTTACAAATTAAAATACTTTATATTTTATTTTCACAAAATAATTTAATCTCCAAGTAATTATTATACCCAAGTGGGCGATACAAACATTATTTACAATATATTCTTATCCTTAAACCAAAATTTACAAAAAAAAGATTAGGAAAAATAAAAAACTTACCACCCAAAATAACCTCCCCACCAACGGGCACGTCCCTAGCGCCCGTGACCCCCGACCCGGCCCACTCGAGCTTTAAGGCCACGGGGCCGCAACCCCCATCCGACCACATACTAGTGTCGAACCTGGCATGAGTTGCATTGGCTCTTATCCAGCGACTATCTGGGGGTGCTACTGGCGGACCCCCAGATGTTCGTATGGATATCTCAGTACCGGGGGGTCCGCCGGCTGAACCGTACGCGCGGTACGCGGAGCCACAGCGTAAGCCTGTGAGGGTTACGGGCCCCGGAGTGGCTGATTGTATCCGCCATTCTCCCTAGAAATTGTCATTGATGTTTGTGCTCTTTCATAAAGACATAATACATGATTCAAACACTTGTCATTTACCTAAGAAGTTGATGTTATGTATTTTTTAATGAACTAAGACTAGTCTGCAAATACTAATCATATAAACAATCTACTGAGATTAGACATATAATAAGAGAAAATCATATTGTGCAGATTGTAAATTACTGAAATTTTTAGAAAAAGATATGTCCTTTTAGAACTTTTCTATTAAATGCAATAAAATGAATACTATTCTACTTCTTTAAACTAAATTCAGTTTTTATACGTACTTAGTACCTACTCTTAAAATCGTATTTAGATTTAGTTTTAGTATTTTATAAGAAACTAGAACGAGAAAATAATGCAAACTACTTTCGTATTCAAATCCCTACTCGCCTTCTCCATTATCGAAGGCTTCTATTTTTAGTGAATTAAATATATATAAAATGTAAATGTAAATACTTTTCTTCTTAGTTTAGACTTAGAAATCAATTACTTCACGACAGTGGTGAGCCGTGAGATTGGATTATTTATGGCTAAGTTATTGCTTTCTTAAAGCCTTACATTGTTGCATTTCCACTTAATGATTCAAAAAATTCTTATACAAACTATTATTTAACATTCATATTTTATAAAAAACTAAACTGGCTTTTAATTACACCGCCACCATGGACGTATAAAAAAAACGGACGGTATATCGCCTAAACATTGAGTGAAGCCTAGTAATGGCGGCGAAACATCCATGTGTGTGTGCCATGTTGCCATGGCAACAGCTGTCTTGATGACAATGGCGGCTGTATTTTTTTCTATAAATTTTACCATAATAATTTTGTCATTAAAACATAAAAGAAATAACTTGCTTCCCTGTGGAATGTAATCCCTTGTGTTTTGTTATTTAAAATTGTACTGTTGCGACACCATTTAACCACGCAAGACAGCATTTTAAATATTTTTTGTGAAACAGTGACGCAGTTAATCAGTCGGTAGTTCACGACGTAATGGCGGCCGACTAGCTTACTATGGTGAGAGTGTGTGCGTGTTTATTGTCTTTACACGATCGCTAGCTTACTATGGTGGCTTCACGTTGTTTGTTCGTAATACGGCGTCCGTCTTTTTTTATACGTCCATGACCGCCACATTATGATGGTATGCAATCATCGCTCACGGGCATTTACAAATAATATGTACCTACTGCTATTACAATCCATGGGTGTATTGACTGCTAATTGGAAAGTAGATAAATAATCTTCATAATACACATTATATGAAGATTATTTATCTACTAGTGTGGGGATTTTAGAGCCTGTCTTATTTAACGACAAATAGTTCAATAAAATTAATTTTAATAATATGTATTATAAATCACCAAATCCTATAAAACTCACCTCCGGTGCAGCAAGTCTCCAATGCAAAGTAAAAGCCTTAGCCAGTGCATGTCCAGGGACCCTCGGAGCTGGTCGCAGTTCCAACTCCAGTTCCCGGGACCGGGCCTCTAATAGCGAGAGGCCCGGGGGGCTCGGAGGGCGGAGCACTATCACGCGCCATGTTACTGAGTCCGAGCCGTGCGGGTTTTCCGCTACGCATGTGTAGTTGTCCGCGTGAGATAGTTCTAGGTCTGGTTTGAAATACGTGGCAATTGGTACTGGTGTTTATAAATAGTAATTAAGATATATACATTCTTTAGTACAAAACTAAGTGGATGGATGCATGTATGTGGAATATAATATTGATCATAAAAACGAAATTTTATTTAGATTTCATATCAATATCTTAAACAACAAGGACAATAAACTATAAAGGGAATTTTTATCAATTATTTATCAAACTGTAATTTTCTAATACAGCTAAGTATAGTAAAGAATTTGTTGACACAATATCACGAAGCAAATTAATACACTAGTTGACCAGATATCAAAACACCAGGTGGCGTCATATGAAGCAGCACACTGCGCGTGGGTGCATTTATCTACTAACTACACATAAGACGAACTTCGAAGGGGGGCGAAGGGGGTCAGCAGCTTCGAGGGAAGCCCGTCACCACACTGGTCTATGGTGGCTTGCCTTCAAATGAGACGAAAGTCAAAATGTTCCAAATGATTGGAAGTTAAAGCTTCAACAATACTCACTCCGAATCATCAGCGCATCTCCATCCATATGGAACGGCGGTCTCACATGCAGCGGTGTGCCCGCGCGCAGCCAGCGCTTTGCGGGTGGAGGTGCGCCCCCCACCGCACAGCGCAGGGATAAAGCGCTGCCAGCGCTGCCGACGGCTACACCGCCGAATGAAGATATGCGTGCGGGCGCTGGAAGCGCTTCTTGGTTAGTTCAGTGATTTAGGGTTGTAATTGCATGTTTGTTTTGGTATACGAGTTCATACTTCAATGTTGATGGAATCATCATATTTTTTGTTTTGGTTCAATCTATGCTATCAATAACATTTTTTTTGAGATTTGGATTTTTTTATGTATGGCTATGCTGGCAAACGAGCTTACATAAAATGTTGTTTGTCATATCAAACTCAAAGAAGTTGCATTTTATTTCTAGAATAGAGCTTAAAATGTAAAAGATTAAAATATTACACAATAACGACGGCAACAAAATTCCTAGAATTGAAAATCAAGTTGCACTAACTGAAAATGTTACAAATGCGACCGAATAAACTGCTAGTCGCTAGAATCAACTCTATAGTTGTACAAACTTTAATTCAACAAACTGAACAAGCTCCTAGTTGCAGTCCGTTTGAACCAGAACCCAGAGAGTGTTATATTAAAAATATATAACAAGCAAATGTCAAACCAACAATATAATAACATATATTTTAATAAAAATTACATTCTAGATAGATATTATGTGCTCGATACGTCGTCACCAACGCACAAGACGCGAGTAGAGCATTAATACAACGGTTACGCTGTTACGGGAAGTGGCCATTGCTAAAATTCATTCATGTTGTCACAAAAGAACAAGCGCCGCGGCCTTTCAGACGAAGAGGAAACTTTTAAGAAGGTTTAAGAACATTCTAGAAGCTTCTCGAATGTTTTAGAACTTACCAAACGCAGTGACCTTTCAGGCGCGCAAAGCTGCTATGCGGCCGAAACGGAAGCTACTAGAAAGTACTAGAACTTTCTCGAAGCGGGCGCGCGCCCACGCCTCGTACATGTGACCGGCGCACAGATCTGACAGCCGGTCCCCGAGCACAACGATCTTCTTTTAGGAGTTTCAAAATGTTCAGAAGGTTCTCGAATGTCCTAGTACTCACCGAGCGCAGTAGTCTGGCAGGCGACAACCGCAGAGGGTGGTCCATCCCCCGCGGCGGTGGCGGCACGTGCCCACGCCTCGTACGTGCGGCCGGCACGAAGCCCGCGCAGAGTACGCGCGCACTCCGAGCCTTCTTCACCCTCTACGCACGTACTTACGCGTGTTACGTTCGCTTCTTGCGACCTATGAGAGGTAGAGCGGGCTAGTAAGCACACACGTTGAAGTATTTTTGCCGAAAATTAGTTAAACATACTTGTGTTTTGAACGTTGTATTCAAGTTTTGAACAAGACTTAGAATAGGTTTATTTGAAAAGTATAAGCAAAAATATTAACAAAATAAATGCCCGGATTGTGTGTTTATTGTAACATTTATGAAATTTACCATCACTGGAACAAAATGACATTACAACGCCTGAAATTAATTACATCCTAAATTATAAACTATTATATTTAAGTTCAGAACAATCAACACCATTCGATATAATATAATTATTATTACATTATTCCACATACCCCGACAAATCCTTAACATACAAGGAGTAATGTGTGAGTCGTCCGTTGGGCTCTACGGGCGGCAACCACGAGGCGCGCAGCGAGCGCTCGCTCAGCGCTATCAATTTGATACCGCTTGGAGCGCTTGGTACTATAAGTAATGGGTTTATTTATAGGAAAGTGATCGAAAATCAATCGTTTGTAGGTAATATGTTCTATGTAGCTATAGAAATAGACACAATAGTTTTATTGTCCATTTGTAGATAGTATTTTGATCCAATTCGATATGAAGGAGGTACCTAATAAATTAATCCTAGGTCTTCGTGTATTTATGTACTTTAGTGTGTTATTATTGTAGGTATATTATGTAATATTTACAAAACATGTACACAACATCAACAACACATGTTTTACAACTTACAAGTATGGGTAATACTTCAATAAGTTGGATGTATATGTACTGTTAGAAATTGTATTTATCTTTAAACAAGGTGTTGATAAGAATTTCTGTTTGCATTAAATTCTAGGATAGAAAACTGAAACACGAAGAAGCGAGAATTAAGTTCGGGAAACTATTTTGAAGTAGTTTAAACTTATACAAGTCACACGTTGACGCAGACCTAACAAACCTTACATGAAAATACTTTACGCCGTGTAGAGTTGACTTAATGAAATACACTTTTCCTAAAGTTTTACAGGCAAAGAAGTCACGACACATTTAGGTTACATTGAACAAATAATGCAAAGAAACTTACCATCTTCATCAGTCCTGCACATTTGTGGAGGGGACAGAGGCCCATCTCCAGCGGCGTTATGTGCACGAACCCTTATATCGTATTCTGAGTATGGAGTTAGTCGGGAGACTGTTGTTTCTTCTCCCTGGTAAGAAATTGGAATCAAACTAACATATATTTTTGCTTTATATGTACCTCCAATCACAAATCATAAAAATAGAAGTGAAAATGGGATTTATGATTTATTAATTAGATTCAATACTACCACTTTCTGTTCATAAAAAAATATTTTCAACATCATACATATTGCAGTCTTATACGCCACGCGTCTGACTGTAGCAGATGCCACATGACGCGGAGTGACGTAGACGCTCGACACGCATGAATCAATTTCTGGACTATAAGAGCTGGGCATTTTATTTGTCCCTACCTGCACCCGCAAATGCGCATCCTGAACAGGTAGCAACGGGTCCACATCCCGTCTGGTATATTGTAGTGTGTAGTGTGTGATGAGGCCGCCTCGTGAGTCTGGTTCTGGCGCGCGCCATGACACACGTAGTGATGTGGAGCCGCTCGACACGCAGGTGAGTCCTTCTGGACTACCTGTAGGCGCTGGGGGATTGACGATTTGTGAGCATGATAAATAGCTAAAGTTCTTTTATTTAATTGATCTATAATTTTAAGAGCTGATGAGAGACTTTAGCATATTGGAAACTTGCTATAAAGATAACCTTCTTGCAATTTTTCCAATTCTCTTGTCATTAAAACATATACGTATCCCTATTTTAAAACATAAGTTTGGTACGCTATTTCTCGTAAAATCTATGTGAACTTACTAAATACTAATTAATATTGCTACAATACACTTTCTGAAATTACACCGAGGTATGCTTCGTTGTTCTTAAATCAAGCGAATACCTTACTTATAACTTCACAAGAATTTACAAGTCACGCTTGAAATCTGACATCCTAGGACAGTTTCCGTTTAAACTGAGCTAAAGTGGAAAATGTAGAGAACTATCAGTTACAAAGTAATTACGGAACTGTCCCGACCTTTATAGAAGTATGGAGATGTTCCAGTTATGAAACTATTCAGAGAATAGCTTGTCATTTTCGGCCCGCCTTGCGGTTGTGTAAGTCTTTAAAAGTTAGTGAATAATTTGTACAGAATAAGATTGAAACTCTAGAATAGGTGCGGTGAGGTCAAAGTCTGAATGAAGACATTTTAGTGAAAGGAATTATGATAATTACATCCTTTATAATTCAAAGTTGCTGTTAACGCCACATGTTAAATTCATTGAAAATTGAATACTCAGTCCAATGAATTTCAAACTATAACGTTTAAGTAGTAAAAATTGAGGAAAATTGTAATATTTCGTACAGCTTTAACGCTATAAATTAAACAACTACGTTGTACTTTTGGCTTAATTGAGCCGTGTTAATTACTCATTAACGTAAGCATTCCAATTAAATACACCACGAAGCAACATTTCAACGAAATTGAAAATGTATTTTGTAGGTAACAATTTAATGTAAAAAAATAAAAATTTGCCATCAATTTGTTCCGAATCGTTTGGCCTGAATCGAAAAAGCCACGGTCCAATTAAGCCATTTTGCATTTTGATAGGAAAATTTATGACGCACCTATCATGTCTCTGGCACAGATATATTGACGAGAAAGTTAATCATGCTTTTTGATGAACTAATAACGTTGATGTTACTAAAGGTAAAATGATGGTATTTAAGGGAATTAAATATTAATAATTTTCCTTTGAAATTATTAATGAAGGCGATCAACCTTCAACATTTCCCAGTGCATAAGTAATAAAACAACTATCTTGTACGCTTTCTCTATATTGTAACAAGTTCAGCAATTACGTATATGTTGAAAAGTCTCGTAACATAAGTAATTATGTACTTATAGGCCCCGCAAAAATCGCACTGCTTTCCGACGCGTCGTCTTCCTTTCCCTTGCCCTCGTCTGACCGTTCGTATCGTGTCATGCAGTGTATTGGTGCGGTAGGATAGCTAAATAAGAAACTGAACAAAAAAGACGTGTGGCACTCGGGGACAGCCGCGGTAAAGCTATTGCATGCTATGCCTTCAAGCCACACCTCCGTGCCCGTCGGAGTGGGGAGCGTGAGGTTTTTTCGTTACGGAATTTCTGGATTCGGTCCCCGCGCTCAAGGCCCGCGATAGAAGCTATGCAATAGCTTAAAACTTACGCGACTCCAACGTATGCCGATAGTGCGGTTGCGAAGCCGGCCCGTTCCCCGCCGCGTTGTAGCCGCGCACGGACACCGCGTAGCGCGTAGCTGGTTTCAAGCCCCGTAGCGTAGTACTCGTAGCATCCGCACTGGCCCCGCTCTCTGACGCGTTGTCCGAGTTCCCCTTGCTTTCGTCTGACGCTTCCCACCAGCGGATTGTATAGCCTAGGAGAGTGCCGTGCCATGTCTCGCGGGGAGGTGGCTGAGAGTTGAAAACTATGGTAATTTTTTGGTTCGTTTTTCTATAATGGGGTATTTAGTAGTTCATAGTTTCTAGAGGGTGTGATAATTATATTCTATTTGCTTTAAAATAATATTTTCTTTACTACTAGGTTCGGTAATTATTTCGAAAGTATTGTTAGTTTTGTACTGATAAAACGAACCGCAGTTCTATCATTATTTTTAGAGTAAGTGGCGGTGGCCAAATTGTGTGGGACAGTTGCCATACTCATATGTTTCGTTTAATTGGAATTACAAAAATCAAGTTTAGTCGTTCAGAAAACTTTAATTACATAAATACTACTTAATATTAATAAAACTGTAACAGGTCACTGACTGCAAGAATTTGTGATTGAGATGGTTTATGAAATTAAACATATATACACGTCATGATCCCTATTGAAAGCTTGCTTATTATATTACCAAGGTAGGAACATAGTAGAATTGAAACGAATGATCAGATCATTAATAAAGTTTGATTTGTTGAAAATCCACAATTATTGATTTTACAGTGGCTGTGAAACGAAGGATTAATTGAAGTTCATTAGATAGATTGAAAAAACGATGTTCGGAAACTAAATTAATTTATTTTCATCTATATTCTCTAAAGTTCCACCGTCTAAAATCCTTATACAATTCGAAATATCCCGAAAGTGCTTACAATTTTTCTCTACAAATTGTTCTAAAAATAATCTCTAGCCATCAATTCAAGACATCAAATTCAGACAGGTTTACAAAAAGAAACCTAGAGGGTTGTTACAAAAATTAAGACCTCACCTGCCAAGTGACGAGTAGCTCACGGGCGCGGAGGGCGCGCAGCGAAATGTCCCGGGGCACACCCCCGGGCGCTAAGGAGATTAAATGTTATTGTTATCACACACTCGTATTGAAATATCAACGGATATTTGTGTGGAAAACTATATTAGGTTCCTCCGTTTACTTTTGCATAGATATGTATTGAGAATGGATCAAATAAAACGGTATTGACTGGTAACGGCGAGATTTTTAAGTAGTATCTAATGGTTGTGGAATTTTATTCGTTTGGACAAAATTGTTTTGATAATTATCTGTAGATTTTTTAGTTTTCAAAATAAATTTGCAAACAAAAATATCTGCAGGTATTTGACTATCGATAATAGAACAACAAGAAGGATTAATAATTTATTCCATAAATATGTTTCATATTTTAACATTTCATTTTGATTATGAAAATAATTTGGAAAATCCAAAAGTGCACGCCTCATAATTTTTTTTTAATAAATATTTATTAATTATTATTTTTGTTTATTTAATAACAATTAAACCACATCGAATCAGACCCCGTAAAATGAAAGGGTTCTATTCCTGAGCATACTCAAGCGTAAGAGAAAAAAAAAGACTCGATTAGTAAAGTATTTCGGTCGCTATCGTGTTAACAAGAAAAAGGATCCGCACATACAGACACACGGACGTCTAAGACAGAACTTTTTTAAACTGTTTTTTAACTAGTTTAAATAACAAAAATGACATCAAAAATATCATGAACGTTAAAAATAGTGTTTTTTCTTAATATGTGTGTGTATGTATTATCTTACAAGTGCAATGTATGATACATAAAGACATTTTAAGTTTGAAAAATCAGATGTTTTGCGCGAAGTGACAGTAGTACCCACCTCAACGCTTCGCTTATGAGGCGTGCAATATATATAGTTAAAAGTATATAAGTATAACCCCTTGCAGCTGTTTCGTTTTAATTCAACGCTACATTTTTACCTGAGGGTTCAATATAGAGAAGGCTCTTTGATAAACAAAAACATCTTTTAACTTAAAAAACTTCAAGCGACGACTCGACGTACAAGTAACTTGCTTAACAACTTTGCGGACGCATCTGTGTTTAAAAGTCTATAAAAAGTTCCTCCAAATACATTTACCATAAAATTGAGTTTTTTCTCTCCTCTTAGTAAAAATTGTCCCGTCTAAAGTGATTTATTCCGGAGTCCGGACATGTACTAGTTTGTTTACGTGATAAAAAGTCAATTTATTTTTTTAGTAGGCTCTTTAGGCCTTTGCAGACGTGTTTATACATACATTCTTAGATAATGTATCCTTTTTAAATTATGAAAAAAAAAACGTTATGAACATAATATTTACATATTTAATAGACCGTACTAAAAGTTACAAGTTTTACAAAAAGCAAAGAATATTCTTTTGAGTCGGAAGGGATTGACTTATTTGTGATTGAAATAACAAAGATAGATGCGCATCTAAACCTCAGTCTCTGATCTTTAAGGACTAGCAAAATAAAAATAAACCCGTAACAAATCTGTTTACTTTCATCTTGACAGGAAAAGGTACAAAATTTTTGTGAAAGGGTTGTTGAAAATACATTTATACACAAAGGTTAAGAGATTGACGGTAATAGATGGAATCCACATATAAATATTTTAAGATACTATGAATAAGTATCACATTAATATATAAGATATTAAATGTTAAGAAGTTTAATATTAATTAAAGCTTCAAAGCTAAGTACCGGCGTATAAACGAAGAGCCGCACGAGCGAAAAGGTAGACTATAACGAGCATTGTTAATTACTAATTATATTACATGTTTATTCAGATATTAAACATTATTTATTAACTTATTAATATATTTGAGGATGCTTTAGTTACCTGGTTTAGCTTTATATAGAAAAAAAATCTATGCTGATAATAATAGTAGCAGATTTTTTTGCACCTTTAACTTTGAAAGTGGATTATGTAATTACATAATATAGATTCGGACATACAGTATATATGTAATCGTTATTTTATTAAATAAATAATATATTTTAAAGTGTGAAATAACCAGTAGCCTATAAAAATAAAACAGAAAATGTTTCCAAATGAAACCTCAATTTTAATGATCAATGTTACAAACACATTTATCCACATCCGTGGGGCGCGTGTCGGAGAACCACACTGATATAAGCGCGCCTGTCAGATCACTTAACTGTACATATTATGGATTTTATAAAACACAATCCAGCAACAATCAACCTCACCTTCCTCTCTCGTAGTAAAGTGCAATGGCGCAGTATAAGGCGACGCGCCAACATCGTTGTGCGCCGCGAGCCGTAGCACGTAGCGTGTGTCCGGGAACAGCGCTGATATGAGTGCACCCGCTCTACCGGGGCCTTCGGAACTGTTTTTGGGGGTTTTATATAATGTAGTTTATTTATTAGTGTTTAGTATAGTAAAAGGTGTGCCTTAAAGGAAGAGCTCATAAAAAATATCAGTTAGGCAGTTAGCACATGTGCTTCGTGCTACGCAGCGTAGCGCCCAAATGCGTAATCTAATGTGTGAAAACGCGCGTGAATGTGCGTGTTTTCTATACAAACGGAGATACTTGAGAGAAAAAAATTGAAACACACATTCATGCGTTACGCTACGTTATGCGGGGCAGTGTGCCAACCGCCTAGGAAATAAATTAAAACGCGTAGAGATACTGTAATAAATTTTTTACCAAAAGATGACAAATTGATGACACGTGAAGTGTTACCTCGTGTTACGAAATCATACCAAAATTAGCATATCTCCACATCAAAATTGTTATCATGTCTCGACAAGTTAATTCATAATTTAGCGCGAGATCTCGAAACTCGCTACATTAATTCACGATAGAGACAGTCGAAGCGTCACAAGCGTAAATACATTAGCGTCACTGAGATTGAAATTCACGGAGCATTATCATATTCATAAGGTCGGGTTACGGGTGAACTTATCCTGACGAATTCTACCAACACCCGTGGCCCCGTCATTGAAGCGGCTGGACGGAACATAGTGAGGTTTTGGTCGGTAGGAATCCGACATAAACCACGGCCCTTTTCAAGGGGGCCGTGCCACCATGAAAGATATGTCCACATAAAATTTCGCGGAAAGATTTTTGAACGCTTATGGATGCCGTTGGGACTGCCACATTCTGCAGCGTCTCCAGTATGTTTGCACCGGCACATACCTACATTGGATTTCTGGCCCGTCGCTCGGAAAAAAACAGCATCTCTTTTAGAGCGAGTACGAGGTAGTTGCAGTTGCAACAGTATTTTAAGGGTTATTGCTGAAGAAATAGGTGAAAGTGTTTGTGTGTTCGTTGCGTCGAAACGACTAGTTTACGCGTAGTGTCTTTTAATAGACATAACTTAGACATGGTATTAAGTTTGCATCCTACTAACAAATACTACTTGATCCAAGTATTATGGTAAATAAATAAAAAAAAGGAATAAACTTACGCGACATGGAGTAGGTCGGAATTCGCCAGCGTGACGTTAAGCACATCAGGGGAGGTCCACGCGTCGAGTGGGAGCGCATCAGGCGTTGCGGGGAGAGCTCGGTACTGTAGCGCGTATTGAGATACTGCGGTATTACGGGCCGCGCGCCACGTGACGCGTGCCCGGCGAGACCATACTTCGGATATGCGTACCTCTTCGGGGACGCTGGGCCGTTCTGTTCAAGTTTTAAATGTTACCCCTCGAAATTTAGAAATAATACAATTGATAGAGATAGATACAGTACGTTTTAAACTTAATGGCGGCTCGGAACATCGTATGATCCGATGCGCAGAAAACAATTTTATATATCAGCGAGACGTAACAGGATCTGGGGCACCGGCACTCGCACCTGCACTTAACTTCCGAACCACCATTAAATTAGAAACGAACGTCATTCAGACAAATAAACGTCGTTATTTAGTAAAACGCCTAGAACATATAGACCAATGCTATATTTTTCACCCTGCCTGTCATGATGCTGTTGATATAAATAAATTTAATGTGTCCAATCGATTTTTTTACCCTGCTTCATACCTAATACTATTGAAATTACCTTCGATTCTTTTGTAATAACACCGTCCTTCTCCTGGTGGTGACACCATTGTTATAAATTAATTCCCAACTGGCAAACCGATCCGAGTGGGTGGTTATAAAAATGAGCTGAACAGCGGATTTGACACACTTTCCTTTGGGCTCTCGGACGTAACGGTCGTTTTGGTTGTGCTTAGTTGTGTAATGTGTTAATAATTATTTTGAGTCGATTATTATTTTATTGTTGAAAGTAGACATATAAAGTCATTTTGTAAGGAATAAAACCTATCTAGGTTGAATTTAAAATCCCTAAGACCATATATTCAATCAATTAAAGACCAATCCTATTTTTATTGTCCCCATCACAAAATTAAGTTCCAGAATAATTAACTTGTTTTAATCTTATTAAATCATCTTTATTTTAATATTTTTGTAATTTTTGATGTACATTGTAGTAATAATAAACAATTAAATAAGATAATATTATTATGGTGGGATAGTCTCATTGTTAATCAGAACCAAAATCACTTCTCGCGAATCTCATCAAGTAATTTGCTCAGCTAAAGCTTGATTGGTCTTATTCTACGAACTTGCATATGAATTACATTTCATAGCACAAAATAATATTAAAATAATACACATACACCACATTCTGCACTCGTTATAAATTGAAGATATTTTGTAATCTGTTCAAATAGTATGAATTTTGATTTCGTAAAAACTGAAAATTAATAACTGCTGGCAATTATTAATTTCCAAATTTAGTTGTTCCAAATTCAGTTACGAAATGTTTTATTAATTATTATAGTATCTACTAACTTTACACCGTAATATATTTTGCCAACACAAGTTCATTCATACATCTAACAAACTTACCTTTAACAAACAGCCTGAAGATCAGTTCATCAGTCCCATACAAGTTTCTCGCCAAGCATCTATAGTCACCCGCATGTTCGGGTCCCGCGTGCGTGATCGTGATTTCAGACATCATCGCACCGTTACCGAGGTCTCGCATTTCGACGCCACCGGAGCCGCTATTTATTTGATTAATTGGAGGTAAAATATGTCCAGTTATCGGACTTGATATATTGGAGTTAGGAATAGGAGATATTATTAAAATCGTATAGATGCATCGACTTAAAAAGAAACAGTTAAAGAAACAAAATTCAATACTGTGACTGCTTAGGTTTTATCAAGTTTTTATTCTTCTTTATCTTAAGGAAAATTCTCTTTTTTATGAGTCACTTTTTAAGCATAAGCTTTAAAACCGTAAAACCTGTTAGGATGAAGCATATTTATAAATAAAATATAAACCTAAAATCACCAGAAACACCTGCGTCACATTTAAATTTGCAAAAGCTCGGACCGTCAAGCTGCCTAGGAATTAGGTCATACCCCTCGCCCAACAACAACTAACTCTCTTATACTAAGTGCAGGGGCTAAGCTAAAATGAATATAGTTCATTTTGAAATGAACACAAAATGTAGCACTTAATTACGTTCCGTATAAAAGGCAGGTGAGGCGGAAATAACACTACTTATGACGTGTATAGAAAATTCAATATTTATGTTAAAAAGCAGAGTTCTAACATGATATTTATTAGGTGCTAATGTCAGAAGAAATTTTGTGAGTTTAATATTTTGTTGCAAAATATAAATTAGGAACGTGCGTTCATTAAGCTTTGTGCTTAAAGTTTAGAAATTTAATAATTGAAAGTGAAGTAATTTTAAACTATTTTAATATTCTCTATCACGTGTGAACGTACCTCCATTAAAATTTTCAACTCTGTCGTCTAAAATAGCATATACATCATAAAATGTAAGTACCACTACATAAAATATTAAAATTTAAGTGTAACATTTGGAATTAGGTGAAATGCTTCATTTCTTCCTGAAACTAATTTATATTTAACTAACAATAAATAAAGATTTCTGGGTAGTCAACTGTGATCAAGTTCTTCATAGAAATTTTCATTTAAAAGCAACATAAAATAAACAAGAATATTAAAGATAAGAGAAGAGATAAGTAAATGCTACTTACTGCAAAGCGAGTGGCCTGGAGTCGTGTGTCCAATGTATGTGAATTTCAGGTTCGCCGCGAACTGAGCAAGTCAACCGTGCTGTGGATCCTCTAACTACCCACTGAGTTTCCCCACCACCTCCCCCTCGAGTTAGTTTAGGTGGTTCTGTACGTAAAATGCAAAACTTCAAGTTTTTTTATGATTTTTTTTTTCATAGTATTTTGGTCTGTATTGTGTACAGTGTACACTTTCATCAAAAACAAGAATCCCGGTAAATTTTGAAGAGATTTTGTTTATAAGTGATTTCTTACAATTAAACATCCATCTCAATATGAGTTACTCTTAATTTTACTAAGTTTTAATTAAAAGTGACATTCCTTATACTTGAAACTATAAACTTGCCCATCCATGAATCAAAGCAAGAAAATAATACACAACCAACAAAATAATAATTACATTATTTTCATAAAACATCTCACCTCTAACATCCAAATAGAAGGTATGGTGTAAGAACGAATGTTGTACCCTTGCAGTACATCTGTACCATCCCTCATGCTGTGGGGTCGCTGCACGGACCCACACAGTACCGTCCGCGAGTAGAGACCCTTCGCTCATATCGGGCGATTCGGTTTGACCCCAGAGGATGTGACGCCAATTTTCACCCTCTGTTATACGTACAATTTGTATTTTAGTTGAGCTTAATACTCTTATTTGCAAATGCATAGGAAGAGAAAGTGGAATACGTGTCTTAAAGGATGAACCAGGACGGAACGTACGCGAGTTACGAGTGATCGCTTATCGGGCGATTCGGATTAACCCCATAAAATGTAACACCAGTTTTCACTCTTTGTTATACACATAAGTCGTGATGTCATTTCTAATTTGGTCGGTCTGGATAATAACTTTATTGGTAAGTTCAAAGGAAATGTAATAATAGTTAACAATTTTGATAGTTCAATAACAACTACTGCTGTTGAATACAGAACTTTAAAATGAAGAAAAAAAAACTCCCTTCTATTACTAACTTGATTTTATGGCGAATACATTAAAATACATAAAATTAATTAATTGGAATGGAAGGAAGACAGAAGCATGTAAATAGAAAATGACTTAAAGTTCAAAAAATTTAAACATTAGAAATAAAAAAGCCATCCATTACTAACCTGTAGAAAATTCCCAAGAAATCCTAGGCATTGGCTGGCCCTTAGCAGAACAAGGCAATAGTACTGCAGCACCAGCCGACACAGATGTGTTCTGTGCTCGCCACACCCATAACGGCGCCTCTGTTAAGAGACTGTTTCGTTTATCATCTTACTCTTCATTTGAATGAATTTGTACGTGATCATTTTGTATAATTTAAGAAATATATATATATTTCCTATTTGCAATGCATAACAGCTTCTTCATTCGAGTTTTTTATAAACAATAATAATGAAAAAAAATTGGTTGTTTGATCCGCGTAATCTTCCAAACGGCTTTTTTTTTTCAATTTAAATACAGACATTTTTTATATTTATGCAATACAATTCATAACCACGATCAATCACAATAATAACTCACATATCAGGCACCTACCTTTAACAATTAACGAAGCAGTATGACTAACTGTTCCAAAATCATTTGTTGCTCGACAAGAATATTCCCCGCTGTGCATAGAATTCAAATCTTGTATCACTAATATTGTGAAAAAGTCCATATTCTTTTGTTCAACCTGAGAATTATAACTTTTATCTCAAAATGTACCAAGAAATATATCTTCAGTCTTCAATCTTCATAGAAATACTTACTTTTAATACCGATGGGATGGGTAAGTTATCTTTGTGCCAGGAAAACTGTATGGGTTTATCCCCAGATACTAAACTACATGTAGCTTGCGTGCTTCCTCCCACTTCTAATTCTTCGGGGAATTGAAATGGAACTATTTTCGGTGGTTCTGTAGAAAAATATAATAAAAATGGTACCCAACATTTATGCTTAAATAGACATTAATTACAATCGTCGTATGAGACAAATTTCGAAGAAATCATTTTTCAACGGTGTTTTCATCTCAATTTAAATTTCAATGATATCACTTTAAAGGCTATTTCTTTACTTTATATGGATTATCAAAGGTTCTTTTTCATCAAATTAAATACTTACTATGTACTTCAATGCGTACAGTTCGTCTAGCGAGTTCCCCGCTTTCAGCCCTCACTTCACAAGTATAACTGCCGCTAGCAGACCCTCTCACTGAGGGCAATCTTAATATTCCTCTTTCATCACCAGTGTCTATTGGAGATTCAACGATAGAACCATCTTCCCTTCTCCAAATGACTTCCCTTGAATTAAGCTTTTCTTAGCATACTATGTTCATTTTATATGTATTATGGATATCATGACCGTAAATACTAAATAGGACTTTATTATTATTTTTTAAATTGAATGAATGTTAACGCTTATTCATAATTTTATCTTACTTTTTACAAAATTTCTTTCACTTTTCTAACCTGTTCAAAAGTTGAACTTTTTTTTTACATTTTAATCCTTTCATTCATCAAGCTGTTAAATATTAATTCAAAACGTGAATTTAACATGTAAAGAATAAATTATAATCTAACAACTTACTTAATTGGATATCCTGAATATGGACAGTATAATGTCACATCAGCTTCGACTTTCACATGCATCGGTGGTAGATATCTTATATTTGGTGGACCTAGAAATTTCTCACCATGAAAAAAACTGACCATTTCATTTAAGTATTCAAATTTATCACTAATCGATGCAACGATTGCACCTATGTAATATTCTTTACTTTCTCAATTTTTCAATCACCAAATGTTTTAATGCTAAAGTTTTAAGTACTAGTTATAACGCGTTCTATTAATTATAAACCATATTCAATAACTATATTTTAATATATTTTACCAAAAACATTAAGCCTTGCATAATGCGCTTGAGAACCACCAGAGTTTGTTGCATTACATCCGTATCTCCCGCCTTCATCTGCACTTCGAATTGTTATACTTAACGTTGATATGATATTGCCTTCTTCACTACCTGGTTGTGATTCTGCTCTTGTATTTATTGTGTATCTAAAAATAATATGTATTTCAACGACTTGGGCCATTTAACTATTTGAAGTAATAAATTAAAAGGTAAAATTCTCTACCACACATATTTGTCAAAAGTCAGTCTATCAGGAACTTTTTCATGAAATGGTAACATAGGCTCATAAATATTTTTTTGAAATAAAAATACAATTGAAAATCATTAAAAAATGTACCTAAAAACAATTAAGCGATTATAGCATGAATAACTTACTTTTCAGGTGCAGAAGGAAGAGGTCTATCATCCAACGTCCAAAATATTCTCGGCGAAGGAATCCCAGTAGCCGCACATCTTAACGCAATACTTTGTCCAACTCGAGTTATGGCCTCACTGAATGTTGTTATCAGTCTTGGAGGTCTGTCTAAAACGTGCTTATACATTCAATCTATCTAATAAAGTATTATATATATTATCATGATAAGCCATTTATTTCCAATGAAAAAACAAAGAAGAACGATAGCGTTAAAGTTACAGTAAAAAAGCAGGAAAATTTTATATAACCTGACTTCAAAATTGAAGAAAAAAAATTTAAATTCACACATTGGAATTAAAAACCAACAGAAAAACATATTGTGTCACTAATAACATCAATAATTTACTTGACAATATTTTCAACAAAGAATATTACCCGCAATAACCAGTTCTGCCCCAGAAACCGCAGAGTCCGAGTGATCATACGCCGTACACTGATACAACCCAGCATGATGTGATCTCACTGGTCCTAATGTCAGTTTGTTCTGAGGAGAGTGGAGAGGTCTGCCCTCATGCTGCCAGCTGATGGTGACCCCACCGCCTCTACCCCCTGATACCGAGCAGTTGAAGCTACCAGACCCTCCTGTGCCTAGCATCTGGAAAAAGTGCTAGTCTTAAATGAACATTTTTGTGAAACTTGATTAAATGTTGTTCGATCGAGTTAGTACTCGATTAAAATAAAACTTTCTATAAATATTTCAATCAATGAAGATTCATCGTATAAACATTATCAGATTCAAGGAGAAGACTTTTCAAATTCAAGATCAATTTCTCCAGTAAAAGTTGGTTGTACCCAAACTTCACTAAAATTAATATAATTAATTGCACATTATGACAAAGCATTTTCTCAAAAAACCATTACCTGAAGAACCTGTAGCCTATATAAGCAAACACAGCTACACTTACCAATAAAATAATAAAATAAAATAACATAACATATAAAATAACTAGTCATACAACCAACACACACACTTACCAATGGATTAGGGTTGACAGTAAGAGCGAGTGGTTCATACACGATCAGTTGCACGATGACACGCGGCGAGTTATCCCCCGCAGCACACGCGTACCGTGTAGCGTGATGGGCTCTAACTAAAGTACTAACACACCGATACATACGTAACTAGCCATGCATGATGCAATCAATCCATCAACACACACATCAACACACTTACTAATGGATTAAGGTACCTACTATACAAAATCCTGACCACGCTCCCATACACAAAGGAGTAAAACAATTGCTGTTAAAATACTTTCCTATAGCACTACTACATCTAATTATCTCCCTGCAAACCAACACTCACCAATGGATTAGGGTTGACAGTAACAGTGAGTGGTTCATACACGATCAGTCGCACGATCACGCGCGGCGAGTTATCCCCCGCAGCACACGCGTACCGTGTAGCGTGGTGCGCTCTCACAGCGGCTAGTACTAACGCCCCGCGCCTCACGGACCCCTCGCCCGCGGCGGCCCACACACCGCTCGTGTCCTGCCGCTGCCAGCTAGGTGACAGAGCGGGGTGAGCGGCTTGATCGAATAGTGGTAATCGGATATGTGTGGAGCGATGTTTCGTTTTTTGGTAAAAAGGAATAGTGTTTGCTAGTGATGTGTGATAAAAATGTCGAAGTTGCCAAGATACATGTCACAAAGTATATTTACTTATATGGTAGATGATTCAAAAAGTAATTCTCGTACATATTCCTATTTAGGATGACGACAAAATAAGACCTTAAGTATAAAATATATTTTTAAAGTTAGTATGTGATTTGCATTTTAATAATATCACAGATTCAATCCTGAACTTTGTAATCAATACCTAGATAGGTAAACAATGAATATTGAAAATTAACAACATAGGTAATTGAACTTTACTTGTGTTGGTGCAAAACAGTGGGGTATTAAATCAGAATTATTGCATATTCCATATGATGACTATAATCTAAGAATACTCACGTGATAGTATGCCTGTTGCTATGTCGTAGAATGCAAGGCAGGATTACCGTGTCGCCTGCGCGAGCTTCAATCGAATTTACTTCAACACTTTCCAACCAACTGCTTTCTACACAACATCGTTAGGAAATAAATATAGCTTTATTAAAAGTAATGATCAATTATTATTATTAGAAAACTGTATTTCGATTATTCGTAGGTAAAATCTTATTACTCCCGAATGAAACGAAACTTGTTCTTGATATTATTATATTGTGCAAACAAATAACGAGAACATTATTGTTTATGTTTCTCGTGAGTACGCAAAATGCTAATAAAATGTTTGATTATTATTATTATAGTTACTAGATAAACGCAGTTAATCAATATCAAACTTTCCCGAATATTTTACAAAATTTTGAGTATTTTTTAAAATGTAAAAAATAAAAAATAATGTTTGCTTTCTATTAATATTTTTTTACAGATTTTATTTTTGTATGTTGTATATTACATTACACAATACACAGCATAACAATAATTTATCTATAGCTATTTAAGATACTCTTCCTAAATACTGGAGAGAGCTGGATGAATTTATTAATTTGTCGCCAAACATTATTCATCCAAACCATATTCTCGGAAAAGAAAATCAACGAAATAAATACTTATAGAAATAAATATTTGTTCTTACCGTCTGTAGTTAATTTGATTGTAGGACTGGGCGTATCTACAGCTATACACGAATAATCGGCTTCAATATCAGCCTGTGTTAAATCTGAACCCAGCAACAACCCTCCTGCGCCTGATATCCATCGCGTATCTATAGGAATTTTAAATTGATGAAGATATTTAAAAGTGTGTCTAAAACTAGATGAATAATTAATAATTAACCAAACAAAAATGTAGAAGGAACATTTTTTTATTGACAGTCAAACGTGATGATAAATTTCTTTTTTAACAGGTTCAATATTCAATCAAACATAAACAGAATTAAAAAAATGTTTTCATCTTCTAAATTTTGTAAGTAATACGATTCATCACGACATGCTACAATGTCACATAACTACAAACTTATTTGTGTACTAGAAAAACTAAAAGGATAAAGTAGAGCACACATTAACAGAATATTCTAACAAATAACATGTATATAATAACAATTCGTTCTAAATATTTACCCGTTCCCATATATCCCGTTGCTAGGGGCAACCCGTCTTGCAGCCACTTCACATCAGTAAAGCCTATCTGTAGCGATAGCTCACAACGCAATAGCACGGAACCTCCTATTTTAGCGGGAATCAGCTGACGAACCGAATGCGACAGGACATTGTCCTCCACTAGACGGTAAAAAAAGGTCTATGTAATAATTTTTGAATGAAGGTGTGTGAACTTTATAGCGGACTAGCTTTCTTGCTAGATTTCAAACTTAACCAATCTTATATATAAAAATGAATCGCAAAATGTGTTGGTAAGCGCATAAATCGAGAACGGCTGAACCGATTTCGATAATTCTTTTTTTATTATATTCCTTGAAGTACGAGGATGGTTTTTATGTAGAGAAAACGTAAATATGTACCACGGGCGAAGCCGGGGCGGACCGCTAGTTAGGTATATAGGTACTAAAACAATCCTCAAGAGCCACTCTATCTATTGAAAATCCGGATCAAAATCCGTTGTGTAGTTTTAAAGATGTAAGCATATATACATACGGACAAACAGCGAGTCATGTAAAATATTAATTAATGTTGTATGAAATAAATGTTTTATTTTTATAACAGTTAAATTCGACTTATACAAAATTATAATTTACGACGATTAATTTTGCTTTCATATAGTTTCAGTCCACTGAATCTCGTAATAAAATTATATTCAAATTATCCTCACGTAAGCCCTCGAATAAATAATATTAACAAGGCTTTAAAAACAAAAGCTTTATTTTTAATACAAACAACATAACAATGGGAGCATTCAATAATAAATTCAGTGTTGAATGAACGCGATATTATTTCGGTTTTTATTTCTGTTCAGTTTCAATTTAAGCACACAATAATAATAAATCGATTCGAACTGCAATAGACATTGTTTTGTCTGTGAAGCCTCATTATCGTCGTTGAGAATTGAAAATACTTGTTTACCGAGTTTATGGCATCAATTAATTTTTATTCCAACATTTTCATATGCCTTTGAATTAAATGTGGTATTTTTTTCAGTATTTATCCATTCAAGTTGCTAAACAACAAATTTGCTACGTGTTGGTGTATATTGATATAATATATAAAAGCATATAGGTTGCTATTACAGAACAAGTATCACAATACCAAAGTGTCGAATACTTTCTTTGAAAGTCATTTGAATAAGAATAAGCTTCTAGCTCCCATTTGTTGCCTTTCAATTTCGCCTTTGTAGTAAAGTATATTGTCGAAGAAAATATTAAAATATGGTAGCTTAAATCTCTACGTTAAAGTTGCTTTGGTTTTGAAACTGTCGGTTATTTATATACCAATCTTTTCAGATATTTTTAATCTAATAATAATATAAGTTTAAATTACCCGACGATGTTTGTCGCAAAATTAAATTAAGGTTTCGTTTTAAAAATATTTAGTAATTTTAATGAATTTTCTTGTAAATATTTAAGTAAGAATGGTTAAAAAAGTCCTATGTTAAATTATATTATAACATATTAGAACATACAAAGTCCATAATACGACCTTTATAAGACTCAAAAGATGTTAACGCAATTTTCATTGAAAATCTGTGGAATCTTTATAATGATCTATTTCTGAGGATATAATGTCGTCGAAATTTTAATTAAAGCTTCTGAGATCCTCTGTAAAAAAAGTAATTGGAGCAAAAATATTATATATTAGCTATACCATTTTAGTATTATTTTGATCTTAATTTGCCCGCAGCTAAAACAAAATCTAGTTTAAATATAATTAATTTCCATTTTCGATGTTACGTATCAAACATTTTTCATAAATTGAAAACTCCGCTGTAAAAATTATCCATCATCAGAAAATTAATTTGTAATACGATAAGAGAAGTTCCATTATAATCGAGGAGTATTCTAAAACCTTTAAGAAAAAATAAGAACATTTCACGCATCGAGTGTAATATTATGAAAACTGGGTGAAAGCGCACTGCGAACGTTACTGTACCATACTACTATTTAAAAAATTTCCTTCGAACGCTCAAACAAAGGACTTGTTTCAAACTTCATATTATGTCATTTTTAATCCCTTAATTAAAAGTTTCTCTCGTGAAAAAACTCGAGCGCCCGTGGGCTGTTTTCATTTTATTCCATATTTCATCGGAATGTAACTGAAATTTAATTGGTCCAACTCGACTCAAAGTTGTAATTTGTTTTGCCCTTCGTACATTTGCTTATTACAAGACTCCGTTGTTTGCAGTGAATAATATTATTACGTTTCAAGCACGCGGAGCATACATTATCCAATATTCTCGTAAGCCATTTATGTTTTTGTTTTACCGTCTCATTTTTATTTGTCGAAACAACATACCAAATTAACGAACAACCTACCATTTGTATTTACGAAGCTCATGTCAGATAATTGGATTACCTTATTTTTTTTCGTTGTGTATCCAATTACATCGTGTATACAATAATTTAAAATTTGAAATTAAATTTGATTAAAAATTTGTCCACTCAATTGGGCTTATAAAACGATTATTCAAATTTCTATGGGTACCTGCATGAATGCAATTTAATCATTATCGAAATAATTGCCGTATTGTATAACAAACAAAAACGTTGAGCTCGATTACAAAGCAGTGAACTTTAGTGTTTTTGTCAATTCCCATTTTTTAGAATAATTATATCTACTCAACAAAATGGCAAAATTCGATTAAGATGTATATAAAAATATTCATTTTCCTCTTAACAAAGAAAAAATGTTTGAATGTGCCTTTACCTCAAAATAATTGCTATAAGCTCTCTTCATTTAAGTCAGGCCGTGGGACTTGATACAAATTAGCACATTTCATACTTAACATTTATTTTAACTAGTTAACCCACGCAAATTCACGTTCTCTTAAAAGGAATATTTTGTCACATTTTTGCAACATTTTCACTGCTTCAATACAAAAATATCTTTTCAATTCCATAGTTCGCATACTTCCTACGATAAGACTGCTCAAAACAAACTCTTAAGCGTTATAACAATAATTACAGATGAACTATAAACACACATTACCTGGTTGTAACAGCATCGGTCGTGACAACGTAACCCCAGCTCTATTAGAAGCTCTACATCTCAACACAGCACTGTTGCCACCCCCACCAGCATCAACCATCGACCTGCGAGCTCCTACAACCAGCCGCCCGTCGCTTAGCACATGCCTGTGACAAAAACATTTTTTTTTTACTTTTAAACAAGATTAATGGTTAAAGAAATCAGGTTCAATGTTCAAATATAGTAATAATGTGATTTGTATAAAATATAATAAGAATACTAACGTACAATAAGTAATTTTTAAAAACGTAACCGTAAATTTTTCCATTCCAAAACAATATTTCGGTACTATTAGTAACTCAAGTAAATTCAACGTAAAAACAAAAATGGGACAGGTAATCATTATAACCGTAAAACAGAGCGTCCTAATTAATAATTCATAACAAGATAGCCCTTGGAGTTTATGCTATAAAGTTGTAGCTGCAAAAAATTTGTTTTATGTTCAACAATAACCATCAATACTTCCCAAGTTTCCATTATTCAGCCGATACAAGAATAACAATGGCTTTTAAGTCCATTACGACCTAAGTTTTACAATTAAGAGCCAACGAAGATCAGTACATTATCAAACTTAGAAAAGTTTCATTGTTAATGGTAATGTACTTCTAGCATTTACGAACGGCTCTCATTTTATGGCTTGAAAAACAACTTTTTATTCGAAGTATGTTCTGCATGTACTAGAATCTAGATAAATACAAATAGTCAGCGATGTAGAATATTTCATCAAACACGAAAAGCGATTTTATTTTTAAATTCAATATTTTACACTTTTTGCGTGTGTTGCACACTGGCACGCTCACGTTTAGGATGTTTTATTACATTTTAAAAATATTTCATATTTTTTACAATTTGTGATACCTATGCTTACCTATAAATTGATTATTTATTTTGGTTAAAAGCTACGTTTTAGGTTTCTTATTATCTATTTGCCTATGTCAATACATTAGCGTTACATGATGATATTACATCTTCATCTCATTAAAAATACAATTTGACAGATATTAATTGTTATCGATGGAAAAATGCAAATTTAGCAATATGTAATCTTATCCAAAATTCAAGGATCATTAGTCACGATGTTCTTAATTAAGTCAATTTTAAGTGAGTTCCCCCGAAGTGTCCAACTTTCGCTTACCTTAGCAAAAGTCAACATTACTAGGACTGAGCCGAATTGAGTAACTTTACCTCTGAACTTTTGCAGTCAACTATTAACCTTATTCCCATTCTATAGGGTATATTTAGCGCTATGTTTGCTATCAGCTATTTCATACCCGATATTTCGAATTCGCAAGTTAGTTACAACCCGAGTGCGCCATGTGTTAGATTTTATTTTCAAATTGATTTTGAAAATAATTTCAATTGAACTTGTTGCAGGTTTTGTTCATTGTATTTGTGTGATAAATAAAGAGAAGTTTCTTTGAAGTTTATATGTCACGTAATTATGTTGATGCATTATGCGCTAATGTTTTAGACATTCTTCGTTATTATACCAATTTTGAAAATATGGAATATTAAGAATTTTTCAAATAATCGAAATACTATATTTGAAAACACATTTAACTTAAGAATAGGTCTTACTAACTTAGGTCATAGAAAATATATTGTCAGCACGTATTTTTCCAATTTTTCTTTCTGTTCGCCACTGGTTCCATAAGTCAAATGTCACCATAATCGTTTTCTTCACACTTTGCACCGTCATTGTATTAACACACATTTCAGTTTGTCAAACTGTCTTCTAAACCGTACAGTAATCAATATATTGAAAAGATTTTCTTGGGCATTTTAAATGAAACATTTCGTTCCAATAGCAATACTTACAATAGTCACTAACAACGCAATAAAGTTACAAGTTCAGCAATAACCCAGTCAAGCAAATTATTTTGAATCGGCAATGTCGACGGATTCATTGAATATTGTGCTTTCCAAACAAGAGTGGAAAGTTAGTCACGTACAGAATGTCGTAATGTTACCTAACTTCAAATATATTCGTATAAGTTTTGACCTAATTTATTAAGATTAAACCACCTTTTTATTAAGACGATATTGGTACATTTCGGTCCAACAGGCGGCCGACGCCAATTGAATGCGAAATTAGTTCTACAAATTGGGACCTTAATTTATTATGTTTATATCGAAATTCCAGCAACACAAGTACATTAAATAATATACATATTATTGTAGCATGTGACGCATTTACCTGAACGTAATATACGTCCAGGTTAACTTGTAGCATGTCTGAAGATCAGCCTCAAATCATAAAATTTAAATTAAACTACATGAACCTTCTGTAGTTATGGGTTACAGATAAAATATTTTGTAAGTATCGGAAATTAGTTTTCTTCTATCTTATCAAAGCGAAATTCAATTATTAAAGCTCCTAGTTTGAAATTATTACATTTGAGAAAGAAAACTTTCCTTTCTCAACGAGTCTCGAACATGTGGAAAATAATTGGACTTTTAAGTAAGGTGTAACGTAACAGCTTGATGAAGGCGAGCAAACGTAAAGCCGGTAATTGAACTCACTTCATATGTATATCGAGAAAGTTTTCAACTCGCTCGGACACGTCTCCTAACTTCCTTCTAACCTCGATTGGAAATTGGAAGCGGCCCAATTTATTAACTACGAGTATCTATGAGGATAGCCGAATTAGTTATGACATATCATTTGCGGTTTGCTCGGTATGTTTAACGTGAACTTTGGGTGAGGGCTTCATCTAGTTTGTCGGTGTTGAATGAATTTGTTATGATGAATTGTTTTTGTTGTATTAAATCTTATCGATGTAGTGGCGATTTATATATTTTTATAAGCATTTATGCATTTTGAATACTGTTGTTGTTTGTATAGTGTCGTGTTTTTTATGCCAGATCGGCATCCGAGCTACCAGCTACCGTGATGGTTGACACCACCGCCCATCAACATTATCAGGAGTAGGGCGTTGTAGTTGCGTTGTCTGCTTTTAAGGTGATGTGATCTTGTATAATAAACAAATCTTATAAATGCTAAGTTAATGCGTAGTTATTCGTAATGAAAAGTGTTAAATGTTCTCAGTGCAAAGGAATGTTTATATTTTTTATATTTTAAATAATTAATTAAGATATTATCTTTTAAATTCGTAAAAACTATTTGTTACAGTATAGAAAAATAAAATTTCATTATTTCCTTTAAGCTACAAGATGGAAATACTCCCTTTTAAATGTAAGTTGATTTTGAAAAGGTTTTCCTGAAACATTAACTAACTAACTCCACTGAACTACGAAAGCTCTAAAATCTAATTGAGTAGCGACATTGACGGAAGCGAGTTTTAAAAACTATCCTAAAGTTTTAAAACCCCTTCATACCTACATGTCTCTTTTCCGCCATTTATATTTTATAGTATTTATTTAGTGCTTAAAAATAAAGTGTTTTTAAAAGATACCTATTTATTAAATACGCCTTAGGGCTTAGCTCTATGGCTTAGCTACTTAGTGTAGTACTTACTTAAATAAAAACATTTAAGGGATAATTTTTATATTTAATCGTAAGATCATTGAAGTATAATATTATTTTATAATTAAATATTATTCCTTGTTTTTTATGTTGCATAGATGTAAGTACATATTAAGATCTCTATGTATTTCACCACACTCAGCAACAGGAAAAAACGAAGGTACGCTAATAAATCACGAATAAGTAAGTCTTTAATTTATGTGACAGAAAAATACACCTCATACCTACTTCTGAATATAATATTGTAAATTTTCCGCTTTCTAATTTTCTCATACACTTAACAGTGCAAAATCATGCAACAAGTAGGTATGAAACAAAACATACACAACCTCAAAAGTTTAAACCAATGACGCATATCTAAACTTAATCTTAAATATACATACCGTAAACCAGGGATAGTGGTAATCACTTGTCCTTCCGAAGTGACCCAATGAACGTCAGGCGTTGGATGACCACCTGCTCGGCACACCGCATACGCGCCTCTCGTAGCGGGCCATAGGACCCTCGGAGGAGGCTCTGTGGTGAAGTGTGGTCGCTTGTCTCCCGTACTCGCGGCTAGACCAATCGCTAATATAACCACTAATGCCCATTGTATTTGCCCTGTAACAATAAGTTGTAATCAATAATTTGGCAAATGATTTTATAGGTTATGAAACTATTAATATTCGAGAAATATTAATATTATTTACTACTGAAGAAAACTGTATTATCTAAACTTTATATTTCGGTATTTAAAATAATAACACAAAAACTTCTGGTTCGTAAAACTTACAGTATTTTTTTATATATACTCTTTGCTTTATCTTCTAAACTAATATTAATATGTATGTAGTTATTAATTATACACGCAATTATTTATATTTTGGTTAAAAAATATAACGAGACGAGTGACGACGTAGGTACCTATTTAAAAGTAAAAATATTTTGAATTAAAAAGTAAATCTTTCCCGCCAAATTCTATCCAGCCATCATCAAGCTAAATATCAACAAGGCTTTGAACTTTGAACACAGATAATAAAATATCATGATAATAATACGAGGAAACGAATATAAAAACTATTGAAATTTTAATTACAGTAACAATTTTAATAATTATTATGAAATGCTAAAAAAAATTAAATTCAACAATGTTTCATTTTTGAACGTTTCATTTGTGATATTTTTTTTTTTGCAAGCGGCATTATTAGTCTGTGCCCATTTACTTTTTTTAACTTATTGCTAGAGTGTTGCTAGATATAATTACTGTGCCCTAAGAATCTGTTAATAATAAAAAAATATAATGTATATTCAAACATTTCAAAATAATTAATTTTTAAATAAATTTTTATAAAGAATATATTCCATGCTTATTAATATAATATGTTTATTACTTAGATGAATAATTATAAAAATTAAAAAATGTTTGTACATTGAATATTGTTCTGTATGTGCTAGGTGCTAGGTACGTTGGTATATATTATAAAATAATATTTAGAGGGACGTTTTAATATTATTAATTAATGATATTTTTTTAGTTCTGGAATCTATTCGTGTATCTGTCCTGTGTGTTTCATTCAACATGCTTTTTGACCTGGCCGTGGTTTTGAAATTTGACAATTTTGGACACTGGCAAAGATGCATATAGAATGTCGTCATGAAAATGGTACTTATTTACATAAAAATGGGTGTGTTAAATTCGACGTAGAAAGAAGAAAGCGTGAACAATAATTAATTCATGTCTACATACATGTTTTTTCGACTAAGCAAAACTATTTTGGTGGATAAATAACTACAACAAGGTAAAGTCACTATAATTATGTAGTATCAAGTATGTGCCTACAATTTTAATATATTATGTTATACTGTTTGATCCATGGTTTGATCATCATTTGTTTTGAATATTGCATTCTAACGATGGTTCCAAATTTGAAATATAATTTATTTTCTCTATAAATAAAAATGAATTACAGAAATGCTAAGGTACCTATCTAACTGTTATTTCTTTGTTGTGTTTAATTATTTAAATAATATAATAATAATGTTATAATGTTAATTTAATCATCGAAAGTTGATTGCAAGAAGGTAATGCGAAGGTACGTAGTTAACGTTAGTTACAAAACAAAACACTTCAAAGCCTTCGTAAGTAGTATTGCACGCCTCATAAGCGAAGCGTTGAGGTGGGTACTACTGTCACTTCGCGCAAAACATCTGATTTTTCAAACTTAAAATGTCTTTATGTATCATACATTGCACTTGTAAGATAATACATACACACACATATTAAGAAAAAACACTATTTTTAACGTTCATGATATTTTTGATGTCATTTTTGTTATTTAAACTAGTTAAAAAACAGTTTAAAAAAGTTCTGTCTTGGTCGTCCGTGTGTCTGTATGTGCGGATCCTTTTTCTTGTTAACACGATAGCGACCGAAATACTTTACTAATCGAGTCTTTTTTTTTCTCTTACGCTTGAGTATGCTCAGGAATAGAACCCTTTCATTTTTCAGGGTCTGATTCGATGTGGTTTAATTGTTATTAAATAAACAAAAATAATAATTAATAAATATTTATTAAAAAAAAATTATGAGGCGTGCACTTTTGGATTTTCCAAATTATTAGTGAATTACGCTGCTTTTTTTTGTCTTCTAAATGTAAATATGTTTATTCGTCAAGAATAAATATATGATAGGTAATTTTTTTATCAACGATAGATTCAAAGGTGTATTTTCTTAATTTCTTTTTTTAAGAATATTTCTACTTTAATTTGTATATTTCTATTGCTTTTATTATTTTTTTCGGATTTAGTAATCCCTACTAATATCCCTGTCCCTACTAGTCCCTACTAATATCTCTGTCTGTCTGTCTGTCAGTTATGACGTCTGTCAGTTATTTTCTGCTCTTTCTTTGTGCTTTCCCACTTATATAAACCTCTCAACCGATATTGATGAAATTTGGCACAGACTATCTTTAGACCCTGAGAAAGAACATAGGCTACCTTTTATTGCGAAATATGTACCACGGGCGAAGCCAGGGCGGACCGCTAGTAGGAAGAAAATTCATTTCAATAAGGAAAGTATATAAAAGGGCCAACTTTCAACCATTTATAGTGTAACAAAAACGATAGGTATTTTTTAAATTACATAAAATACTTGTCTACATACCACATGATTTATCATAACATTTCGAAAATTACGCATCTGCACGATAATTACTATATATATATATATACCTAGCAACAAATATTAAAAATCATAATCAACATATTTTTAGAATAAACTAGCGGTCCGCCCCGGCTTCGCCCGTGGTACATGTTTACGTTTTCTCTACATAAGAACCATCCTCGTACTTCAAGGAATATAATAAAAAAAGAATTATCGAAATCGGTTCAGCCGTTCTCGAGTTAAGCGCTTACCAACACATTTTGCGATTCATTTTTATATATAAGACTAGCTAAAAAACCCGGCTTCGCCCGGGAGTTGATATGAGATGACGTGGTAGAGTCGAAGTAAAAAAATAAACTATGACGTAAAAATTAAAAAAAAAGTTTATTGAAAACATTTTCTCATTATTTACAATACTTGTTTATAAACAACATTTTTCATTTTATTGTCCGGAGTATAATATATACATAATTTTTTCGGATTTCCTACTCTTGAGCAAGCTACATATAGCTGACCGTGAGAGAAGCAGGATTCTTTGAGGTTAATGCCACAACATTATTTTAAAGTTTGTCCTTGCGCTTTGTTAATTGTAAAACTAAAGGCTATTTTATTGGAAACTGCAGTCTTTTAAATTGAAATGGCAATTCCGAAGAGATCAGAGGTATTCTAGGTATAAATACTGTCTGTCCTTTGGTCTTCCCAGAAATAAGTTCAGCTTCAATGATATTATTCGATAGCTGTTTTACGATCATTCTAGTTCCATTACATAATTTTGGGGAGTTGAGATTTCTGAGTAGTATGATTGGAGTTCCAATTTTCAGACGAAGGCAGTGTAATGGCATTCCTGGTACTTGTAAAGAGTTTAGAAATTCAGTGGGGAAGTTTTTCGCTGTTCAAATTAAACTAACTCTGGTGAGCGACACCGGGGTCTTATATATTCAGAGACACTTCAGAGAGCTAGGCTCTAGAATATTCGAGAAAAATATTTTCTCTCTCACACCTTCTAGAGTATTCTGGTCATTATCGTCTGCCATAATAAAAGGTTCTATAGCGGTAGCATTTGTAGTAAAAGCGCAAAATTTAAAAACCTTAATTTTTTAATGTTTTGAGAACTAATTTGGATAACTAATTTTATGTCGCTTTAACTCCAAAATATAAGTTAGCTAATGACGTATAAATACACAAAATTTAATAACTTTATTATAGCAACAAATTAAATTTAAGACTTTATTGAAATTGGAATTTTAAATTTCATGTCACTACTACACATGCTACAATTGCTCGCAACGCTTTTGGAAATTCAGCCCAAACAATCGTTGTCCTGAATGAAGTTTAAATATTCGATAACAGATGGCGCCACTATGCAGGGTTGGAAAGTTCCTTATATCTTTAGAAACACGCCCTTTAGATTAAAACGGGAACTTTCTAGCTTCTGTAGCGGTAGCGTATGAAGTAAAGGCACGAAATTTAAAAACCTAAATTTTTAAATATTTTGAGAACTAATTTGGATAACTAAAATTATGTCGCTTTAACTCCAAAATATACGTTAAATAATGACGTCTAAATACACAAAATTTAAATTTAAGATTTTATTGAAATTGGAATTTTCTATTTCGCGCCACTACTACACATGCTGCAATGGCTCACAACTATGGAGACTATACTGCCCACCATACACTAAAGTGCAGTAACAGCAAAATCACGATTTCGAGTAAAACGCATTTAAAGTTAAGAATTGATTTTAAAAAATCAACAGAATGATAAACAAAAAAATTTGAATGCAGAAAGGTTGTAAAGGCATAGGTTCACACGTTAAAGCAATAAAAAAAAATATATCTTAATAACTGAATTTATTATGGCCATTTATTCTTTTTGGTGCCTATTACTGCATAGCCTTTTTTGTAAAAAATACCATTTTAAACTTAGTAAAATGCAGCAAAAAGCCCTATTACTGCGTTTGGATCAGTTATTTTGTCAAGAAACCCAACTAACATGCAGTAAGGTCAAAAAAATACTGCATTTTAGTTAGTTTTTTAAGAAAAAAGTGTTCAATTTACTAGTGCAGTAAGAAAAATAGCTAGTTCACAGTTGCAGTATTTAAAACATTAACTGCACTTTAGCTAGGAATAATCATATCTGTGTCATTATGCTATCCAAACTAATCTGCAGTAATGCTGTATTTTACTGCGTGTTAGTCAGTTTATAATGATAAAAGAATGTTAAGTATTCACAACTAAAATGCGACAAGCTTTGATTTTACTGCATTTTAGTTGGGAGTTCGTGACAATAAATTGTATTTTCTTAATTTGCAGTAAAAATAGCTTGTATGGCGGTAAATTTTACTGCGTATTAATTTTTTTTTTAATTTTTTTCCAGAAATATAAAACTATCTAAAGAACTGTAAAATTATATTGCTTACTGCATTTTAGTTATGAAACCTTAAAATTTAATCTGCAGTATAATTTATACTGTATTTTAGTTGGGAAATCACGCCAAATTGTTAATTTTTTTCGTTTGCAGTAAGTGAAAACTGTTAAATAAAAACCATTCTAATAGTCTTAGAAATAAGTAAGTTAATTCAATAGAAAGCTTAAGAAACCCGCTTTCAGAATCACTAATAAAACGAAAAATCACAAAAGGGCTGTTACTGCTCTTTAGTCTCTGGTGGGCAGTATAATACACTATGACTATTGTTTGTATACGTAGTATATTATTATTAGTCTGTGCTATTGTGTATAGTCTCCGAAGTTCAAATATTCGATAACAGATGGCGCCACTGCACTTAATTTCCAAGTTGAATGGTCGGAAAGTCCCTTATATCTTTAAAAACATGCCCTTTAGATTAAAACGGGTACTTTCTTGTTCGAGGGGGGACAAAGGGCTATCACACCACATAAGTCCCTTTATCGTGTCGGGACTCGTTTTTAAGTTTTATCGGCACGCACATTTTATCGACTTAGTTTTATTATATATATAGATATAGATGTATGTAAGTATCATCGAGATAATATGTACTAAGTACATAGTACATACTATCTCTATGGTAAGTATAGATAAAAATGTAAGCTATTCGAAATTCAATCGAATATGTAATTTCCAAATGTATGTATCCATATTCCATTTATTTAAACAATATTTAAATTTAAGCTCAATAAACGGCCGTTATGTTGATGATTGCTTACTACATGCCGATTTTTTTGTAACATACCAACTATAGGTACATATTGAAATATTTCTTCCATATTTTAAAACCTCCACAGCCTCATAATGGTACCCATTAATAATGCCTACATAAAGACGATTTAATTAAAAATCCCCATACAAATAACGTAAATAACCTTATTTAAAAATACCGGTACAGCTTCAGGACATTTATCAAACTGAACTGTCGCTATAATTTAGCCCCACTAACTCGCCTCGGAAGCATGACCGTTGAAAAAAATTCATACTAGACATTTTTTTTAATTTATACCAAATTGCACTCAGCTCTAAAAGGTTCTCTTAACGCTTATTTCGAACGAGGCATGAATTTAAATACCTATATTACGTGATGTTAATTATAATTTTGGTAGAATAAATTATCACAAAATAATAATGCGTGTATATTTTCGAGAAATATTTTTTCATGATTGTTTCTGGAGACATTACCTATTGCAATAGGTAAATTTACTATATTGAATTTTTAACCCAATAGATTTTAAATGTATTCTAGTTTTTCATAATTAGTTACTACTTTTGTCCTTGCATTTTCGTTTATTTATTTTTTAAATAATTATGGGTACGAAAATTATATAAGTTATTTATTTATTTGATTAAGCTATTTTAAAATAATTTTAATTTCAGATAAATAATTGAGAAATTCAAGTTATCAGGATCGAAATTTATACTATAGGTACTAGAGCTCTTTTCAGAATTATTGCAATCTATATCACATAGTCATTATAACTTTTTAGATAAACATTAACAATGTAATAATAAACAACAACAAACAACTAACCAATCATTTCGAATTCACACACACACATCCTCATTTTTCACACGCATGATATTTTCACTAATGCACCTCATAGTCATTCACGGTTCAGTCCTAAAATCAGTGAGTTCGATCATTGTACGACGAAAGCGTATCGCAAAAGTTTTCGCTTCGTCCCGAACACGACCTTATCGTTCGGAATTCGCGCGCGGACTGCCATACAGCATACTAACTACTAAGGATAGGCGGTAAACCCTCATGCAATGATAAGGATGCTGTGACATGGGTGGTTCAATTAAATCCCTCTGTTCTAAAAGTCCTAGTATAATATCCTCATTACATATATTCGCACGCTTTCTTCATAAAGTAGGTTAAGTGATACAGCCCGTTGTGAAAGCTCTCCTTCATAGTATTTCGTCTTAAGTACGGCGATTACTTTAAGCATATATTATAACATTGTTTTAAAAGTTTGCATATTGTTAGTCATAGTCATTTTTTGTATGCCCATTAACATACATTGTTGTGTGTAAATATTCGTATTCTTATTATTTTACACGAAGTCATACTATACTAAGGCACTACTCAAGATTTTTATATTTTGATATTAAAGTTTATATTCTTATTTATTTGCATCTACGAATATATGCAAAAAAAATTTTTGTGTTTGGAATGACTAATGACTTGAATTTTAAATGTTAACCCACACATAAGGAACATCAAACTTCGAACAATAAAATTGTGCCATTTGATAAATAAATATTAAACTAACCAAAATTCATAATTTTTTATGACACAACAAGATGCTGAATTCAGTTTATAACGACATCCCTTTATACACTTTTCTTTCATACTTATAACAAAACAAGTGTCAATTATGCTTAGCATGCATTGAATTCGTTAGCATTTATGCATATTAATATTACATGTAACATTTAATAAAGAAACCTACATTTCAATTCGTATTATTTCATTACATGGTACATCTTTATTTCATTACCGTGTACGATTATCCCTACGATCATCCGGACACGATTATACGGACCAAAACGTCAAGGGGCTATTAACCTGGGTAATATGTAGAGTCTTGCCTTTATCGTATGTATTTATACTACTGAACAGCATATTTTTACCAAACTACGAGCTTCTACGTTGAATTAAAATGACAAGGTGAATAATATTAAAGTAAAAAAAAACTTTTTACAACGTAATGTAACTGAAATACTTATACTTAGATAAATAAGGCAAGGTAAGATGTATAAAATAACATTTCCTTCTTATCATTTTCAACAACTCGTTTTGTTTAGAATTAATAGTTAGGGAATTTCAAAGAACCTTAAAGGTTATCTATCGCTTAATAATCTATATTCTACACATTTCAGCGAACCATTCAAGCATGGAAATGCTTACGCAAGCACATTCACGGCAGTTACAATTCCTGCAGCATATCATCATCATAGTTCAGTAGTATAAAACAAGATAAAAGTTACGTCCATTATTTATCGAAATATACTAAGCACTACAATCACGGATGAAATCAAGAGCTCTTATTTATAAAAGGAATCCTCACAATTGCACCATTACGACTTAAAATTCTATTGTTTCAAAGGACGATAAAATCTATTTCCTTCAGCGAAGACAAAAGACTATTTTCAGAGAAAGAATAGAAGCACGGCTTATTTCAAAGTTTCATTCAGATGGCAACATTTAATTGCGTTGCGAAATGGCCGGCGAACGTTGCATTCAGATACTTGCATAACCATTATTACTTACTGCTCTCAGCAATTTTCAGCTACCATCGCAAATGAAAATTAGTTGAACGTAGGTACAATTTATGAAATAGCCGTCGATTATTAGACCCGGGCACGGGCTAAAAACATTATTTTGGAATTGGCATGTTGCCAGAAACTTGACTGGCTTTTGGACAACTGGAAGTCATGGAAATATTTTTAGGTGCACCTTTTTTAAGTACAAAATATGCTCGCCCTTAACCACTACAATTATGTTCGTGAAATTATAGCTACGAAATAATAGCAATTCAATACTTTCCTTGTTCAAAATATAATGTAATAGATACATTGAGGATGTTTAATACGTGTAAAATTTGTGACTTTTCCCGCCACTTCTGCACTCTCATAAGCCTAAATGAAATATAAGCAAATATTGTGTAATAATATATAATGAAATATAAAACGTATTCTTTGGTATTATTCACCAAAAATGAAAAGACTATTAATAGCTTATGAATAATATTAATAGCGGTCAGAAAGAGAAAAATTGCGTTCCTTTTTGTATAAGAATTTTAAAGAAAGGCACTTGACACATATTCCGCCGACCAAATTAGTATGCTTCAAGCCTCTTTTTATTTAGCCCGAGCTGTGGTTTATCGTCAAGTGTCAGTGCTAAGCTGTACAAAATTGAACTTCAGGCTGCTACTAAAAATATTGTAAAAAAGAAGAAATGCAACCCTATTGTACTACAATTATAAAAAAAAACAATTAAATATTATGACATGCCTACGATGAATAAATTAAATTATATTTTCCAGGAAACGAAAACGTGAATACAAAGCTTTATTTAAAATTTCTATGAACCAATTATCCAGTATTGTCAACTGCACACAATAAGTAGGTAGTATCACAATATACAATATACATATATTATTTGAATGCACATTATAATAAATAAATTATATCATTCCATTTTAATGATTCTGTACAATAGAAATTAATATCCAATTCGATTCAATACAACGTGGAATCAACAATGAATTATTACAGCAATCAAATGGGAACAATTTAATATGACGGCTTTCAATGTAAGTAATCGAACCATCGGCGATTAGTTATTGTTACAAATTATGAGCCGAAACAATATTGCATTCGAGACTATAATTTTAACAAGTTTAAGTGTAGTGAATTTTCATACCTTCGTTTGTAGATTTTAAATTTATACTGAAAATAAAGAAATATGTGTCGTTTTAATAACATACTGTCTTAACTTTAAGTTCAATCATACTTCTCGAGTACCTACTTGACTTTATTACTTTTCACTTTTAATCCGTTATGTGAAATAGGTTTCATTCAATAAGAAGTTCTAAAGCTTTAAGAAGCTCTATAAAAAATCAATAAATCTAATTTGCCTGGGGATAAGGATTTTTTCGTCTTAATTTTGTACCTAATCAATCACTCAGACCTTTCATCCGACGAGATAAAATCTGTAAGATCTTATTCCATCTATTGGAAATTGGGAATCTACATTCACCTTGATGTCAATCTCTAAATCTTGAATATTACGTAAGTTAATACTGTTACAAGGATTCTTGAGTTTATTTTTCTTTTAATAAGTGAAACATATCTGAATACTATTTTACAAAATATGATATATGTATTAACAAATTAATTGGTCGACATTGCTAACGGTCGTAGTTAAAATAAAAACACATTATTTGATATTTAACTGCTTAGCCTGATAGAGCCAGTTAGAAACTAGAATATGATGCTAAACCTAGTTTACGCCTTTACGACATTTTAATTTACGCATAAAAAGCTGGTACTCATCCAAACAAATGTTGAAACTATCACGCAAGAACGTACGTATACACTTAAAATATCTTAAATGTGAAAAATAAACAAAAACAAAGCACGCAAACTGCTCTAAGAAATGCATTGTTTCCTAAGAAAATCACCAGCAGTGCAGAAGGCGAATTAGATTAAATTAAACCCGTGCACAAAGAGAAGCGCTCAAGTGCACATATCTTAGCCAGTAATTGTAGCAGCAGACAAGAATAAGACCAAGGAGGTGCCAAATATTTTGTCACGATATCATTTCATTGTTAAACAAAGCTGGGACTAATGCAAATTGTACTAATACTAAACTTGGCACGCGAGAGAGATCCGGTGCATATTAGATTTGGCCCCTTTTTAGTGTGAATTTATCTAGAAACTTTAGTAACATCTTTATTCTTTTCTTTTTTATACTAGGGAAAATATATTTTCTATTATTGCTAAAAATTTACTTACAGTAGGTGTAAATATTCCCCTGACCTTATACCTAATCTTAAATTTACTTTGTCAATAATTCGAACTCATAAAATAATGCATGTTGGAATTGAGTATAATTATTTTTCAGTAAAATATGTATTTCATTAAAAAAAAATCAGGAATTCTCTTATTAAAAAACATTTAAATTTTATAGAGTTAAAATTATTATGTTTTGTAGTTTTACTATCATTTATTTTTGATTTCTTTAATTTAAATCAATTCACCTCATTCGATCCTTCACCGAAATTTTAGGTTATACCCAGAATGCGACATCGCATATTTTATTGGTTACGCACTACGTCAACTTAATTATTAACCCCAGAGAGTTTTACGACCCATACCAAAATACATCTCAAACATGTAACAAGTAAAGCGTTCTTACTGTAAGTTTGTTAAAGTTTATTTATCGTCTTTGTCACCAAGTGCAGGTTTTATGCATAAGTTTCGCGCCAAACTTCGATATCGTTATTTCTGACTTTGAGAGCAGCTGGAGGCTCCAGCGAGCGGCATAAATCGTATACTTTGAAACAATACCTCATGTTTATTTCAAAAGCTTTTACGAAACGAAACAAAAACTGTACTCATTATTTTGTAAAGTTTCGTTTCATTTGTGTAATTTTATTGCTGAAGTTTGAATTTTATTGTATATAATTATACCTGATTCTGAAGTATTTCCTACAACAATACCTACTTGTGAATTTTCCTGGTAATATTTAAAATATATATACTTTTACTAGCGGTCCGCCCCGGCTTCGCCCGTGGTACATAATATGAAAAATAGATGTTGGCCGATTCTCAGACTTACCCGATATGCACAGAAAATTTCATGAGAATCGGTCCACCCGTTTCGGAGGAGTATGCAGACTAACATTGTGACACGAGAATTTTATATATAAGATTATATCCATCATAGAAGGTGCGTTACCTTTTTAGACTTAGGGTGTAAAACAAAAAAACATAGGCAGCCTCGTCAATATGGTTAAAATTTTATAAGATCTCTTTGTTATATTCAGGAAATAAGTGATGATAGAACGCTCCGTGTCTCAAGCACTCATAAATGTCGATCAAGTTGTGACGTACCCTACCGGAGATGAGAGGGAAAACTTCACGAATAGAGTGAACTATGACTCAATTTATAAGTTCTTTTACTGTTATGTGTTGATAGATAATAATTTCTAACATAGAAAAGTAAAAGTAGCTTCTGTTTAATAATTGTTATTTAATATTATAATTGATAGATTTTTGTGTTTGGATATGTGTTGTTAGCAGGCTAAACAGTAACTCTACTTGGCGAGAAGGCGAAACATGAGGCTCTATTTTATAGCGGCGTGAGATATTTAATTCTGATGGCAATTTCCTTTGACTACGCAGGCGGTGCCAGTGGTAGGTATAATAAACATTACATGAAAAACCAGACGGTATTTCTCCTATCATTATAAAAACTTAATAAAAAAAATGTAAACACCTTTCTTCTATTTAGTTTAGTACCTACAAATAGTATTTTTTGTAATAAAATTCATAAGCAATCTCTCACAAATCATAAAATAGAACATTCATTAAAACACCAGTTAAGACACTAGGTAGAGATCATGTGATCTCAACAATTATGAGGTACAACCCGTAACATAATAGCATAATCAAGAGCTCGTCTACGCTTCGTCAGTAAATCGTTGCACTATACAAGCAAAACTTGCCTTCTTTCAATACGCGAGCTGCGCCAACTTTATACCAAGTTGCATGTAAATAACTTTAACAACTTGTACCATTTGCATGTTGCTTCAACTACAACCATTCCATGGTAATTCGATCGCACAATGTGTTCGAATTACTTGCTTGCAATAAAATTGATGCTAAATACTGAACACAATGCCCGAATAGTTTTTCCAAAATGAGAATTTTTAATTCAATTTTTAACAATTGATGCATTGTTTTTATTGTAAATGCATTTCACACTGATATGTCCTGAAGGGAATTATTTATTTAGAAAACATTTTTAAAGAAACCTGTATAAAATCAAATAAGATGAGATTTTGTACTAAAGCATAATTTCTGGGCGCAGTTGGTGAAATTGTTTACAATTATCACCCCACCCATACCTTTATTCAATTTAAAACAGAATCCGCACACAGGAAATGCTGGTTAACTTAGAAATGAGTTTAAACTAAATATTTTAGTTAGGTAAGTAGTGATACTCTTACAAACAACGCCAGCCCGTAATGTTGTTATCTTTGTTTACATTAGTGCTACTTAAAGCTTCTGTGCAGAGCTCGAACCAACTTTGTTTTGTTTTGTATTGTTAAAGCTAATCTAAAATACTAAAAACAGCAACTAAGTTGTGTGCAGTTTTAATTATTCAAGGTACTCACGGTGTAAGAAATATAAATGATAAATTCGTAATACTGTTAGTACTTTAATATATTATTCTGTGATACTGTGAAAAAATGTTTATAAAATATAGATAGATAGATAGCTATAGCGGGATATATCCTAAATTTATATCTTCGCAAATAGAAGCATCATTATAGGTAGGTATGTGTCAGAATATCTAATGATGATTCTGTTTGCAAAGCTTTGCTTAAGCTTAATGTTTATTACACGTAGAAAAAGCGAAACATATAACTAATTAACATGTGATAAAAATTAAGTAAGTTATTCATTTTATACAATTTAAAAATAACAAATACTTAATTAATGTATACTTATTTGTAAACGAGTTGATTGTTATTGATATTTTGATGTTTGCACATTTATTCGGAATATTACCGAATGCCCTAGGACAGATGAATAAAAAATATATTCGAAATATTAAAATGAAAACATGCATGTTTCATGATGGTCTGAGAAGGAACAAATGACAAACATAATATATGTATTACATTTTTGGTGATCTAGGTATGTAACGAAAGAACGTTGGTAAGTAACACACATCAATAAATCTGATACTAGTTAAAACTAATTAATAATTATTATAATATATAAGAAAGCGATGAGAAAATATAAATATGACCAATTTGGAATGTTCCGCTACCGCGTGAAGAATCCGCGAGATGTGTTCTTTTTAAAAATATGTTTTAAGGCTACAAGTAAGTAAAATAAAGAAGAAATTTAATCCATAAGCTGCTGCTATTGATGTGGGTATTATACATACCAGGCATTTTTTCATTCAGAATTGATTCTTTTTCAATATAATATATATGTTTATACTTTATATTATTACCTTTCCTTACCAAAGTTAGATATACGTCTCTACATACTAATAAGAACGACTTCAATTGTATCGAACTTGTACATAAATGCCCTGACAATGTTCCTCTCCGGTGAGCTCATGGCAGCTATTGTCACTATCGTGAATGTTCCCAACTTGTCCCTTAGCGCCAGGAGACGAGCATAAACACGTTTCAACTATATGGTATGTGCAAGTTGATGTGACGACATTTACCGTTTCACAGACATGTTGAAATTATAAATGGAAGCTTTTGATTCACGAATTCTTGAACTAAAGTCGTAACATAGTACAACGTACAGAGAATAATATATTTTATTCTTAACGTAATAAATGCCTCGTTAATTTATAATATAAGTAAATTAATATTCCAAAATAGTTTTCTGTAATCAACATAAAACGGAGACATTGTTCAATTGACGATATCGCGTTTCTCTAGGAACGTGTTGAAACTAAAACCCTCTACAGTTAATGTTGTTATTGCCCTATAAAATCATTAAGCCTTAGCGAAGCGTTCATGACGCAATCAAATCTTTTATTATGTATTCCTATCTCGTCCGTTTTGACTTCTGATAAGTTTATATCGTATAGGAGCTACCAACGTTGACAAGTGAGCATTTTAGTATAGTTGGTTCTTTGATATACTGTTCCTCTTGCTATTTCGGTTAGAGTCCGGGCTGTCTGGCTGGTCGCAGTGGTTGCGTTTTTTAGTGCGCATCTCATCTGCACAGGATAATTTCCTTAATTTAAAGTCATTTTTTAACGCGTAATTTTTAATATTTTACCTTTAGATAGATCCATTAGACATAATTTTTTTATTGCAAGACGTTTTTTTCGTTGTTAAATAGGTGCCAGACGCAATTTTTTATTTCGTTTTTATAAAAAATTCAAATTATTTTAGAATGTCTGTAAATTTCATATTATGTTCTTCAAACATAATATAATCTAAAATTAATTAGCCAGACGCTAATTCGATTGTTAAGTATTAAATAATGTGTATAAATAAAAAAAAGTAATGAAGCATGCAGCTCATCAGCTAGTGTATTTTAACTATGCGACAGGAAATAATTGCAAGAATACAATATTATTTACACTTGTTCTTATAAATAAAAGCTAAAATGAAAAAAAATAAACATAAAAGTGAAAAATAAATTAAAGTTACCATACATTGAAAAGAATGGAATAAAAACTTTATCAATGAAGGTTAAACAATTACATTGTTAAATTTAAAAAGCCATCTTCATAATCATCATCATCATCATCTTTCCTCACACTGTCAGAATTATTTATGTTATCGTCTAAGGAATTGTTATTGTTTTCCAATATTCCATCATCTGTAAACAACTAGAAAGTTTGTTTCAATATTGATGTACACACATACACACACACAACACACATACACCACACCACACACGACACACACACGTGAACACACACACACACGCATGTTTAAGTTTGTATTGAATTTAACTAAAGTAGTTAGCATGAATTTATATAGGTAGGTATACTAGCGGTCCGCCCCGGCTTCGCCCGTGGTACCTACATGTATAAACTATCCTATCTCTCAAGTTGGATCGAACTGCACATGGTGTGCGAATTTTATTATAATTGGTTAAGTGGTTTAGGAGTCCATTGAGGACAAACATTATGACACGAGATTTATGTATATATATATTAAGAATTAAGATTAATGAATTAATATTGTTATCATCATCACTACATAGTATAAAACAAAGTCGCTTTCTCTGTCTCTATGTCTCTTTAAATCTTTGAAACTACGCAACGGATTTTGATGTGGTTTTTTTAAATAGATAGAGTGATTCAAGTGGGGGGTTTATATGTATAATAACATCCATTAAATAGTGGAGAAGTACTGTTATTTTTGAGGTTTCTAATGTGATTTCGTAAATAATTACATTTTTTCCACTTACAGTGCAAACGCAGGCACCCTACGAGTTTTATCAAAATAATGTACTAAAGATAGTACACATTGAAAAGGTCTACAGAAAAGTCCGTGATGGTATATGTCTATCTCTTATGGATAACCCACAGTAACTTTTTTTGTCATTTACTTTTTACGACAAATAATGGCTAATTTTCGAAGCGATTTTAACCAATACAGCATTAATCCTTAACCAATTAAAGACCTTGAATACATTGTTCATTTAATATAGATCTATATGGCCCTTTACACCGTATGATTTAAGTGAATATTTTCGAAGGTATTACAGATTTAAAAATTGCGGGACGTAGCGTTTGCGGCGGTACCAGCCGGCCGCCCGGCGATATATTTTACTAGCTGTTGCCCGCGACTTCGTCCGCGATTACGTCGTTTTTCGTCATTCGTCGTTTAAAAAAAATACGTGACACTTTATTTTTGAATGTTCTAATTGTCTCTTATAAAAATTAACTACATTAAAATTGAATACTCTGATAAGAAAATCTTAAAATCGGAGGACATCGAAAATCTGAGGAAAACATGAGTGAATTTGATTTAAACTCTACATTACTTAGTAATTCAAATAATGATCTAAATTAAATGTAGATTAACAGTTTGAGCGCATCATTATATAATATGTACCTAAGTATTAAATTACGTTAGTTTACATAGTAATTTTACTAAAAACACGATGACTTTCTTTCGCGCTCGGTACAACAAACTAAGCATGTTTGTGGTACGTGGCCCGCGTCACTCGACCCCCCGTGAGTTCCCCTCCGTTACTATGCGAAAATACATTCGTCGCCCTACCGTAGGAAAAATTGTAATATTTTAAATTCGAGAAATATTGATTTCTTGTATTCGACTATTCGTTGTAGTCGAATACAAAATATATTTGAAGAAACTTAGGTTGGCCTTCAGGCAAAAGGGATCCTATCAAATGATAAACTTGACCTTGTATCTTAAAAGTAAGCATGAAAGGATCCTCTGATAATTGTTGAGCACCAAAGGATCATTTAAAACGCACTACTATAAGAGCGAATATTGTCTAAGAACTGTTTAGATTGCACATGTTCCTCTAAAAGTAGTGATTTCAAAGGTTCTGGTGTATCTTCAAACGAAAGCCGACTCCTTACTCCTCTTTAAAGCATTACAAAAAGAACATACTACGTTAATATCGCCTATACAGAAGATGATCTGTAATCAATTGTGAGGTTATAAGCAAACCCACTTTTATATTTGTCGGACCACACCACCGAATTCGTAAATTGATCTTCTATGTTTACCTCTAAGTCATTAAGACTCGAAATCTGTCTACAGTAAGACGGGCCTCTCGCTATTCGTCCGTTTCAAGAGACCAAATAGTTTCAATTCTTAATCTTTCATTAAACAAACTTATTAATCGTACTTGTCTCAAATAATGGTAATATTCGCGTCCCTACTCTAGTCATTGCTTATGCTCATGTTCATCTTCAAGAGATCGAATAATATTATGGTGCACCCTATCATTTGTCAAACAGTCTTCATATTGAGTAAAAGTTTCAGATTATCGAGATAAAATATGCCATTTGCGGTCAGCTGTGAGACGTTATACCCTCTCAGTGAAGGTTTCGGTCTCACAGGATAGTACATGCCGTTCGCGGTCAGCTGTGAGCCGCAATTCTCGTTGTGAAGCGGTTTCAGGTTCTCGGCATAACACATGTTGTTTTCGGTCAATAGTAAGCCTCTTACCTCTAACGATCCTTGAGAACTCTTATTTCTCATTTTCTTAGCTTTGCTCGAATTTCGATATAAAGATTTTTTAGGTGGCACTGATGCGAGTGAATAAAAATTAAGTTGAAACGGACTGAGAGTGTTATAATCATCAATCATCATCATAATCAATACATATAATAAAATTGTGGAAAAGCGATGTCTGTACAATGAAAATATGTAGAAAAAAATTAGCAGGTGTTATTATTAAATCGATCTTGAACCCAAAACTGTAGTTAAAAAAATTTTGTCTGTTTGTATGTATGTTTGTGCACGCTAATCTCAGAAACGGCTTATCCGATTTAGATGCGGTTTTCACTAATGTATTGTGGTAATCTTCATTTAACATTTAGTGTTTAATTCATGTCAATCGGTTCATAAATAAAAAAGTTATGACAATTTATAAGTAATCACGGCGAACATTTGCTAAGGCATTCTATTGTACACTGTACAGTGTACGATAAAACGTAATTTATCTGTTATACGCTACAGTTATTCCTTTACATGTCCAGATGATCATATCAAAATTCCCCAAGGGTTTGGGGGTAAGCTGAGGTAGTAGGGGGGGGGGGTCAAATTAACATTATGGTTACTTCTAATAGGTAAATTTTCCACATAAAATGTCCTTTAAATTATGTCGTATTATATTTTTAACCCCCGACGCAAAAAGACGGGTGTTATGTGTTTGACTGCTATGTATTTCTGTGTGTGTGTGTGTGTGTCTGTCTATGGCACCGTAGCTGGCTAACAGGTAAACCGAATTAGATGCGGCTTTTTTTTGTAAGGCAGCATATTTTCCGACGCTGGTTCTTAGATAAATTGTATCAAAATCGGTTCATCCACTTATTATACCTACATAGGGGTAAAAGTTTGAATGAAAAAAATGATATAATAATTTATTTTTAAAGATCGTCGGGAAGTTTATGAAATTATTTATTCCTTTTTCTATACACTTTTCTTCGATTAAACGGTTTAGTTACGTGCTCCCTCTCTCTCTCTTCAGCCTTTAGTTACGTGCGTGAGACAGGAAACATCTAATTTGGATTTGTTGCTGGATTTGATAAAAATTGAGTATCGATTAAGCTGATCAGTGGCTACACCATACATTATTAAAAACATCCATTTAAGAAAGGAAGGAAATAGAATTTGCTCCTCTTCCCCCCTGGTTCCTAAAAAATAATATGACATAATTTAAAATAAATTTTACGTAGAATTAGTTAGGCATTTCTTTTTTGATTTTCGATATTATATACTAATCATAATTTTTAATTACAATATTATGTAGTAACTATTTGGTATAGGTTAGGCATTTCATTTCTTGATTTTCTTTAATAAGTTGGTACGTAAGTTTTTTAGCTCAGTTTAGTAAGAAACTTTAATAACAATTCTTTTAATTATTTATGGTAGTACGTATTTACTCAATAATTGTATGTTAAGTAGTAATTCAGCATGGGCGTAGCCACGGTGGGGCTGGGTGGGGCGCTTACCCTGGCTTTGATCTGGTAGGTACCAATTGTGAAGTGTAGGAAGAGTGGGCGTGGGCGTTGGCGTGGGTCTGGGAGTGGGCGTGGGAGTGGAAGCATGAAAATAAAAACAATTATTCTTGCCCCACCCTGAGCCCATGGTCATAGGTCCCATAGTCACTATTCCACGCGGACGAAGTCGCGGGCACAGCTAGTAGACAAATATAATCAGAAAGCTTTGAACTCCTAAGCTCAACCATAAAAGATAGACATTTATGATGTCAGGAGATATTTTTTATATAATATGGAGAACATTTCTTTCATACTTGATTTCTGTGTAGCTTTAACCCGTAGGTTGCACACGCGACGAAAGCTTAAAAATGGAGTTACTGCTCTGCTCACGAATATGAAAAATAATTGTACCAAGTTTCGTTTAAATCCGTCGAGTAGTTTTTGTTTCTATAACGGTTATACAGACAGACAGATGGAAAAATTTTTGGCGTCAGTGTCGATCCCTAATCACCTCGTGATAGTTATTTAGGAAATATATTTCATGTACAGAATTGACCTCTACAGATTTAATATAAGTATACATATAATTAGATTCCAATTTCCATGTAACGTTAAATTCGACTATACAATAACTAACAGACAACGCAGGTTACTCTCGTTTCCGTAAGTTGAGGCGGCTACATATTCGGTCCTCATAACTTCACTTTTTGTGAACGAAACGACAGCGCGGTTTAATTCGATGCCAATACCATCAAAAAAAAGGAAATATTTTTAATTGTGAAAAAATATTATGATTTACACTATTAATACTATTTTAACATTAACACAAAATATAAGACTGTGAGTGTGTAAAAATAAATCCAGCTAGTTTCACATCAAACTTATGTTTTTAATTAGGTATACGACATGAAAATATTATATTAATTACCAAGCAATAATCATACAGGTAAATACTGAACAAAAGTATTAACAGTCAAAGTATATTTTTACTTACAACATGTAAATGATGAAGGAATAATAATTATCAACGAACTAACCTTTTTGTATTATTGTTTATAAATATAAATTCATAAACAATAAATTTATAAAGAATAGAAAAAATTCGACCACTAAAGAATGCTGGTTCGAGTCCCGCCTCGTTATCGAATTTTTAAAACACGAAGATTTTTAAAAATGTAACCAATGAACACAATCAATATTAGATTAACTGTAATGGTGTCTAACTGTCTAGTTTGACTTAAATAATAAACATCTACCCTCACTTTTAAAAATGTAGTATATTCACAGTTCACACGAATTATAAGCGCACCTTATAGGGAAGGGAAGATATGGGTTAAAGAGTTAAATAAATAAATAACATAATTATATTTAAATTATTAATTTTTAACATTGTGTCCAGTAGTGTTAACATGTAAATTGATTTGATTTTTACGAAATCTCATAGATGGCGCTGTTTCAAATTTGTATACTAATAAATTCATTAAACTGATTCTCTACCCAAATTACGTAAATGACATAGTTTTTATTGTGTAAAGCTAGATAATAGCATGGCTTACCCGAAACCAACATTTAAACATGAGTCTTTAGATTGTACGCTGTCGTAATACACGGAATACGTAAGAAAAAAAAAGGTTCACAGCTCCTCCCCCGGAGGTGATAGCATGATAATATGTTTAAAAAAGCCTCACTCGACCTGTTAGTAATATTCATGCAAAATTTGAAGTCAATCTATGCAGTACTTTTCGAGATTAGCCTGGACAAACATACAGACAAACAGACAAACAGACAAACAGACAAACAGACAAAAATTCTAAAAACTATGTTTTTGGCTTCTATATCGATTATAGATCATGGATCATGTATTCTTTTAAAAAAATATTCAATGTACAGTTTTGACTTTCCTACGATTTTATTATATGTATAGATACCCGTGCGAAGCCGGAGCGGGCCGCTATGTTTTTATATTCAACGTTCACAGTTTTTCTGTAGTGTATTTAGTATCAGCATTGCACCTGTGCGAAGCCAGGGCCGGGCGGGTCGCTAGTTAATATTAGATATATATTAGAAAATTTAACTTGTATTGGCAACACTGTATTTTGTCTGTGGTTCTTTTTCTTCTTGTAAGCGGTGTGTAATGTGTGGTATTAGGCAATGAGCTATTGGAAACAATATAAATAAGTTTATGTAATCGCTGTTTTCATTTAAACCCATAACTTAATAGTAAAGTAATAAAAAAATTGTTTTGTATAGAAGATTGTTGATGTACCCTAATAGTTTATTTTTTAGCCTAAGGAATAAAATGTACCAATGGAAGGTACTTGTTCCCACAACACAGGGAATCCTAGAGTAGGAACAATTCAATTTCTATGTATCTTATATTTTCGAAAAAAAAAAGTTATTTTTTATTGTTATTTAATTTTCGCGGCCGACCTTTTCTATCTCTCTTGCACTTTAAACTATCTCTCCATATACACAATCATCAAATTGTTATACTTACCTACTTTCACTACGTTTTTATTTGTACATATTTAATACTTAACAATCGAATTAGCGTCTGGCTAATTAATTTTAGATTATATTATGTTTGAAGAGCATAATATGAAATTTACAGACATTCTAAAATAATTTGAATTTTTTATAAAAACGAAATAAAAAATTGCGTCTGGCACCTATTTAACAACGAAAGAAACGTCTTGCAATAAAAAAATTATGTCTGATGGATCTATCTAAAGGCAAAATATTAAAAATTACGCGTTAAAAAATGACTTTAAATTAAGGAAATTATCCTGTGCAGATGAGATGCGCACTAAAAAACGCAACCACTGCGACCAGCCAGACAGCCCGGACTCTAACCGAAATAGCAAGAGGAACAGTATATCAAAAAACCAACTATACTAAAATGACTTTTTTTTTAACGTTAATAGCTCCCGTACCAATATTATCAAGGACCTATATAATACTCGTATTGAATGCTTCTTCAGTATTCAAGTGCTTTTGAAAGCAGCGATGGACAATGTAGCAATTCGATACTGTCGCAACACAATGGGGTTCAAGTACATTCCCTGTACACGAGTTACATCCGTAGTAGATAAGCTCTATTATATCCGATTCAGTTCAGATCACTTGTCTTACCATGCTTCATTTGAGTGGAATACGACCAAATATCAGTGTTGATAATACTGAATACCTGTGTTCCAGAGGCATGAGGTAATTTCATAGCCATTCAACCAATTGACCATTATTGAAGAAACTATTTACCCGTAAATATCCACTAAATTCTATTTGATTACTGATGCGATTTACCCAAAATAGTTGCAATTGTCCATATTTTTAGAGAACTGCGGTTATCGTATCAGTTTCGATTTCAGTTTGTATAAACAATCGTCTAAACGTATTTCACAATGTCTTAACTGATCTATAGCTTTTCAACATTTTATATCTTACAAAAATTTAAAGAAAAATAAAAAAAATACATAAACAAATGAGCACGATCTCACAGGAGTATCTCACAAAAACGGCATCACGCATTCGTAGCACCTGTAAAACATCTCGAATATTCATTACAAAGAACAAAAGGCGATAGACAATGCGCGTCGGCAGATGGCAGTAGGATAATGGGCGAGTGTCAGCGAGTGAGCATCCGGCCGACGAGGAAATGACGCCGCCCTGTAGACAACCTTCATTTCCTGCGCAGTCCTTTTGCCCACTGTTTGTGTGTGACACCCTCTATACTTGATTTACTTTGATAACGCAAAACGGGTGTGAAAAATAATGACTCAAATATTTTTTAGAATCAAAAGTGTGAGACGAAAAATCTTTAACGTTCGAAAACGTCTAGGGTTTTGCAACCTAGATTTTTTATTATAAAACAAAATCAGAATATGGCACGTGTGCTCGGTTTTATGAGAAACAATTAAAAGTTTTTCTAAAATAAAGCATGACAAAAGTTGGAGACTCGGAGCAGTCCTTAATACTCTAGAGACCACTAATTAGGACAAAAACGAATACAAAAAACCTTCAACTTAATAAAAGTTGGCTCGTGCCGTGTATCAGAATAATTTATCGGAGTCTCAGTAATTTACGCAAGAATTATATAGCCCGGGTTATGTCTCGAATGGCATTTTTTGCGACGTAAATCCTTTTTGTTTGCACCAAAAAGAACAATAAAACTGAGTGTCGGGAAACAGATCGGAAAATAGGCAAAAATAAAGCTCTGAGCGGAATACTAAGACCTAAAAGCTATTGTAATAAGCCACGATACATTCATCTGTGATCATAGAGAATACAGTTACAACCCATGCAGTTTTATTTAACAGAGATATTCTTGGGGGTAACCGGCATCTCTTATAGCAAGCTTATTATAACATTACTATGTCTTTTCGTACCGTGACACCCTTAACGCAAGCTTGTTGCAGCGTTAAACTGATTTTGTTTTTGTAGCAATTTTGATGTCGTCACTCGTAATAGTTCACTCAATTATTGGGACCGGTGCGAACTGCGATCTATTTGACAATTTGACAGTTATAAGATAATAATAGAACTTTACATCGGCTTGTTCGAAGAAAAGGCTTCAAACCTTTTGATTTAAGAAGAATCGTGTACCTAAATAGTAAATAAGTGCGTAATCATCACGAGTCCCTATGAGATATGGGGGCATCATATGAACAATTTGAAAATACAATATAACCTACAGATTTATCTGTGTAAGTACCATATAATGTAAGTACCATACCCAATGCAAATCGATTTAAAAATACGTCTGTATAAGTACACATTCTCCACTTGTTATTTCTCTGTATAATAAAATGCAACTCTACTTATTCCCTAAACATAAATTTTATCTAATACTTAATGTAAATCTATAAAAGATTGTTTATTATTTCTTCATGATTCAATATATTTTATCATGTTATTATTTACCTATATAGAATATAAGACTATAAAAGTAAATTTACACTCAAATACACTACCCATATTATACTTATGTAATCTGTTGTTAAGGATCTCATTTAATTTTGAGAAATAAAACCAGTATTTATTTCCAGATTCTACAATCAATTCCGAGCACTAAGAATAAGATTACCCAGAGTAACCACATGGAAGCATTGATAGTATTCAAGAAGCCATAGTGCCAGCGCAACATGAATATATTTTTTTCAATAGGAAGCAATATCATACTTTAAATGTTTAAGTGCAATAAAAAACATTTATAAATCCAAAATCTTTATTTAGTCCTTTTTATTTATTTATTGACAAATCATTTGCTCCTTTACTTCTCTTGACGTGGAAGTATTCGAAATTAGATTCAATTCTATTTAGCTTAAATATTTATTAAAAACAATTAGGTAGATATATTATATAACTCAAATCCAAATTTGTAAGTAAATAGCATATTAAAAACACCCTTGATTAAAAAAAATTAAGTTTTATTTATAGTACCAGCCTTTAAAACTTAAAATGCAATAAACAAAAACTTTATATTTACATCACAATGAATAATTCCTACACTAATAGATTAATGGTATTTATATTTTTATTTTAAATTTAAATCAATTATTGTATTTGCATAATAAAGAGAAGATAAATAATTTAAAAATGTGCAGTACTTATGTGTACTTTTAATTTAATTTTTATTAAACTTAAAATGAAAACAATGTAGGTACTATATTAAGGTACAATTAAATTTTTACATTTTCAGATGTATGATACAAATATGAATATTTTAAGTGTAGACATGGTGGCGCCTCCCCCAACTTGAAGTTCTCACTACCACATGATCATCTCCCAAGCCGGTACTTCCTTGTTCAATGTTTGGGCAAGCCGGCAATCAACACAACTGTGAAAGATAAATTGGACTTAAACTGATTCTTTGTTGCTTTAAAATTTAATAAGTACATTTAATATGTTTACTTTTATTATTAAAGGGCTTGTCATGGTGTATGTAAACGTCTAAAAAGAAGTTTTTTAAACAATGTCGGTATGGTTTGTTAAATACCTTATTTGTTAATAATTTTTCAAGTATTTCAACGTTTTAGTTGTTTATCTTGCAATTCTTAATATTGTATTAAAAAAAACTTAAATGTGTAGGTACAATGCCTTAGAAAACTTTTAATATAAGTAGCTTCTAACCAAACATAGATAGGTTTGCTTATAAATTAATATAAATATTTACTTTTGACCAGCTGCTCTAGTTTTTGTGAACTCCCAAATCATTTGCACTTATACTTTCAGAGAATTCTATCAACTTCGTCTCAGCATAACTTTTAACTCGTTGGGAGTTATTTATGTACCTTTGTCTTTGTAACTTCAGGGTCAAGGAGCTTCGCGCACTCTGCACAATGTTCTGCTGCAAGTTAAATAAAAATTACTTCAATTAACAATAATCAAAACAGACGAAATCATCCAAAAACCAATACTTTATTCGTAAAAATATATCTGTGTTATCATAAATCGTCCAATGTTTTAGATATATTAATTACTCGTATATTATCTTACCTTGCTATTTCAATTGCTCTTTCATGCCTCTTTCATGCATTCTTTAATGCATATTACATATCTTTCGCAATTTTTCAATTTGATTTATCCAAATTTAGATAAAAATACGAGGACAGTGATTATGACATTTGGATTTTTGACGTTTAATTTTCAATCACCGCCATTTTTATGATAACAACCTTGTTTTGTTGAGTTCACAAAATAATCTTACTTTATTTTGGTACCGGGAGCCTTTTCAACATGATTACTATACGATTGCCTACAATGTCCAAAGAGCGAATGAATTCCGAAGTTTTGTCTATTTTTTTAAGATTAATGGCTTGGCTACGAGGCTTTTAGGCCAAGTCGTAATGATATGTATTGAACATTAAACGTCAAAAATCAAAATGTCATGTCACTGTCCTCATTTAGATAATAAAATCGATCGTTTTTTTTTATTATCTAAAATTTCAGATAAACTTAAACTTAAATATGTGAATCTCATCTTTGGATAAATGGGAAAGTGCGAAAAAGCAATATTGAAATAGCAAGGTAAGTTAAAGTACGAGTAAGGACGATTTATGATAACAGACTACAGAGATATATTTTTACGAATAAAGTTTTGGTTTTTGCATGATTTCGTCTGTTTTGATTATTGTTACTTAATTGAAGTAATTTTTATTTAACTTACAGCAGAACATTGTGCAGAGTGCGCGAAGCTCCCTGACCCCGAAATTACAAAGACAAAATATAAAATATGTACATGAATAACTCCCAACGAGGTAAAAGTTATGATGAGACGAAGTTGATAGAATTCTCTGCTGAAAGTTTAAGTGCAAATGATTTGGGAGTTCACAAAGACTAGAGCAGCTGGTCAAAAGTAAATATTTATATTAATTTATAAGGAAACCTATCTATGTTTGGTTAGAAGCTACTAACAGTTTTGTAAGGAATTACACACCTACACTGTACATATTTAACTTTTTTTTTAATACGATATTAAGAATTGCAAGATAAACAACTAAAATGTTAAAATACTTGAAAAATGATTAACAAATAAAGTATTTATTATTTAACAAACTATACCGACATTGTTTAAAAAAACATCTTAAATTATATACACCATGACAAGCCCTTTAATAATAAAAGTAAACATATTAAATGTACTTATTAAATTTTAAAGCAACAAAGAATCAGTTTAAATCCAATTTATCTTTCACAGTTGTGTTGATTGCCGGCTTGCCCAAACATTGAACAAGGAAGTACCGGCTTGGGAGATGATCATGTGGTAGTGAGAACTTCAAGTTGGGGGAGGCGCCACCATGTCTACACTTAAAATATTCAAAGAAAATGTAAAAATTTAATTGTACCTTAATATAGTACCTACATTGTTTTCATTTTAAGTAAAAATGAAATTAAAAGTATACATAAGTACTGCAAGTTTTTGAATTATTTATCTACTCTATATTATGCAAATACAATAATTGATTTAAATTTAAAATAAAAATATAAATACCATTAAACTATTAGTGCAGGAATTATTCATTGTGATGTAAATATAAAGTTTTTGTTTATTGCATTTTAAGTTTTAAAGGCTGGTATTATAAATAAGACTTTATTTTTTTAATCAAGGGTCTTTTTAATATGCTATTTACTTACAAATTTGGATTTGAGTAATATACCTAATTGTTTTTAATTAATATTTAATCAAAATAGAATTGAATCTATTTTCAAATAATTCCATGTTTTATTACATTTTTATACAGGGTGTCCCGCTTTCGGTATACTAAGCGCGAAGGGACTTGTAGTTTTGCATACACTGATCACATAAAAAATACTTAAATAACAAAATTACGCGAAAAATTTTTGCTAAATTTTTCCTTAAAATCCATGTATTCGTCTCTAGCTTCGCGCAGCCGGCATATACCGCTTCGCTAATGTGAGTATTTTGTCTATGAAAACATAATCTTAAACGATAGCTCACATGCGGGTGGCAAAGTTGGGCGGTTTGCTTGTTGGGGGTGTACACATGGAATTTTAAGAATTCCTCTATTTAAAGAAAAAATGCGTCTGGAATTTTATAATTATTTTTTACGTACTCAGCGTATGCAAAACTACAAGTCCCTTTGCGCTTAGTATACCGAAAGCGGGACACCCTGTATATATATAAATGTTATCAAGAGAAGTAAAGGAGCAAATGTTTTGTCAATGAATAAATAAAAAGGACTAAATAAAGATTTTGGATTTATAAAATATGTTTTTAATTGCACTAATACATTTAAAGCATGATATTGCTTCCTATTGAAAAAAATATATTCATGTTGCGCTGGCACTTTATAGTTTCTTGAATACTATCAATGCTTCCATGTGGTTACGCTGGGTAATCTTATCCCTAGTGCTCGGAATTGATTGTAGAACCTGGAAATAAATAATGGTATTACTTCTCAAAATTAAATGAGATCCCTAACATAAGTATAATATGGGTTGTGCATTTGAGTGTAGATTTACTTTTAAGTGTTTTATTATATAAATAATATAACATGATAAAATATATTGAATCAAGAAGAAATAATAAACAATCTTTTATAGATTTACATTAAGTAGGTATTCGATAAAATTTATGTTTAGAGAATAAGTAGGGTTGCATTTTATTATATAGAGAAATAACAAGTGGAGAATGTGTACATAAACAAACGTATTTTTAAATATACTCTTAAGATTTGCATTGGGTATGGTACTTACATTACTTTTATCTTACACAGATAAATCTGTAGGTTATAATTGTATTTTAAGATTGTTCATATGCTGCCCCCATATCTCATAGAGACTCGTGATGATTGCGCACTTCGCAATAATAAATTATTTACACGATTCTTCTTAAATCAAAAGGTTTGAAGCCTTTTCTTGGAACAACCCGATGTAGTTATGTTAATTTTGCATTTTTAATATAATAAATGTATTATCTTCTTTAAAAGCTTCATTTATTAAATAGATTTCCAACTACATACGTTTCACTTAAATTTGATGTGTATTCTTTTAATAATATTCAAAATAATGTTATAAAAGTTCCATATTTACAACTTCACTAAAATTGCTTAAAACTGTCATTATTGACATTATAACAAGAATGCTAAATGTCAAAGAGAGCGTGCCGGTTCCAATTTTTCGATTGACGTCTCGAAACCGCTCGAAACAGTCTTGTTGCAATTGGTTTTCATATGTTTTAGAAGGTCCCGGTGCCAAAAAAGTAAGATTATTTTGTGAACGCAACAAAACGTACCCATAATAAGACTGTTATTCTAAAGGTGCCGGTTACCCCCCAGGACCTTCATAAATTATCCATACTTAATATTATAAATGCGAAAGTAACTCTGTCTGTCTGTCTGTTACTCAATCACGCCTTAACTACTGAACCAATTTGCATGAAATTTGGTATAGAGATATTTTGATACCCGAGAAAGGACATAGGCTACTTTTTACCTCGGGACATAGGATAGGTTTTATCCCGGAAATCCCACGGGAACGGGAACTATGCGGATTTTTCTTTGACTGCGCGGGCGAAGCCGCGGGTGGAAAGCTAGTTATAATATAAAATGTCAGTTCTATTTCAGCTTAAATCTGTATGAGTACTGAATCGTGGCGGCTCCTGTCACATGTTCCTGTTTAAATGTACACAACGGGTATCTCGCAAAAGAACAATCCATTTCAAAGTGTGAAACAGGATATTCCGTTTGCTCTTTCAACTGTAAAATGATCGATTTTTACCTTTATAGTGACAGCTTTTAGTTTTCAGTTCAAAGTCAGTAAAAGGTATAAGAATTTCGGAGCTCGAATTATTTTTCGAAACAACTCTTTTTGTATTATTCACCGAGGTTCGATGTAATTATTGATTTTCATGACTTAATTTAATATTAAAATGTTTAATATCTGAATTCTTATATTATTTTTAATAACATCCATTTTTTGTTAATTATAATTATAACCAATTAAACCAACCATTAATTAATTATCAATCTATAATCTAGACAGTTAACAGAAAAATATTTTTATACGACTCATATAATTTATGTTTTCATGTGATAAATTATTTTCAATTATAAAATTTATTAGGTTATCGTCAAATTAATTGGCCTGAGTTTAATAACAAAAGTGTTTTCAGATGAAATATGTTATAATATTTCAGGATTTTTGTTGCTATATGTTTCAAAAACTAATAATGTTAAAAAATATATTCTATTCAAACAATAATTCTAAGAACTAGATGTTATTATATTTGGAAAACGAACAAGATAATTCTGATAGGAGATCAAGTGGCGATATCGAAAATCCACTTACGAAACCTTCAATTTCAAGGGAAAAGTAAACGAATATTGCCTTCTTGAAGTTCGTTTTATCGGAACATGGTTGATAATAATAGTATTACCAGCTTGATAAAGATACTCCTATAAGTAGAGCCTCTCATGAAATAAAGGCTTCTTTCGGAAATCTTATTAATGTTTTTTCTTTTAAATTATCTATTTAATTAAATAGTTTTTTGTAGAACCAAGAATAAAATACCATTTCATTTCCATCTTAGATCGATATTAGATTATAATATAATTTCTAGATATGCATAAAGTGTTCCAATAAGAATAAATTAAAATGTTTGTTACTTCTAAAGATTTCCAAGAACATTCAGTAAAGTACTGGCCAAAATAAAATGAAGACAACAGCGACCTCAGAACGGAAGACAAACCGAATGAATCGGAATTAACGAACTGCCGTCACCTTCCCACAAAAGTATTCCTCAACGAACGAAGCGACGCCAAAAGAGTATTCGTTTTTCTGCATCACTTTCTATAATTCTGTTTATTTATACATCACCTCCAATATATTATTTTGTAACTTCTCTTTTTATCTCTTCATTTGTTTACTATGTGCTTGTGTGTAACAATCTCAATACTACCTACTTATGTCGAGCTTCTTTAAAAGGATCGCAACAAGTGGTGAAAAGTGAGAGCACGTAGTCTCCTAACGCAAATAAAAATGTATTAGAACATTCGTCGATACAGATATCAAATTCCCACATAATCAGAGAAGACTTTAAATTAATTCATAACATATGTACTCATACATTTCCCACATTAACCACTAATAAATTCATTCCAACGTGACACTAGAGGTACATTAGCCTTAATAATTCACTCATTAAAACAATTTTTCACATCCGAGTGTAAAGCCACATGGACTTAGACCACTAAAAGCTGTTTCGTGTTGTGTTTCCGCGACTCGAATCTCTCATTTATCACCGAATTTACAGCCCCATTACGTAAGGGTTAAACAGACGTTCACCTTCAAACTTCTCTACAATATCTCATTTCAAAGTGAATAAAAACAACGCTTATGCGCGGATAGTTCGTTTAATGAAAAATTATGCGGCTAACCTTAATACCACGGAATGTACTCAGCTCTAATTTACTGTACTTTATAGTATTTAAATTCTAGACGCTGAGCAATGGCTATAATAACTGTGGATCTGTAGATTAATGGAGTCATAAATATTACAATTCTTTTAACGCTTCGAGCTTGAACCAAGATGGACATGACTTCCTATAAGAATTTTATTTTCTTGGTCCATAATAATATTGTCAAGTAAATCTGTCTCAAAATTGAAGAACCACATGATGGTACATGATAATTTAGTAATCATGCTCGCTGACAGTGCTATCATAAAAAAATAGACTCTAAGAAAAATATAATTAAGAAGATATTCAATATTAAACAGCACTATTAAAATGCAACATTGAACAAAGTAGGTATTTAAATTCTATGCGCTAATAGTTTCGTTTAAAAATCAACAATATTATGAGCCGAATAAATTAAACCAACTAACACAGTCAGCTTATTTCCAAGATTTCCATATAAAACTACTTTCGCAGCATTTAGAGTGGTACTCTTGGAGTTCTTTTAAAAATAAATAATGTATACTTACGAGGTAAATCCGAGCTGAAAGGCTGCCCCCGGCATTTTTCTCTCGTGTGTACAATCTAGGCATTGAAAGAGTTATTCCGTAGCCATAGAGGCTTCTCACAAAGAGGCTTTTATCGCAACGGACGCGTGAAAGTACGCGAGCCGAACGAAATCCCACACGAGATATAACGTTAAGTGGGTTAGGAGTGTATTATTAATTCATATCATAAATTGCAAGTGCTTTTAAGTTTCAAGGAAAACATTAGTCGACGTTTCAGCTTTCTGAATAACTGTTTAACAGTGAATAATGATGTTTTTAAGTTATTTTACTTTATCTTTTCTTTGATATAACATGGTTACCAATCTTCTACACTAAGAAGTTAATTATTGTAGTATAGGATTATATACGTTGATACAGGTTATACAGGGTTTAAAAAAATAAAAGCTATATTTGTGTTCATCTTTATTATAACTATTCTTATCTCTAATATGCATAACACTTGATTTTTAATAAGTAAATTCATTATATGAGTCATGGTAGAGTCTTATTGAATCAATCACATTGAAGTAGGTGTGTACAAAATTACATGTAGTTTCCTTTGACATAATGATGTGGTGTGCGTATTCAAACCAACTCGGCTTTCCTTCGCCACAGATAATACATATAATACCACACCTACATCTTTACTTATTACGGTACTAGAGGTGTCGCTTAAAGTGTCTCAGATATTATATTTAAGTAGCTGCTCCGCGCGTTTTCACCCCCGAGGCTCCACTCCTGTTGGTCGTAGCGTGATGATATATAGCCTTTAGCCTTCCTCGATAAACCTATCGATCGATACGATCTAACACCGAATGAATTTTTTAAATCGGACCAGTAGTTTCCGAGATTAAGGCGTTCAAACAAGCAAACTCTTCAGTTTTATAATATTAGTATACATAAATTAAAACAACCTTCACTTGCATATAATATTCAAAACAAAGCACGTCGCTACAGTAACGTCACTTGTCTCCTCACTCCTGTACAGTAGATAACAGTCATTGCCTTCCCTTCGAGATAACTTAATGAGGGCGCTCTGTACGCAACACCACTTACATGATTATACCGAATTCCCTTTGTTGTACACGAATCTTTATTATTATAGAGGTAATAAGGTTGGAAAAGTCGATAAAAAGACACTTATTGTCATTACGCTCCTTTTGATACGTGCCAGATTTCGAAAGGAAAATTTTAGGATATTAAAATCGTATAATATTCAATTTTATATTTTTGTTAATACTTAAAAATAATTCGAAAATTGATCATGCTTAAATATTCTTTTTATTTCGTAATATCCATAATGTATTTTTTTATGTATTATTAGAGCAATTACTTATAATGTTATGTATTTTAAGTCATTATCCACCAGGTCAAGTTATTCTTAAATAATGGATTCCGTTTCCATCATGTATAATTCAGGCGACCGTCGAATAAAATACATCTCGATAATGCATTCATGTTTTACATTAAAATATAACCAAAGCACACAAATCCAAAGTATCTTTTGATCCGATATACCCATCAAAGTATTCAAAACAACACATTAAGCAAAGCCACATTGGATCGAAAAAGTGTTGATTATTCAAATCTACGTGAAGGTTGTGTATATAGGTATGTGTGGGTAAATCACTTTTCAAGGCAAGTTTTATGGCTTTTTATTGTTTAGGGGCGCACGCCCCCGCCGTTCTGGGTGTGAATTATTTGGCAACTTACTGCTGCCTCCCATTAGACGATTTACTCTCAGTGAATCTGAAAAACCGTAATGCGGTGCGTTTAATGATTATAGATTACTATGTGTCCTGGATATTTTCTAGACGAAAACGATTTTCGAATACATGTTGGTTCAAACAAATATTTGTGTATATTTTGTTTTTGTTATGTTATATGTTACTACTAGATTTCCACCCGCGCCTTCGCCCGCGTAATCACACGGGAACGGGAACCGTTTTGTACTATGCTACACCTTTTCAAGGTTCCGGGATAAAAAGTACCCTATGTCTTATCCTGGATCTTCAGCTACCTACATACCAAATTTCATTGTAATCGGTTCAGTAGTTTTTACGTGATAAAATAACAAACAATCATCCATCCATCCATCCTCACAAACTTACGCATTTATAATATTAGTAGGATTTGACTGTTAAGATAATTGAACGGACATTTAAATCATTTAATCAATACCGTTCGTATTTTTTTACAATTTGAACTACTGTATTGGCCATGTTTTTTTAAACTCTACATTAATTAACGCCCACCCTAAATTTTCTATTCAAGCACCATTTTAATTGAAATCTTGATAAAACTGATGAACATTGTAAAAAGTCCATAAAACGTTTTCGATAAGAAGCAGTAAAAGGATAGCTAGCACAGCTTACTTCAGCAGGGAGTGATTTTCCAATATTTGAAGGGTGCTTAATGCGTGGGTATCAACCTTCGGTAGCTCACTGACAGCTCACTTGATAGAAAGCTTGTGTAATTTGATCGATCTAGTTATAAGAAAGTTTATTAATGGTGATAGTAAGTATCTGATATATAATATTATGTTGAAACTATTTTAGTATAATCTATTCAATTATTATCGATCTAAAGTTCCTCTAGGTGTATCCAGTTACTGTAACAGAACTTTAACACACGTCCTTTATTTTTAGAACTTAAATGATTTCATCATATAGAATTTAAATTCAATATAAACTTTTATGTCTTTACAATCGTCGAGTTCAAATTGTATTGTGTTATGTATTACTTAGTACTAAATAAACGATTTTTATTTATTTATTTATTTATTTAATTGTTGTTAAAATGATAATTCTTGTCTTAATATATGCTAATGATAAGAATTAATATAATTTCCTTAGTAATTGCAGTAATCTATTATTATCTACTATCGTAGTAAACGTCCAATGTCCTTCACGGAATATAGCCCATTATACTATTATAGCAATGTAAGCACGACATTAATGTGGTATGCATATCACATGATGCGGTTGTGTGCACCTGCCCCTGAATATAACAGACCACAAATGGCCTATATATACAGCTATTCAAGCCTCCATGCACATAATTAAGAACCGCGCCTGTTTTTTATGTAAAAAGACGTAAAACCTCCTTTCAAATCTTAACTGTAAATCCTTCACCACTAAAGAACTTTTATGGACTTTAGTACCCGTAAAACTCAAATGGGCTAAATAGAATCTAAGTTATACGAATTTTAGCATACAAAAATCACTCACAAAATATTTAACATAATTTCATATTAGCTTCATCAAAATTACATTTTTTACTCGCTTATAACGTTAAGAGCGTTTGGTATTCTCAAACGAAATGAACTAAATTTAATTAAAACTCTCTGAACGGTTTCCGCTTTAGTAAAAATTTACAAACAGTCCAGATTTTAGTACGCAGCTCATGAAGCCGGCGAAAATCGTTTTATATGAATGAATATTCTAAAACAGATGAAATATATAAATTTTAATTTTAATTGCCTACGAAATCGGCTTATGAATATTTCTTATGAACGAAGCGTATTTGAATAGGACGACGGTAGAGTACAATGAGGAAAACAAAATCTTTTCAATCTTCAAGTAGCCGAGCGAGATCAAGTCAAAAGAAACAAGTTTTGCGGAGGAATATTTATTTTTTATAATTATTCAACCTTCTCATCTTTCAATTAAATGATAAACGTGCTTCAGTGCAATACGGTTCTTAATATTCGTGATTTTTTCATTTATATTTTTAGGTTACTTTTTTTATAGCAGACGTTGACGCTTTCAGTTCAAAGAGAGACCGGAATATATGTATAGCATCTAGTTTTAGGCTCAGAACACATAAGAAATTGCTATGCACTGAAAATCAGTGTTGTAACTGGGTTGCAACAGATACTGAGTGGCTACCTGGTTTGACTCCACTTACTGTTTCTTTCATTAATATTAATTTTTACTTATTATTTTACTGTACTAATAAGATTGTTACCTATCGTGATTTTAATTGTTTACTTTGTTTCAAATTGTTTGTTTTCTATGTTCACATCGTTAATTTAAATTGTATTGTGTTCGTTGTATCTTGTGGAGTCAAATAAATGTTTCTTTCTTTCTTTCTTTCGATAAAATCCCCTATTATCTATGTAATCGCATTTAGAGAAAATACAGATATTCAATCGAAACATTACATCTACTATTCCCACATTTATTGAATATTGCGACAGAAATATCGATATCAGTGTAACTATTTAGATATCCAGTGTTATGGACTAAGCGATAATCCGTTTTCCATTATAGGCAGAGAGCACACAGGTATTCTGACGCCTGATGCGTGGGCTACTGTAGTACCTAATGGATTTCCCTTTTATACAAATACGATTTAAATCCGAACATTTTAGCTATGTAACTGCAGGCATTAATACATATAGGTATAGATATTTTAAAATAATTTTAATGTTAAATATTGTACTTACACTGAAAATCTATTTTGTTTCAGAAAATGAATGTAGGACGTATGAAATGCAATACTTTTTTGTCTGAATATTTTATGTACAAGTCAATAACTGCGTTAAAAACAACCGACTTCAAACTTGCACTTGCAACATTTACAAATACAGACAAAAATGCTCATAAAATAAAAACTACTGGGCCTATCCGAATAAAATTTTTATGGGACCAATTCGACACCATCCCGCATCGAACAAAAAAGAATCACGTAAATCGGTTCAGAAACCACGGAGTAATCGGTGTACATACATAAAAAAAAAAAAGATACCGGCCGAATTGATAACCTCCTCCTTTTTTTTGAAGTCGGTTAATAACTGATTAATAATGATCGGAAGTAAAATCTACAATAGTTTGTAGAAATAAAATATTATTGTGTATTGTTGTAATATAAACCTTTTCGGTATTATAAAAAGCTTTCACAAACATAATAGCCGAGTTCTATCAAACGAGCAGTTGTTTGGAAAATTGACTCCAGCATCGCATTTATAGTTTAAAATTTCCTGACAATAATTATAGCTCAGCTATCAATCGTTACGAAGAATTTTACGAATGCATCTGATGTTCAATGGCTGGGAAATCAGTTCAAAGTCCATTGATCGCTTTGTGTTCGATGGCTCGGAACATTATCTGTACTGCCCATGCTATCCATTTACATGTTATGCATGATCTTACGTCATGTTGATTTCAATTTTGGGTTACCATATCAATTATGTGTTAAAATCAAATATGAAAGGTTACGTTCAATATGTTACTGTAACTGTTATAAAAAACATCGCTACGGAATCAGAACCTCCAACTTTTATTATTTCCATTATGTACCTACGCCATTCAAATTATTTGATAAACCATAGGTAAGGTAAGAAAAACGGACAGTGTTCTTTTAAGCCTGTGGTCATAATCATTACAAAAGTTGGATCATTCCAATACACGTTAACTCTCTACAGTGAATTCAAATTGAAACCATCTGTCGATGTATCCGATAGGTCCTGCAGTGCGCCGGAATGCTATGAATTTTCAAATAACACATTACGGTAATGAGAGGCGAGTTTATCACAATACTGGAACCGCAGGCGAGAGGCTGTCATCGAACAATGTGTAATTCTAGCCGCCATTATCCACTTCAAAGTGAGTTGAACACGCTAGAGCCGCTACAAAAGCGTTCAACTTTTGCAATCCCGCAATTATCTAAATGCGCCTCTTTGAATTATGTATTGCAGATTATTTTGTCAAAGCAGATACTGTGTAGTATTATTTTGTGATAGCTTTAATTATATACATGCAAATGATAAAACATACTGTTAACACTCGTAGTGATAATTAATTGTATAATATTCTTTACCGCGTGAATCAACATTTGTACTCATATTTTCTTTAATCTATTGCATTATGCAATAGATTTGCATAGCATCATCACAATATGCAATAAACTCCATTCTTAAATGCTATAAATAATCACATACAGCAAATTATCCATGGGAAATTTATGATAGCATGCAAAGGATTAATGAATATACTGGTGTTTTCGCTGAAGTTTAAACGTGACGTGGGGTATTAACGGGATTCCACTGTTATTGAACGTGACTCAAAGATTAAACCTCGGATTTATGTTTTGATAAAGGTTAATTAAAGATTTATAGACGCATCGGCAGAACTGTTCGATCAAGTAAATATTGGACGCATCATTTTGCACCAGTTATTGTTGATAAATTACGAGACACAAAGCAAAATGTAACACATGATCAACATATCTATAAGAAGGCTTTTTGAAGTGAAACTTCTGGCGCATTGAGAGTAAATTAATGTCAAAGTCGCGTCATGGCAATACCTACAGCAGTACCTTTGAATCTTGCCAAAGAAGTTTCACTTCTGACACGTCTGCTCGGCACACAAGCTCTTTTTAGCAGTATATTTCTAATTTCTATGCATTTAAGTAAAAAAAAACGCTCATACCTTCTCAAAATTTCATTCACATTTAGTCGCTTTGCATCTCGTGTGGTGACTACATGAATTTCAAACGAGCTCCTTGAGCCAACTGCAAGCCACACTTAGTATTCATATATTCTTGTAAATTAACCAACTCATATAAATAACGACGCTTAAGGACGTGAACTACTTATTTCAATGTAAATAAGAAAGCATTCGTTGTATACGTGGCTTGAGTTAAGATATGGAAGGCTTTAGGGCTACAAGTTGGTACGAAAGCAACGTTGTTACTCCGAAATTAATGTTAAGATAGGTATTATAGATCGAAGTAATATAAACAAGATTACAAGTCTACCACAAATAGTAGATAACTAATTAAGAGACGAATTAATTCTTCTTTATCGTACTATTTTTAGCTGCCAGGCCGGCTCGCTCACAATAAATATAAATAAAAGTACCCTTCGTGTTAATTAAGAATACAGTTGTCCAAATTTGTTCCAAATTCTCATAACTACATAATCTAACTAAGCTCCAAATACACACATACATTATGTTTTACTCGCAGTGGGCATTCGATAATTTTAACAATTTATGTGGACACGGATTATATAAACTAACGAATACTACACATTCAACACCGCAGTAAACATGTGATCATTGGATTAATATCATTACCTTTGAGCTTTAGACTCACATAATACATATTTCCAAAGCGGCTTATGATTATTTAAAATATCGGTATCATTAAAACGGATAAAGTTGTTGCTTTTGTGTAAGGAAGCAAAAATAATAGAGCATATGAAGTAATAGCGATATTAATAATTGCACTACTTTAAGTAGAACTAGCTCTCCAGCCTTGCTTTATATGGGTTAGTATTTATATGTATCTAGTAGTATTTACAAAGAACAAAAACATTTCTCTACAATCTCGGCGTAAAGCATTATAGACACATATATCATACCTAATTTATGTCATCATATTCGTGCAAAATGAAATGAAATAAAATGCATGCAAATGCTTATATAGCCCACGATTGCTAATAGCCAACTAGACTAGATATTCGAGCTCATGAACAAAACCAATTACGTCACGGATGGTTACACATAAGTTCGTTTTTAAACGTGGGAATAGCAATATGGATTCCAAGCGAAATCATGTTTAAGTCGTAGAACTTACTTTATGTAAAACTAATGTCGTACATAATATAGGTATTAAAACACGACATCAATACTCGTGCATGCCTTAAAAATTGTCCATAGTAATAATATTGAAGAAAAAATTTACATAACAAGAACTCGTAATAAAAGATTTATTGATTTATAATTATCAATTGCTAGCGGCCCAACCCAGCTTCACAAGTGTCACATATAAAGATTATAGCACTCAGGAATCACGTAACTACATATCCAACAAAGAATGATTTTATGAAATCGGGCTAGTGATTTCTGAGAATAGCGCATTCAAACAAACTGTTCAGTTTTATATTATGTATCACTACATGATATTATGTAATGATATACTCAGCTTAAATCTAAAACCTTTATAATGAGGTCATTATTTAAAATATAAAATTAATAACACACGTGAAATTGTATATTGATTGTAATTACGATACTATCTCGCGGACCATTTCCGCAGTCCAATTAATAATGCAATTAGCGCGATTAGGTGTAAGCTATTAATTAATCATCACTAAATGTATGTTCCAAATATGTAATGTGCATTCGACATTGCCCATTACAAATATAACAACATGGTATATCGCACAGGGTATACTACCACAGATAATATATTTCTAATACTAATACTATATTATCTATACTATCTATACTAATATTATAAAGCTGAAGAGTTTGTTTGTTTCTTTGAACGCGCTAATCTCAAGAACTACTGGTCCGATTTCAAAAATTCTTTCGGTGTTAGATAGCCCATTTATCGAGGAAGGAGTTATTTAATATTACGATACTACGAATATACTTTATACCATCACGCTAAAACCAATAGGAGCGGAGCGATAATTTGAACGTAAACCTTTTACAACGCTAGAAACGCTTGTACATGGAAAAAAACATTAAAATCAGTTTGTACTCTTTTCTAAAATTACTCAGGATGAACGGAAAAATAATATTAAAAATCGTTTAGTATTATAAATAACTAACAAAAGAATAACTTTCAGCGCTTGATAAAACATAGCTATTTGAAATACAAACAAATAGGTACTTGAAATTAATTAAGTAAAATTTTAATCATGAATGAGGAGTCTACTAGTTTAGATTTGTCGTTTCAATAAAAATCAAAATGAACATCACTAATATTTTCAAGAGTCTTATCCTAAATTGACATGGAAGCAATTTGATGATAAAATATTGCAATTTTGTATGCCTCGCAAATTGGAATACTAAACAAAAGAAGGAAAAATTGGGTAAGTACCTACCTACGTTAATGAAAATATTGAGTCGTAAAAAAAGGTTCAAATGGAATTCGTTATATTATGTAAATTGTCAATAAAATGACACAAAATGAAACAACGAATTTAATTTCACTTTATATTAGAGTTTAGGCATTGTTCCCTCGTCTCCAACATCAAAGCTTCTTAAGGCAAACATCTTAGATTGGAATTCCGGCGGCATGTCATCCGATGTCACCAACGAATTCCTCTTCACAATAATCCACTTTGTTCCAAGTGCCTATCATATTAGTGTGTTAAAATAGATATTCACTATATAACAATAACTAAACTTATTTCTTAGGTCTCTACCTACTTACTATCTAGTACGTAACATCTTAAAATATAAATACCTCAATCATCTTAATTATCTATGTTTCTTATCTTAGTAACTTATAAACAAGCAACAAAAATCAAAGGAGTCGGGAAGATAATTAATTTCTCTTTAGCAAAAGTCTGTTGTTACCTTAGAAGAAAATACTTTCTTATTTTCATAAAGTTCTTGCTCTCGACTATTTGTCTTATACATTTTTTCAAACGATTAAAATATCTAGTCTTTATCTTTAGAAGATTGTAAAATGAATGCTTTGGCACGTAAAAGATTAAAAGTCTATTGAAGCGAGAGGCTTTACCAATATCCTGGGTATATACCAAAATATATGTCGATATTGGGCAAACAACAAAGGATCGCTTGTAAATAACACGCGGGAAGCCTTATGGAAGGTGGTCATGCGTGCTTGCGTCGTTTGAACATGTCCGCGGATTAATCGACCCAATCGTCTGAATAATTCCAATGCATGGCTCTCGGCTGTGATTTAAGCCTTTATTAAGGTCATCCCAGACTGAGCTACTCGATTTCAGGCTTAAACGACGCAGTATAGCGTGGAATTCATAAATCGTTGAGACTTCATGTTATCCGATAAAATGTATCATTATACCTACTGGATGATTAACAATTAAACTACGTAATGGGAATTATTCATTATTATAATAATTACTGTTCCATATCACTGAGAATGATAAGCATCAAGAGTTAAATTCGCAAGTAAGTCAATGCTCTGACTTAATTAAACCGAAATTGTCCAATTATATTATCTTTTCACGCACTGGTTTTATTCAGTTTTTACTTGAGTGCTCCCTCTTTCAACAAATATTAATACAAAATAAACATCAGCCAAGTTAAAAACGAAAAAAAAAACACCAATTTCGCAGCAAATATTTATTTAGCCGAAGTTCATCGTTCATCAACCCCAATTAGCGTTGTTGACGAATGTAAGTGCGCGTCACCTTTTAACGAACTGAAAAACACAATTGACTGAAAAAGATTTTCCATTTCATTCCCATCGTATTATGAATAGATATTTCTTTAAATGTTCTCGCATATTGTTAGGGACGGTAAGCGCTTTAAGCCCGGGGCGTCGTCGACAACTCTTAGCTTTGTTGCGGCGCCAGACAAACTGCGAGCCGCAATCCCGCACATACTCAGCGAAAGGAACGCTTCTCAATGGCCAATTTTACACTTCACCGCCGCCGTCGCAGGGATTCGAGTAATCGCTTAAGCAATGGCCGTAGTTTAATTATCTCATACACAATGCGCGTAAAAAGTGTAATTACATCTTCAACTTCCTTTTATGTTCTTTCCGACTCGACGAGCTCATTCTTCTTAATATTGAATGGAAATTTATATACCATCATAATTCAAATGTTTTAGAAGTGAGGTATAATTTCACTCGCAAACATCTTGTAACTGGCACATATAAAAACACTTCTAGTCCAAAATAATATTATAGTAGGTATCATTAATTATAATACTCATAAGACTACGTCTTATAATAATATTTTATATAGTAAAAAGCACCAGATAATAATTTTTACGTTTCCTTTAGAAGATAGAACACGTCTTATGAAGCTTTTAGTACTTAAAGCTCAATACACACAATTCTTCTAATAAAATTTGAAAAAATCCGAGCTGAAACTTTTATTAGTAAAAAAAGACAAAGGAATATTTTCTCAACAATACATTTTCCTTGTTCAAAATAAAGGCGATGAAATGAAATCCAAATTGAATGTGAGATCCCTGCTTGAAACAGAACTAATCAAGTTAAGAGAATTTTCCAATAGCAGCTTTCTGAGGCGATATTCTCAATAATTTCAATGCGTATAAAATATTGTATTGTACTTATATGGAGAACAAAACACAGGAGAGTAACACAGGGCAATTAAGTCTACATTTTTCACTCTCTAGGTTTTTAAACGTAGGTATATTAGATTAAATTTGGTTATTTTGTTATTATTTAATGATATAAAGGTAGATAAAATCACCTATACAACTTGTGACCTTAAAATTGTCCCTTTTGACCGTAACTCTCCTCGTATCGAAGCTCGTCTTAAAGATTAATTTTTAATGGGTCAAGGTATAAGAAACGCAATAGAGACACTTAAAACTATTCTACACTTTGTAGCTTCATTAAAATTAACGAGATCTCAATACGCGCACACATAAAAGAGCTTCTTTTATACAAAAACCGCTCTCGAGACTTAAATAGGGCGATGAAATTCGCATATGAAATTTAAATGACACGACATTGGAGTGTCATAGGCCGCCGCTTCTAAGGGATTTTTGAAAAGGATGAAAACTTCTAGCTTTAAATACTATTGCTTGCTGATAGCACATTAATTGATAGAAATTTGTCAGGATTTTATATGTTGTAAGCTAGCTCTTATAAGAAGCCATATTTTGTTAAAACTTTTATCAAAATAAGCGTCTAAGATACAATTTTCAATAACATGTCGCAATAATTTCTATCGCGTTTGACAATTCAATAATTATCCAAAACTACAAATTAATGTTTTTAACAATAATATTATATCCAGTAACCATAGAATAGGAGCCATGTTTGTATGCACCAAAACAGCAAAATTACTCTAAACTTCTTTATTTATACATGAAAAAATCAACAATACAAAATTATTCTTCAGATACAATCATTGTTTTGTCTTTATTTATGATTAGGACAAATGTTATAACAAACGCGGGTATGTTATATTAAATAAAGGTTTTAATAAAATCCTTGTGTCTCCATTGACTCGTAAAAGTAGAACAAAAGGTCACATCCTGAAATTGAGGATACCCTTTTGTTCCTTATGACGCACTCACCAAACTAATTATGGAAACCTGTGAGCGTACGTGCCTTCTAAAAATTCAATGTATTAATATTATAATACCTCAAATTAACGCCTAATCTTGACGAAAGGTTAAATAAAGGCTTATGTTTATAAATAACGATATTTATCCAAGTCTATTTACCAAGTAAAAGCAAGACGAGTTGCTACGCCGTAGACCGTAGCATAATCTAGTGCAATGCGCGCTCCAAAGCGGACGCATTGCGCTGTGCAGAATATGCATAATAAATAATTAATATTTTTTTATTATCGAAGTTTTCGCTCGTAACAATGAGCGCTACGCTTGTGCCTAATGAAGTCCTGGCATTCCTGCAGTATCAGCTGGATGTCATGGATGAAGTTAGCATAGAACAAATTTGCACGAGCAATTTTACGGAGGAAGAGATTCGTGACGCCAAATCACTTCTCTTTTCGGCATTGAATATGGCCGACAGGATGCCGTCTCGCAGGAGGGACGAGAAGGGAGAGAGAAGTCTACGGGACATCATCAAGGTGTTCAAGGAGACCGATCCGGACGACGTGCCGACTTTCGTGGCGAAGGATTTGCGTAAGCTGCCCCCCGTCACATTCGACCACGTCGACGTCACCCGCCTTCTTAAGGATATCACTTCTTTAAGGACGGCCCTAAAGGAGATGGAGTTCAAATTTGGAGCTTCCCAATCCACCATCAACGAGCTGCGTAATGAGGTCGTCGCCCTGCGCGATTCAATTTCATTATGTAGGTCAACGGAGGTTTCAAATGTGAACACACGTCGTGGAGCGCAACGTGAGACTTTTGAGTCAGCGAATTTGACGACGCCGCCGGCCGTCGACCGCGTCACGCCGCGCCCCGCCCGACCCGCGCCTCCCCCGGAGAGCCCGCCACGTGTAGCCAACCCGACACCGGCTGGTTACGCGGCCGCTGCCGCCAAGCCTCCCGTAAAGCGGCAAGATATCACCCGAGATGGAGATCCCGTTAAGCACAGGGACTCCCCGCGCCGTGCGGCACCCTTGTCGAGCGCGAATAGTCATCCACTCGATGAGGAAGGCTTTACAAAGGTAGAGAAAAGGAAGAAGAAAAAGAAGCCCTCCTCCAACAAGTGCGGTACCGCCCCGACCGGTAACAACCACCTGCTGCGGCCCGCCATACCGACGACGCAGCTGTACGTGTCCCGCCTGCACCACTCTACCCAAGCTTCTGATGTAGTGGAGTATGTGCGGGTGAAGACCAAGTTTATCGTGAGGGTCCAGCGCCTGGAGCCGCGCAACAATTTGAATTTTAATTCATTTGTTGTGCGTGTACCGAGCGAGCAGCTGTCGACCTTCATGAGCGAGGAGTTCTGGCCCCGTGGTGTTGTGTTCCGGCGGTTTCGCGGGCGGCTTCGCAACACCCAGCCAAAGCCCGTTCAGCGCAATATGACACCGCCAGTGCCGTGAATTGTGTATAGTGTAGTGCTTAATATATTCTTAGTTTTGTATTAATTTAGTTTAGTTTTAAATTATTATATGTATGTTAGTCTGTAAGGTATTTATAATATGGGTCTGTACAATTTATTGTCTGTTACCTGAAATAAATAAATAAATAAAAAAAATAAAAAAAAAAAATCGCTACAAGCAATGACCAACTTAATGTAGCGGTCTCAACTACTGCGTAACTATTGCATTAATTTTTTTAACGTACTTCAGTTTAATGTTTATACCGTTGCAGTTGGTTTATACATAATTATAAACATTTGACATGCATTTCGTACAACCTTATACAAAGAGATTTATTCTTATTTTCAGTTTGAATAAAAGCTCGCATACCCCACATACCTTCAAACAATTAAAAATTCGTTCAAACCATTCAAACACAATAGTATGTGTTCTAACATTCGAAAATTCAGTTGAAAACTTCAATATAAGTGGTTCCCCGAATTTCGCGTATCGCATACTCGTGTGCTTCAATTTTGAGATATACAGAATGTCACTTAAAACAATAGCAGTTTGATTTGAAAGACAATACAATCAATAGTCGACGTTCGGTTTGCTGAACAAGATAGATTGAACAATTGTTCTTGAATGCAAATTATACGAATAGCGAATGTTTTAATTAACTTCAAAATGACGTATAATGTTATGGTTCCATATCCATGCTTAATATCTTTATTCATATAAAATTGAAAAGCATTTAAAGTATGACGCTTATTTTAAAACGATTCAGAGGCAAAGATGTATTACGAGACATTTTAAGTTTTCTTAAACTTACTTTAACTTCTTTGCCATCTTAACACTACAGTCACAAATAAAATTTTCAAATCACAGTGCCCCGTGTGATTAAAGAGTGTTTTGAAATCATTTTCAGCATTTCATCCCAATCGATTTCCAAAACACATTACAGCGTTGATAATTGATGTTTACGCAACCTCATCGTATTGGCTGGTATATCAAAGCTATGAGAACTGTCAATGGCACACAACCCAGGCCTTTTGAAGTCCACCGTGCGCTATCTCCGCCGCGGAGTTCCATCGATGCTAAATTAATGCTCCTGATGAAGGATAGACCTCTCATAAATTGCTCGTGCTATTCACAGGATTGACAGATCTGTTTAACAGACCATCAGACATTATTTAAATTCATTTTACTTACTGGATTTGGTGACTTTGCAAGATTTAAGCTCTTACTTATTCAGATCTCATTATTTCAGCAATGTAATCTTATTTGAAATATCGAATACCTATATTGTCACGTTTAGTATTCTAAATTGAATACTTCATCCTTAAAAAAAACACAATGTTTTATTTACTTTACCCAGTTAGCGTTCTTCTATCAAACAAACAATAATATTTTACTATTTAACTCACTACTAACAAAAGCTACCCAAATAATAATAATAATAATAAAAGGGCGTAGGGATGTGACGACCCCATCGCCCACGGTTGGAATATCTATTGTCTACGTGACAATAGATATTCCACCCGTGCAATCAGTCAACCCGCAGGACACCTTGTGGCGGGGTGTCGGGGAGTAGCGACCCCGCGGGAACCGAGTGCTCCCGGGGGAGGCCCCTGTCTTCATCTCCGGCTCGCCTTCACCGGCCGGTCGGAGTGAAGCCTGACGAGGACAGGACCCCCACCTCTGGCTTGCCTTAACCGGCCAGCCAGAGTGGAGTCGCGAGAGCTTTTAGCTCGAAGGGTGGATGCGAAGCGTAAGTGGCGAGTGGGCACGTGATGCTGGACCCTCAGGGAGCGCGTGATCGTAGTTTAAAGTCCAGGGACGCCTCTCCACCCTTAGCTGCTCACAATATGTTGCCCCCTTGTCGCACTATTGCAGCGACTTATTTCGGGGGCCCATACAGTGAGAGGGCGAGTCACCACCTGCCAACAATTTTTTGCTATATCTTAGTAGAAAGGCAGGTGCCATAGTCTTCCATAGTCCTTAATTCCGGTCCATTAACATCCCATTCCATAGCCCAGTTTATTTTATTCCCTTATCTTGCAATAGTCCTACATCGGCCGTGGACTGCCTAGGGCTGTATCTCTATAGTGCAGTCATGGGCAGGCTGCGGCTGATGTCCCACAACACATTAAAATTCTCGAAAGGGCCTCTGCGTGTTGGATCCGTGTCCCCACGTAAGCCTTCCAAAGATCCGGGTACCGTCCTTCTGGTGGTACCCGAGTATTATGGAACAGAGAAACATAATAATAATAATAAGGGCGTAGGGATGTGACGACCCCATCGCCCACGGTTGGAATATCTATTGTCTACGTGACAATAGATATTCCACCCGTGCAATCAGTCAACCCGCAGGACACCTTGTGGCGGGGTGTCGGGGAGTAGCGACCCCGCGGGAACCGAGTGCTCCCGGGGGAGGCCCCTGTCTTCATCTCCGGCTCGCCTTCACCGGCCGGTCGGAGTGAAGCCTGACGAGGACAGGACCCCCACCTCTGGCTTGCCTTAACCGGCCGGCCAGAGTGGAGTCGCGAGAGCTTTTAGCTCGAAGGGTGGATGCGAATCATAAGTGGCGAGTGGGCACGTGATGCTGGACCCTCAGGGAGCGCGTGATCGTAGTTTAAAGTCCAGGGACGCCTCTCCACCCTTAGCTGCTCACAATATGTTGCCCCCTTGTCGCACTATTGCAGCGACTTATTTCGGGGGCCCATACAGTGAGAGGGCGAGTCACCACCTGCCAACAATTTTTTGCTATATCTTAGTAGAAAGGCAGGTGCCATAGTCTTCCATAGTCCTTAATTCCGGTCCATTAACATCCCATTCCATAGCCCAGTTTATTTTATTCCCTTATCTTGCAATAGTCCTACATCGGCCGCGGACTGCCTAGGGCTGTATCTCTATAGTGCAGTCATGGGCAGGCTGCGGCTGGTGTCCCACAACACATTAAAATTCTCGAAAGGGCCTCTGCGTGTTGGATCCGTGTCCCCACGTAAGCCTTCCAAAGATCCGGGTACCGTCCTTCTGGTGGTACCCGAGTATTATGGAACAGAGAAACATAATAATAATAATAATAATAAATTCTTTATTTCAGAACAATTTAGTCCCATAATTTACATGAATACAATTTTAATACAATAAAAACATAAAGCTATTACTTAATTATCTCATAATAATTGAGATCCAAGTTTTATACAAACTACTAGTTATATTTCTGTCAGCCAGACTGCGTACAATTTTATTTCTACACTTGTCAACTCTGGACATAAATGTAGCAATCCTGTGTCTCTGGATGGCATTCAAGGAGTTTACTCTAAAGTTGGTATACATCTCCGAAGCGCTGCAAAATTTGTCGAGCCCCATCAAATATCGGAAGATGTTATTGTGCTCTACTCGAATGCCATCGTATGCTTTTTTGGTGTAATTAGTCCAAAGTTGACAAGTATAGAGGGACTGACAGAAAGTCTTAAATACATGAACTTTAACGGAATTGGATGCCCTACGAAATTTCCGGATGATCATATTGCCGACGACACAGAGGGCACGTCGTTGTCGCTCAATATCGGCATCATCTTTTCTTTTGGATGTAACAATGTGGCCAAGATACTTAAAGCTATCTACTATTTTAATAGGGTGACCGTTAATGCAGATTGGCGGAATGTTATCCGGTCCCTTACCCGATCTGAATATCAACATTTCTGTTTTCTTTACATTATACTGTAGACTATGCGAAAGAGCATATCTTTCACATATGCCAACAAGTTTTCGTAGCCCTTTGATTGAGGGGCTGAGTAGGACCATATCATCAGCATAACTCAAATTATTGACATATCTGCCATCTAGTTTAAGTCCAACTTCAGTCCTACTCAGCTCCACAATCAAATCATTAATATATAAGTTAAACAGATCGGGAGAGGTTACTCCACCCTGTCTAACACCACACGGGAGAATATAGCTGTCGGACAGAGTACTGCCCCACCTAACGCTGTTCGTCTGATTATCATACCAATATGTAAAAAGACCAACAACGTCGGAAGAAACATCACTGCTGCGAACTTTTTTCCATAATATATCATGGTTCAAGGTATCAAAGGCACGACTTAAGTCTAAAAAACATGCATATACACTAGTATTCTGATTATTATAACAGTCAACAATTTCTTTTAATGTATATATAGCCATATCAGTTCCCAATTCAGGTCTAAAACCGAATTGGGCATCGTCAATATTAATATATGGGGACAATTTGGAGTGCAAAATTTTTTCAAGTATCCTGGCCACAATTGTTGCCAGCGAGATAGGTCGATAATTAGCCACGCTCGAGATACTACCGGTTTTATTCTTAGGGACAGGGATAACTATAGTTTTAATTAAATCCTTAGGTAAATAGCAATGTTTGAGACAGAGAGTATAAAATTGAGCCAGAACAGGGTAGATGTTTTTACCAGCATATAAAACGTGTTCTATACTAAGAGCATCATGACCCGGTGACTTTCCGCGCTTCATATTTTTAATCACCTGAGAAACGTCCTTAGATGTTATGATATTATTACTTTGCTTATGTTTCTCAGTTGATTGTACGGTCTCAGCTGAAGTTGATACATACACATTACCATTAACATTTGCATTAGCTATAGGGTTCGTATTAAACTGTGCCTTGAAAAGATTAGCTATAGCTTTAGAATCTTGTTGTCCATCTACGCAAGCAGGTAAAACGTTTTTGTAATCCATTTTCTTAGTTTCCTTCCAAAATTCAATAAAATTTCTGGTATAATGATTTTGAGCTAAAATATCTAACTTTATTTTGTCTTGATTTTTTTGAACATATTTTAATGCAGTCTTAAATTCTTTACGTGCCGAGAACATAGCATCGAAATAGTATCCCGAACGCGGCTTACCGTAGGACACCCATTCCAGGAAAGTTTGCCTAGCGAGTAGATGAAAATGTTTAATGTGTGAATTCCAACCAACTATTTTATATTTACATTTTTTCCTATTATTAAAACTTCTTTCAGCTGATGATTGCATAATCGAAATAATATCACAGTAAAATTGATCCAATAATTTAAAATGATTGTTGTTTATACAATTGCTATCACAGTCTTTACATATAAAATTACATTCATTATCATATTTATTTTGTATATTAGTAAATTTTAGTTCACACATTTTTGTATAAATAGCAATATGCTCTTCATCTCGTAAACCCCACATATATTTAACATTATGGTTGACATAATTATCACATTTCTTAGGTGTTATCACATTTAAATTACAATTTAGGACTAGAGGTAAATGATCTGACCAATAGGAGTCATATTTAATATATATTTTAGTGACTAGAATTTCGGCAGCCGCCGTTACAAGACAGTGATCGAGCCATCTACACGACCCGTGAGAGTCACTTATGTATGTATATGTGGCTGCCGGAAGCCTGTCTATATCTAAACACTGCAAGTCCTGTTCACTACAATAATTTGACATTTCTCTGCCGAATCGTGAGTCAGGATGTGCATTATAATCCCCACATATAAATGCACATTCGGTGTCAGAGGCCTCAATTACTGTAGTAATCAGTGCCAAACATTCAGTAAACATTGGTAGATTTTCTTCACTGTCTGTTGGCATATAGACAGAAAACACCAAAAAAGATCTATCGCCCCTACCTAGACGCACAGCCATGACTCGATCACTGTCACACGGTATAACTTCAACCTCAGAAAATAGATTCGTACGCCATATGACAGCAATACCCCCATATGGCCTACCACGCAGAAGTGTGGATGTGTCTACAGAAGACTTGGCTGAGCCTCCAAAATCTTTATGTATTTCATTCACGAAACCTAAGTCATATGGCATCAGCCAAGTCTCCTGCAGCGCAATAACATCCGCATCGTTACATAGGTTCCTAATTTCCTGCACGGAACGCTTAACTGATTTACAATTGTACGAAATTATAGTTATATTTTTATCCCAACAATCCATTACAAAGGTTTGCTAACAGTCGGTTGTTTAAATTTACGAAAAACTAAACCTTGCGGCCAGAATTCATTATTTAGAAAAGTGTTTAGTTTTGTCGACAGGATAGATATTTTAAATGAGTTAAAATTCGTCTCCCTACTTTGTTTCAACAGTTGCACGTCCAAACATTCTTCATTCATACTTATTATATAATCTTTAATATCATTTTCTGTTATATGTTTTTGTGCCCGTGACAAATAAATATAAGAATTGGGAATAGCCGCTTGCAGTTTAGACGTACTCTGCAAAGTACCGCGAGTATTACGATATTTATATATCTTTTTCTTCTTTGTAACCGTAGTATAGCCATCGTTATTTGAATTATTAGATTCTTGACGAATCGCGTTATCTCCAACCATTATATCCCGATACGTAGGTATAGGCGTCAGCTGTAACTTGTCGCAATCCCGCTCCTTACGAATAGGCGCAGCCGCAGTCAGCGAGCGGCCGCCGTGCGGTGCACCCGTGCAATCGCCGCCTGCACATGGTTCGGACTCGCTATGAATGTGCTGTGAGATTCCACTTATTGCCTGCGTTGAATGATTCATCGTATCATTTTGCAAGCCCGCTGTACTGCCACTGCCCGTATCATTATATTCATTGTTACGATTTCCAGTATTCTTATCATCACGATAAGACTTAGGAAAGGACGAGTGAACCGAGTTACGTGAGGATTGCAACTCGTGCATTAACTGTTTAACGTTCTCCAACTCTGTCTTGATGTATACAATATCTGATACATAGTCATTACAAGAGGTAGAGGTAGATTTCATATTAGCGACTTCACTTTTTAACAATGCCATTTCCTTCAGGAATGTGGTAACGTCAATATGGTCGAATGAGACCGGCGGTAGTTTATTTAAGTTACTCGCTACAAACTTGGGTAGACTGTCAGGTTCAAATTCTTTTATTAATTTTATAATTTCTTGTAAGCTTTTCTGCTCCGATCCATCCTTCCTTCTTAGAAACTTTTTATTAGGCGCCATCAGCTTATAAACAATTTGCCTCGCACATTCTATTTCATCACAGGAGTATGTACTTAAACATATCTGAATAATACTAGTTTCTGGGAGAGTGTCAACCTTATTTGATATAAAAGTTAATAGTTCATTTATAACGACATCACATTCAATACATTTATACTCATTTCGAACTGTCGTTTGACGATTCACGTTATTAGTACTATTTACGCGAGTTATCGCGACGTCAGAGGAAGGAGATCGGACCATCGGCATCGTGTGAGCGGCTCACACAACGGCCGTAGGCAGACTGATATGATAATCATATTCTATCTATAAAATTCAAAGACTGATCTTTTTTTATGCACTCTTAAGTTTAAAGTATCAAAGGATGAAACTCAAATCAGCTCAATAGACATTTAAATTCACAGCCCGATACACATTGAAGTAATCTAAACTCACAAATAAAATTATTAAGTAAATGCGTGCCAACTGGTGTGGCAAAGAGGGTTTTATGTAATTCGCTCTTGTACCTAATAGCCCTTGCATATGCGCTAGAGTTGCATTAATATGCAACTATTTTTAAAATTATACGTAATTTCACATATGCTCCACGGTTAAGCACTCTCGTGAAATTTATGTGCATTAGTTACGCGCTGAAAAGAATCGCGGGTCACGTTACAAATAATTTTTATACAATTTTATTCTGGTTAGGTTTTTTTAGCAAATGTAGAGATTAACAATATGTGTACTATGTAATTATATAATTTAATCATGTGATTATTGCTTTCAAAATATGTAAATATTTGAGATAAAGATATTAGTTCCTTAGACGATAAAATTAATTTAATTAAGGTACTTTTGAGGTTCTATTCTCTAATGTGAAGAATGTGCTCTACATTTACACACAGAGTTCTTCTTTAAAGTAATATTTAATATGTATTATATCGTATACATTTTTGACAACAAGTACCCACGTTGTAATTTAACTTGATTGATATTCACAATTACTTCACGAACTGTACACTACAACTATAAACAATATTCATTAATTCTATTTAATTGTATCACGCGTCAATCTAAACGCCATCCCCCTTGTAGCACAACACTCGACAAGTCAAAATACATGTCGTATCTGCGCATGCAGTGAAGACAAAGCACTACAGTGAGGACCCTCCAGCGCGTCCGCGAGCACCCTCCAACAGCCTTACTAATGACCACTTGCCACTTATAGCGAGATCGATGCAACAAATTGTCGCAGCTTAAACATGGTTTACGCTAAGCTGTGTCGCGACTCGCGACCGGGCCGTGCCCTGTACGGGGCTTGGTGAGACATTATTGTATATTTTTATATTAAGTGCCATGTTTAGGTCATGCCTATCATGCATGACCTAAACATGGCTCGGCCGTGCACGGACGGAACACGGCGTTGAAATATGTATGGACATTGTTATAATTGTTTCCCGGCTCTGGCACAGTGTAGCGTGAATCATGCTTTATGCTTTCTAATCGAAGATGAAATGAAGTAAATAAACATAACATATACCTAGACCGGGAAATTTTAAACTGCATCTCGAGTTGTCTTAAATTAAAAGTAATGTTTTTGTTTAAGAAGAGACTCGTAAAACAAATCAAAGATTATAATAATCTGAGTGTCTGTCTAGACTAGAAACTCAGTAAGTCAAAACCAGAATAATAATTGTTTTCTGAAACTTAAAAGCTTGGTTTAGAATAACAATAAATTTAAAATATTTTCAATTGTAAAACTCTTTTTTAACACATGCTCTTTGGATAAAACGTGCCTTTATTGTTCACTACAATTTACTAAAATATTTCAAACTAGTATGTTAAAATATCTGAAATAAGAAAAACATAATATATATTTTCTAAAGAAAACAAGTACCGTATCCTGTAAGTTCTAGGAACAAGACATCACAATACTAATGTACGAGTTGATATGTCATTTCTTACAAAACATGATCCAGATTTTCAAGATTATATTGTGATATATCTGGAGATTGGTTTTATATAAAAACATTTCAAACTTATTGGTACGGGAGCTAGTAACGTTTTAAAAAAAGTCATTTTAGTATAGTTGGGTTTTTGATATACCTACTGTTTCTCTTGCTATTTCGGTTAGAGTCAGGGCTGTCTGGCTGGCGGTAGTGGTTGCGTTTATTAGTGCGCACAGGAAAATATCCATAATTTAAAGTCATTTACTAACGCGTAATTTTTAATCTTTTGCCTTATGATAGATCCATCAGACATTATTTTTTTATTGCAAGACGTTTTTTCGTTGTAAAATAGCTGTGCCATACGCAATTTTTTATTTCAAAATAATTAAAATGTCATCGAAATAAGTGAAATTACATTGCTAGGTCCTATACGATACATTAGTAGGTATTATTGATATAATTCAATGTAATGTCAAACCTATCTATTGAAATCCCGTCTACACTGCCTCAAATAATATTCGTCAGAATAATTATTTTCTACTCTACCTACTAATTTCGAAGAACTTTTTATTATAATGAAGATTACAATTATTAATCTGTTGAAACTTAATAAGCGAAATACCTATATATCATCGTATAATTTTTCTCTTCTGTGCCCCTTTGTGCTACGCATATCGTCTAATAAAGTATCTCAAGTTTATTTAACAATCTTTAGTTTTTCCTGCCTAAAACCCATCATTATTACTACGTATAGAGAGGACACCACGAACAAAATCTGTGCGACAAGCGCGGCGGCGCGGGGCGGCTCAGCGTCAAGCGTCATACACATTTGTAGATATTCTGCGAGACGATTGACTCTAAGTCATCTCTAGTACGTAGTACATATTCAACTCAATATTAAACTCTCATCAAAATATTCATATGCCTTTGAATACTCAAATAAAAGTGCGAGAGCAGTGCTCAACGTAGTCCGTTTGTCAATCAGCTGTTTTGGGATTCTTTGCAAAACACAGCCTCTGCTTTATCCAGCCTTTTAATTAATTTTTAACTTAATCTCCTAACACTTTGGGTATTTTTATACGATTACTCAAAATCATCTCGAAATATCACTTTATTACAATAATACTATACCTAGTACCAACGACGTTGCCTAGTACCTATGTAATATTATAAAAGGCGAGGTTTTCTAAGAATTTATATCTATTAATTTCATTTACAACCATTTTCTTAGAATTGTAATAAAATGAGAACAATTTATATTTTTGGTTTTATGGCATTCAAATGCTTTATAAATATAAATTCTTTATAAATTTATAATGAGAACAATGTTAAATTCTTAGAAACATACGACAGTTAATTTTACGTTCCGTATTATACAGACGAAGATGAAATATTCCAGAGATAATTAACTTTTATTACTATAATCATCCAGCAGCGTAATTATGCAACTTCAAAGTTCATATTCGCTGGGCTCATACAATTAAATAATGTTAAAAAGGGATAATGCCAGGCAACTATCTGATAATGATGTATACAAAGCACTAGAGAGCGACTTTCAAAAGGTGAAGCCGTCGCGTTATAAAACATAATTTTGCCGGCTTAGAAGCCTCTGTCTGACTTACTGCGAGACGATTACTATTATAATAAAAGGTGTATCTATAAATTAACACATTCATTAGCTATAAATGTCTTTAAAGTTCCTTAAAATATACGTGTTCAACTAAGTTAAATAGTTAAGACTTAAGTGAATAAAACACTTAAGTAAATTTTACAACACACAAAAATATTTATAACGTATAATACGTATTGGTTAAAAGAGAACTCTTTGTTCACTTGCCCTTATAGATCTTGTAATGTAAATTCTTTAAAAAATTAGAGATATTGGAGCTGAAATAAAAATCCCTTTTATCATACAAAAAAGGCATAAAAGGCGCGGCTAGCACGAATTTTCTTTCTTGCGTTCCTACAGCCCCGTCCCTTTTTAATTATATAAAGGGATTTGTCAAACCACGAGCTTTTTACCAATTTAAAAATCCTAAATTAAATACGCAACGAGCTTATATCTCATGTATATTAATCTTCATTTAGGTATAAGATAATTTGAAAGGAAGGGACTCAAAAATATTAGTACCCAAGTCAAAGCAATTTCAAAGACCATCAATCATATAACTAAAAAAAACTAAAATAAAACTCTATGCACTATCCGCATTGTTATGCTTCTAAAACCTCATGTATAGCTAAGATTCCTCTCTGAGATGGGATTAACCTCCTAAGGACCAATGGCCTCATATAAGTACATAAACACCATCACCATTACAACCCAAAGCACCAAAAAGTTTTAACTAAATTACCAACCACCGTCCTCATCCGATGACAAAATCGAAAATTCGAAATATCTTAAAAAATACCGCGCTTTTCTGCCTATGATCACTGTGTAACGCGATTGGCTGAATTGAACTATTAGGTTTGGTAGGTAAATGGGTTATCCAATCACAGAATTTTAAAATACTTTAGTTCAAGTTTTTAAAATGGCTGGTCAACGTAACAGAGGTAAGTTAAATCGTTAATTATCATATTAATCTCTCACTTGATTTTCATTTGGTATTGAAAAATAAATAGTAAAAACAGTACAGGAACGTATTATAATTAAATTTAACGAAACAATTCATATTGTATTTTTTAAATTCACGGATAATATTTATGTGATCATGTGAGAACATTGGTCGTTACTTACAACATTATTTTCATTTTTTTTGTACTCAGTTGAAGACATTGGTAGTCAATGACTATAAAACATTTAATTAGTTAATAATTTATTTTATTGTTTTACAGTAATTTTGAGTATAATTGTCCTGTTTTATGATTATAATTTATTTAAACTGTCAACAGGAATTACTATTGCAATCAAAATAAACAGTTATCTTCCTTATTTTTTCAGTTATTCGTGACGATAATATTTCCTAGCCGACTGACGGAGATTTTATTCCTAGTGATGAAGACTTAGGAGACCCACCATTTGTTTCCAAATCGATTTTTAGTTAGCTCATTGATATTTCAAGTTCCTAATATTGTACTTCCAATGTTTTTATTTCTTTTTTTAACATATGTTCAGATAGTTTAGATATTTTATTACCTAATATGTAGTAAAATTACACATTTAGAATTTAAGAAAAACTGTTTTTAATTCTTTTGTATACTTTTTAGAGGTTATTGTATGATCTCATATGTTATAACATAAGTAAATAAAAAAATCTACAAGTAAAACCTAATTTTAATAAAAAAATTTTTGGATTCACTTAGGTCTGATGTGATCACATGGGAACAAAATAAATCGAGTTTTTTTTTTCAGAAATGTATTCTATAAGCTATATTTTACACAGATAAAAAATCCCACAAGTAAATTTTAACTCTAACAATAAAAAAAACAAAAAAATACCATTGGGTGGCAGGTCTGTTGTATTTTTATGTACTCAGGTGAGAACAATGGGTGGTAATGCAGAATAGGATTTTTTTAGCTTGGTCCTTAGGAGGTTAAGGTTTAACGCTTATTTTGCCATGGCGAGCTCCGCAAACAAAGACACGGGAAAGAGGTCGCTGCAATCAGTTAAATGGGTGTCGCCCAACTCAACGACTTTACCATTTTTCCTTATTGTTTTTTCGCAAAGGCTTTACTTTAATCGAAGTGATGCATTTGCAAATGGCACCGAGAATGTCTTTGTTGAAGCGCATCGGGTGGTTGGATGCGGGATACCTTTCTCAGTAAGAGCATAAATTAAAGATCCTGGTATACTAAATAAATGCATCTCCATAAGGCGGTGTATACAATATACTGATAAAACTTTCGTGAAAAATTTATTTACATTGCCATGAATCAAAATGACACATTAAACATATAAACAAAAATGTATATACCTAATCAAAATACCTAAAGAAATTAAATGTATATTATACTAGCGGTCCGCCCCGGCTTCGCCCGTGGTACATATGAAAAATAGATGTTGGCTGATTCTCAGACTTACCCGATATGCACAGAAAATTTCATGAGAATCGGTCCACCCGTTTCGGAGGAGTATGCAGACTAACATTGTGACACGAGAATTTTATATATAAGATTTCAATTCACACTCTTTTAACATCTCAATAGTTTTACGTAACCAGATTGAATTATCATTTACAAATAATACTTACTATAAAACATAATGTCCTTTACCTGTAAGCTTACGACTCGTTATGTTTCTTCACTATTATAAATTCACACTATTTTAAAATTCATCTCAATAATCAATTTGTAGTGTAAAATAAAAGGAATCCATCACACGGGTAAGCCGGCAGTCGGAGTGACCGGACGCGTAGCGCGCCGGAACCGACTCGTTCCGGACCGTTATCCGTGCGCGCTTCCGGACTGATATCGCCTGTATACTTTATGAGTACGGATTATTGTATCAGGACGGCCGGCGGTGAATAAATAACTTAAATTGATTATTTATGGCCAATATTTTTAATTTACTTGTATAAAAGGATAGTAATATGTTAAAGTTAAAAAAGTAAAATAAATCCAGTCATTTCAGAACATTGATGAACCTTGTTTTAAAAAATGAAGTTTATTTTATTTATAAGCCTAGCTTATAATCGTTTACAGCTATAGTCGTATAGTATGTTCCACATTCTAGTAATAAGAATCTTAAGCGAATAATTATTTATGTTACATTTTAATTAACAGTAATTTCATTAGATGTCTCTCGATGTTGAGTTAGAAATAAATAATCAAATAATTAATCTTTCTTAAAATAATTACTTCCAAGAAATGTTAATTCTGTCACCTTCAAGCTATAATTAATAAATTATCTATTATTTCATGTACATATTTCAATACAGAAGTTATTCAAACTTATTTTTACTTTAATTCTCTAAAACATTAATAGAACAATCCCTAACAAAACGTCAGAAGGCCTAATACTCTTGTAAAATGCACACAACGGAATATAAATATGCCAGGTTCATTTATTAAGGTTTATTAAGGTTTTAACAGGACAGGATGGGATGAGGCGTGTTAAAATTCATAGAGTGTGACGTAGAATTAAGGCACAAAGGCGAGTGCAGGCTCGCGTCGCACCTGTATTAAACGTAATGTTTTGTTTAATTAATTATAAGTGCGAATGAAGTGAAATAAAACAACAAATACAATTGAATCCTTGCGCAAAAAGTAGAGCATTTTAATTTTTATTGTCCATTATTATAAGTATGCTTTTTTGACTTTTTAGTCATGTTCGAGGACTAAAAAGTAATTTCAGCATTTCTTTAATATTCTGATGAAATAATTTCATTCAAATAAATGCTTCTGTAAGGTGCATACATAGCATGATAACAATCGTTACCTTAACAAAAGCAAGTAAATTTTTACTCATAATACCTTATTCCACACTATCCAACAGGTACTTCCGTATAGGTAAGTATTCCTACTCTACAACATATAGATAGTGTTTCAGCCGATCAAAATAACCAGTTAAAATACAGAATTTACGTATAAATTTAAAGTTGAACACAAAATTTCAATAAAATCCCTTACTAATAAAATGCTCTTTCATTTGTCAATGTTGAATTTATCTTTGAGTACAAAGAGTTTTTTACCTCAGCAATTTCGTTAAATGCACTGCGGCAGCAATTTGCTGGGAAACTTAAATAACAGGGCAATACGTTGGCCGTTGGCGGGAAAATGAGGCCTCCGTGATTTACATTTATTTCAGCTGACTTTAAAAGCACACAATTCAGCAAGGATAGTTTTATTAGTAGTTGACTCATAGATAGTTTTGACTTCGTAAGCAAAGTTTTACTATTCATCATGTTTCATATTAAAGCGTGAATTTTACCCTAGTCTTCGGTTGGATACTTAATCCCTTCCTTAAATAGGGTACTTAACTATAATAAAGATAGGCGAGCTTTATACTATTTTTTATTTTATATAAAAATACGAAGTCCAAAAGAGCTTTTTTTACTATCTTTTCGATGGTTAACTCGATGGTAAATACAGAATTGTAAACATTCTAGAAGATCCCGATATTATGAATTAACACCGAAATTTCACAAGATAAAATTTTTATATTCCTTTCATAGATCATTTACTAAGATTCATTGAAATGTATTCAGAAGTTAAGTCATAAAGAATGCTTTTTACATTAATATCTAGTTTAAGTGCTTAGGTAAATGAATAGAGCTTTACTTATATTATTATGGTATTGCCTTTGGTAAACAATACTGTACTGAATATTTTTTATAAAATACCTGTCCTAATGACGGTACAATACGTTCGCAAAATAATTAAGTTCGTTACAAATTCTTTGCGCCTACAAAAAAATTATTGCAAAAAATTTCATTTCGCAGTTCATTATACGAAAGAGGAAATTATATTATTACGCTAGAATAATTCACTGTCCGTTCGTTACGTATGAACAATAATTATCTTATGCAAATAACATACTCAAATACAAATATGTATTTTCTGAACTCATCAGTTTATTGCTAGCACGTGGCTTAATCAACGAAATGACAAAAGCTATTAATGATCATTAAAGTGTTGTTGATTGGGCATTCCGTAAACGACATATTTATTCACAATTTGAATATCGTATCTTGTGGCTATTATTAGATAAATTATTATCATATTATTGATATTAGCGAATCAAGTGCGTAGACCTATTTGATGTAATTTTCAACTATATTTAATAAGGAAAACTGGTTCATTATCATTCAACTTTGATCAAGAACTTTAATAAAAAAGGTACCTATCTATAGGTATAGGTTAGTACATTATGTTAATAAAATTAAGACCGATTGAACTAAAAAAATAATATTTAAATAAGTGAGTAACTAAGAAGTTAGTAATTTGAAAAATTTTCACAATAGGAAATATATTTCTGTATACTAGAAAAGATACATATTATTACCTACCTCATAAATTATTTGTTAAATATTTTAGAGACTATTACCTACGCAAAGTACTCGTTTATAGAGAACTTACAGAGCATCACTCATGGAACAATTATTATTGAAAGTTCTTAAACTGCTCCGATCCACATGTTCGATTATGCAAATCTATTTCCCGCCATAAATTCCGCCAAGTGTAGACGTAAGTGCTTTGGGAATTTGCACCGCACTGATATGGCTTGTAAATAGCGCCTTATCAAGGGACCACTCCCAAATTTATACCCCATTACTCGAAAATAGAACTTCGTAATTTGAAACTTTTTTTGGTCTGAATTTTGAGAGCTCAAAGTAGCACATCGTTGCACATAAACATACCCATTTAAGATATTGTGTTAAAAATGCTACTAAATCTATAAACTTTTAAGTGTGTATTTATTACAACAGTTATAGACTAACCAATTATACCTACTGTGAAAAAAAACTAAGGTATAATTCAATATGTATGTTCGCTTTAAAATCATTATTAAAGTTTATGTGTAATATATACAACTTAATTAAACTCACAATTTACCGTACCTACATGCACGAATTAAAAGACTATACAAATAACAATTAGTCGTGTCGTTTCCGTCACGTCCGCGTCGCTGGAAACCTCGCAGCTCTGAATGTGAAGTGAAAAACTTTATAGCAACATGAATACGCTTTTAAGGCGTCTGTGAGTCGCTTCGCACTGAGAGAATTTCAAACTATTTACTGTATGGCTTAAACAATACTAAGTGTATACTCTTTGTGGCTTCTCTAACGTACTAAGCTGTGAAAAGGGTGTCTTTCAAGTGAGGACAAATACAGAGGGAAAAGATTGAAAAATAAAGAAAAACAAATCCTCTTTTTCCCTGTATATTTATTTCATAACATTACCTACTTTTTTACAATTACTACACAGTAAAAAAAATATTTCGTTAGCTTAAAACGTAACAGGCTTCTAGAATAAAATATAAAAAAATTGGTAGTTACTCTACATCCCATATTTTTTTAAATTCAGTGATCCGAAATCGTAATCTGTCGTGATTGCGAATGAATCAAGTATTCCATTTCCCGCCAGATATCCTTAATCTTTGTAAACTGAAAACATTTATTACTACATTAAAAAGAATCCCGATAAAACGGGAAATGGAATAGATTTGGAATGTTAATGAAATTTACTTTCGTCCATTATGTAAGAGTAATTTATCAATAGAAAATACTTACAAAGCATCATTCCGAACGATTTGTTCGCAGCCGGCCGCCGCGGGAACCTTCACCAGGGAGTCCTAATGGCCTCTATTCAAGCTTGAGTGTCACTCAGGAAAATGCTACATTGTTGTGAGGGTGTGATGACGCCTAAATCTTTACAATACTATACAATGTGTACGCATCACTCGAGAGCGACAAGTCTCATTTTCATTTATGAACTAATTCAGCGTGTTTTATTGAAGCTAGTGTGAAAAGGGGGTGACAAAGTGATAATTAAAACAATGACGCGCGTCGATTTTCAAAAGATATAGTCAGTAATTATGCAGAATTCAATAGTAAAATGATGCGAAGCATTTAACATTTTAAATTACATTTCAAGCTTAAAAAGTTCTATTTTGTTTGAACGAAAATTTCATTTTCAAATTCTTCACAAATTTTAATATCCTATATTTATTTGAATCCTAAAAAGACTTGCATTCAAAAGGTGCCCACGTAAACTTATAAAAATTTCTTTAAATCGACTTTAAAATGTTCCTTTAAATCATTTGAAATATGCCTCTAAGCCAATTTATTCTATTCATAGGAAGCTTACGAACCTGTTTCAAAGTTAAAGTTTCTAAATGGTGTTTTCTCAGGTTCTCTATGGAATTACGTTAGTAAACAGAAAAGAGTGGGTACCACAAGTAATGCCTTTGAAAATCCATTTCTACAGAGCGTATACCTGCTTATATTTTGAATTCCTTTCAAGAGAAAACGGGCGAAAACGAAAAGTAAGTACTGCACCTACTTACAATGAAAATGTTATTGATACGTAAGTCGTATAGTTCTGCAAAAGAGCGCAGAATTATATTTGAAACTAGCGGTCCGTCCCGACTTCGCCCGTTGTACATGTTAACGTTTTCTCTCCATAAGATCCATCCTCGTACTTCAAGGAATATTATAAAAAAATAATTAACGAAATCGGTTCAGCCGTTCTTGAGTTTAGTGCTTACCAACACATTTGGCGATTCATTTTTTTTATATAGACTAAAATAATGATGAATGTTTAGAAAACACATTAGTTTTAGTTTCATTGGAAAAGACTACGCCCGTTCTACTTTAAATCCCATGGGAATTTTAACTCTTACGAAACCTTCACTCTCGACGGTTGGTTAACATCAACTACCTGCAAAGTAAATACATACTGTGGGGAAAAAATTGTGATATTTTTAAACCTTTGTTTTGTCTCTATTATATATATAACAGTTTCTATGTAGGTATACTACAATTTACAAATATGAAATGGAAACAGATTTATCATATTCCGAAGAGCGATAAATGTAATAACATTATAGTGGTTATGTATATTTAAGATGAGTTGCATTTTTAATTGAAATGAAAATATGAATAACACTATAAGCCTATAGGTATGGTGAGTGATGCGAGTCTCCCATCCCTCGCACAAAACATGTTCAAAAATACCTGCATGTTTATGGTCTAAAGGACATTTTTAAATACGAATGTAATGTTCAATTATTGCGAACTCGCATTTTAGTGTTCCATTTTTCAGCTCGCTACGTTCTGAAAGGAAATGAATAAAAAAGTTTAATAAAAAGCGACATCCGGAGCGCCGTTCCGGGGTCCGGAGCGTTGACTCAGAATTCAAATTAACCACTTCATATTCCAGTTCACTCACTAAAACATTTAATACGAGAACAGTTTAGCATACGAGTATCGCCTTTGAGTTGATGAATTATGAGGGAGATATTTTGAAAGTGCTGCTTCGCTGGCTCTTGAAGTTTTATTATTCGTAAAATTTGTAAATGAGTTGAGTATTATATTTAATAGGTACTATTGCATTGTTGAGCAGCAAAGTAAGGAAGGATTGAGAAACAATTGTCTCGTAAAGCAACCAATATGGAAGGAAGAAACGATAGACACCGAAAACACGATAATAAAGGATCATGGCTTATCATAATATCGTAGCGTCGTCTTTGTCGTGATACTTATTTTAAAATAAAATCATCACACAATGTTTTTATATAATAATTAATGCACATTAATTTAAATTGTTGTTTAAAAATATGCTGACAACGACGTTCTATGTAAACATCCCCTTTGTTATAAATATCTCGATTATATTCTCGATAATAGACTGTGGATAACAGTACAAAAAGTTAAAAGTATAATAAACTAGCGGTCCGCCCCGGCTTCGCCCGTGGTACATGTTTACGTTTTCTCTACATAAGAACCATCCTCGTACTTCAAGGAATATAATAAAAAAAGAATTATCGAAATCGGTTCAGCCGTTCTCGAGTTATGCGCTTACCAACCATTTACCAACACATTTTGCGATTCATTTTTATATATATAAGAATAGTCCATTTTGTAGTTCTTAAGGGATGATCATGAATTTTGAAATTTCCTGTCGAAAATTATAAATTAACATATTAAGTAATCATATCATAAGCACTTCAGTTTCACTGAAAATTAATAAATTAATAATTAAATTCAAAATATATCCTTTTACTAATGAGAAAGTTTTCACTATCTCTTATATTATTTCCCATAAAACCCAGCAAAGTTAAAATGTAAATATTATCATTCCGTTGCTATTTGGCTTGAAAGTTTCATATTATATCTCGAAGTTTCTACGTTGCTACGTTTGTTGTGCATATTTTATAAAACAATATGCAACCGCGAGAACAATACCTCAGTTTGTGCAAGCACTCACTGCTGTGACAATGCCCGAAGGCGCAATATAACTTACGACTAAGCATCGTTTACTACCCTGCTTTCTTCACATGAAACCATACATCTCTTTTGTAAATAACAGACATTTTAATGTGCGTTATAACTTTTCTTCTGACACAATATCAATAATTATATACATACTGCAATATTTATTGTATTTCAGGTACCTAATTTATCCTCTTCTTAATAGTTGTAGAAAGACTTCATTCGAAGGAGGCTATTTAAGATCGGTTCAAGAAACCATAGGGCATAGTCAATAGAAGAATATTCCTTCTACAACAAACTGACACACGATCGGTGACATTATTTTTATCTACCCTCACTCATATACTACACTCGTATCTAACAACATGCCGGCTTTACTTTCTCCGTTATGCATATGATAATAATAATTTATGAATAACTAGCTTACCGCCCGCGGCTTCGCCCGCATGTTCAAAGAAAAACCCGTTCCCGTAGGATTTCCGGGATAAAACCTATCCTATGTCCTTTCTCGGGTATCAAAATATATCTATACCAAATTTCATTCAAATTGGATCAGTAGTTAAGGCGTGATTGAGTAACAGATAGACAGACAGAGTTACTTTCGCATTTATAATATTATAGTATGGATTATTATTATACTTACTCGTAAGTACACTGAAACTAAAACGTACCTACCTACACGTACAGTATGGCAAGGAAATGCTCTTTAATGTGGAGCCCGGAGGACAAAAACCCAAATAATAAACTACGTAAATACTTACATCTTGTAAAGTAGGTAATAATCATCTAAGTGAATATTAGTGTTTAGTTATTCATACGTTTTCTGAAAACTAATTTATGTCAATATTTACCAGATATACCTACCTACGACTGTGTCACCAATTAGCAAGTAGCTGCTTTATATAAAATGAGACAATTTACTTTGCATGTTGTCAAACATATTCACGTTGTAAGATATGGTAAGTTACGCTTTGCTCTTGTTACTCTCTTTTTTTTACATTATAAATAGCTTTATTCAGTCAGGATTTAAATTTCCTCTCAGTAATTTGTTACACAATCAATTTTTCATACTTATCTAGAACAATGCTCAAATATTTAAATACAGTTGAACCTCGATAACTTAAACCTCGGTAACATAAAAACCTCTGTAATTTCAAAAAATAATGTGTTCCCTTCCCATCAGAGCCCAAAACCTCTTTAACTTAAAATACGCAACCTCTATAACTTAAATAAATAATCTCTGTATTGGCCCTCAGTAACTTCAAGAAATGTTTCCACAACCTCTATAACATAAAATTGTTTGTCAATGAGTCATTTTGAAAGAGTGTCAAAACAAAAGGTTTCGGTATTTATTGCTTGCACGTGTTTACTATGTATTGCTAACGTAAACAATACATAACCTACTGTTTGCTTTATCGAAATTCTTCAAAGCTTTGCGGCGGTTAGCTTTATGACAACGACTTACTTGCATCATAAGATTTGATTGTTGTCCTGGAAACATCACTTTACTTACTGTGTGATAAAACTAGCTTAAAATGAGTCCAAAAAGAAAACTAACATCCCTCACATACGCTTATAAATTAAAAGCTATAGAAGCAGTGAAAATGGATAGAGCCTTGATAACTTAAAACCTCTATAACTTAAAATATTTTGTGTTTCCCTTGGACTTTAACTTATCAAGGTTCTACTGTACTAGTTTATTTAATATGTTTCTTTTATGCATATTTACTTTAAAAGAAAACAACCAACTTATAAAACATTTCTTGCTAATCAGCTCCATGCTCCATTTTTAACCGACTTCAAAAAAAAGGAGGAAGTTATCAATTCGGCCGGTATGTTTTTTATATGTATGTACATCGATTACTACGAGGTTTCTGAACCGATTTACGTAAGGATTTACGTGATTCTTTTTTTGTTTGATGTGGAATAGTGTCGAATTGGTCCCATAAAAATTTTATTCGAATAGGCCCAGTAGTTTTTATTTTATGAGCATGTTTGTCTGATCTCGATGATTTAATTGAAATGTAGCAAGTAACTTTGATTCACTAAAAAGTATTAAATAAAAATAACAACCGACTTCTAAGACGGAAAAGTAAAAAGTAAAAAGGATTTGATATGTAGTAATTAATAATATTAATTACAGGCTACTACATGTAGTAGTAAATAATATGTATATTATTTAGATCTTTTTTTATTTTTTACTTTTCCGTCTTTGAAGTCGGTTGTTTTTTTTTCTAGTTAGTTAATCTTTACCAATTTATTTCCAGAAACCGTGCAACGCCGTCCTTCCAACTCTGCTCATTGTATTATTACTATACAAAGGTAATAATGCATTGGAAAATCAAAATGAATCGCCAGAAAAATCTTTGAAAAATAACACGAATCCACTAGAAAATATATTGTTTTATAATGGACAAAATCTGTCAGAACAGGGTTCGGTTGGACGCAATGGACGAGTGAAACGCCAGTTTTATCCGTACTATGCAGGTAGGTAATTATTGCTAAAATTACCACGCTTCAATAATAAATCAACATTCAACAGTAAATTCAAAAGAGATAAAAAAAGATTGCCGTCAATTAAATTGGCACTAGATCCATTATAACAGGAATTGTTTTGGTATCATTTCTATTCAATTGGGAAAATAAGATCTTGAATTAAAATTTTTATTATTTTTCTAGATTATTATCATCGTCCTCGGCCGCTACCAATCATTTTGGTTGGAGGTGGTTTTACTACCTTTGGAAGAGGTTTAGCTTTCGGCGGTCCAGGCATCGGCAGGTTTGGTGGCAGAGGCTTTGGTGCAAGAGGGTTCGGCGGAAGGGGTTTCGGTGGCTTAGGCGGCCGAGGCATTGGTGGTGGACGGGGTGGTCGAGGATGAACTCGTTGTTAAATAAACAAATTAAATGTCTATTTAAATTATCTTTTCATTTCTACATTCACGTCAAAAAATATTCAAGTATTCTATTTTATAAGCAAAGGTAGGTAGGTACCGACAGTTTAGGCCACGTTTAGGCCAATTATTATTTTTAGCGCAGTAGAGTAGAATAATAATAATTGTTATTTTTGGTATTAACCCAAATAGATAACGAAGTCTTCTTCTAATTCTTCTTGAATAGATAACGAACTGTGCGAATTACAAAGTCGCTATTCATCGTCGGCATTTAACCGTCACGAAGTAAGCAACGAATCAACGGACGGACATAGGTTGTCATAAGGGTTGTCATAAATACTGTCAATCTCGGAGCAATTGTTAATTGCTCCGAGCTGTCAATATTGTCAACAGTCAACTGTCAAGTGTCAATCATGTGTTTAATTAAAGTTTGTGAAGGCGGCCGTGTTCTCAAAAGTTAGTAGCTAACTAATTAAATTTATTTATTTTAACTGAGAAAAGAAAGTTAATACCATACTTTTTACCCATTTTTAAACATTTAAACTCAGTGAGATCTATTAACAGCAACTTTGTTTACAAGAAACTTGCACCCGTAGCCGCAAAGAAAAGTTAAGATAATAATATAACAAAAAACTTGTTCTATTAGCATATCGATGTATTAAATATTTATCATAGTATGTACTTCTATGCATACACGACATTATATTGATATTCAATGTTATGATTGCAACAGAATATAATTATGAGAAGAATTCGTAATTTAAAACTAGTTTATCATTAATGATACATATCATTTTTGGTAAGTTCAGTTATCGAATTAGTGAAACCGGAAAAATTGATCAAGCACCTATTATTTTACGGATTTCGTTTGGCTCTGTGGACTGATATTTTGGAAATGGAAGGTGGATACGATGAAATTATATCTGATAATCCCTTTTTCGTGGAATTTAAAAATGAATACATGGATTTATTTCAACATTGTATAACAGAGTCTTGGATAGTTTGTGTACCGCGCATCGGGAGTTTAAATACTCGTGTTTTTTCTATAGAAGACTTCTGTGCACATGTTTTGGTGCCTAGTGATGAACTTCCTGAGACTCACTATAACACCCTCACTGAAAAGCAGGTTACCGTCGCAAATAAAGTGATTTCACTCGAAGTTACCAAAGGATTACCTCTTCAAAGCCACATTTTATTTGAAGAAACATTCTATACAGAAGACTTTATAAAATACAAAGTTTGGTGTATTGAAACTCCTCTTGAACCTACTTCTAATGTTGGGGACAATGATGTAACTAAAGAATGCCTTTGCTCAATCAATGACTGTATTGACTTACTGTGGACACAAGCTGCTGGTCGTCAAGTTTTGGATCAAATTGAATTAAATGTCCAATTGTTTGTGAAAAAGAACCCATCTTTACCAGTGGCTATTGGCAATCTCAAAGATGCAGTAAGTGAGCTATACACACAATGCCTACAAGTGACCTTACAAAACCGACGCTTAAGAGAGAAATCTAAAGCATCAAAGCATATTTTAGAGAATATTAAGCTAGCTGTTGAATGTTATATGCAACAACTTTTATTTGACTATATATTTAAACCAATATGCACTAGTTGCTCATATGAGGATTCTCATCTCAATAAAAAAATAAGAAATATGTGTGATATTCAACTTAGAGATCTTGATATTAAAAAAGAATTGTACCATGCCGTGCCAAGAGCGAAGCAAATACTTTCTAAAATTGATTCATACAACACGGTACTGGAGAAAGTATTGTGTTTAAAACAAGCATTGAATGCAATTAATAAAAGTGACAGTGCCAATAATGTCGTTCTGTTAACTGCTGATGATTTATTACCAGTTTTTGTATTTCTTTTAATTAAATCTGGATTACCAAACTGGTATAGCCAACTTACTTATATGAAGGAATTTAGGTTCAGCGGGATTGGAAAGGGTGATGGAGACGAAAGTATATTTCTTATTACGACATTAGAAGCTGTCATAGAACACATTCAATCAGGGGCCTTGGCAGGCCCACCAGACCCAGAATCATATTACTATGAAAGCAACCCTTCAGAAGATGGTATGAGCACATGTAATCAAAGGAGAAGCAGTTTAACTGAGTCAATCTCTACTTCTGATACCACAAGTAGAGAAGAGACCCTTGAATATGTTTTTGACCTGATTAAAGCTAATCATACAGAACAAGTGCAATCTTTACTAGAGAAAAACCAAAGGCACTTAAATAATATGCAAGATAATGAAAAGAGTGTTATAAAATTACCATTGAATGAAGATGAGATTGATGATGATGATGACAGTGATCTTGAAATATTCCAAAAATTATGTCATCCTTTGTGTAACTGCAATAAATGCTGTCAGAAACTTTCAAAGAATCTCCTTAAAACATCACCCACGGTCAACTCCCGTGACAGTCATGGTCTGACTCCTCTGCATGTTGCAAGTATACATGGCAAAGCTGCAACTGTTGAAATTCTTATTGAAATGGGAGCCCAAGTGAATGCAACAGATTTAAACGAATGCACGCCACTGCATTATTCGGCTGCAAGAGGGCATCAAAATGCTCTGTTATTGCTACTTCATTCGGGAGCTGATATCAACAAAGCAAATATTGATAAAAATACACCACTACACATGGCAGTAAACAATGGACATTTGAACTGTGTCAAAGCTCTTATCTATTTTGCAGAGCATGGACGAAAACAGATAAATATAAATTGCTGCAATCAGAGTGGGAATACTCCATTGCATATGTCTGCAAAATGGGGATATGAAGGCATCGCTAAGTTACTCATAGAAAATGGTGCAGAGCCATCATTGCATAATCGCAATGGGAAAACTGCATTCGACTTAGCACACAATTTGAAAATATTGCAAGTGTTGAAATCCAGTACACCCAATTTATATGAATACATACACATAACCAGCACAGATATTAAAAAGTTAAGTTTAAAGAATGACAATCCTGTAACCCAAAAGTTACACAACTTGAAAATGAGAAACAGTGACCGTAACAATGCGTCAAAAACAGTGGAAAATCTAAAGAGAATTGAAAGAATCTTGCAAGCTATATCCTATGGTGATATTAAATTAGCATGTTTTTATATGAATATTAATTATGAAAATTATATCAATGCTAAAAGTGAAATGAAAGAATCTCTTTGCCACCCTCTATGTGAATGTTCTAACTGTAAGAAAGTAACGCAATCCACTCTATCAGACTTTGATGTGAACTTTTGTGATTCAAACGGTATAACTGCATTACACTATGCAGCGAGATATGGCCTCGATGAATTATGTAGAATTCTTATTCTGAATAGAGCTGATGTTAACACATGCAACAAAAAAGGGCAAACGCCACTGCACCTGGCCACCTTGCATAATAAAACTATAGCTTTACATTATCTTTTGGACAGTGGCGCTAATATAAATGCAATAGACTTATCTGGAAATACTCCATTACATGACGCCTGCGAAGTGGGAAATATTGGCGCTACTAAAACACTTCTTAGCTTCAGTCCTGACTTATCTATGGTAAACGCCTCTCAGAAAACACCTCTGGATGTGGCTAAAGAAAAAGTCCATTTAACAATCATAGATTTAATAGAAAAGCATTCAAATAAGGCATCAATTTACAAATAAATTATTTTTTATTTACTCATTATATAGCCTTAAAACACGGGAAACTTGAAACAGTGAAGGTTTTATTTTAACTTGTGGCATTTTTCTGCATTCCTTAGTTTAGTACATAATAATATTGTAACACTGTCTAATTTTGCACTTTGTATTGTGTAAACCTAGGTAAAGATATTATGCATATTGAATGAGTTGTTATAATGATTTACTTTGTTTAATATGTAAAATCATAATATTAGAAAATTGTTTAGAATTGGACAAGGGAAGTGTTAGTGTATACTCGAATAATTATTGTTTGCACTTAGCACAATATTTTTTGTATATAATGCCATACTTGACCCACACTTAAATATTGTATGAGACTGATTTTTACTTTATTAATACTTTTCCAGCTAAATTTTCGACCACAATATATTAATTTTATTACAAATAAATGTATTTCTTACTACTAAATAAATCTTTTCATTTTAACCTAATTTCATGATGAATATCAAGAGCTTTACAAATATTGCACATTATTAAAATCGCAATTTTTAGGCCAAGCAGTATAATCTTAAGTACATAATATATTTAAGAATATATTGTTACAATAAATAACAGGTTGATCTTAAAGTTAATACAAATTATAAATTGCAAGAAATGGTTTTTAAGGCTTGCATTGTGCACGTGCAGGTAGAATTCTATTGAAAAAGCTATGTCAATGTAAATGAATACAACACTATCACAAACTGTCATGTTTTCAACAAATTATTTCATTTTCATACCACAATTGAGTATTTGAATTAAATTTTTTTTTTGTGATAAATGGAAAGATTATATATTAGTTTTATAACAAAACTGTTTTTATTTTTATTTTTTTTTGCAATAATTCAAAAGTTATTTCAAAATAAAAATTAGTCTTTGAATCCAGTACCGAAGACACGCCGACAACTCCCGAAGCGTCACCCGAGCGCGTGTGACGTCATAATGTTAGTTTTCACTCATTGCAGTTGATAGAAAATTAAATATAGTTTGAAAAACTAAACAGGATAAAAAGATAAATTCATGAAATTATTGTATTGTTACCGGGTTTTTATAAGTATACAAAATTTAAATTAAATCCGTCGGTTTATAGTGGGTCTAAATCGAATCGAAAGGAGAATTGGTTACATACAAACATGTGTTTTAAGCTGATCCTGGCGATCCTTATCAGGATAAATTTATGATATTATTGTATTGTCATCGGACCTTGATAAGTGTTCAAAATTTGAACAAAATCCGTCGGTTTTAAGTGGGTCAAAATCGAGTCGAAACTTCGAAAGGAGTCGGTTACATACAAACATACAGGTGAAGCTAATAAAAGCGTGTTAATAATAAATACAGTGTTTTGATCTATTTAATTTTGTTGTCATTATTAAATTACATATTAATTATATTAATAATTGTTAATTATATTATTTAAATTTATATTAAAAATGGCGAACCTCAAAAGTTATCGTTTTGTATCATTATGTACGAATACTACGAAGGCAACTCCTGGCAAAAATCGGTGATCATAAATATATCAACATCAAGAATATTATTCGTAACTAACTAACTAATTAGGAACCAACTAACAAATCGTATGTAAACGCTATGTAATAGCTATAACATTATGACGTCACAACTGTGGTGACCAGTCATGGCGCGTTTTTAGTCACGTGATTCTAACTTAAATTTCATCAATTTTTAATTGCTTATAATTAACGGAAAAAAAATTTTTTGTAAGTTATTTGCATTAAATATCAATATTATTAATAATAAAGCTTCAAAATACATAAAAAAAATCAATAATTTTTTTTTATTCAAATACTCAATTGGTCATCCACTATCATTTAACTATTTTGTAAAACTTAAAAACTATTTGTGTACTTAACTTTACAGACTATATTTACACATTAATAAAACTGTACAAAAGGAACAATAAATAAAACTATTGCCTAAGGATAAAGAAAAAAAGCATTTTACACATTTTACATCAATCATCTAAAAGTTCGATATATAGTATTCAAAGAGAATTTAAATTCAGAAATATCATATTTTAACAAACAATCCGAGATTTTATTTTTAATTCTGGATTTCACGATTGGCACATTCTAATACTATCCATACAGGGAAATATTATGCAGAACTTGAAACATCAACATTGTTAAACGAAATTTCTTTTTAAGGCCTTTTGTCTCGAAATACTTCCATCTTGTGCAAAACAATCAAAATTCACGCACGCACGACGAACGCATGACGAGCGGATAATGCGACGTTGCACTTTTTTTATTATTTCTACGCAAGATGCCAGCATTTCTCTTTTAAGCGTCAACTGAAAGTGTACGGCGATGATTTCATACTTATTTCAGAAACAAGACTGTCTTTCGTTTTCTTTTTTATAATCTCGATATAAGTACCTACTATTTATTTTATACCCTCTAACAGAAAGCTGCCTTTTTTTTTCTATTTCATTACCTAACAAAACCTTGTCACTTTTGAAAGTAAATTTGCAAATTATTTCACAGTATTTTAATGTCTTTTATTTCATAATGATTATTTATACATTAAAATTATTTAATAACTGAATCTATTATAAAGCAAACCTTTAAAAAATATATACTTTTTCCAAAAGGAATGTGACTTTGACTAGCTATAATTTCTTTCCCACTGGTATACTAATATCGACTTGTGTAGGAATGTTGTATTGTAGGAGCTTTTAAGGTTTTACATTCCTTTTTATAAATATACTGAATAGAGCTTGAGAGGAAATAAAAAATATATACTTAACCAAAAATAACTTGAACAATTCATTCCCACACGAATAGGCAGAGTACACCCACTTACGCTTTTACCACAAAGGTAATTCACTTTTTGTCATATTGCTTGTTAGAAAAGCATTTTTAAAGTAATATAAATTTGCTTTGACATGATCAATTTGTTATTATCATATAGTTTACATTAATGTTCTAGCGTTTCTAATGATATCAATAAATTAATTTGACTATATTAGTATTGTAATTAGTAATCTTTTAACGCTAATAGTTTTACAATAATGTCTTAAGATCTTATCATTTAGTTATGTATATTAATGTACACAAAGTACTTCTAAGAATACACAATGTGGTCCCTTTTAATTTTAAATCCATTACATGAATACTTTTTACACAAAATTCATCCAAAATCTCATTAAAAATACTATTTAAAAGTCCTGTAATATCCATTCAAATCCACAATTTACAAAGATATAAAATCTATCCACAATTTGTTCTAAGTACATACTTCTAAAATGTGCGCTTACGTAATCAATATCTTAAAACATGAGCAGATACTAAAAATAACAGCCTCGTCTCTTTGTCGATTACTAAACTGAATTTTGAAATAAATATTATTAAATAATTCGAAATAATCTATCATTCACTTAATTAAAAATAGTACTGTATAATATGACTTGTTGGTTAAAACAAGGAAAATATGTGTTTAAAAATCAATAATGTTTATTTTATCGGAATTATTACTCCCTTTTCTACTATACTTACTTTAATAACGTGTACTTCTGAGTTCAATGAGTCTAATATGTAAATTCAATTTAGTTATTGACAAAATCTGGGCCTCTTATCTAACATCTCATTCCTATATTATAGTGAAATGTTTCGTTTCCTAATACAGTTAAATTTTTATTTAACATCTATGAGTTAAAACGCACTGTAGGCAAAAAGCCATTATTTTACTATACACTAGGAATAATAACTACAATTTATGTTTTATTTCACGCGAGGCCAATTTTAGTGTCATATTTTAGATTAACTTTTAACTATAAAAATAAATACTTACATCTACTTACAAATATTTGTGTTTCACTGCGGTGGCAAGCTCCATACGGGCATTTCTTGTTTCTTTTCCTTTTTCTTATAGTATGTGTATCGCTCTCTCGGTCTGACGTCGTTCTGTCTCGTTCTATCTTCACTTCTCCAGTCCACGCTTTTTTTGGGAGAATCCCTTTTGTACCTTTTCTCTGGGTCATTCTCATCGTAGTAGATTTTACTTTTGACGAAGAGTTCGTTAATTGCTAGATCTTCTTCATTGACGTAGTTGTCGTCGTTGAGTTCTGTGACGTCATCCCGGTTGAAGACGAAGGCGTGGGGGAAGTATCCTTGCATGATGTCCTCGTTTCGGAACTGCTGCATTTGTAACCACACGTGGGGTAAAAGGAGTGGGAACCTCCTGAGCCAGTATGTGACGAAACCGTCTGGAACTTTCCCGAGGCTATCTCGCACTTCCGGCTCTAATTCTCTGTAGTGATGTTTCTGTAATCAGACATAAATACAAATATTAAATTTTAAGTTCGCCTTTATTTTTTCCTATAACGTAATATATTATGTCCTACTAATATTATAAATGCGAAATTTGTGAGGATGTGTGTGTGTGTGTGTTTGTTACTCTTTCACGCAAATACTACTGAACCGATTACAATGAAATTTAGCACATATAGAGGATAACTTGGATTAACATATAGGATAGGTTTTATCCCGGAAATCCCACGGGAACGGGAACGGGAAATCTAGTCGTATATAAATTGTAGTTTAACATTTTGATGCTTGAAAAATAATTGTCACTTGAGATACAGATGTCGCTTTTATTACATGTAAAAACTTTTTGTAATTACCAAACTTTAAAATAGATAACTGTCTAATCGACTTCCATGTGCATGAACTCCCCGGCGCAATATACAGCAATCTATATCATATACAGATAAAAATATAGCGATCAAACAAATATTTCCAGACATTGGCCCAAGCTGGCCCACTGACCTTATTCCGTATCGCCCGCAGCAAGTGCGCGACCCGTTCCCCGCGGTACGTGCGCCGCGCCCGCAAATCATTGGCCACTGTTGGACAAACGTGCGCTCGCCAATCTCCTCTGATTACCCTTCTAGCTCCTTTCTCTAGCGGATGGTCGGCTCCCGCGTTACAACTTTCCACGTGGTCACTTACATCCTGAACAAACAAAGATGAAAAGCAATGTCAGAATTACACTAGAAGAAAGGCTATTAAGCTTCGAAAACCATTTAAATGAAGATCTTATAGTACGAGATCCGGCTGCAGGATCAGTGCGTTCATCTGTTTTTTGCTGAAAACCGAATTTTTATGTATATTTATAATTAGGAGAATATATATCGACTAGGTTGCCAGTCAAAATTTGGCCGCAAGCATGTTTAATTAAAATTTTTCTAATCTATTTTTGGGAAAAAAATTCGTTCACTTGTTTTTTGAATAAAATGTAGTCTACATCACGTCAAATGATATAAAAATTTTAAAAAATCACGGTTGCCGCTTTTCACCTGGCCGCAACATCTTGGCAGCCTGGTGCAAACAGGTATGATTTCGATTTATTTTTACGTTCATAACGCACATTTATGAATCATATATCAAATTAAAGCTAATTTTTTTCTATTTATTATCAAATATGGTTGCCTAATTAAATCCGGCCGCAAATAAGGGCGTACTAAGAACCCTGTAGGGTTCTTAGTACGCAATGACAAAAAGAAAAATGATGGTGTGAACGCTGGTACTGGCGGCTTAGTCGCGTGGGCGTTAGTCGAACTCGTCGGAAAATAGCGAAAGTCAAACGATTTGTAACAGTATGGCACTTATTTTTCCTGTAAGTTTGAGGATCAACGAATATAAATACAAAATTTCAAAGATCTAGGTGTTAGAAATCTTCACTTATATAAATTAATAATAAATTTATTTTTCAAGTATGACAGCACTTTTTCCCCCTACTAGAAGTATGGCAAATATAATAATGGTCACATTTTATCAAATACTCTCCAAAAAGCCAAATGCAATACTGGTACAAAAAGATAGGCGAAATAAAAATTTTTTGCAGATTTTCGGCGGTATGGCGACCATTTGGAATCGTCCGAAAAGTATGGCATGGCGATTTTCGTAAATGGCTGCACGACGATGGTTACCTGTGCAAAAGTTAGCTTGGTACAAATGGTTGAATAATTGTTTTTTTTTAATCAACACATTCGCGTCGGTATGGCGGGCTGTAAGTCATACCGGAAAAGTATGGCATGACACTACCGCCTACTTCTTTTTTATGGGCTATCGGTAAATTCTAAAATTTTTGTGTTACAAATCGTTTGACTTTCGCTATTTTTCCGACGAGTTCGACTAACGCCCACGCGTCTAACCCACCGGTACCAGCGTTCACACCATCATTTTTCTTTTTGTCATTGCGTACTAAGACCCCTGTAGAACCGCCATCCTGTTACAAATGACTCGAAATTTTGTGTCAGTATCTCCCGGTCTATGTTGCGACCAGGTGAAAAGCGGCAACCGTGATTTTTTAGAATTTTTATATCATTTGACGTGATGTAGACTACATTTTATTCAAAAAACAAGTGAACGAATTTTTTTCCCAAAAATCGATTAGAAAAATTTTAATTAAACATGCTTGCGGCCAAATTTTGACTGGCAACCTAGTCGATATATATTCTCCTAATTATAAATATACATAAAAATTCGGTTTTCAGCAAAAAACCGATGAACGCACTGATCCTGCAGTGGGATCTTAGACTATTAGACTTGAATGAAAGATAGCCCAAGTATAAAAATACTATAGCATAACAATTTCTTGAATAATTGTGGTTAGATTCTTTTGTTTTACATTGCTAGGTCACAATCTGAACCAGAATACTAAAAAAATACTTCAACTACTAGATATCACTTTCAAAACTCACCTGTAAGAAATTAAGTATACTCTGCTTGCCCCAAAATATGGGATACCTAAGTACAGTTTCACAAGGCGGCCTCGCACTTGCTTTAGTAGAGATCATTGATCTGATCAAAATCTTTGTTAATAACACCTCTTCTTCTGGTAACACTTTGCTGAAAAATAAAATAAATAATAAAAGATAGTTCAATTCATATGATAAATATACAAATAAAAAAATACTTACTCTAAATAATCTAAATTGTACTCTCCAGTGATAATATTTGCCTGCCGTCTCAATACATCACCGAAAGGATGCTGGCCTCTAGAAAGCACGTAATAAAACACGCAACCCAATGAGAACATATCCACGGATGTTGTCTGAAACAATTATTTCAATGATAAGTATAAAATAATCTTGCTAAAATATCTTTGAAACACAGTAATGTATAAACACAGTATTTAAACATAACTTCACATTTATTGAATTTGATATGTTGGTTTTATGGCATTCAAATGCTATAAAAATATATGCAAATTTAAAAATTTATATTCACATTTAATTTTTGCGAAAAATAAATGTATCAATGCACATGCCTACAGAGAAAAAATGACCGAGTGGAGTTGCATAAAACATTCATTGAAAATAACACCCTATTCTAAGGCAATATGTTCAAAATACATTTTTTTTTCGTTTAATAGAAAACTCTGCCTAATACACGTGTAGGCAGAGTTTTGCTATAGATAATTTTAGAGTGTGATCTGAGTTTAGTTGTTTATTCTACCTTATAAATTCTCAATTAACTCACCGTTCTTTCCCCATTAATCATCTCAGGAGCAATCCAGCCATCAGTACCAGTGACTCCAGATCTTCTTGAGAAGCTCACTCGACCAATATTGAGTTTTTTGGATAAACCGAAGTCGGATATCATAGCCCGGACCTCGCCCGTACCAGATGGCATCGATAGCAACACGTTGTGCGGTTTTATGTCTCTATGAACTGGAAAGGTTTTGTTGGGAATTAATTATTTTGTAGGTGAACAATACTTGTTACTGTTAGTACTATTCCACTAATAACATTAATGCGAAAATTTGTAAGAATGTTTGAGTTACTATTTCTTGATAGATTTTTTATAATTTGTAGTCTGGATTAGCACATAGATTATATTTTTTTTACTTTCAACTTTATTCTTGAATATCTTATAACTTTTACTGTGATATTATACTAAATACACGATTTTGATGAAAATGTCTCAGTCTAGAAGTACGTAGAATGCTGGGCAACAATATATAAAATTACAGGGGTTAATAGGATACATTGTAATTGCGGTTCAGAAAAATATGATAGTTCTTTTTTTATTTTTACTAAGAAAACAATAGACAGGATTAAATACTAAGGAAAAAATTATTAGTTATACTAACCTATATCCATAGAATGTAAATGAGACAATCCTAAAGCGGCCTGCCGCAAAACCTCAACAGCATCAATTTTACATTCGAAATTCAATTTATTTTCAACATAATCTTGTAACGTCGCTGAACAGAGTTCCAAAGCTATATACCTATGGAAACAAGTTTTTACTGTTTATTATCATACCATTTTACTAAAAAATTCGAAACATTCACACCAAACCTTTCTAATAATGTTTGTTTGATTAGTAAGAAAGAAGACAAATGATTTCAGTGAATTTTCATCAAAAAATTTAAAAAACATATGTATAAGTATTTAAAAAAAGTACATTGAAGCCAAATATAGTATCACCTCTAAATACCTGCTATAATAATAACATTTTTTAATCACTATCTACACTAACACACTAAAAAAAAAGCAAAATCTCACCTAAACTGTTTATCCCGTTCCGTACAATAGTACCGTACTACATGCGCATGCGCATCCGACTCACGCAACAACGCCACCTCGCGGTCCGCGAACGTGAAACATTCTGGTAGCAAACGTTTCACGGCCACTGCTCGTTTGTCGAATGTACCTCTGAAAATATTAATAAAATATATTAAAATTTGACATTTGTAATAGTTGGTAATAAATTGGTTAAACTTTAAAATTAACAGACTACAATTATTTTTTTTTAAATAATATTAACTCTGAGTTGAATCTGCTACACGATAATAAATTTTGTTTTGTCAAAATTATTCGGTGATCCTTTTCAAATTTACTTGTTATCAAATTAAAATGTAAATGTTTAAAAAGTTAACTATCATCTAAGTTAAAAACAAATAGCTTCTCAAAAATTGTCTGCACATATGAAAAATAAACTAAAACACACTCGCTATAGAACTTACCTATACACAAAAGTGCCCTCACACCCCTTGCCCAATATCTGATCCGTATAGAAGCTAATCTTGCCTATTTGCACTTCCCCATCTCCCAACTCGACCAGTTGGCCCGTCACCTCACCCTGGGATGAGGTGGATGCTGTGGAACTTCGAGATCCACCTTGCGAGAGTTGTTGGAATTCGCGAGCCTAGAAAACAATTTAAATTAAGAATAAACTTCGAGATAAATAAATACATATACATATACAACAAAAGCAGCATGGCAAAAAGAATGAGACGACGCAAATGTTTAAAGCTTTGAACAGTTTGGAAGTTCAAAAAATATGCTACGAATGAAAAGAAGAAAAGAATGTCTGTTAAAAAACGTTGTAAGTATATTAAACTTTTCGCACATAACGGTGAAGATCATGTAATTAGAAGGTTTGAATTTAAATTCAAAGCGTAGATCAAATCTACAGAACTACTTTGAAGTATGTATTACGTATTTGTTATTTAATACGCGCGATCGGGCTTGTGAATCACAACCAAAATATTAAATTTATAGCATTTTATAGCATAGCACTCGTTTCAGTTAAAATAATTTTTTTCTCATGCATAAGCAAAAATTCAAATATGTAGTCTCCAATTTCTATTGACACAAGACATTATACATTCAAATCTTTTTAAACCTATCCTGACTGTCCTGTACTTTCAATTCGATATACCTACATATACCAATAAATATCATAATATATAATTGGTTCAATCTCCTATCAATATATTTACAACTGTCTGCTAATCTGCTTGTATTATCACATTTATACCAACCAATTGTGCAATCAAAGGAATGTAAACACGCACACACGACGGAGATAATAATGTGTAAAATACCGTAGATAATTGGCGTACATACAGAATTGTATTCTTTACATGTGCTGATACGATACATCTGTTATCGATCATTTGAAGATAATTATTATTAATTTAAACCGGAAAAAATATAAAAAGAAGTATTTTGGATATTTTATGACGTAGTAAGAATATATAAAAAAAATATTCAGATGTGCTAGTGTATTTATCGAAAACACCTAAATATTAAACTTACAGCAAATACAAATAACTCTATGATAATATTCATGGATTCCTGAGGTTAATTTGCGATAAAGGCAAAATCCGTATTGATGACGTCATATTTCAGGCCTTTTAAATTATTGTTTATTTATTCTACTGTTCATATAATTTTACTGTAATATTTAACTTTACTTCGCAAATATTAAATAAAATCTTTAAAAAGCATAACTATCCAAAAATATTCAAACAAGTGAAAATTCAATAATAAGAAATTTAAAAAGTGAAAATAAATGATGCAACATACCTGCAGCCGTAAATACCAGAACATAGTGACGACCAATCCCATCAGAACAATAAGCGCGACTTTGAGAGCTTTATTTTCCTGCTGATTGATCCAAATCTGCAACTGTTTGTACCAGAAATCCGGCCTCAAACTGAAGTCCGTAAACAAATCTTCTGTTTGCACCGACACTGATATCGAATTAGACTTCAAGTTTGTTTCGTTTTCATCTTTATCCGCGTCTGTTCTTACTTCCCCATTGATTAGTTTAACTGCATTTCTTATTGGCAGTTTGTTTAGATTGGAATTTGGCAGTTGTGGCATCCATGAAGTTGTTAGTTCTGGCACTTTATAATGCCCCAGTAATAAGTATGGTGGAGTTACGTGTAGATTTATATCATTAAGTTGATAGTGGACATTTTTAAACGGTTCGTAGACCGGTTTTTCTGAAGTAGATTCAGTTTCAGTGACTGGTCCTTCGAGGAGTAATGGTTGAGTGTAGCCAGTTGATATTGTTACTGTGTTTTTGTCTACTAAGGAAGATAGCGCATATAGACCATGGTTATGCTCCCCGATGTATAATGTAGGACTGAAAGTCAAAACATGTTGGTAAATGGAGTATATAATGAAGAGAATAGTTATTACTTTTTGTTGGTTTCAGTATCTAATAATCGATACCTAACGAATAAATAAAATCGTTTGGAAAAAAACATACTCAAATGACGAGTACCTTACATACTCAAATTACGAGTAGAAAAATCGATTCAAATCGAAATCCTTAAAAATATAATTATTTTTGAAATAAACTTTTATTATTATATTGGAAAAAAATAAACTGTTCTATATTTAACATTTTATTTGTTCGTACAAAATTATAAATCATGTTTTTACAGCGATAGGGATCGTATATCATTCAGTCATGGTATGTTTGAAATAATTACAGCGTTATATCGCGTCGGTTCAATTACATGTCACACCAAGGTGAAAGATACTCACTGTGGGTATATAAAATATTTATAAATGCATATCGGAATCGATATTTTACACATTGTATATAGTATAATGCAATTACTACTACAACTTTGGAACAACTAAAAACAATCTAAATTGGGCTTGAATTGGGTTCTAGATCTTTCACTGCACACAAATTTAAAGATAATGCAAAATCCAATGCAGAAATTGATGTATTAGGTAGGTATAGCATGATGTTATTTTAGAAATAGCTTTAACTAATATTTTTCTCAAATATACAATCTATAATCGTTATCATTCTTCCTAGAAAATGTATGTGTCATAATCAGTATTAATTATTAAAAAGAAAATATCGAAACGATATCTCATAGTTAGGATTACCGATTACCTACATCGATAAAAACGTCGTACAAGCAAAACTATACTTACTATAACTCAATATTAGAGTTCTTTATCCCTTGGCCGTTCCTCAGTGTAGTAGCGTCTTCCATGATATGATCCATAGTATCATCTCCAATGGAATTAAAGGGTACAGATATAAGTCCATCTCTATCCAGTAAATAGGCAGCTATCACAGGCGTTTCGAAGTTATGTGACCACACCAAGTCCCCGGTTTTACGGTTAAAAGACATTACCCGCCCATTTGATGTTGATGTGAAGTGTATTATACCTATAAAGTTATAACTTATTCACAAATCGATTTGAATTCATTTTTTATCGTCTAATACGACCTGACTAATGGGCTCTTATTGATCAAGTCATTTCTAACAAAGTTGTTTTATTTTTCATCAGGATCGTAGTCTGCATATTAAATGCTAATTTCTCTAATGGTCGTTAAGCCTTTGTTATTTATCGTTTATACAACAAGAATAGATTTTAATAGTGGCAATCATATTAGGCATCGACCGGAATCAATCATTTTATAATCCAACGTGCATTTACCTCAACATTTAAAGTAATCAGTCAAATTGAGATCTAACTGTCTTAATTAGCGTGGTTATTTGTATCAATTTATTTTGAGTATCATTTAAATAATTCTGCTGTAACTAACGGTTTCGTATTAAAATATTTCGTAATGGAACGTTACTCTAAACTGTTTAAGAGTAACGTTCCATTACACTGGGCTTAGCTAGTGTTGCAAGCTATGCCCCGCGGTTTTACCCGCAGTGCTCCGCTCCTGTTGGTCTTAGCGTGATGATATAGCCTATAGAGCTTCCTCGATAAATGGGCTATCTAAAACCGAAAGAATTTTTCAAATCGGACCAGTAAGTTCCTGAGATTAGCGCGTTCAAACAAACAAACACACTTAAGCTCAACTTTATGATATTAGGATATTGTTCCATTGCGATGTTAAATTCTACGAAATAATCTAAAAAAGTTTTATTTACCAAAACGCAAAACAAAAATTGATTAAAAACAAAACTAGGTATACACAACTGCATAGCATGTGACATAACGTATGAAAATTAACTGCTTCGCCGTATCGTTTCTGATAAGCGCGCATAAGCTATACGAGTGATAACTACATAAATTGAAATACTGTAATTATAAACTACATGTCTGTTCTGTATCACATTCGATAATATATGGTGGGCCAAAATTTCCGTGCGAGTATACTTTTAATTAGCTAATAAGCTATAAAATTATATATACTATTATGTTCTTTTCCCGTTCATTATACTAGTATAACATGATTTGCATCCCTATTTCGGCTAATGTGTTGATTCTTAATGTAAATTTTGTAAACTTTTGTACGTACACATTATGCAAATAAAGAATTATTTATTTATTGATAATTATACATATATATCAAATTGAATAGGATAGCAGTATTTCCTATAATTTCCAAAACTTTTGCGTAGTGATACATCTACAAAAGCCAAGTAACACAACTGGAAAATCCTATATTCAAACATAAACAAACATTTATCAACGTTCAAAACGAGTGACCCATTAATAATCATATCGGAGATAACATAGGTACATTTACACCTATTTAATAAGACTTACCATAATCATTCAGCATCTCTTTTCCCATATCATGGGAAGTATAATCGAAAAATGTGACATTCCATTTGTGGTTTTCATTCTTTGAATCGTGCATGAGAATATTATATTCTGTGCGAGCGACGTACACGCTGCGTTTCTTGTCCAGATCGCAAGTGTCCTCTACGTCCTCGTCTTTAAAGATTTTCGACTTATCGAATCCTGTTTGAAGATGTGTGATTAAAATAATCAATGTTTACAAACAAAACACACCTAATAAGCGTAATAAAGTTGCAGAATTAGTGTTTGTTGAAAATATGACGCTGCCAAAGCGCCTGTTAAAGTTTAAATAAAAATCCTTGAATAGGAACCAAAGAATAAGTAATCATATTTTACACTAAACATATGTGATAATGGTTTCAATTTTAAAGTACACTACAATATATAAGACGTAACTAACTACGCGAAAGATAGCATTTAAATAAAATAAACTTTTGGCACAGTTTTTGGCCTTTTGGGGAATTCCAATTCATCTTATACTGATATATTAATTTGTTTACTACATAAGTTACTCACGATTTATCTCAGGAAATTATAAAAAATATAAATTCTATAAAGGTTTACGATTACTGCTATTGGCGTATTAGAACACCCATAAGACCCGCATATAACTAAAAGAGAAACTGGATAGGTATTATACATTAGTCTTTACCTGAAATATGTTCCCTCGAACCAGTCAAGGGATCCAACATGAACCACGTGTCACTTTTCTTTCCTGTATACAAAATGCCATCTGTGGATCGGCAGGGAGCATTCGCCACTAACTCTGGGATCGTAAAGGGCAACTTCTTCAGCATTTGCTTATCCCCCCTAGGTCCATACATATACAGGGAGCCATGTCGAGGATCAGGCAAAAATTGGGGCATTAAATTAGCATGTTGATTCGGAACTTTCACCGCAGGCTCTAAAAATAAAGATAATGTTATAAAAAAAAACGACCCACTATCATACAATTTATATTTTTTGTGAACTTTTTGTCGCTTTTTTTTTGTTTCCGTGATAGTAAATTAATTAGAATTTTGATGGGAAAATACAATTATTTAGAAAGAAGTAATAACGTTGACATAATTTGATAGTTTTAATTAAATATTTTGTTTCTTACGGGCTTCACAATTAGGTCAGTAAAAATCGATTTAAACGATATTTTTATCTACTTAGTGACTTGGTTTTTTTCATTTTATTTCATCGGAAATAAATTAATTATATGCATCGAGTTTGTTCTATGTAGTATGCCTTATTTTAATTATTATCATTTCATGATATTATTGTTATTGAATTTTTATTCGAGGTAAGATTTTGTAATAAAACTGAAAGGACTTTGGAAAATTACTTCCTTGATTATTATGATTTCATCAGATAATTTTTAACATACCATCCTACACCGTATTTATTCGCTCACATATTTTTTACGCAGTTACTGTCACTTTTGAAAACCAGTTTAATGAAACAATATTTGTTATGCAAGGTCATGGTTGGTGGCTCCATTGTTTATAAAATAATTAAAATAGGTATCTATCTATAAAACTTAATAAAATATATTGTACATCGTACAATGCCATTACAATGCACATCCTTTAAATCCATACATATAATTATTTAATGTTTAAAAAGTATATTCATGTGTTCGCCGTCACGCCCACGCATTATTTTTGGAATATTTTCCTGCAACAGCCTGCAACTACCTATAGTGACTATAGGAATAGAAGGACTATAGTATATATAGTAAGTTATCGGAAATGCATCAAAGACAGACAGACAAAGCAATTCCTCTTTGGTTAATTTTATAAAAAATTCAAATAATTCATTTAGAGTTGTTAAAAAAATATTGAAACCTTCCGCGTCATAGTAATGAGCCGCACGCATAAATCGATTAACCATAAATGCTTGTTTTAATCACACAACTATGTAATACGCTTTATCTGAATCTGTTTACATGTAATAAAAATATCATTTTAAAAATAAATTTCTCTTTTTATCCAGATTGTTCGACGGTAATGCTGTTTCGATAGGCCGTAAACCCGTAACCAAATGCTTAATGCGCTTGATAACGAGACAAGCTGATAAACCAAACTAGGTGTTAAAAGATACTCTATCAATGTGATTAATATTTGGCCTGACATTTTTTTAATATAAAACAAACGGCACATGCAATGCCATGTGCAGACTGCAGCGTGTTTGATTCAAATGCAAATTAGTTTGTAGAAGGTTATTTATAAAATATCATGTCGTAGGATCAATGTATAGTTAATGTCGTAAATATATTTTATGATAATTATACAGACAAAATGTTATATGGATGCACAAAACAATGTAGTATTTTATTGATAGACTAAATATTTCAAGTATATACGTAGATGAGTGCTGTTAACGTGAATTGCATAGTTTCAATAATAAAAAAACTTATGTTAAAAGATCTACATTTATGTAAATTTAGTCCTGCGCTATATATTAATTTTCGATATAGGAAATAAAGTTTAATCTTACGCAATTAATTTGATATTCACAACACAAAATCACAACATTTTATATTTTCTATATAACACTTTAATATCAAATCGAAATAAAGTTTAAATTTGAATGCAATTTCAATAAATTGTTATTATAAACAAGCGGTCCACTCCAGCTTCACCTGTGATACATGTTTATGTTTTCTATAAGAACCATCCTCGTACTTAGGAATATTATAAAAAGAGAATAAACAAAATTAGTTATGTAAGATTTAGTAACAAATTTAGCGTTTCATTTTTATATTTAAATAAAATCTAAAATTTATTTTTGTGTCTGGATATGGTGTGGATGCTAGACATTTACTTGTTACCATTGTGAAATATCACATTCCCATAGGAATTTTGTTTCCCTACGCAGGCGAAGCTACAGAAAGCTACCTATAGTATAAAATACTCATTCAAGGTTTTAAGCATATTCTAATGGCATTATTTATTCAGAGCAATAAAAAATAAAATAATTAAGAAAAGAACTAACATAAAAATGTGTTATTATAGAAACCATTTATCTTTTAAGACAAGATTATATTTTTTATCAATTAATTACTACTAGAATGGAAGTGGGTCTTTCCTTATAAAAACTCAATAATAGATAACTGGGTTAATTTATTTATTGGATATTGATTAGAAAGAGGTTATTTTATTTAATTGTATCCATCTTCTATAAAATAATACTGAAATAATAACTACATTGTGAAAATATATATCTGTTTCTGTTAATAATGCATATTGAAACTTTTTTAGCAGAAAAATTTAATAATATTAAATTTATTGCTTGCCTTTAAGTACAATAACTAATTACAATTATTTCCAAACATACCAATCATATTTCTCACACATTGCATCACTTGCTTCAAGTTTTTGCAGTTTCAGTAAATGCCCCTGACGAAATTTAACAAATGTAATTACCGTCTTTAAGTTTCCAAATTATATTTCCAGATAGAGGTTCGACAGCCACCATGCCGCCTCCCAATGTCGCAAAAAGCAAAGGCCGGTCATCAAGAGCCCTTGATATTTCTGTACTTTCCTGTGAAGTATTATATTTAGTTACATGTACGTTGCACTACACACACTGTTTATTTCATTCATTGTTATTATAACTGCCTCTCACCTTATTATTTTTCACAATAGGCTCATGTCCGTATGAACCAAATAAAAATAACACCACTAACAAAAACTTCATTTTAGCGTATAGCTATTCGTCCATTGCGCCAATTTAAATAATTTATTATTCAAATTTTATAGAAACAAACATAAGCATGCTCTAAAAAAACAAAGCAAGGAATAATCGCGAAATTCGTCTCTCGGTGTTGTGAACATACGTGAACATACGATTTAATGACAATGACAATAATTGACAAATGACAATTCATATTGACAAATGACAAAGCATTGACATTTGATTGGAGCGTAGTATTTATTATTTCTTATTACCTCTATTCATGCAAACGTCTCGAAATTAAGTAATAACATAGCGTGTGTGTGGTGGTTATTTTTAAATGTAAATGTTCGTTTTAATATTGAATAATAACCATCGATTATTGTTAACTCATAACTGCCGTTCCTCTATGGTTAATTAACCAAGGACTAAATGTCATTACTGACATTTTCAAACCCACATTATTTGTCACGTCAGTGTCACTTATCATTTATCAATGATTGTATTGGTGATTGTGAGTTCTGAGACGGTCGTTGATAAACCGCTGAAGTAGAAAATTACATTAATTTAGTTATTTAATTAAATATTGATAAAATAAATACGTTTTTAAAGTGGGCTATGTAGTGTTTGTTGTTTAGTTTTAATTATGGAGGTTTCAGGCTCGGGTAAGGGTTGAAATATGTTACGATATCAAAATTTACATTACATACTAATTATATTTCACAAACAACAATCGAGATCACATATTTGTTTTCGTTTGTACGAGAAAATGGATAAAATCTTAGTAGCTGTTATGTATTATAACATTCTCCATTGTTTCTTTGGCAACTAACACGAAAACAAACTTGGATAGAGCTTGAGAAAAGTTTATTTCACCAAATTTCTTTGTGCGTAACTTCTTTGTTTATAGATACGCATATAAAATTTTATGTTTTCCACGCAACTAAAAAATAGAGGTATAAAAAATGATACTAATAATATAATCATACAATACATATTATTAAATATATATTTTTAGGGAAATCCCCGAATCCTGGTATGTCATTTAGATACAATGCAAATAATGAAGCATTAGAAGAATTATTTCAATCTTGTGATGATGACGCCGCTGTGCCACCGAGTGAGCCGGCAGTCAAGAGTGAGACTGCTAGCCCGAAAAAAACGGAAAAAACGTCATCCATCATAGACAAATATTTCAAATCTATGAGATCTGAAAAATCTGAAAAAGTAGAAGATGTAAAGACAGATGTTAAACCACCTGAGGAAAATAAGAGTCCTACACCCAAAGAGATATCATCCTCTCCAATGAAAGAGTATTTAAACCGACTCGGTAAAAGAAGTACATCAGAGAGTTCTGATATTAAGGAGCCAAATGAGACTTGGAAAATATTCCACGATTTTAAATTTAAAATCGCCCAAGCTGTTGAGGATATGAAAACTCGATCTGTTGAAGGTACTTTTAAGTTTCTAATAAGAATTATAATGGAAATATTGATCATACACTGTTTTCTTAATTATTCGAACTTTACTATGCTTAACTAAACTTAAATAAATATGTACATAGAATGATTCAAATATTTTCAGTATCTAATTTTATACTATCGTAAATTAAAAATTATCATAATGTGTCAAGTTTCTATTTCTGCAATAAAACATAATACATAAAAATTATCATGCTATTGTTGTGATTTACATAAAACAATATTAAAATTATCATTATCATGATAAATGTGAAAAAGTGGTTATTAAAAAAAAATATTTTTGTTAGAAACAAAGGAAAAAACATTACCAAGGGAAAACTCAATATCTGATTCGGAGGAAAATTCAGCAATTAAAGATATAGACCAGCAGAGTGTGGGCGATACTGATAATCAGGTAACAGTACAAATACTTATTTATAAAATTATTCAGATGTTTTAATCATTATTGTTGTAGTACATAGATAAAAAAATGAACTACATATTTTAAGGATTATTCATGCAAAAAATTGCTCATTTTTGGCAATAGCTCTTTACAATCTTTATGTAATCAATTTGATATGAATTATTTAAGAGTAAGGTATGGATCTTCATTTATTTTTGAATAGACATATCATATTGTTAATATTATGTTAACAGGTATCATCACTAGATAGTAGTATACAAAACTTATCAGAAATGACTCAACCAATAACTGCCAAGGCTATTGAAAAAGAAATTCGCGAGACTAACACGAAAAACCATTCGGATTCAAGTGACGACACACAGAAAAACTTAAGTATGTTCTTTTTTCATCTTTGTTTTGTATTTATTTTTATCTTTTCATATCTCAGTGGCAAAATATCTAATTTTGGATATGTTTTCTTAAAATAATTATTATCTCTACATATATTAATAATGCAAATCTTTTGTGTTTGTATGTATAGCGAAATTAAAAACTACCCTCATAATAATATAGAATCTGAAATTAATTTCTTCTATTTTTCCGAGTTGACCACACTTAATAAAAAATTTCCGTATTAAGCATCTCCACACTATCCTTACACATATTATTTTCAACTATTGATAGTCACTTTATTTTAGGGTTAAGTGAGACAGACGTATCGAAAGACATTTTAAACGACAGCAGTCTGGAAGTAGAGTCTGGTATAGAAGCTCTCGAAGACACGATAGATGCGTTTGGCGACGTTAACCCTCTCGATAATTTATACCAAAACAATGGGACAGAAATACGAGCCAACCCTCCGACACCTGTTACCACACCAGCCAATTTTGGCCTCCCGCCAAGCAAAAGCAACTTAATAAAGAGTGAATTGCAGAAAAAAACTAAGAGCACTTTCTTCAGCTATACAATGTATTTCCTGACAATATTCCTGATATTGAACTACTTTTTGTTCCCGAATGCCAATATTTGGAACGGTTTCTTGCTGGGCATATGGGTTTTCTATTTCGTCAGCAATGTGAAACAGTGGTTCTTAGATAATTACTTTAGCGAGTGGGAGCCGAAAGGGAGCAGCTTTTTTCAATTGAAACGTACGAGCATACAGCCGTTGGCCTATACCATTCCGTCGATCAAAGAACACACTCCATTGAAGAAATATGAGGTATGAATTTTACTTTTTTAAAAGTGTTTTGTTTTTCAGTAATGCGCAATTTTTTTTTCTTGCGAAGATACTAAATGTCTCTAATGTTAAAAGTAAATTATAGAAACTACTATTCTTTGTGTTTTTCTATCCAATCTTACACATAAATCAGTAAATCTTTATCTTGAAGAACTCGTAGTACTTATTAATCCTCAATGTTAAATAAATTATGCAATTTAATAAGATATACGCTACAAGAGTAAGAAAAACAAAGTTCGTATAATTACATTTATTATAAAGACAATACTGTGCAAATGTTTCATACAAACAGTTCATCTTATAAAACACGTACCTACTGGTAAAATTAACGACATAGATAATAAAATATAATTAGATAACATATACCTTTTACGTAAATAAATGTTTAATGACGAATGTACAATGAATCACATATAAAACATTAAAGAAAATTCATCGCTATACTATGAGCATAGAATTAAATTTGTTTGAAATCCTTTAAAATAATTTACTTGTCCACAGGGTTGGATAAATCACTACAGATTTCCAGATTACGACCCTTACACCTACCACATAAATAAAACAACGACTGCCTTTATGAAACTAGAGGGTAAGTTAATTTTAAATTGTATTGTGCACGTTCTCGTATTTTTTTAGGCATTAAAGTTGTAAAAAAATATAAGATTAAGGGGAAAGGTCCTTTAAAACCTTCAGGTTTAGATAGTTGGTATAATAATAATAAACGAACATAGTGTCGTTACAACTAATACGGTCAAACCTAACAACAAACCACATATTATGGATAATATTACCACTCTGTATAATTAATGACCCAATACATATTATATAGGCATTATAGGACTACCTACTAGATTTCAAAATATGTTACACGCATATAAATGACGCCTGACGGGAAATTATTGGGAATCTCAAACATCTTCACACTGGAAATAGAATATATTCTGGATAGTGTCAAACCCTTTAAAGGAGTGTTTCTTCTTTTACTAACCAGGCTCGTTTTCATATAAACCATTATTGGCCTCGTTTTCATATAAATAAAAGGTTACTTATAAACATTCGGTAATAGTGCGGATGATATTGGCTGCCATATATCTGCTTTCTTTCCTTCATGACGATCAAAAATGCTGATACTACTTCCCTATCCAAAACTGGTTCTTTTAAAACGTAATCCCGTTTTCTTATTAGTTTTCGAAACCCTAAAATGATAGGATTATACGATAGCTTATAAGTTTCGTGTTGTTTACACATCAGACGTGAATACCCTCATAGTACGCACCGACTTGCGGTTTGTCATGTTTTAAAGCTTATTACGTGTGACAAGGGTTCTTTATTTCTTAAAGTAAAACTATAAATAGAACAACATGGAACGACCTTATAATATATACGGTTATTTGAATACGCGACTAATAATTTAATACTTATGCTAATTACGTTTAAGTGGGTATAATACTGTCGGCCTAACTACGACAAATACTAGACTAATAGAGCGGTATAATAAAATGTATTGTAACTAATATTATTTATCATATTTTTTACAATTCATGCTAGGATTTACTAAGAATCATGTTAATGAGCTGTTTCATTGTTTCGGATCATTAATAGGTTCGCCTACATTCTTATGTAATTGTTTTTAATCTCATTTTCTCCGTTGAAATGTGCCTTTGTTTCTCAGTTAAAATGTAGACCTTTTACTTTAAGTATAGCTTTCACTACAAAGTTAAGCTAGATTTTGCTAGAGCAAATTTTGTCGTGTCTAAATTGAAACCGCTGATAATAATTTGATACCGAGAATCGAGATAGCGATCGATTATCGTTGGGTTGTGAGATAGAATTTCTGTTTCATTTAACGTTAATCTATGTTAGGCCCATTTAATAAATTTCACATAGTATTTATGGCATACCTATTGATTTCATTTACATAAACCTTTTGTATGTGCTTTTAAGTTATTCCTATAAGATAGAACAAAATGATAACTAAAACATGATATCTATAGGGCTATAAATAGCACTCGACATTATTTTCCTTGCATTTGAATATAGGTAATATAATATTTTTCAATGCTTCATTCAAATTGGCAATATTGCTCAAATACCCGCTTATCGTATGCGGGTAGGCACGCCAAAATGGAAGTAATATTTATGCCGTATGCGTTCCCAATTACAAATGTATAATTTCCTAATGCACAAACATAAATTGATTGTCTCCTTTGTACAGTGGTTAAAGTGTGGTCCTGGGTTCGATTCCCGGTGGGGATGAACGAAAAAATATGTCTCGATCTGGCAGGACACAAATGGCTGATCACCTGCTTGACCTTAAAGAAATTCGATCAATGAAACAGATGTATGCATAATGCGTAAGCCCCATACCCCACTAGGGGAAACGGGACTTCACATATAAACATTAATTAACAGAATATGTATAACTTTTGCGACTATTTAAGGCGTGTGGGCTTTAATGCATATATTATAATATGTCATAGAGCTATTTATTTTAATATGGAAATAAAGTTCGGGTTACACGTCTTTGTCGTCCAACCTTGCGGACTTCGCTTAAGCATTTTAATTGGTATTAACGGTATATGAGTATTGATTGTGCAATCAAGAGTGGAGTTTTAAATATTGCCTATATAAATGTGTTTATTTCTATTTTAGGTTGCAATTTAAGGATATCATACACACGAACAAAAATAGCGAAAAGAGCGCTATGGGACGAAAAAATCGATAAAGTTAATTTCTATCAGCACAGATTGTATAATCTGACAGGATCAAGAGTCATATTGCTGCCAAAAGGACTCGTGAAGCGACGGTAAGTTTTGTAAAAGATCTTATTAAATCATGAACTGGATTGAGCGAATGATAGAAGAGATACATATTTGAATAATTTTTCACATAAAGATTATTTCTGTTTTAATCAGATTATTAAAATGCCAACTAAATGATAGGAAACTGAGTCTAGTGCAGTTATCTATTGATCTTTTTTATTTTTAAGAAAACTCGTTTGAATTTATCATCTCACGTCTTGACGTTCAATTTGAGAGACTCTACCTTAGCCAATTTTTTACAAATTTGATTAGAAAACCTTATAAGACTGTTATATTCACAGAGAAATTCTTCGTTCTAAATACCTATATATATTGTACACCGGAACATACAATATTGTGTAAATATAACTGCATATTCCTGTCTAAAGTCCTTGACTTAAGTACAGACTAGAGTTTGGCCTCTTAACTACCATTCACGTCACATACTTAATGTTCATCTAAGTGAGAATTAAGTGTAACGACGTCGTAAATAATTATTCATTATCATATCTATTGATAAGCTCCTCAGCCCTATAAAAACCTGTTTTTGGTATGTTTCCTTGTGATAAAATTCGTGAGATGTTTCTTTACAACTGTAATTAATTAGAAATGTCATTTACTTGATGGATTGTCTTGTTGATTTTATAAATCTTTGTTATAATTGACCAATAAAAAGTACATAATGCCTTCTCAAGCTTATTCTACTGCCAATATTCAAATAAATTCTCGTATAAAAATAGTGCAGTATTCATTGAGTAAATACATACATCTTTAAACCTCTTGACCTAACTATCAACATTCAACAAGCATGTCAATTTCATTCGCGAGAAGCTGCCAATAGTTCATTGAGAAAAAATATGCCTCATCTCGTTAAATGCCATTCGTTCCCAACCACACAAAAGATACGCCAAGTTTTACCTTGGAAATAAATATGTAAACCTTTACTTTAATATGGTGATTTAAATGTTGTTAAAGAACGCATCGCTGAGAACCGCTTTTTACTAATGTATCTTTTTCGTAATGAGAAAATACACCAACATGGATGTTTGTTATTGGTCTTTTCACTTTTGATAAATTATGTTTGACAATTTAAGATCCAATTGGACAAAAATTTCCAAATCAATCAATAGAATTGAGATAAATATAAGGTTAGCATTTTGTGCTCATTTTGACCTAAAAATATCGTAAATAGAAAGACTCAGACTCAATCAAAGCCGAAGTTGAAAGGGTCAGTATTCAATAGTTCTATTATAATACCCGCCTACTTTACGGAAAAAATAACCACGTCATCACTAATAATACTTGACAGACTTTCATGAATGGATGCGATCTATTTATAGGTCAGATGGGGAAGTTTGCATACATAATTGTTTGAGCATACATGTTGTAATGAAAAATTGATGAGCCTTTATCATTCAATATTATTCACCACGATGTTAGTGTTATGAAACAGACCTTTATATTTACAAACACATGGACAGTGATACAAAGTGCGTTATCTACAACTTACTTAACTAATACGGTACTCTAATTTTGAATCTCATTACAAAGCAATTAAAAAAACTAGTTTCATTTTTATTTGACGAAATCTAACATATTTTTAAGGTACTTAACATACTCCAAATGAAAATTCATAAAGGTCGCCTTAAATAATGATTTAGTATAAGTGCTATGAATTAAATATGTATTATTAGAACAGTTTACAAAAACCTATTCCTAGTTTTCTGTGTAACCTGTTGATAAAAACGATAAAGTAACACGTAAGAACGCTTTGTCGAACTCCGTCGGCCTTCACTAGTTCCTACAGTTCAGTAGTAAGGTAATGTTTCAAGAACAATGGGGTTAATGAACTGTACTATTACTTGGTTTCTGTAACGATAAATTAAGAAAAAATATTTATGAATTAAGCAGCAATGATAAGATTTGTTAGTGTATGACTAATGTATGAGATTATTAATTGAGACCATAAAATTCCTAATTCATGTTTAATTGTTTAGTTGATGCAAATTATAATGCAAAAACAAACACAAAACTAGACGATTATGATTTTATATCATTGAAAATAACCAATGATTTTAAGGCTAAAAAATTACGTTCACTATTTACACATAAATTATATGAACCGTTTGTAAACATCGCATGATCAAATTCTAGTCCGGGATACATCGCCCATTTTTGCAAGTGATTACTATCAAGCTAATTTTTCGTGAGTAGCTTTATTTTGATGAGATGCCCAATAATTTCATGTACAAAACTCTCGATTGTGGTAGCTACCAGAGGAAACAAGGATAAAATATTTTGATTTGATGGTTCTCAAATATTAATTACTAACTGAATGTTTTTTTTTGTTCAATCTCAAGATAATTATCTAAATTATTCGAAAAAATATTTGTCCTACAAAATCTATGGTTTGATCAAAGAGTCCCCCTTTCCAATGTGTATCGATAACGAAGTCATCATAAATGATTACTAACCAGCAGATTTTTTTATTTTCACTTATTTAATACTTATATAATTCAACAGATATATTGTCCTACAAATTGCGTAATAAATATTTGAGAACCGTCAAATCAAAAATTTTTATCCTTGTTACCTCTGTAAGCTACCACAATCGAGAGTTTCGTACATGAAATTATTGGGCATCTCATCAAAATAAAGCTACTCACGAAAAATTAGCTTGATAGTAATCACTTGCAAAAATGGGAGATGTATCCCGGACTATTCGTTGATTATATAGGTACCGTTTAAAGGATTTAATAATTACAAGGATACAAATACACGAATATTTTTATTTCGTTAAAATATAATGTATAATAATGAGATATTCGCTGTACCGTAGTATTAGTCTGTGGCTGTACCTAGCTTTTTAAATTAAAAAATAGCATGTTTCGTAAATTTTCCTCTAAACAGTGAGTTATAATTAATAAACTAATTAAGTGCCCTTAAAATCATGTTATAATAATATCATCATGTATTATTAAATATTTCAACGCAGAACGACATGTTAATTATTATGACTTTATAATCGTTTTGCTAAAGAACATAATTTGCTATTCGATAATTATTATGCTTTGTTAGGTTTAAAAATAGCACGCAGAAATTTCCTTCTACACTTATTTGTAAATTAATTCGTGGGTGTTCTTTCCAATCCAATTAACCCTTATGACGTCATAGGTTGTTTTCGTTCATGCAAAATTAGTAATTTGAATACGCCCACCCTTATGTCTATCGCCTCTTTCAACCGATTTATTCCAAGCTAAATAAGTCTCCAGACGAAGTGACCTATATATCCAACCTGTCATTATTGCTTTCACAGACAATGGAGCAAAAAATACCCAATTTGCATAATACTAAGCGAAAAGGAAAAGATACAGGTATTGGAAAAGGAAAATTCGACGGAGAAAAAGATTGCCGAATCTTTGGAAAAGAAAAGCAAGGAATCACCGTTGGAAGTTGAGAGCACGGAAACTAATACAAGTCCAGAGAGGAAAAAGAAGTTTATTTGGAGGAGACGTGAAAAGAGGTATATTCATGAATTAGACCTAAATTATGAGAACGGAACGAAAGCTTTTCTCTTGTGAAATATATATGAAAATATATTGATGTAATTTTAAACATTTTTTTATTGTATTTCAATCTTTTCTAGCATTTCACACGAGCCCGAACCAGGTAAAGAAGGCCTCAGACATAGATTAGTAAGAAAAATGCATAGAGGTAAATATTGCTTTTGCTAATTTTTATTTTCTATAGCTGCCAAAAATTATTCAATGCATATTTTGTTTTTTTTTCGTAGTGATCGCTTAATACTAGATAGCCCATTTACTTATTCACAAATCGATACATCCTTAGCAAATACACACGGTATATCCAAATATCACAATCCTTAGACCTTTTTCCAAACACATACTCATAATTACGCACGATAACATTAAAAAAAACATACAGATAAGCCATGTCTTGTTTCCTTACGTAGATAAGAAAACAGACAGCGTGTCCACATTCACGGAGCCCGAGGGCCAGCAGGCAAGTGACAAGAACACGCAATTGGAAGATATCAGCAACGAGGATCTGGCCACCAGGTCGGTCACCAGCACCAAGGATGATGATGATGAAATTGATGATACCGAGCTCAACAAGATTAAGGAGTTCTTGGAGGAGACGGTGAGTTTTGCTTGGTAGATACACAGTATATAGAAAACAGTTGGGAAATTCCGAGTGGCGAGTTAATTGGAGGAAAGAAAAGGAGTTCTTATGAATCCCGGGACGGTAATGACGCTAAGAATATTGCAATATTTTTTTATTTGAGATTTTTACTACATTATCCCTATATATTTTTTTTAATATAGAGCAAACAAATTATAAATTTATGCACTAAAATTCATCAGTCTTTGAACTTAAATAAGGAAAATTTTGTTATTACATCTAGAAATCATAATATGTTAACATCAATCAATTTGTAGTCATTAATAGAAATCATTTTGGCTTTAAATTTGGCAAATCCAGACTTGTGTACAATAATATGGCTAAATTCGTATTCATAAACGTCTTATTATAGCTACGAAAAAATGAATCTGCATTTTCCTTGTAAATTAAAAACTATATGAATACATATGTCATTGACAATATTTTCCTTATCTATAAATAGTCTACGAAGAAAATGAAGCCATATGTTACTTATTCATATTCAACAAATTTTAATATTTGTCTAAGCGCCGATTTTTCAATCCTTGGTTAAAATTTATCCGTCCAATAAAGTATTACACGAACATTGTCACCTGTAAACTGTCAAATACGGACAATTAGAATATATTTTTGACCAACGATTGAAAAATCAGCCCTAAATCAGCCTTATTTGATGCATAAATATCCGGGAAGGTGACTTTAAAGTCTTTTTATTATTATTAAATAGTATGTAGATAATACGATATTTGGCGAGTACGATTGGAGGGGAGGGGGGGTTGCATACCTTTCCAGCTGCGTGACCCCTCCCCCCCAAAATGTCAGGCTGGGACCGCGCCTGATAACACTAATATCTTTTTTTCAGGAATTGGACCCAGTAGCGGAAGGCACGACAGAAGGGGAGTGGAGCGTGCACGTCAAACAGTCGAAAGACAAGCATTCGCACCTGTTTCTCTTCGCTCGAACGGGCAGAGATAAACTCGAATGGTGAGGAGAATATGTATAAACAACAGTATAAAAATCACCTACAATTTTAAGTGTCTTTTTATTTTCTGAAGTTTTCCACAGATCTACAGCATAATTCTTGTACCATATTTTCTTTTTATTGTTTCCTATTATTAAGTGATTGTGTTACAATAAAGTGTAATAAATAAATGAATAAAATAATTCAAATTACTGAAAAAATACTTTGACTTATAGATAGCTCTAAACTGTTCGTCGTAATCAGCTTTTACAATTTGTGCATTGAGCCTAATACTTATCCATTTTTTTACTTTGTTAACATCCAGCCTTCAAAAAAACTTCACTTTAGTGTCATCGCATTGAATATTAAATAGAATTATATTATTCTTACTCATAAAATATAATTATTTCTTCAACCCGTTAAAATATATTTCCCAATTCCCAGGTATCGCCGTTTACTAACAGCGATAAGCGAAGCGAACGCGTCCGCGGACACTTCGACAAATGAAGACAAATCAGCGAGCGATACTGCGCAAGAAACAAAAGATGGTATCGAGTTAGCTGTCTACAAGCTCACTGAAAAGGAGACTGTGGCGTTTGGAAAGGTAATTATTGTAATTCTCACCCAATAAATAAGGTATTGGCGTCTACTAACAGCGATAAGCGAAGCGAACGCGTGAAAATACTCTTTGATGAAAGAAGACAAATCGGCGAGTGATATTGCGCAAGAGCAATAAAGATGGTATCGAGTTGGCGGTCTACAAGTTCACTTAGAAGGAGACTGTGGCGTTTGGAAAGGTGATTATTGTAACACTCACGCAATAACATAGAAATTGTAGTCTATTTACAGCGATAAGCGAAGCGAACGCGTCATAAAGAGAAAGAGACATTGTACATATTTGTAAATGTTATTTTAACTAATGGAATAGAAGGAAAGGGTTTTTTTTGCATATATTTATTCCAGGAGAAACTGGGGCAGGTACTTGATTACGGGCAACGGTATTCATTTAAAAATAGCAATTTTATTAAATATATTCTGTTCTAATGTTTCAACATACAACAACAAATCATAATATGTACTTCTATAATTAATATCTTACAGACGAAACCAGCCGAATCCACATCGGAAGGAGTAAACATCACGACAGCTCATCCGTTACCGCCTTCCTTAGACTCGTATGAGAAGACCTTTTGGCCATACATAGTCAAGATTATGCAGGTAATATTTACCATCAATATCACTAATATTACAACTTTTAAATTATCATTCTATTGTTTGGTTTCTTATTTTATTATGTTTGATTATTTATATTCAATTTCGCATATTATTTATAACCATTTATATTTTAATTCCCCGTTTTATTAACCCAAGCGACTATCCAAATACATCACTAAACTATGACCTATTCAAATACAATTAAAGCACAATTTCGTTTGATTAAAATAATTTCAAGCTCTCCAGTACTAACAACAGTTTCCATAAACCATCCATTTGTCTTTTAATAATCCATCCATTTATCTGTTATTTAATTATTGGTTAACTGAATTTACTCAACACCAGACGCACGAAGTTAGCACCAAACAGACATCGGATGTTGGCGTTATGTGTCAAATAGAGCCGTCGCCCCACGAGCGTAACAAAGGCAAAAAGAAGAAAAAAGATGTTAGAGTTTTTCGTAATTTTTTGTATTTTTTTGTACTATGTACTTACTATGGTATCGTCTTTGTATGGGATGTGTGAGGTTATGGGATATATGTCGCTTTTTGTGTTTAGATATAAACCTAGAGATAAAGATTAAAAAAGAAAATTATTTGAGGTTTTGTGTGTCTTTGTAAAATAATGTAGCATTTGGTAGCGAAATGATAGTTAGTCAGTTGATAAAAATAAACCCCTATCGTATTTTAATGACTTCAGATGTATGTAATGTAAATTTAATATATTTAAGCAAATAACGATAGTGCTTTGAAAACTAGATTTAAAAGTTTATTATGAACCAAATGAATGTTTCGCGAGAACAACTAAGCTGAACTTGCAATATATTAGAAATCAGGCAGAAATAAAAATAAATCTTTGCACTACGTTAATATGTACTACTCTCGTAGCCCGAAAATAAAAGACATAGAAGATTTGATAAGCTTATAAGAAGATATTAAAGCAGAGGCATTTAAGACAAATCGTTTTGAAACTTATGTTTGTTGTTATAAAGTTCATAATACTCCATGATGTCACTTTTTACGGCGGCTCATTATGTGAGGACAGAACCAATATGTTTATTACCCCTAATAATCATATTGGTTCTGCCTAACACTGCCCATTGTGAAGAGGACCCATTACAATAACTACATCCCAAAATAACCTTTATTCCAATACATATACAGTCTCAACAATCGTCCCCCGAGTGCGAGTGCCGAACGTTACCCGCGGAAGTGACGTGGGTGAACATAATGCTAGCGAGGATCATGTACGACATGATGCGGGACCCCATACTGATCGCGAGGCTGCAGAACAAGATACAGAGGAAACTTAATACGTTGAAGGTGGGTGGAAAGTGTTGCTTGAGGGTAGTTTATAAAAATGGTAGTCGATAAACACGTTTAAAAGGTATGAATAAAAAGATTTGAATTTCAGTTTAAATGAGAAAAATTGAGTTTGCTCTTTTTGATAGTTTTTAACATATTTTTGCAAATTTCACAATATTCATATTTCATTATTATGGAGACCATTTTTGTCAATATCGATTTATTCATCAAAAATAAATGTAGTTAGACTCCAAATACCTTCCTAAAAAAATATACCCAAATAGCGACGTCTTTCATTGGAATTAACTCCTTATTTTTCAGCAGTAATGTTCAAAATATATTGTGTCGCCTATTAAAAAATTTTGAGCGTGATTATGTGGGCTTATGCCTACGAGACGGTTTTAACATGGCTCGGTTTACGGACGTCGTCAGTAATGTTTGGCCCATTGCCCTATGCACTTACTATGCACGTCTATGTTAAGTAGCACTGTACAAGCGGGTCGTGTTGCGCTGTCTTGTCTCGGCCCTGGCAGGCCTGTCTCACTCCGCGAGGTTTGTCCGTTATTTACCTACTCCGCAGGGCCCGGCCGTACTCGAATCAGTCGGTTGTCACGCGCGTGCTCGTCGAGACGCTCGCGTGCGAATATTTTTTTTTTTTAACTATATGGATGAAAAAAATGTTAAAAGTAAACGGTATTGTGTGGCGTTCGGGTGCTTGAATTCTTATTAATGGATCCATCTTTGCGAAAAGAATAATTTGCCTATCCTCGCGAGCAGTGGTTTTTCATGGTCGAGCTTTTCTAGGCACTTAATCAGAAGTATCATGCTCTTTGAAATAAACTATAGCATTGAATATCTTTTTATCGAAAACTCTAAATGATTTGCAAGTTTCCTGTTATTCCAGTTTTTGTCAAAATGTAACTTAAAATTATTTTTCTTGTTGATGGGTCACAAATCTTACTTTTACCCATTTTTACTACAAAGTTAATTAATTTTCAGAAACTTTTAGATAGAATGTTTAAAAAACGCTGCAAATATTTGTAGAAAAAAAATTGGCGGCATTTTAACAAGTTTTGTTTGGCATTTTAACAGCATTGACTTTGGAACACTCGAACCATGCTGTTTCTAATTTGTTGTCCAGACTGAAAATACTCGGAAATCAGACTTCACCTAAAGTTGTTTAATTTTATTAATTTAAGCTAACGTTTGATTAAAATTAAGCAATTTCTTATAAAACTAGATAAACGGGTGTTCTATTACCATATGAAATAATGCTTTATCTCTAATACGGTAATACACAAATGTTAAATAAACTTGATGACTACTTCATCGTGTTACGTGTTTCTAATTAAACGTCCACGACTGTATCCACACCCCACATCCATCCTCCCCTCTTCCATCCTCCCCACATCCATTCTCCCCACAGCCATCCTCCCCACTTCCATCCTCCCCACAGCCATCCTCCCCATAGCCATCCTCCCCACTTCCATCCGCCCCACATCCATCCTCCCCTCTTCCATCCTCCCCACAGCCATCCTCCCCACTCCCATCCTCCCCACATCCATCCTCCCCACAGCCATCCTCCCCTCTCCCATCCATCCCACAGCCATCCTGCCCACTCCCATCCTACCCACTCCCATCCCACAGCCATCCTCTCCACAGCTATCCTGCCCACTCCCATCCTCCCCACTTCCATCCTCCCCATAGCCATTCTCCTCACATCCATCCTCACCTCTTCCATCCTCCCCACTCCCATCCTCCCCACAGTCATCCTCCCCACTTCCATCCTCCCCTCTCCCATCCTCCCCACAGCCATCCTCCCCACAGCCATCCTCCCCACTTCCATCCTGCCCACAGCTATCCTCCTCAGGTACATAATTTTGTGCAAGCTAAATACCACTGGCGCGTAGTAGTATTTATTTATATCTTCTTACCGTAATTCTTCTTTACCTGTACTATTAACCATTCTGTGGCCCTGGCAAAAAACCGGACCGTCTCGTTTGTATGAGTCCTAAATTTAGTTGCTTATTGTACCTCAAAGAAATGAATATTTCCCCAGCTGCCCTCGTTCATGAGCCCGCTGGTGATCACGGAGCTGTCGCTGGCGGGCGAGTGCCCGCTGGTGTGCGGCGTGGCGGCGCCCGCGGTGGACGCGCGCGGGCTGTGGCTGGACGCCGCGCTGCGGTACGACGGCGGCGCGCACATCGCCATACTCACGCAGATCAACCTCATGAAGCTGAAGGAGAAGAGTGAGTGACGCACTAGTGGGGGGGGGAGCGGGCTGTGGCTGGACGCACAGATATTTGCCACACATAATACAAAGCGATCCTGTAATGGTTTTTTCCTTTAGAGGTTTGGAACCCTTAAAAGCAACAGATTAAAGAGTCCACGTTACCAAAGCTATTCAGCAAAAAATTCAAAATATAATGCAATAAAAAAAACTAAATATCGACAAATGAGTAATGATCAGAGGCGGCTCGCCCTAAGGAGCGCTGGTGCAGTGAACTCCCATAAATAATTATAATAAAATCATACTCCTTAATTTAATTATTAACATTAATTATTACTATTTAAAATCAATCGTAATCTTTAAAACTACTGTTAATACCCATGAATATATCCATCATTCCATCATCCCATACACCTGTATAATACCTACTGTATTATGTAACGCGCGAAGCGGAGCGCTCACGATTGCGCTCCAATGAAAAAAGATTTAGAACATTTCCTTATACGAAATCCAATAGGAGTGAAAGAGAGGGTTTTGCCAGAGCCCTGCGCGTGAAACAAAAGATTTTCTATGGAAAAGTAGCAAAATTCGGAGCGCCGCACCCGCAAACGTTGCCGGTTCGTTTTTACCGCCCGGCAGGACAGCGATTGCGACGTTGCCAGTTGCCACGTCTATAATATAAACAAACACTCGACTCTCGAGTCAACTTCAATGCACGCGCGCGATTCATGCAATTTTCTAATTAAAATTATAAAATACGTGTTGAAATAGCCTGTAGTTATCAGTATTACTTGTGAGTGTTAAAATGAACAATAATTATAATGTGGCGTTCATTAAAAAGTGTGATAAAACGTTACAAATTCGGCTTGAATGTAAAGCTAAGGGACCGCCACGGCCTGAACTTACGAACGCAAAAATGTACGACAAAAACGAAAACATATACGCGTGTGTTTAAATCCGAACAATATTATGTGAAAACACCGTGGTTGTGTGGTTGTGATGAAAGCAACAACAGACATTTACGAATGTCTTGTCGCTTTAAGTTATAGATATTTTTGCACACCAAAAAGAAAGACGTATGTATTTCCTTTATAAGTAATTTTTTTGATAAATGTACTGCTTTACACCATGTATTTTCAGTGTTTTATTTCAAGTGAACACCCATAAAATTTTGTCACGAGCCGCCTCTGGTAATGATAGCATATTTTTAATATATTTCTTACATAACCTATTCACTTTTAAATTTGCCCTAGTACTTAGAGCGGTTTCAGACTAGCGTATTTTTTTGCGCGTACTCGGTCGTTTCAGCATACGCGCTTATACACGCGCTACATTACGCGCTTCTAAAAACCCTAATCACGTAAACGGGCATATTTCGGCGTGTTCGCTCGCACCGGTGGTGTGTCAGTATCAACATGGACTCTGACGAAGGAATATTACTATTTACGAGCTTAGAAGCGCGTCAACGCTCGTACGAGTCGAGCGTGTGACAAAGGCGCGCCTATACGAGCTTTCAAAAACGAGCTCATACGCGCGTATAAAACGCTAGTCTGTAACCGCTCTTATAGGTCCGCTCATAAAATACCGCTCATAAAATATCCAACAAACCTTTAATTAGAAATTATTATTTTCAGATATAACACTAGAAGATCATTTACTAGGTGCACAAGAGAACATCATAGAAAATCCGATCGAGGTGCCGCTCCCTGGGTCCGCTCAATCCGAAAAACAGCTAAGGGTAAACAATTTTAGATTTACAAATTTAGTTCATTGCTTTTCTATACTTGAGAATGTAATTTTATACTTCTTTTACTTATGTCACAACTAAAAAAAATTCTTTCGAAGGTTGTCATACCCACTTCTTATATAATTAAAAATTTATTTATTCACAATTACTCAAGAAACGACTCATCAACAATTTCCAAACCAAATAAATATCTTACAGAAAAGAAAACCAGCAATCTACGATTCAGAAATCGAAGACTCAGCGGAATCGTCAAGTGACGACGAGACTCCGCCCGTGCAGCCCGTCGACAGCGCGGAGAACTTACAGCCTAGCGAGTCGCCGTGAGTTATATTTTATACTAGACTGTTTAAATAAATAAAATAAATAAATAAATATTATAGGACACTAGTAGTCCGCCCCGGCTTCGCCCGTGGTACATATTTCGCAGTAAAAGGTAGCCTATGTCCTTTCTCGGGTATCAAAATATCACCATACTACATTTCATGCAAATTGGTTCAGTAGTTTAGGCGTGATTGAGTAACAGACAGACAGACAGAGTTACTTTCAGTATGGATTATTACACAAATCGGCCTAGTCCCACAGTAAGCTCAATTAAGGCTTGTGTTGTGGGTACTAGGCGACGATAAATGTAATATTTAATAAATACAGATATATAGATAACACCCAGACCCAAGAACAAATATGTAATTGAGTTCATCACACAAATATTTGCCCTGACCGGGGATCGAACCCGGGACCGTCGGCTCAGTAGGCAGTTACTTTACCACTGCGCCAACAGCGTCGTGTTTATATTATACTTAATAGGTTTCCGCCATCGTTCGCGTAGGTCAAGGAAATTCCTATAGAAATGAAGATAGAGATATGTTGCATCGCGGTAAAATGTAACCTTATTTTTACGACATTATTATGTTTGCAAAGAAAATTTTGAGTCAACACACAGAGGTGTGCGTGGCGGTGGGACGGTAATTGGCGCATGTGGAATTAGCAGTTTTATTTTATTACATCTGGCATAAATCTAAACAATTAGTGATGAACGGCTTTTGACGTGACAACGTCTTATAATTCGGCGTTACCTCGCTCTGAGGCGTTCCATGTAAGGCTTGAAGTGCAAGCGAGAGCGCGGAACGAGCGACAAATAAGCACAATCGGACGTTGTCACGTTCAACTATCGTCAGTAAACCGACTTTACAGACAACCAATTTTTTAAGTAGAATATTGGAATTAATGTGACTTTTTCCAGTTAAATAAGATTTTCATTCAATCTTTTTCTAATTTGTACAGGTCTGTGAACCCGAGTGAAGGTGGGTCATCAAAAAAGAAGTTCCTCCGTATCGTCGATAGAATAGCGACTAACAAATATTTCCAACAAGTAAGTATTAGTAACTATTTCTGCACTTTTCTATTGATTGAAAACCTGATATTTTAGTTTTTAAAGTTATGGAAATATTTTATAACCATATTACTTAGCTACTATTGCTTTTTTTCTTGCAATCTTAACATCTATGCCTGAAAAAAGGACTCGTTTTACATGACTGATGGTCAAATTAATTTTCCAATGTTTTTAAATTAGTTTTTTATTTATTTAACAGGTAACAGACTACAAATACGTGAAGCGTGCCATGGAAGGTCTCTCGAACACGGATATAAAGCTGCAACTAGAAGTGCACGGGCTAGAAGGTCGACTCGCTATTAACTTACCTCCGCCGCCACATGATAGGATATGGATTGGGTAAGAGAATAAAAAAATGTAGAGATTTTGATGGATTTTCGTATAGAAAGAGATAGAAAAGCTATATTTGCTAGAAGTTAGAATCTAGACTGATAATAATAGTTTTTTCTGAGATTCTATTTAAGCATGATGAGTGCGATGCGAAATACGATTTAATAAAAGTAGTGTAAAAAACTCAATTTCATATTGAAAAGCTTTGTTCTAGATATTATTATAACAATATGCGTATAGTAAATGGTGTATTTATTCGAAAAGTTATGGGACATTATGTTGATGTAAAGACATTTTTAACTTCATTGTTCATTATCATTTATCATCTCTTGATCACTTATCTATTTCGCAAAATATTTTCAATAATAAAAAAAAACATTATTTTCAGGTTCCGTACAAATCCCCAAATAGTACTAAAAGCTCGTCCCGCGTTCGGCGCACGCACGCTTCGCTTCGCTAACATTTCCAATTGGATCGAACAGAAACTTCTCAAGGAGTTCGAGAAGGTTCTAGTTCTGCCCAATATGGAGGACTTTATTATTGACGTCATGACCCCTACGCCTGTGGAATTTGAATAAAAATGGAGAATAAGGAGTAATTAATATTTATATGTGGAAGAATTAAAATTATAGAATGATGGGAAACGGAATAATATTGGTATAAAGAGAGAAAGAAAAAGCCTGGAAAGTGGTATATATGTATAGTCGAAGCTATGTGGGTTTTAACCGTACTTTGCTACAAATTAAAAACTTAATTCGTTTTTTTTTTCAAAGTCTAATATGCAGCTTTTTGAAAAGTATGAAAGCGATTATTCAGGAATATATTATTAAAGTTATTTCGTTGAATGTGGTAAATGTAATTTCTTAGTTCAATGTGATTATGATAAGAGCTTTTACGCGGACAAAGGGCGCTGTTATTAGTATACGAACCAAGTAAAAACATTTTTAATACATGACGCTTGATATGATTATTTAAAAAGTATGAATGATCCCTGACAATTGTTTGATTTCGATAAGTCGATCATTACAATAAAAAAAAAACAATTATCCTATTGAAACAAAATAAATAAGTGATGAATGTCTTAATTCAAAAACTTTTAAAATAATTAGAAAAACTGTAATTATAATTTTGATAAGAGAGGTGCTATAATTTTGTGAAGTGCTTTTTTATTCTGAAGTGAATTTAACAATGTTCATGTAACTTTAAAAGCGTTAATTAATTTGAACGTGTATTACGTGACGTTACAAACCTCAATATACTTTTTTTTTTTAATTTGTGCTAGTGTTTATAAAAACATTTTTTCTCGCTATTTTTAAAAGTACGAAAGTTACGTATATAGATTGTGTAAATTTTTAGATTGTCCCTTGCCAAGTTTGAGAATATAATTTAAGATATATTATACAGTATTTCTTATTCTTAAAAAGAATATAAAAATATTTATGATTTCTAAATATCTGTATAGTATAGATGTAGAAATGCAATATTTCTTCTTTGAATATATTTTATTTATAATGACAAATTCATATCCTTATAGATTATATTTAATAACGATTTCTTATAAAATAGATTATATTATATATTACATATAGATATATTTTTATTTATCGGTGTACATACATTATTAATTGAAGTGTGTAGTGGATTTTAACATTTCTGTTATAGGCTATTTACGACAAAAAGTAGTAATTAAAGTTTACTCATTAAAAATAATCTACATATAAAATTGTGAACCTTTAATTAAAAAAAAATGTATGCGTGTACTAGAGTACACACGTAAGAAGTGAAACTTCTTTATGACCTTAAAAATGTCACGCGTACGGCGTAACGCAAAAATGTCACGCGTACGGCGTAACGCAAAAATGTCACGCGTACGGCGTAACGCAAAAATGTTACACTAAATTTTTGTCCAACCCCGATCAAGAAGTTTCACTTCAAAAATGTATGCGTGTACTAGAGTACACACGTAAGAAGTGAAACTTCTTTAAGACCTTAAAAATGTCACGAGTATGGCGTAACGCAAAAATGTCACGCGTACGGCGTAACGCAAAAATGTCACCCGTACGGCGTAACGCAAAAATGTTACACTAAATTTTTGTCCAACCCCGATAAAGAAGTTTCACTTCAAAAAATCTTTTAGTACCTTAGTAGGTATACATTTCACAAACCTATCGGAGCTTCCCACTAGAAGATAAAATTCTCGACAATAATTCCAAATTTATACTCCAAATGTAGATTAGAACAACATTTAGTGCAATCTTTTTAAAAGCAAAAAATATATACAAATATAAAATGTCTAAAACATTTACTGAAAAATAGAATAAATGTTACCGTTTTAATATAATACAATCTTTCGGAATTATAGCTATAAAGTGAAAAGTCGTTTATCATCAATGTTTAGAAAACTTACTGTTCTTGTTAAATCTAGTTCATAATATAATTACGTCTCATCACAAAAAAAGATCACATTCGTATTATTACGTATTAAGGATATATTAAAATTCTAAAATCTACTTTTGTATCGCACAATGTTTTATTAATAATAAGTTTGGGCCAAATTAATGTGTAAAATTTATTAAGAACGTTTTGTCTTAAACGGCTTGAATTTTTTGAATAAGTATTTGTGTGCGAAAATATTGTAATTTAAAATTGAAGGCTGAACGAAATTTGCTTGACTTTAATGTGCTTAAATTAGTTATACATCGAAATTATAATATTATTTTATGTTCGTTGTTATACTATATGGATATTTTACTAATTATCACCTGGCAAGTTTAAAAAATTGTAGCTTTTTCACTGTGTGATAAATATTTAGCATTTCACTTTAATATAGGTATTTAAAGCTTTGTGTATTTAGTTACAGTATGTAAATTAAAGATTAGATTTATTTATATATTTTTCTAAATAATTAAATTCATGAACCAAAAATTGGTTTTGGCTATTACTCATATTTTTTATCTCTCTTTGATACAATGGTATTATTATAAAACTTTATTTCAAAACATAAGTATTGTTCTTTGGAATTTTGTATTTTGATTACACAATGTAATTCCATCTCATTTTTATTAAAAATAAAGAGATAAATTGAAATAAAATTTAATAAAAACCTGCCTACAAAATCTCAAACCATAGATTACACTGAATTCACTACTGCCTAAATAATTTATATGACTTTTTAAGTTTTATAGTTGTTAAAGAATTTTTCTTATGGGTACGTTGTAAAGGTTGTTAAGAATAGGAAGCCTAAATCGATCCTATAGCCTATGTATAACTAATTTTATATTTTTCTGTACAAAGTAGCCAAAAATTCCGATCCACTGTGTTGTATTATTCTCTTTTGAATGTAATGTGTTATGTTTCATTGAATAACGTTTGCGTTTGTTTGTTTAAGCTGTGATCGCAGTAAGATTTCACTGTTATTATTATAAATGAACACTGAGTCTTGAATGTATATAATATTTGAAATTATAAGTGTTTATGTGATATTATGTATAGTTAAGAGTTAAACCGTGCCGAGTAGTTTTTCTATGTGGTATCAGTTGTGATTTTTTTCAATAAACAAAATGCTATATTGAATATTGTTTTATTTTTAACACCTTAACTTTTTAACACTTTTGCACATTACATAATTGGGTGCTCCGTGAAGATTTATTTTACGTAAATTTACTCATGATAAAATGTAACAGTTTTATGTTTCACTAGCTGCGCTCCGCTCCTGTTGGTCTTAGCGTGATGATATACAGGGTGCTTAGCTTAAGCTCAAAGGAGTATATAGTTTTGCATATGCTGAGTACGTAAAAAATATTTATAAAATTCCAGACTTCAAATACCTAGATGAATTCTTAAAACTATGTGTACACCCCTAACAAGCAATCCGCCCTATCGCACGTGAGCTATCCGCTATCGTTTAGGATTATGTTTTCATAGACAAAATGCTCACATTAGCGAAGCCGTAGAGCTGCGCGAAGCTAGAGAAGAAAATGTAACAATTTTTTTTTACTTAATTTTGTTGTTTAACTATTTTTAACGTGATCAGTGTACCTATGCAAAACTACAACCTCCTTCGCGCTTAATATACCAATAGGACACCCTGTATAGCCTATAGCCTTCCTCGATAAATGGGCTATCTAACACCGAAATAATTTTTCGAACATACACAAACACAAACACAAAGTCAAACACAAACACAAACACAAACTCGAATTTTATTTCGAACACAAACACAAACACGAACAGCGAACAGCGAACAGCGAACAGCGAACAGCGATCAGCGAACAGCGAACAGCGACAGCGACAGCGAACAGCGAACAGCGAACAGCGAACAGCGAACAGCGAACAGCGAACAGCGAACAGCGAACAGCGAACAGCGACAGCGACAGCGAACAGCGAACAGTGAATGTGAATGTGAATGTGTGTCGCTGTCGCTGTTCGCTGTTCGCTGTTCGCTGTTCGCTGATCGCTGTTCGCTGTTCGCTGTTCGCTGTTCGCTGTTCGCTGTTCGCTGTTCGCTGTTCGCTGTTCGCTGTTCGCTGTTCGCTGTTCGCTGTTCGCTGTTCGCTGTTCGCTGTTCGCTGTTCGCTGTTCGCTGTTCGCTGTCGCTGTTCGCTGTTCGCTGTTCGCTGATCGCTGTTCGCTGTTCGCTGTTCGCTGTTCGCTGTTCGTGTTTGTGTTTGTGTTTGTGTTCGAAATAAAATTCGAGTTTGTGTTTGTGTTTGTGTTTGACTTTGTGTTTGTGTTTGTGTATGTTCACATTCACATTCACATTCACATTCACATTCACATTCACATTCACATTCACATTCACATTCACATCCACATCCACATCCACATCCACATCCACATCCACATCCGCATCCGCATTCACATTCCCATTCAATATTTACATTAACATTCACATTCAACATTCACATTCACATTCACATTCACATTCACTGTTCGCTGTTCGCTGTTCGCTGTTCGCTGTTCGCTGTTCGCTGTTCGCTGTTCGCTGTTCGCTGTTCGCTGTCGCTGTCGCTGTTCGCTGTTCGCTGTTCGCTGTTCGCTGATCGCTGTTCGCTGTTCGCTGTTCGCTGTTCGCTGTTCGCTGTTCGCTGTTCGCTGTTTGCTGTTCGCTGTTCGCTGTTCGCTGTTCGCTGTTCGCTGTTCGCTGTTCGCTGTTCGCTGTTCGCTGTCGCTGTTCGCTGTTCGCTGTTCGCTGTCGCTGTCGCTGTTCGCTGTTCGCTGTTCGCTGTTCGCTGTTCGCTGTTCGCTGTTCGCTGTTCGCTGTTCGCTGTTCGCTGTTCGCTGTTCGCTGTTCGCTGTTCGCTGTTCGCTGTCGCTGTTCGCTGTTCGCTGTTCGCTGTTCGCTGTCGCTGTCGCTGTTCGCTGTTCGCTGTTCGCTGTTCGCTGATCGCTGTTCGCTGTTCGCTGTTCGCTGTTCGCTGTTCGCTGTTCGCTGTTCGCTGTTCGCTGTTCGCTGTTCGCTGTTCGCTGTTCGCTGTGAATGTGAATGTGAATGTGGATGTGGATGTGGATGTGGATGTGGATGTGAATGTGAATGTGAGTGAATGTGAATGTGAATGTGAATGTGAATGTGAATGTGAATGTGAACATACACAAACACGAACACGAACACGAAAACGAACAGCGAACAGCGAACAGCGAACAGCGAACAGCGAACAGCGAACAGCGAACAGCGAACAGCGATCAGCGAACAGCGAACAGCGAACAGCGACAGCGACAGCGAACAGCGAACAGCGAACAGCGAACAGCGAACAGCGAACAGCGAACAGCGAACAGCGAACAGCGACAGCGAACAGCGAACAGCGAACAGCGAACAGCGAACAGCGAACAGCGATCAGCGAACAGCGAACAGCGACAGCGACAGCGAACAGCGAACAGTGAATGTGAATGTGAATGTGTGTCGCTGTCGCTGTTCGCTGTTCGCTGTTCGCTGTTCGCTGATCGCTGTTCGCTGTTCGCTGTTCGCTGTTCGCTGTTCGCTGTTCGCTGTTCGCTGTTCGCTGTTCGCTGTTCGCTGTTCGCTGTTCGCTGTTCGCTGTCGCTGTTCGCTGTTCGCTGTTCGCTGTTCGCTGTTCGCTGATCGCTGTTCGCTGTTCGCTGTTCGCTGTTCGTGTTTGTGTTTGTGTTTGTGTTCGAAATAAAATTCGAGTTTGTGTTTGTGTTTGTGTTTGTGTTTGACTTTGTGTTTGTGTTTGTGTTTGTGTTTGTGTATGTTCACATTCACATTCACATTCACATTCACATTCACATTCACATTCACATCCACATCCACATCCACATCCACATCCACATCCACATCCGCATCCGCATCCGCATTCACATTCCCATTCAATATTTACATTAACATTCACATTCAACATTCACATTCACATTCACAGCGAACAGCGAACAGCGAACAGCGAACAGCGAACAGCGAACAGCGAACAGCGAACAGCGAACAGCGAACAGCGAACAGCGAACAGCGATCAGCGAACAGCGAACAGCGAACAGCGAACAGCGACAGCGACAGCGAACAGCGAACAGCGAACAGCGAACAGCGACAGCGAACAGCGAACAGCGAACAGCGAACAGCGAACAGCGAACAGCGAACAGCGAACAGCGAACAGCGAACAGCGAACAGCGAACAGCGAACAGCGAACAGCGAACAGCGACAGCGACAGCGAACAGCGAACAGCGAACAGCGACAGCGAACAGCGAACAGCGAACAGCGAACAGCGAACAGCGAACAGCGAACAGCGAACAGCGAACAGCAAACAGCGAACAGCGAACAGCGAACAGCGAACAGCGAACAGCGAACAGCGAACAGCGATCAGCGAACAGCGAACAGCGAACAGCGAACAGCGACAGCGACAGCGAACAGCGAACAGCGAACAGCGAACAGCGAACAGCGAACAGCGAACAGCGAACAGCGAACAGCGAACAGTGAATGTGAATGTGAATGTGAATGTGAATGTTGAATGTGAATGTTAATGTAAATATTGAATGGGAATGTGAATGCGGATGCGGATGTGGATGTGGATGTGGATGTGGATGTGGATGTGGATGTGAATGTGAATGTGAATGTGAATGTGAATGTGAATGTGAATGTGAATGTGAATGTGAATGTGAACATACACAAACACAAACACAAAGTCAAACACAAACACAAACACAAACTCGAATTTTATTTCGAACACAAACACAAACACAAACACGAACAGCGAACAGCGAACAGCGAACAGCGAACAGCGATCAGCGAACAGCGAACAGCGAACAGCGACAGCGAACAGCGAACAGCGAACAGCGAACAGCGAACAGCGAACAGCGAACAGCGAACAGCGAACAGCGAACAGCGAACAGCGAACAGCGAACAGCGAACAGCGAACAGCGAACAGCGAACAGCGAACAGCGAACAGCGATCAGCGAACAGCGAACAGCGAACAGCGAACAGCGACAGCGACACACATTCACATTCACATTCACTGTTCGCTGTTCGCTGTCGCTGTCGCTGTTCGCTGTTCGCTGTTCGCTGTTCGCTGTTCGCTGTTCGCTGTTCGCTGTTCGCTGTTCGCTGTTCGCTGTCGCTGTCGCTGTTCGCTGTTCGCTGATCGCTGTTCGCTGTTCGCTGTTCGCTGTTCGCTGTTCGTGTTTGTGTTTGTGTTCGAAATAAAATTCGAGTTTGTGTTTGTGTTTGTGTTTGACTTTGTGTTTGTGTTTGTGTATGTTCGAAAAATTATTTCGGTGTTAGATAGCCCATTTATCGAGGAAGGCTATAGGCTATACAGGGTGTCCTATTGGTATATTAAGCGCGAAGGAGGTTGTAGTTTTGCATAGGTACACTGATCACGTTAAAAATAGTTAAACAACAAAATTAAGTAAAAAAAAATTGTTACATTTTCTTCTCTAGCTTCGCGCAGCTCTACGGCTTCGCTAATGTGAGCATTTTGTCTATGAAAACATAATCCTAAACGATAGCGGATAGCTCACGTGCGATAGGGCGGATTGCTTGTTAGGGGTGTACACATAGTTTTAAGAATTCATCTAGGTATTTGAAGTCTGGAATTTTATAAATATTTTTTACGTACTCAGCATATGCAAAACTATATACTCCTTTGAGCTTAAGCTAAGCACCCTGTATATCATCACGCTAAGACCAACAGGAGCGGAGCGCAGCTAGTGAAACATAAAACTGTTACATTTTATCATGAGTAAATTTACGTAAAATAAATCTTCACGGAGCACCCAATTATGTAATGTGCAAAAGTGTTAAAAAGTTAAGGTGTTAAAAATAAAACAATATTCAATATAGCATTTTGTTTATTGAAAAAAATCACAACTGATACCACATAGAAAAACTACTCGGCACGGTTTAACTCTTAACTATACATAATATCACATAAACACTTATAATTTCAAATATTATATACATTCAAGACTCAGTGTTCATTTATAATAATAACAGTGAAATCTTACTGCGATCACAGCTTAAACAAACAAACGCAAACGTTATTCAATGAAACATAACACATTACATTCAAAAGAGAATAATACAACACAGTGGATCGGAATTTTTGGCTACTTTGTACAGAAAAATATAAAATTAGTTATACATAGGCTATAGGATCGATTTAGGCTTCCTATTCTTAACAACCTTTACAACGTACCCATAAGAAAAATTCTTTAACAACTATAAAACTTAAAAAGTCATATAAATTATTTAGGCAGTAGTGAATTCAGTGTAATCTATGGTTTGAGATTTTGTAGGCAGGTTTTTATTAAATTTTATTTCAATTTATCTCTTTATTTTTAATAAAAATGAGATGGAATTACATTGTGTAATCAAAATACAAAATTCCAAAGAACAATACTTATGTTTTGAAATAAAGTTTTATAATAATACCATTGTATCAAAGAGAGATAAAAAATATGAGTAATAGCCAAAACCAATTTTTGGTTCATGAATTTAATTATTTAGAAAAATATATAAATAAATCTAATCTTTAATTTACATACTGTAACTAAATACACAAAGCTTTAAATACCTATATTAAAGTGAAATGCTAAATATTTATCACACAGTGAAAAAGCTACAATTTTTTAAACTTGCCAGGTGATAATTAGTAAAATATCCATATAGTATAACAACGAACATAAAATAATATTATAATTTCGATGTATAACTAATTTAAGCACATTAAAGTCAAGCAAATTTCGTTCAGCCTTCAATTTTAAATTACAATATTTTCGCACACAAATACTTATTCAAAAAATTCAAGCCGTTTAAGACAAAACGTTCTTAATAAATTTTACACATTAATTTGGCCCAAACTTATTATTAATAAAACATTGTGCGATACAAAAGTAGATTTTAGAATTTTAATATATCCTTAATACGTAATAATACGAATGTGATCTTTTTTTGTGATGAGACGTAATTATATTATGAACTAGATTTAACAAGAACAGTAAGTTTTCTAAACATTGATGATAAACGACTTTTCACTTTATAGCTATAATTCCGAAAGATTGTATTATATTAAAACGGTAACATTTATTCTATTTTTCAGTAAATGTTTTAGACATTTTATATTTGTATATATTTTTTGCTTTTAAAAAGATTGCACTAAATGTTGTTCTAATCTACATTTGGAGTATAAATTTGGAATTATTGTCGAGAATTTTATCTTCTAGTGGGAAGCTCCGATAGGTTTGTGAAATGTATACCTACTAAGGTACTAAAAGATTTTTTGAAGTGAAACTTCTTTATCGGGGTTGGACAAAAATTTAGTGTAACATTTTTGCGTTACGCCGTACGGGTGACATTTTTGCGTTACGCCGTACGCGTGACATTTTTGCGTTACGCCATACTCGTGACATTTTTAAGGTCTTAAAGAAGTTTCACTTCTTACGTGTGTACTCTAGTACACGCATACATTTTTGAAGTGAAACTTCTTGATCGGGGTTGGACAAAAATTTAGTGTAACATTTTTGCGTTACGCCGTACGCGTGACATTTTTGCGTTACGCCGTACGCGTGACATTTTTGCGTTACGCCGTACGCGTGACATTTTTAAGGTCATAAAGAAGTTTCACTTCTTACGTGTGTACTCTAGTACACGCATACATTTTTTTTTAATTAAAGGTTCACAATTTTATATGTAGATTATTTTTAATGAGTAAACTTTAATTACTACTTTTTGTCGTAAATAGCCTATAACAGAAATGTTAAAATCCACTACACACTTCAATTAATAATGTATGTACACCGATAAATAAAAATATATCTATATGTAATATATAATATAATCTATTTTATAAGAAATCGTTATTAAATATAATCTATAAGGATATGAATTTGTCATTATAAATAAAATATATTCAAAGAAGAAATATTGCATTTCTACATCTATACTATACAGATATTTAGAAATCATAAATATTTTTATATTCTTTTTAAGAATAAGAAATACTGTATAATATATCTTAAATTATATTCTCAAACTTGGCAAGGGACAATCTAAAAATTTACACAATCTATATACGTAACTTTCGTACTTTTAAAAATAGCGAGAAAAAATGTTTTTATAAACACTAGCACAAATTAAAAAAAAAAAGTATATTGAGGTTTGTAACGTCACGTAATACACGTTCAAATTAATTAACGCTTTTAAAGTTACATGAACATTGTTAAATTCACTTCAGAATAAAAAAGCACTTCACAAAATTATAGCACCTCTCTTATCAAAATTATAATTACAGTTTTTCTAATTATTTTAAAAGTTTTTGAATTAAGACATTCATCACTTATTTATTTTGTTTCAATAGGATAATTGTTTTTTTTTTATTGTAATGATCGACTTATCGAAATCAAACAATTGTCAGGGATCATTCATACTTTTTAAATAATCATATCAAGCGTCATGTATTAAAAATGTTTTTACTTGGTTCGTATACTAATAACAGCGCCCTTTGTCCGCGTAAAAGCTCTTATCATAATCACATTGAACTAAGAAATTACATTTACCACATTCAACGAAATAACTTTAATAATATATTCCTGAATAATCGCTTTCATACTTTTCAAAAAGCTGCATATTAGACTTTGAAAAAAAAAACGAATTAAGTTTTTAATTTGTAGCAAAGTACGGTTAAAACCCACATAGCTTCGACTATACATATATACCACTTTCCAGGCTTTTTCTTTCTCTCTTTATACCAATATTATTCCGTTTCCCATCATTCTATAATTTTAATTCTTCCACATATAAATATTAATTACTCCTTATTCTCCATTTTTATTCAAATTCCACAGGCGTAGGGGTCATGACGTCAATAATAAAGTCCTCCATATTGGGCAGAACTAGAACCTTCTCGAACTCCTTGAGAAGTTTCTGTTCGATCCAATTGGAAATGTTAGCGAAGCGAAGCGTGCGTGCGCCGAACGCGGGACGAGCTTTTAGTACTATTTGGGGATTTGTACGGAACCTGAAAATAATGTTTTTTTTTATTATTGAAAATATTTTGCGAAATAGATAAGTGATCAAGAGATGATAAATGATAATGAACAATGAAGTTAAAAATGTCTTTACATCAACATAATGTCCCATAACTTTTCGAATAAATACACCATTTACTATACGCATATTGTTATAATAATATCTAGAACAAAGCTTTTCAATATGAAATTGAGTTTTTTACACTACTTTTATTAAATCGTATTTCGCATCGCACTCATCATGCTTAAATAGAATCTCAGAAAAAACTATTATTATCAGTCTAGATTCTAACTTCTAGCAAATATAGCTTTTCTATCTCTTTCTATACGAAAATCCATCAAAATCTCTACATTTTTTTATTCTCTTACCCAATCCATATCCTATCATGTGGCGGCGGAGGTAAGTTAATAGCGAGTCGACCTTCTAGCCCGTGCACTTCTAGTTGCAGCTTTATATCCGTGTTCGAGAGACCTTCCATGGCACGCTTCACGTATTTGTAGTCTGTTACCTGTTAAATAAATAAAAAACTAATTTAAAAACATTGGAAAATTAATTTGACCATCAGTCATGTAAAACGAGTCCTTTTTTCAGGCATAGATGTTAAGATTGCAAGAAAAAAAGCAATAGTAGCTAAGTAATATGGTTATAAAATATTTCCATAACTTTAAAAACTAAAATATCAGGTTTTCAATCAATAGAAAAGTGCAGAAATAGTTACTAATACTTACTTGTTGGAAATATTTGTTAGTCGCTATTCTATCGACGATACGGAGGAACTTCTTTTTTGATGACCCACCTTCACTCGGGTTCACAGACCTGTACAAATTAGAAAAAGATTGAATGAAAATCTTATTTAACTGGAAAAAGTCACATTAATTCCAATATTCTACTTAAAAAATTGGTTGTCTGTAAAGTCGGTTTACTGACGATAGTTGAACGTGACAACGTCCGATTGTGCTTATTTGTCGCTCGTTCCGCGCTCTCGCTTGCACTTCAAGCCTTACATGGAACGCCTCAGAGCGAGGTAACGCCGAATTATAAGACGTTGTCACGTCAAAAGCCGTTCATCACTAATTGTTTAGATTTATGCCAGATGTAATAAAATAAAACTGCTAATTCCACATGCGCCAATTACCGTCCCACCGCCACGCACACCTCTGTGTGTTGACTCAAAATTTTCTTTGCAAACATAATAATGTCGTAAAAATAAGGTTACATTTTACCGCGATGCAACATATCTCTATCTTCATTTCTATAGGAATTTCCTTGACCTACGCGAACGATGGCGGAAACCTATTAAGTATAATATAAACACGACGCTGTTGGCGCAGTGGTAAAGTAACTGCCTACTGAGCCGACGGTCCCGGGTTCGATCCCCGGTCAGGGCAAATATTTGTGTGATGAACTCAATTACATATTTGTTCTTGGGTCTGGGTGTTATCTATATATCTGTATTTATTAAATATTACATTTATCGTCGCCTAGTACCCACAACACAAGCCTTAATTGAGCTTACTGTGGGACTAGGCCGATTTGTGTAATAATCCATACTGAAAGTAACTCTGTCTGTCTGTCTGTTACTCAATCACGCCTAAACTACTGAACCAATTTGCATGAAATGTAGTATGGTGATATTTTGATACCCGAGAAAGGACATAGGCTACCTTTTACTGCGAAATATGTACCACGGGCGAAGCCGGGGCGGACTACTAGTGTCCTATAATATTTATTTATTTATTTTATTTATTTAAACAGTCTAGTATAAAATATAACTCACGGCGACTCGCTAGGCTGTAAGTTCTCCGCGCTGTCGACGGGCTGCACGGGCGGAGTCTCGTCGTCACTTGACGATTCCGCTGAGTCTTCGATTTCTGAATCGTAGATTGCTGGTTTTCTTTTCTGTAAGATATTTATTTGGTTTGGAAATTGTTGATGAGTCGTTTCTTGAGTAATTGTGAATAAATAAATTTTTAATTATATAAGAAGTGGGTATGACAACCTTCGAAAGAATTTTTTTTAGTTGTGACATAAGTAAAAGAAGTATAAAATTACATTCTCAAGTATAGAAAAGCAATGAACTAAATTTGTAAATCTAAAATTGTTTACCCTTAGCTGTTTTTCGGATTGAGCGGACCCAGGGAGCGGCACCTCGATCGGATTTTCTATGATGTTCTCTTGTGCACCTAGTAAATGATCTTCTAGTGTTATATCTGAAAATAATAATTTCTAATTAAAGGTTTGTTGGATATTTTATGAGCGGTATTTTATGAGCGGACCTATAAGAGCGGTTACAGACTAGCGTTTTATACGCGCGTATGAGCTCGTTTTTGAAAGCTCGTATAGGCGCGCCTTTGTCACACGCTCGACTCGTACGAGCGTTGACGCGCTTCTAAGCTCGTAAATAGTAATATTCCTTCGTCAGAGTCCATGTTGATACTGACACACCACCGGTGCGAGCGAACACGCCGAAATATGCCCGTTTACGTGATTAGGGTTTTTAGAAGCGCGTAATGTAGCGCGTGTATAAGCGCGTATGCTGAAACGACCGAGTACGCGCAAAAAAATACGCTAGTCTGAAACCGCTCTAAGTACTAGGGCAAATTTAAAAGTGAATAGGTTATGTAAGAAATATATTAAAAATATGCTATCATTACCAGAGGCGGCTCGTGACAAAATTTTATGGGTGTTCACTTGAAATAAAACACTGAAAATACATGGTGTAAAGCAGTACATTTATCAAAAAAATTACTTATAAAGGAAATACATACGTCTTTCTTTTTGGTGTGCAAAAATATCTATAACTTAAAGCGACAAGACATTCGTAAATGTCTGTTGTTGCTTTCATCACAACCACACAACCACGGTGTTTTCACATAATATTGTTCGGATTTAAACACACGCGTATATGTTTTCGTTTTTGTCGTACATTTTTGCGTTCGTAAGTTCAGGCCGTGGCGGTCCCTTAGCTTTACATTCAAGCCGAATTTGTAACGTTTTATCACACTTTTTAATGAACGCCACATTATAATTATTGTTCATTTTAACACTCACAAGTAATACTGATAACTACAGGCTATTTCAACACGTATTTTATAATTTTAATTAGAAAATTGCATGAATCGCGCGCGTGCATTGAAGTTGACTCGAGAGTCGAGTGTTTGTTTATATTATAGACGTGGCAACTGGCAACGTCGCAATCGCTGTCCTGCCGGGCGGTAAAAACGAACCGGCAACGTTTGCGGGTGCGGCGCTCCGAATTTTGCTACTTTTCCATAGAAAATCTTTTGTTTCACGCGCAGGGCTCTGGCAAAACCCTCTCTTTCACTCCTATTGGATTTCGTATAAGGAAATGTTCTAAATCTTTTTTCATTGGAGCGCAATCGTGAGCGCTCCGCTTCGCGCGTTACATAATACAGTAGGTATTATACAGGTGTATGGGATGATGGAATGATGGATATATTCATGGGTATTAACAGTAGTTTTAAAGATTACGATTGATTTTAAATAGTAATAATTAATGTTAATAATTAAATTAAGGAGTATGATTTTATTATAATTATTTATGGGAGTTCACTGCACCAGCGCTCCTTAGGGCGAGCCGCCTCTGATCATTACTCATTTGTCGATATTTAGTTTTTTTTATTGCATTATATTTTGAATTTTTTGCTGAATAGCTTTGGTAACGTGGACTCTTTAATCTGTTGCTTTTAAGGGTTCCAAACCTCTAAAGGAAAAAACCATTACAGGATCGCTTTGTATTATGTGTGGCAAATATCTGTGCGTCCAGCCACAGCCCGCTCCCCCCCCCACTAGTGCGTCACTCACTCTTCTCCTTCAGCTTCATGAGGTTGATCTGCGTGAGTATGGCGATGTGCGCGCCGCCGTCGTACCGCAGCGCGGCGTCCAGCCACAGCCCGCGCGCGTCCACCGCGGGCGCCGCCACGCCGCACACCAGCGGGCACTCGCCCGCCAGCGACAGCTCCGTGATCACCAGCGGGCTCATGAACGAGGGCAGCTGGGGAAATATTCATTTCTTTGAGGTACAATAAGCAACTAAATTTAGGACTCATACAAACGAGACGGTCCGGTTTTTTGCCAGGGCCACAGAATGGTTAATAGTACAGGTAAAGAAGAATTACGGTAAGAAGATATAAATAAATACTACTACGCGCCAGTGGTATTTAGCTTGCACAAAATTATGTACCTGAGGAGGATAGCTGTGGGCAGGATGGAAGTGGGGAGGATGGCTGTGGGGAGGATGGCTGTGGGGAGGATGGGAGAGGGGAGGATGGAAGTGGGGAGGATGACTGTGGGGAGGATGGGAGTGGGGAGGATGGAAGAGGTGAGGATGGATGTGAGGAGAATGGCTATGGGGAGGATGGAAGTGGGGAGGATGGGAGTGGGCAGGATAGCTGTGGAGAGGATGGCTGTGGGATGGGAGTGGGTAGGATGGGAGTGGGCAGGATGGCTGTGGGATGGATGGGAGAGGGGAGGATGGCTGTGGGGAGGATGGATGTGGGGAGGATGGGAGTGGGGAGGATGGCTGTGGGGAGGATGGAAGAGGGGAGGATGGATGTGGGGCGGATGGAAGTGGGGAGGATGGCTATGGGGAGGATGGCTGTGGGGAGGATGGAAGTGGGGAGGATGGCTGTGGGGAGAATGGATGTGGGGAGGATGGAAGAGGGGAGGATGGATGTGGGGTGTGGATACAGTCGTGGACGTTTAATTAGAAACACGTAACACGATGAAGTAGTCATCAAGTTTATTTAACATTTGTGTATTACCGTATTAGAGATAAAGCATTATTTCATATGGTAATAGAACACCCGTTTATCTAGTTTTATAAGAAATTGCTTAATTTTAATCAAACGTTAGCTTAAATTAATAAAATTAAACAACTTTAGGTGAAGTCTGATTTCCGAGTATTTTCAGTCTGGACAACAAATTAGAAACAGCATGGTTCGAGTGTTCCAAAGTCAATGCTGTTAAAATGCCAAACAAAACTTGTTAAAATGCCGCCAATTTTTTTTCTACAAATATTTGCAGCGTTTTTTAAACATTCTATCTAAAAGTTTCTGAAAATTAATTAACTTTGTAGTAAAAATGGGTAAAAGTAAGATTTGTGACCCATCAACAAGAAAAATAATTTTAAGTTACATTTTGACAAAAACTGGAATAACAGGAAACTTGCAAATCATTTAGAGTTTTCGATAAAAAGATATTCAATGCTATAGTTTATTTCAAAGAGCATGATACTTCTGATTAAGTGCCTAGAAAAGCTCGACCATGAAAAACCACTGCTCGCGAGGATAGGCAAATTATTCTTTTCGCAAAGATGGATCCATTAATAAGAATTCAAGCACCCGAACGCCACACAATACCGTTTACTTTTAACATTTTTTTCATCCATATAGTTAAAAAAAAAAAATATTCGCACGCGAGCGTCACATTCACATTCACTGTTCGCTGTTCGCTGTTCGCTGTTCGCTGTTCGCTGTTCGCTGTTCGCTGTTCGCTGTTCGCTGTCGCTGTCGCTGTTCGCTGTTCGCTGTTCGCTGTTCGCTGATCGCTGTTCGCTGTTCGCTGTTCGCTGTTCGATTTTCGCTGTTCGCTGTTCGCTGTTCGCTGTTCGCTGTCGCTGTCGCTGTTCGCTGTTCGCTGTTCGCTGTTCGCTGTTCGCTGTTCGCTGTTCGCTGTTCGCTGTTCGCTGTTCGCTGTTCGCTGTTCGCTGTTCGCTGTTCGCTGTTCGCTGTTCGCTGTTCGCTGTCGCTGTTCGCTGTTCGCTGTTCGCTGTCGCTGTCGCTGTTCGCTGTTCGCTGTTCGCTGTTCGCTGTTCGCTGTTCGCTGTTCGCTGTTCGCTGTTCGCTGTTCGCTGTTCGCTGTTCGCTGTTCGCTGTTCGCTGTTCGCTGTCGCTGTTCGCTGTTCGCTGTTCGCTGTTCGCTGTCGCTGTCGCTGTTCGCTGTTCGCTGTTCGCTGTTCGCTGATCGCTGTTCGCTGTTCGCTGTTCGCTGTTCGCTGTTCGCTGTTCGCTGTTCGCTGTTCGCTGTCGCTGTTCGCTGTTCGCTGTTCGCTGTTCGCTGTTCGCTGATCGCTGTTCGCTGTTCGCTGTTCGCTGTTCGTGTTTGTGTTTGTGTTTGTGTTCGAAATAAAATTCGAGTTTGTGTTTGTGTTTGTGTTTGTGTTTGACTTTGTGTTTGTGTTTGTGTTTGTGTTTGTGTATGTTCACATTCACATTCACATTCACATTCACATTCACATTCACATTCACATCCACATCCACATCCACATCCACATCCACATCCACATCCGCATCCGCATCCGCATTCACATTCCCATTCAATATTTACATTAACATTCACATTCAACATTCACATTCACATTCACATTCACATTCACTGTTCGCTGTTCGCTGTTCGCTGTTCGCTGTTCGCTGTTCGCTGTTCGCTGTTCGCTGTTCGCTGTCGCTGTCGCTGTTCGCTGTTCGCTGTTCGCTGTTCGCTGATCGCTGTTCGCTGTTCGCTGTTCGCTGTTCGATTTTCGCTGTTCGCTGTTCGCTGTTCGCTGTTCGCTGTCGCTGTCGCTGTTCGCTGTTCGCTGTTCGCTGTTCGCTGTTCGCTGTTCGCTGTTCGCTGTTCGCTGTTCGCTGTTCGCTGTTCGCTGTTCGCTGTTCGCTGTTCGCTGTTCGCTGTTCGCTGTTCGCTGTCGCTGTTCGCTGTTCGCTGTTCGCTGTCGCTGTCGCTGTTCGCTGTTCGCTGTTCGCTGTTCGCTGTTCGCTGTTCGCTGTTCGCTGTTCGCTGTTCGCTGTTCGCTGTTCGCTGTTCGCTGTTCGCTGTTCGCTGTTCGCTGTCGCTGTTCGCTGTTCGCTGTTCGCTGTTCGCTGTCGCTGTCGCTGTTCGCTGTTCGCTGTTCGCTGTTCGCTGATCGCTGTTCGCTGTTCGCTGTTCGCTGTTCGCTGTTCGCTGTTCGCTGTTCGCTGTTCGCTGTGAATGTGAATGTGAATGTGGATGTGGATGTGGATGTGGATGTGGATGTGAATGTGAATGTGAATGTGAATGTGAATGTGAATGTGAACATACACAAACACGAACACGAACACGAAAACGAACAGCGAACAGCGAACAGCGAACAGCGAACAGCGAACAGCGAACAGCGAACAGCGAACAGCGAACAGCGAACAGTGATCAGCGAACAGTGATCAGCGAACAGCGAACAGCGAACAGCGACAGCGACAGCGAACAGCGAACAGCGAACAGCGAACAGCGAACAGCGAACAGCGAACAGCGAACAGCGACAGCGACAGCGAACAGCGAACAGTGAATGTGAATGTGAATGTGAATGTGAATGTGAATGTGGAATGTGAATGTTGAATGTGAATGTTAATGTAAATATTGAATGGGAATGTGAATGCGGATGCGGATGTGGATGTGGATGTGGATGTGGATGTGGATGTGGATGTGGATGTGGATGTGGATGTGGATGTGGATGTGGATGTGGATGTGAATGTGAATGTGAATGTGAATGTGAATGTGAATGTGAATGTGAATGTGAATGTGGAATGTGAATGTTGAATGTGAATGTTAATGTAAATATTGAATGGGAATGTGAATGCGGATGCGGATGTGGATGTGGATGTGGATGTGGATGTGGATGTGGATGTGGATGTGGATGTGAATGTGAATGTGAATGTGAATGTGAATGTGAATGTGAACATACACAAACACGAACACGAACACGAAAACGAACAGCGAACAGCGAACAGCGAACAGCGAACAGCGAACAGCGAACAGCGAACAGCGAACAGCGAACAGTGATCAGCGAACAGCGAACAGCGAACAGCGACAGCGACAGCGAACAGCGAACAGCGAACAGCGAACAGCGAACAGCGAACAGCGAACAGCGAACAGCGACAGCGACAGCGAACAGCGAACAGTGAATGTGAATGTGAATGTGAATGTGAATGTGAATGTGGAATGTGAATGTTGAATGTGAATGTTAATGTAAATATTGAATGGGAATGTGAATGCGGATGCGGATGTGGATGTGGATGTGGATGTGGATGTGGATGTGGATGTGGATGTGGATGTGGATGTGGATGTGGATGTGGATGTGAATGTGAATGTGAATGTGAATGTGAATGTGAATGTGAACATACACAAACACAAACACAAACACAAACACAAACACAAACACAAACACAAAGTCAAACACAAACACAAACACAAACTCGAATTTTATTTCGAACACAAACACAAACACAAACACGAACAGCGAACAGCGAACAGCGATCAGCGAACAGCGAACAGCGAACAGCGAACAGCGACAGCGAACAGCGAACAGCGAACAGCGAACAGCGAACAGCGAACAGTGAACAGCGAACAGCGAACAGCGAACAGCGAACAGCGAACAGCGAACAGTGAATGTGAATGTGAATGTGAATGTGGATGTGGATGTGGATGTGGATGTGGATGTGGATGTGGATGTGGATGTGGATGTGAATGTGAATGTGAATGTGAATGTGTGTCGCTGTCGCTGTTCGCTGTTCGCTGTTCGCTGTTCGCTGATCGCTGTTCGCTGTTCGCTGTTCGCTGTTCGCTGTTCGCTGTTCGCTGTTCGCTGTTCGCTGTTCGCTGTTCGCTGTTCGCTGTCGCTGTTCGCTGTTCGCTGTTCGCTGATCGCTGTTCGCTGTTCGCTGTTCGCTGTTCGCTGTTCGTGTTTGTGTTTGTGTTTGTGTTCGAAATAAAATTCGAGTTTGTGTTTGTGTTTGTGTTTGTGTTTGACTTTGTGTTCGTGTTTGTGTTTGTGTTTGTGTATGTTCACATTCACATTCACATTCACATTCACATTCACATTCACATTCACATTCACATTCACATTCACATTCACATTCACATTCACATTCACATTCACATTCACATTCACATTCACATTCACATTCACATCCACATCCACATCCACATCCACATCCACATCCACATCCACATCCGCATCCGCATTCACATTCCCATTCAATATTTACATTAACATTCACATTCAACATTCACATTCACATTCACATTCACATTCACTGTTCACTGTTCGCTGTTCGCTGTTCGCTGTTCGCTGTTCGCTGTCGCTGTCGCTGTTCGCTGTTCGCTGTTCGCTGTTCGCTGATCGCTGTTCGCTGTTCGCTGTTCGCTGTTCGCTGTTCGCTGTTCGCTGTTCGCTGTTCGCTGTTCGCTGTTCGCTGTTCGCTGTTCGCTGTTCGCTGTTCGCTGTCGCTGTTCGCTGTTCGCTGTTCGCTGTCGCTGTCGCTGTTCGCTGTTCGCTGTTCGCTGTTCGCTGTTCGCTGTTCGCTGTTCGCTGTTCGCTGTTCGCTGTTCGCTGTTCGCTGTTCGCTGTTCGCTGTTCGCTGTTCGCTGTTCGCTGTTCGCTGTTCGCTGTTCGCTGTCGCTGTTCGCTGTTCGCTGTTCGCTGTCGCTGTCGCTGTTCGCTGTTCGCTGTTCGCTGATCGCTGTTCGCTGTTCGCTGTTCGCTGTTCGCTGTTCGCTGTTCGCTGTTCGCTGTTCGCTTTTCGCTGTTCGCTGTTCGCTGTTCGCTGTTCGCTGTTCGCTGTGAATGTGAATGTGAATGTGGATGTGGATGTGGATGTGGATGTGAATGTGAATGTGAATGTGAATGTGAATGTGAATGTGAATGTGAACATACACAAACACGAACACGAACACGAAAACGAACAGCGAACAGCGAACAGCGAACAGCGAACAGCGAACAGCGAACAGCGAACAGCGAACAGCGAACAGCGAACAGCGAACAGCGAACAGCGAACAGCGAACAGCGAACAGCGAACAGCGAACAGCGAACAGCGAACAGCGATCAGCGAACAGCGAACAGCGAACAGCGACAGCGGCAGCGAACAGCGAACAGCGAACAGCGAACAGCGAACAGCGAACAGCGAACAGCGAACAGCGAACAGTGAACAGCGAACAGCGAACAGCGACAGCGACAGCGAACAGCGAACAGCGAACAGCGAACAGCGAACAGCGAACAGCGAACAGCGAACAGTGAATGTGAATGTGAATGTGAATGTGAATGTGAATGTGGAATGTGAATGTTGAATGTGAATGTTAATGTAAATATTGAATGGGAATGTGAATGCGGATGCGGATGTGGATGTGGATGTGGAGGTGGATGTGGATGTGGATGTGGATGTGGATGTGGATGTGAATGTGAATGTGAATGTGAATGTGAATGTGAATGTGAATGTGAATGTGAATGTGAATGTGAATGTGAATGTGAATGTGAATGTGAATGTGAACATACACAAACACAAACACAAACACAAACACAAACACAAACACAAAGTCAAACACAAACACAAACACAAACTCGAATTTTATTTCGAACACAAACACAAACACAAACACGAACAGCGAACAGCGATCAGCGAACAGCGAACAGCGAACAGCGAACAGCGACAGCGAACAGCGAACAGCGAACAGCGAACAGCGAACAGCGAACAGCGAACAGCGAACAGCGAACAGCGAACAGCGAACAGCGAACAGTGAATGTGAATGTGAATGTGAATGTGGATGTGGATGTGGATGTGGATGTGGATCTGGATGTGGATGTGGATGTGGATGTGGATGTGAATGTGAATGTGAATGTGAATGTGAATGTGAATGTGAATGTGAACATACACAAACACAAACACGAACACGAACACGAAAACGAACAACGAACAGCGAACAGCGAACAGCGAACAGCGAACAGCGAACAGCGAACAGCGAACAGCGAACAGCGAACAGCGAACAGCGAACAGCGAACAGCGAACAGCGATCAGCGAACAGCGAACAGCGAACAGCGACAGCGAACAGCGAACAGCGAACAGCGAACAGCGAACAGCGAACAGCGAACAGCGAACAACGAACAACGAACAACGGTGAATGTGAATGTGAATGGGAATGTGAATGTGGATGTGGATGTGGATGTGGATGTGAATGTGAATGTGAATGTGAATGTGAATGTGAATGTGAATGTGAATGTGAATGTGAATGTGAATGTGAATGTGAATGTGAATGTGAATGTGAATGTGAATGTGAATGTGAATGTGAATGTGAATGTGAATGTGAATGTGAATGTGAATGTGAATGTGAATGTGAATGTGAATGTGAATGTGAATGTGAATGTGAATGTGAATTTGAATGTGAATGTGAATGTGAATGTGAATGTGAACATTTTATTTATTTATTTATTTTATTTTTATTTATTGGCCTTAATCAGACACAACAATGGTAAACAATATGTGCATATAACAACTTAATTAAGACTCTGATGAGTCGACATCGGCAGATTGGTCTGTTTGCCCTAATTTGGCAAAGGCCTCCTCCATTCCCTTCCACTCTTTTCTGTTCAGTGCTGTTCTCGTCCATGTTTTTCCCGCTGTTGCTACGATTTCGTCTTCCCACCTTCTAATCTGTCTCCCCCGTTTCCTTTTTCCATTTTTGGGATACCAGAAAATCAATGTTCTATTCCATTTTTCACATCCTCTTAATATATGGCCAGTCCATTCCCATTTAAGCTTCCGTGTTTTACATATCACATCTTCTACTTTCGTACGCTTTCTGATTGTTTTATTCCTTACTCTGTCGTTTTTCCTAATATTTAACATGCTCCTTTCCATAGACGTCTGGCATGTCCTTATTTTTGAGTTTTGCGCTTTGGTAAGTGACCACGTTTGGCAACCATAAGTTAAGACTGGTAATACACATGTGTTAAAAAGCTTCTTCTTAATGTATACCTTTGTTTCCTCATTTTTCATTATTTCTTTCAGTCTCCAATAACTTTTCCAAGCAAGACCAATTCTTGTATCGATTTCTTTCGACATAACATTATTTATGGATATCTGTTGGCCTAGGTAAGTGTATTCTTTCACATATTCAATGGGTTTACTGTTTAATATAATAGGAGATTCCGTAGCGTTCGTCATGATTTTAGTTTTTGTTATATTCATTGTGAGGCCGACTTTACGACTTTCCCTCTCTAGGTCTTCTAGCATGCTTTGGAGATGAGTACTTGATGCCGCGAATATGACAATATCATCGGCGAAGCGCAGGTTGTTTAGGTGTTGTCCATGTATATTTAAGCCATATTGATCCCAATCGAGTTTTCGAAAGATCTCTTCTAAGACCGCGGTAAATAATTTAGGGGAAATAGGATCTCCCTGTCGTACGCCTCTGTTTATTTTTATTTCTTTTCCATGTTTTTCTAATTTTATTTTCGCTGTACTAATTGTGTAAATATTTTTTAGAATTCTGATGTATTTTAATTCAACTCCTTGATTTTTTAAACTTCGCCAGATGCATTCGTGATCGATTGAATCAAATGCCTTGTTGAAATCAATAAAACAACAGTAGAACGGTATATTGTATTCTTTATTCTTTTCAAAAATCTGTCTCACTGCGTGTATGTGGTCCAGCGTCGAATATCCTGCCCTGAAACCAGCCTGTTCTCTAGGCTGATTCTCGTCTAGATTCCTGGTTATTCGACGGAGGATGATCTTTGCGAATACTTTATATATATTAGACATCAGGCTAATGGGCCTATAGTTGTTGATTTCACTCTTATCTCCCTTTTTGTGGAGAAGGGTTATTGATGAGTTCGCCCACTGGGTTGGTATGGTTTCCGTGTCCAGTATGTCATTAAATATATATTGCAGTATTGGTGCAAGAACGCTTTTACACTCCATTAATAGTGCATTGCTGATAGAGTCTGGTCCGGGAGCTGTGTCAATTTTTTGTGTTTCTATAGCTTTGATTATTTCTTCTTTCAGTATTGGTGGAACAGTTTCGTTGCTCTGTAAGTCAGTTTCGTCGGTTTTATTTTTTTTGGAATACAGGTCTTCGTAAAATTTGGTGGCGATGTTTAATATATCGTATCTTTTGGTCTTCGTCGTGTCTTTTCGGTCTTTCATCTTTGGTATCCAGTTTGTTTTATCTGTTATAAACTTAGCAGCTTTTTTAATTCCCCCTGTCTTGGCAATATGTTTCTCAAAGATTTTTAGTCTAAAACTCTTACGATCTTTTTTCATTTGTGTTTTGATCTCTTTACTTAACTTACCTATTTCCATTCTTATGCTTCTAGATTTATTAGGTATTTTTATTAGATTTAACCGTTTTTCCAAAAGTTCGTTAGTTTTTTCAGATATTGTCGATTTCGTTTTAATTGTTTTTTTGTTTCCAGATTTTGTTATTAATATTTCATAGAGCATATCATATTTTTGTTGAGTAGTTAGGTCTTGAGTAAGCGCTCCTTTCAAAGAATTTAATTTATCTCTAATCGTAGCCGATGATGTTGCGTTAGTTGGCGTTCGAGTTTTGACTTTAAAAGGGCGACTGTTGTCTGAACCTGACGATGTATTGAGACGAGCCCGCATCATTCTGTGGTTGCTATTGAAATTTAGATTTGCGATAGTACTGCAGTCTTCGAATGATTTCGTTTTGTTTGAGAGAATATAATCGATTTCGTTCTTATAACGTCCATCCGGTGATACCCATGTCCATCTCTTTGATTTTCTTTTCTTGTATAGACTATTCAGTATTTTCAAGTTATTTTCAAAAGCAAACTCCAATAATTTTTGCCCGTTTCTCGATCTTTTACCTTTGCTGTGAGGACCTAGGATGATGTCTTCTCCTGTTCTTGAAACTCCAACTTGAGCGTTGAAGTCTCCCATGACTATGCAATTTTTGTATGTGTATTCATTGATGGCATTGTTTAGAGATAAGTAGAAGGAGTCAATTTCAGAATTAGACGATTGCTCAGTCGGGGAGTAAATCTGTATAATAGACCAATTTTCTTTCTTTGGCGGAAGTCTTATGTTTAATATCGCAATTCTTTCTGAGACGCCAACAAATTCCTTGATAAAACTTTTGAGTTCTTTTTTTATTAAAAAACCTACTCCGTGTCTTCCGGGTGTTTCTCCTTTGTAGTAGAAAATAAATTCGCTGTGTTCTTCAATAGCCTCACCCATTCGTCGTACTTCACTAAGGCCTATTATGTCCCACTTAATATGTTGGATGGCTAAAATTAGTTCTTGTAAACTCTCATCTAACCTTAATGACAGCGTGTTAAATGTTGCTATATGAAAAATTTGTTTTGAATTTCGTTTATCGCTTTCTGAAACGATTGGCGCGGATGTGGAATTGATTGGAGGGTAGTGGTCGCTTTTCCCCGCGGTGACCAGCCGTCTTGGGGTGTATTGATTGGTTTTTTTGATATTAAAAGAAGTTTCGTTTATTTGTTTTTGTTTCCGGTTGCCGATGTCATTTAACAGTTTTTTGACGTTGTTGGAATGGTTAGTGACGAAGATCTTCCTCTAGCAACATAATCCAACATATTTGTTTTGTTAACCTTCTTTGGAGCAGGCATGGTTGCGTGATTTGGTGATTTACTTGGAGATTCGTTGCGATCTCGTTTTCTTTTGTCCTTCTGATCTTCTTTGTTTTCCTTAGTAATCAGTTTATCTTTAACGAGGTAGCAGATTTTACCTTTCGCTCGTTCCTCTTTTAGTTGGGGCAAAAGCTGTCTTCTCTTTTCTAGAACTTCTTTACTATAGTCTTCTTTTATGTAAATATCCGAGTTTAATTTCTTTTTATTCTTGAGAATTTCCATTTTCCTCCAATTTGTTGTGAAAGTTACTAGTATAGGGCGCATGTTTTTATGGTTCTTTTCTCCAAGTCTGTATGCATTGTTAATTTCATGATGATTCAAACGGATATTCATATATTCTCATCAAGCAAGTTTATAATCAGATCAATTTGGGACTCATAACGATTTTCTTCTTTTACGCCAAAGAATATGAGGTTGTTTCGTCTTCTATCTTCTTCCATAGTTTTGATTTTATCTTGTAGTTTCTTAACATCCGTTTTTAGGTTTTTATTTTCTTCCGTAAGAGCAATTAGTTTCTCATTTATGCTTTCTGTAACGTTTTTAGTGACTGCTTCTGTTATTTCTCTTGTTTGTGCCGCCATTTGTTCCTTCAATTTTACCCAGAAATTTTCCATTTCTTTTTCCATAATTTTGGGGAGATATTTATCGAATGGCAATACTGAATTTAATTTGGTAACCCCGAATTGTAGTTGGCAACACTGAAGTTTATGATAGAAACGATAGAAATGTAGGTTGGTACTGTCAATGTCTATAGTCTATGGTATACTTTTTGTTAGGTTGGTACTTTGAACTGTCACTTTTGAAAATGATGTTATTATTATTGACTTAATAACCACACTTTTTCGTTCTAATGTTTCTGTTTACACTTCACTTTTGCACTGTTCTCTTGTTATTATTAGTGAATGTGAACATACACAAACACAAACACAAACACGAACACGAAAACGAACAACGAACAGCGAACAGCGAACAGCGAACAGCGAACAGCGAACAGCGAACAGCGAACAGCGAACAGCGAACAGCGAACAGCGAACAGCGAACAGCGAACAGCGAACAGCGAACAGCGAACAGCGAACAGCGAACAGCGACACCGACAGCGAACAGCGAACAGTGAATGTGAATGTGAATGTGAATGTGAATGTGAATGTGAATGTGAATGTTGAATGTGAATGTTAATGTAAATATTGAATGTAACAGCGAACAGCGAACAGCGAACAGCGAACAGCGAACAGCGAACAGCGAACAACGAACAACGAACAACGGTGAATGTGAATGTGAATGTGAATGTGGATGTGGATGTGGATGTGGATGTGGATGTGGATGTGGATGTGGATGTGGATGTGGATGTGGATGTGAATGTGAATGTGAATGTGAATGTGAATGTGAATGTGAATGTGAATGTGAATGTGAATGTGAATGTGAATGTGAATGTGAATGTGAATGTGAATGTGAACATACACAAACACAAACACGAACATGAATGTGAATGTGAATGTGAACATACACAAACACAAACACAAACACAAAGTCAAACACAAACAGAAACACAAACTCGAATTTTATTTCGAACACAAACACAAACACAAACACGAACAGCGAACAGCGAACAGCGAACAGCGAACAGCGATCAGCGAACAGCGAACAGCGAACAGCGAACAGCGACAGTGAACAGCGAACAGCGAACAGCGAACAGCGAACAGCGAACAGCGAACAGCGAACAGCGAACAGCGAACAGCGAACAGCGAACAGCGAACAGCGAACAGCGAACAGCGATCAGCGAACAGCGAACAGCGAACAGCGAACAGCGACAGCGACAGCGAACAGCGAACAGCGAACAGCGAACAGCGAACAGCGAACAGCGAACAGCGAACAGCGACAGCGACAGCGAACAGCGAACAGTGAATGTGAATGTGAATGTGAATGTGAATGTGAATGTGAATGTGAATGTGAATGTGAATGTTGAATGTGAATGTTAATGTAAATATTGAATGGGAATGTGAATGCGGATGCGGATGTGGATGTGGATGTGGATGTGGATGTGGATGTGGATGTGGATGTGAATGTGAATGTGAATGTGAATGTGAATGTGAATGTGAATGTGAATGTGAATGTGAATGTGAATGTGAATGTGAATGTGAATGTGAACATACACAAACACAAACACAAACACAAACACGAACACAAAGTCAAACACAAACACAAACACAAACTCGAATTTTATTTCGAACACAAACACAAACACAAACACGAACAGCGAACAGCGAACAGCGAACAGCGAACAGCGAACTGCGACAGCGAACAGCGAACAGCGAACAGCGAACAGCGAACAGCGAACAGCGAACAGCGAACAGCGAACAGCGAACAGCGAACAGCGAACAGCGAACAGCGAACAGCGAACAGCGAACAGCGAACAGCGAACAGCGAACAGCGAACAGCGAACAGCGAACAGCGAACAGCGATCAGCGAACAGCGAACAGCGAACAGCGAACAGCGACAGCGACAGCGAACAGCGAACAGCGAACAGCGAACAGTGAACAGCGAACAGCGAACAGCGAACAGCGAACAGCGAATAACGAACAACGAACAACGGTGAATGTGAATGTGAATGTGGATGTGGATGTGGATGTGGATGTGGATGTGGATGTGGATGTGGATGTGGATGTGAATGTGAATGTGAATGTGAATGTAAATGTGAATGTGAATGTGAATGTGAATGTGAATGTGAACATACACAAATACAAACACGAACACGAACACGAAAACGAACAACGAACAGCGAACAGCGAACAGCGAACAGCGAACAGCGAACAGCGAACAGCGAACAGCGAACAGCGAACAGCGAACAGCGAACAGCGAACAGCGAACAGCGATCAGCGAACAGCGAACAGCGAACAAAGACAGCGACAGCGAACAGCGAACAGCGAACAGCGAACAGCGAACAGCGAACAGCGAACAGCGAACAGCGAACAGCGAACAGCGAACAGCGAACAGCGAACAGCGAACAGCGAACAGCGAACAGCGAACAGCGAACAGCGAACAGCGAACAGCGAACAGCGAACAGCGAACAGCGAACAGCGAACAGCGAACAGCGACAGCGACAGCGACAGCGAACAGCGAACAGCGAACAGCGAACAGCGAACAGCGAACAGCGAACAGCGAACAGCGAACAGCGACAGCGACAGCGACAGCGAACAGCGAACAGCGAACAGCGAACAGCGAACAGCGAACAGCGAACAGCGACAGCGACAGCGAACAGCGAACAGCGAACAGCGAACAGCGAACAGCGAACAGCGAACAACGAACAGCGAACAGCGAACAACGAACAACGAACAACGGTGAATGTGAATGTGAATGTGAATGTGGATGTGGATGTGGATGTGGATGTGGATGTGGATGTGGATGTGGATGTGGATGTGGATGTGGATGTGGATGTGGATGTGGATGTGGATGTGGATGTGGATGTGGATGTGGATGTGGATGTGGATGTGAATGTGAATGTGAATGTGAATGTGAATGTGAATGTGAATGTGAATGTGAATGTGAATGTGAATGTGAATGTGAATGTGAATGTGAATGTGAATGTGAATGTGAATGTGAATGTGAATGTGAATGTGAATGTGAATGTGAATGTGAACATACACAAACACAAACACGAACATGAACACGAAAACGAACAACGAACAGCGAACAGCGAACAGCGAACAGCGAACAGCGAACAGCGAACAGCGAACAGCGAACAGCGAACAGCGAACAGCGAACAGCGAACAGCGACAGCGACAGCGAACAGCGAACAGTGAATGTGAATGTGAATGTGAATGTGAATGTGAATGTGAATGTGAATGTTGAATGTGAATGTTAATGTAAATATTGAATGTAACAGCGATCAGCGAACAGCGAACAGCGAACAGCGAACAGCGAACAGCGACAGCGAACAGCGAACAGCGAACAGCGAACAGCGAACAGCGAACAGCGAACAGCGAACAGCGAACAGCGAACAGCGATCAGCGAACAGCGATCAGCGAACAGCGAACAGCGAACAGCAAACAGCGACAGCGACAGCGAACAGCGAACAGCGAACAGCGAACAGCGAACAGCGAACAGCGAACAGCGAACAGCGACAGCGACAGCGAACAGCGAACAGTGAATGTGAATGTGAATGTGAATGTGAATGTGAATGTGAATGTTGAATGTGAATGTTAATGTAAATATTGAATGGGAATGTGAATGCGGATGCGGATGTGGATGTGGATAAGGATGTGGATGTGGATGTGGATGTGGATGTGGATGTGGATGTGAATGTGAATGTGAATATGAATGTGAATGTGAATGTGAATGTGAATGTGAATGTGAATGTGAACATACACAAACACAAACACAAACACGAACACAAAGTCAAACACAAACACAAACACAAACTCGAATTTTATTTCGAACACAAACACAAACACAAACACGAACAGCGAACAGCGAACAGCGATCAGCGAACAGCGAACAGCGAACAGCGACAGCGAACAGCGAACAGCGAACAGCGAACAGCGAACAGCGAACAGCGAACAGCGAACAGCGAACAGCGACAGCGACAGCGAACAGCGAACAGCGAACAGCGAACAGCGAACAGCGAACAGCGAACAGCGAACAGCGAACAGCGAACAGCGAACAGCGAACAGCGAACAGCGAACAGCGAACAGCGAACAGCGAACAGCGAACAGCGAACAGCGATCAGCGAACAGCGAACAGCGAACAGCGAACAGCGAACAGCGAACAGCGAACAGCGACAGCGACAGCGAACAGCGAACAGCGAACAGCGAACAGCGAACAGCGACAGCGACAGCGAACAGCGAACAGCGAACAGCGAACAACGAACAACGAACAACGGTGAATGTGAATGTGAATGTGGATGTGGATGTGGATGTGGATGTGGATGTGGATGTGAATGTGAATGTGAATGTGAATTTGAATGTGAATGTGAATGTGAATGTGAATGTGAATGTGAACATACACAAACACAAACACGAACACGAACACGAAAACGAACAACGAACAGCGAACAGCGAACAGCGAACAGCGAACAGCGAACAGCGAACAGCGAACAGCGAACAGCGAACAGCGAACAGCGAACAGCGAACAGCGAACAGCGAACAGCGAACAGCGAACAGCGAACAGCGAACAGCGAACAGCGAACAGCGAACAGCGAACAGCGAACAGCGAACAGCGAACAGCGAACAGCGAACAGCGAACAGCGAACAGCGAACAGCGAACAGCGAACAGTGAATGTGAATGTTGAATGTGAATGTGAATGTGAATGTTGAATGTGAATGTGAATGTGAATGTGAATGTGAATGTGAATGTGAATGTTGAATGTGAATGTGTTGCTGTTTGCGGTGTTTGTGACAAACAGCCAGCGTGTGGATGTAGCATTATGAACGTTCGCCAAGCTTGTGGATGGCTCTTTGTGTTGGGTGATTGTGGTTGGTGTTGGACTTCGTTTGCTGTTTGCGGTGTTTGTGACAAACAGCCAGCGTGTGGATGTAGCATTATGAACGTTCGCCAAGCATGTGGATGGCTCTTTGTGTTGGGTGATTGTGGTTGGTGTATCAAATCAAATCAAATCATTTATTTATTTCTCCTCACAATTCCCAATCACATAAATTAATCTACATGCATACAAAATTATCAAACAATTAGCTGGAGTTGGAGGAGCTGGTGTCTGAAATGGGTTGTAACCAGTATCACGGATCACCAGGTCCCCGCCCTCGGAACAAAATACAATTACAAAAATATGTTTCACATAATTCAATAGTTTGTGGTTAGGTAGTGAGAACGACATAAGTTATTTAAAATTTTAAAAGTTTAAAAATAAACCTACATATGTGTGTGTGTTGTGTTGTGTGTGTGCGCGCGCGCGTTTATGTTTGTGTGTCATACATATTTTCCAATTCATCTATTTGTTTATTTATATTTTAAATAAATAATTTACACTGAAAGCAATTTTATCATTTTACCTACTGTCATAAATAATTTATTATTATATAATTAATATTAATATTAATTTTAATTTCATATTTAATAACATCACAATTTGAAGCAAGTTTTCGGTACCTAGCAGCATAATCCAATTTTTGAATCCATTCCTTTATCACACGTTTACACTTGTCAGTTGTTAGTGAAAAAATTGAGAGAATTTTGTTTAATTTATTGTAGATATTAGGGCCCTGGTAACAAAAAATCGATGTGAAAATTTTATACTGAATTTATTGTGTGAATTATTATGTTACTCGTTTCACAAATTTTACCCTTTATATACTGAATTTATTATGTTATTCGTTTCACAAATTTTACCCCTTCTGCGTGACGCGTTAGCCCGCTCAAGGCTGAAGGTAGTAAGAGAATGTTGGCGTACACTGTACAGCTGTGTGAAGAATAAATAACTGTCGTACAGTTAGTACCCTGGTCATCACATAAACGTCCTTTGTAGGGTGAAAGAAAGGCAGAAATTTTATAACTTTTAAGACAGCTCGTTGTGCTCTTTCTATCTTAATAAAATAAGTTTTAGGAGCACCACCCCAAGATGTTATGCAATAGGTCAACAGTAACTGGCATAGGGCTTTATATACTGTTATATAGCATACTAGCTTTCCGCCCGCGGCTTCGCCCGCGTTTTCAAAGAAAAACCCGTTCCCGTAGGATTTCCGGGATAAAACCTATCCTATGTCCTTTCTCGGGTATCAAAATATCTCTATACCAAATTTCATTCAAATTGGTTCAGTAGTTAAGGCGTGATTGAGTAACAGACAGACAGACAGAGTTACTTTCGCATTTATAATATTAATATAGATAGGAAAGGAAAAAATACAATTAAACGAGTAAGATAATATAAATTTTATATTATTTTATTTAACAGCACATTTATATTTTCTCATGTACAAATTATTATCTACAATAGGCACTTGACAATATTTCAATACAACTATATCACAATTTATTTTTCAATAATACATTTAAATGTTTAAACATCTGTACAAAATATATTACTTAATTGTATACATATATTCGAGTTAAATAAAGAATATGTTATTTTACAGACAAATAGTTTAATATCTTCATATATTTTATAGATTTTGTTACTGGAAGCACTAAAATTGATAGGATTTAAACTTAGTTATATATAAGCTTTCTTATACATAGTAAATTGACATAATAATATGAGGTTGATAAATATCAAAAGGTTAAAATAGAAAGTGCTAAGTAATAAAAATTATGAAAAATATATAGTTAGTTGGTTTACACATCTTTGCATAAAATAGGATCTAAATATATAAAATCCTTGGAAGCTTGTGGAAATAATGTTTAAATAGGAATATATTTTTTTATAAAGTTCTTATATTAAAATTATTAATTTCTTTCAAATAGCATATCATATACTATAAATGGCAATAATGTATATCCATTAAATTTTAATCTAAAATGTACATTATTTACAGCTTGAGATCAACCTTATAAGCTATATGTAAATCTTACATTTGGCACTGTGGACCACATTCATTAATATTAATCATATTTACAATATTGCATTTGTACAAGCTAATTTATGGCAAGCGAATCTTCACTTATTTTTAACACAGTAAAGAAAGTATCATCAATGTTTCTCTTTTATCTAAGTTTATGTTGTTCAAAGAATTTGGATATTTCATAACTTGGTTTATTTCATTGTGTCGATTACATCCAGGAGATCATATCACACTACATCGGTCTTATAGTGTAGCAGTGTAAGAGCATACGCCAGTATCTATTGTGCGTATAGTTTATGTTCTCAGCACATCAAGGCACTGCCCCTTTATTCCAAGTCAGCTCGGGCTTGTAACAGCGTGCAGTGTGGGTTCCCAGCGCATTCGTCCTCTATTCCACATTGTACTATTACCAAAACGCACTGTATACAGCATATCCCACTACACACTCTAGGTAGAGCAGCAAGATGACACACAAGATGCGTTTCTGTCCACCGTACGTCGCATCGTCAGATGATTTCACAGTTGCTACAATCGCACTATTATTCTTGTTACAGCCAATCACATTCTCCAGCTTATTGGAGTAATGCAAAATGCGCGGTTCTAGTTCACCCCACTCCTTTGGCTTACAACAGAGCACAATGCGCATTCCCCTCAGCAGTTCTTCTCTTAGCCAATTTATCCCACTGTTCAGCATGTGGAGCGCACACAAGCCGTAACCGCCCAAGTGCCCGTCGCGCCATCACCACGAACACCACGAACCAGATTATTGAAACGTGCTCCTATCGCTATTAAGCTCGGACACCGCGCATTCCTAACCCAGCTCATCGATTACAACAGAGCACAATGCGCATTTCCCTCAGCAGTTCTTCTCTTAGCCAATCGATCCCACTGTTCAGCATGCGGTGCGCACACAAGCCGTAACCGCCCAAGTGCCCGTCGCGCCATCACCACGAACACCACGAACCAGATTATTGAAACGTGCTCCTATCGCTATTAAGCTCGGACACCGCGCATTCCTAACCCAGCTCATCGATTACAACAGAGCACAATGCGCATTTCCCTCAGCAGTTCTTCTCTTAGCCAATCGATCCCACTGTTCAGCATGCGGTGCGCACACAAGCCGCAACCGCCCAAGTGCCCGTCGCGCCGTCACCACGAACCAGACTATTGAAACAGCGCACGTGCTCCTATTTCTATTGAGCTCGGACACCGCGCATTCCTAACCCAGCTCATCGATTACAACAGAGCACAATGCGCATTCCCCTCAGCAGTTCTTCTCTTAGCCAATCGATCCCACTGTTCAGCATGCGGTGCGCACACAAGCCGCAACCGCCCGAGTGCCCGTCGCGCCATCACCACGAACACCACGAACCAGATTATTGAAACGTGCTCCTATCGCTATTAAGCTCGGACACCGCGCATTCCTAACCCAGCTCATCGATTACAACAGAGCACAATGCGCATTTCCCTCAGCAGTTCTTCTCTTAGCCAATCGATCCCACTGTTCAGCATGCGGTGCGCACACAAGCCGTAACCGCCCAAGTGCCCGTCGCGCCATCACCACGAACACCACGAACCAGATTATTGAAACGTGCTCCTATCGCTATTAAGCTCGGACACCGCGCATTCCTAACCCAGCTCATCGATTACAACAGAGCACAATGCGCATTTCCCTCAGCAGTTCTTCTCTTAGCCAATCGATCCCACTGTTCAGCATGCGGTGCGCACACAAGCCGCAACCGCCCAAGTGCCCGTCGCGCCGTCACCACGAACCAGACTATTGAAACAGCGCACGTGCTCCTATTTCTATTGAGCTCGGACACCGCGCATTCCTAACCCAGCTCATCGATTACAACAGAGCACAATGCGCATTCCCCTCAGCAGTTCTTCTCTTAGCCAATCGATCCCACTGTTCAGCATGCGGTGCGCACACAAGCCGCAACCGCCCGAGTGCCCGTCGCGCCATCACTACGAACTCTCCCGCGCCCGCGCCCGCGCCGCACGACGCGGACACGTGCACGTGCGCGTGGAGAGAACGCTTGGAACGGACCGTGTTGTCTGTTTCGTACCTGGGGAAGGAATAATTGATGAGAATATTGTTATGTAGCCTTCTATAATGGTAATTTTAATATGTATATAGTCAATCTGTAAAGTAATGGTTGTTCATGCTTTACTGTTTATCTAGTTTTGTGTGTGTAAAGGAAGATTAAATTTAAAATAAAATTTATTGTCTCAACAATAACAACAATGTTACTTTTGTTACACGATACACTAAAATGTTGAATAAACTTGGTGAAACTCGGGTTATGTTACAACGGCGATATAACAGCTATTATATTAATATACATACCTATAATATTCATCATCTACATCACTAGGCTCGCCGTCCGCCCCGGTAGCGCGGACCAGCTTGGTCAGCCGCAACGTCAGCTGAGTTGTGTCCAAGTCCTCCCGCTGTTCACTGCCCACTATTACCGCTCGGGATACTGCAGACAAAGGAAATTTATTTTTAAAATAATATACTACACACGGAAAAACCTATTGTAATTTCTAAGTTTCTACTGAATTTTAAATAAAACTCAATTAACATTAAAGACTACAATAAATGAGAAATTCAGTTATAATCTCAAAAGCTTAGAGACAAAAAGGGTCCAAATCGTTTTTCTATTTATCAGTTCTTAATAGTCACTACTTAAGTCACCAACGCTGACATCACCAAATTCCAGACGCACAAAAACTAAAACGCGTCCACTATATTGGTACTTATCTCTATTGTTACAGATATATTTTTTTGTTATACGTGAATAAGCAAATTGTGGAGCATTTTGCAACTTTTGTTTGAACGTAGATAAGTGAATTGTAAATGGACATTCACTCGGTGCCGCCCGGAGCTGATAATTACAGTGGAGGCTTTTAGCTAACGAGATACGTCGTTATCTTTTAAAATCTCTATGCGTAACTATTTAAATACATATTTTATACACAATAAAACTATCAAGTCATATATTTCAACGTATGAACATTTATTACAAAGTCGTTAAGAAGATGACTAAAAAGAAACTACTGTTTAAAAAAGATTAAAGCTAATGAAATTCAATAAAATAACTTTTATGTCCGATCGTAACTCTAATCATCTCTTGTATTTCCTACTTATTTTTGTATAAATTGCAGTGAACATCAACTCAACGTTTAATTAATATTATTAATCGGTGTGTCAACTAATCCAGTAATTAATGTTTGTTAAAAGCTCGGCGTCGAATTAAAATATTCAAGTCTTAATACAAGAGGACCAAATTGTTGTTCTCGCTCGATGTCACGCTGTTTGGAATATCGATGATTATTATGTAGCATGACACACAAAAATTTCGAAGGTTCGTGGTAGAGGCGGCTAATAACGTCGAGTCGGCCGCCCACCGCTCCGCGGGCAACTACAAAACACCATTATAATCTATCACAATGGCATAAAAAACCTCACAAGTCCGCTCCCCACTGCGTCGCGTGCCTTTCTACTCGTTTATCCAGTACTCGTCATCTTTACTCATTATGGAGGTAAATTGAATCTAAGCTGCCCCTATCCTGCATATGTACGAGCTTCCGTACTCCGGATTCAGGACCGGTATAAGTTGCATTTTGATCCCGCGCCATTCTAAGAACATCGCGCGGTCACTTAGCGGTACAACAAAGCCTTGCGCAACTTTTTTTTTAATAAAAAGTATTTTTCTCGGTAATCACGAGTAGGATAATAAGCGCATTCTCAACAAATACGCGGTGGTTAAGTGAAAAGAAATTATAATTTTATTTAATAACGTTAAATTTTACGTAAGGAATCTCGATTATAGCGACAAATTGCCGTGCAGTCTCCGTCGCGCGCTCGAGACGGTTTATTACGTTCAGGGCCCGCTACTGGTTTTCTTAACTCATTATGCGAAGGGTGCCGAGAACACAATATTTCAGAAAATAGAATGGGCGTACCCGAGAACACGGTCCCGTTAATATACTTTGTCAAGATAAAGGCTAGTCCAGAATGCCATAATGCAATCGTGCAAATTAGAACCAATAAAATGTTATTACACATTATTAGCTATTAGACTTACACGAACGTTAAGTTATTAGGGCGTTTATTTATGATATTATCTCCTCAGAATTAGCTCACTTTATTATTATAACTAACTCAGTTTTCGTCCGACTGTTGTTAAAATTGTCTAAAGGTCTTAATGAGTTATAAATTCAAAGTTATGTTTCTATAAATATATAAAACATCATAAATCTTACCGAGATCGCTAGTGCAAAAGGCTAGTTCGAGTTCCGACTCGGAGCACGGCCTGCATTCAGCAGTAGCGGGGTCATAGTGCCTCTCCATCGAGCGAACCTCGTACTTGAACGTGGCCACTCGTCTCTTGGGCCCCTCTTCTGGCTCCGCTTCGACGTATAAAGCAGCGCGACCGTGCTTGCTTCGGAAACAGCGAAGCTCGCGAGGGTCGTCGTCGTCAGGTGCATACAGAGGTATCAACTTGCGAACACCCTCTACGAAGATACGCGCTGGAAACCGCTCTGCAACTTCTGAAAAGGAAAATTTGAAATTATTTTGATGCAAATATGTGTGTTACCATAATAGCTTTTTCAAATATCATCAATCAAAAAGCAAACAACATTATGCAAAAAGATCTCAAGTCTCTTACCTAAGTCATTAAGCTGCAGCGAGTGAAACAAATCAGGTGGGTCTGGGCGTCTTATCACTCGGATGCACACTCTGAAGTCCCTCTCATCGGCCGGCAGTGGCGGTCGGAAAAGCAGTCGCAGTGCTCCGCGCGGGTACAGCCACGACACCGTGCCCTCACGGCACCTGAGGTACACCGGCGTCACTCCCCGCTCAGCGCTTGTGCTCAACCCACTGCAACAAAAAACGCATTAACGTTAAACACACACTCAAAACAAACATATCATGTCCGACATTCATTATTGTTGTATCCATTAATGTTTTTGTCTCCCGCTAAACGTAATAAAATAAATTAACATTTGAAATATGGCTTTCGAAAATTGTTTCAACGCGACGACGTAATTAATCATTTATTATATTACGCGTCTGCTGGCATTCATTTATCACAATACATCCAATTTAAATTTCGTAGCAATTTTGTCTCAAATAATAATTAATAATATCTACAACGATTACGAGCTGTAAAACAACGACATGAGCGGACATTTGCGCTTCATAAAGTAGTGTTTTTGTATGAAATTACATTATTATCTAGATGGAAAGTGTGCGGTGAGGGCGAGATTGCGGCACGCGATCGAAGTGTCATTTCTGGTTTGTATCTCGAGAAATGCTCCCATAAACAAGCCCGAAGCCAATTGTGCGCGTAGGTATCTTACATCGGCGGCACGTGGGCTGAAATTCTGGAGTAGCGCCCACGCCCAGCCGACGACCCCGGTTTTATATTATAAAACTAAGATATATGACTGAAGCGACGCTATAAAAGATGCCATGTAGGATTATTCTTATATGCGACAGCAATAAAAAGACGACACGACAAGGGGGTTTATGTAAAACGCATTGTACGTGTGGCCCGAGGTTGACGCTTCAACTTTATTATCGGGTTATGTTCCCTTGTCTGCTCCGAAATGTCGTGTTACGATTTATTTTGTATTGTAAGAGCCAATACTACGTCCAAGTCAGAGTCTTGGAGAAATCGCCTTCAAATCTTTTTATGGCATTACTTGATAAATTTATATAAATTTTTCCTAGTAAGTACTGAGTTGATTTATATATAGCTTTGCGTTTGAAAATGAATATCCGTTACTTTCAGGTCAATTTTTACAAGCAATCCTTTAAGTTTTTAAAGGACCATATTTACAAAATGAGCTTTAGCGATCACATCCTTAATGCCTTCACGTCATCGCGGGGCTTCCTAAGCCACCCTAATGTGTTGGCGTACTATACGGGCCAATACAAAAACCGGTCGGTGAAGTACGTCTCTTCAGACTTCGCCGGGTTCTGTATTTATTTATCTTGCTCTTTAGTGTAATATAATAGCTCCTTAATTGACATTGCATTATAATACCGCAGCTCTTATACGCTCTTGAATATTTAGTACCTACCATTGAATCAGTCTAACTTTTTGTTGATTTTTACGTGCATATGATAACATACTTTTTAACGCATGTTTTCATTTCAAATGTATATCTAAACTGTTTAATAGGTAACAAGCGAATTTAGAAAATCTTCAATAGTCAATATAATAAAATGCTAAATTCTAGGTAATAACAATAATGGTATACGGAATCACAAAATAAAAGAAAACACATTAATATAAGAAAAAAACCTCGTAGGGTTTAAATCTCAATAGTCAAGTGGAATTTTACCTACATGACAGGTCATGCACACGTGTTGCCGAGGGTAGACGGGGGTTAACAACACTTATGAGACCACAACATTTCGTAACTTATTTATTATAATATGTATAACAATAAGAAACAAGGTCCGTCTTAGTATGGAGGTATAAAAATTGGAACATATTCTAATTACTATACAATAAAATATTAATACATATATATGATATAAGTAAAATCCACATAAAATAAAGCTTTTCTCAAAATATTTGTAATTTGAGCCACTATACCTACAAAATTGGGAATTTTAATAAAAGCTCATGACATTCATTCAATTTGGTTTACTTAAAACGTGAAATGGGTTGTGCATCGCCGCCGTCGCGCCTAAAAGTTATCGGCGCGCGCTAAAACAAATATAGATACAAAAAACAATGCCACGCTAAAACCGCATATATGTTTTTCTAACTTAAAAAAATACAAGGGGTGTTAACTGACGTGGGTTGTTTCGTGTTCTGAGGACATATTTTTTGTTGACAATCGCGGATACAATCTTATAATAGTCAAAATGCGTTCATAACAACACAGGTTTTTGTTTTACCCAACAATTTAAAACAAGTATTTTCATTTTCTAGATTTTTAGATAGCGTTTTTCATCACTGGTTTGAATCTAGAAACCGGTATTGAGGACAAGCATCTTTTTTGGTAAATTCTTGGAAATTCTTCTTTGTAAGATGAAATTATAGAAATACTTATCGCATAACATTTGCTTGATTTGTAAAAGGATTTATTTATATTTATTACGCGAATGGATGAAGCTTATACGCGCTGATATGACTAAAAGCTACTAATGTAGACACGCTAATGGATCACGAAGTAGTCCTTTAAAATTTCCATCACCAAAACAAACTATAAAAATGCACTTAACGCATTTTTATGTGGAATATATGGCGCTGCAGCTTATTTTCCTTCAAAAGTCGTAAATTTTAATGAAATCGTACAAGATAAGCTTCTTAGATATTTGTGAAATCGTCTAACACTGCATGCATCAATTAATTCAAAATGTCGCATAGTAACGTACAGTCACAGAAAGCAATTTCATACATTGGTATTAATAATAAAAATCTTTGAGATTATATTGAAGTGTTATATCGTGTTGTAGAAGCGGTAATGGGCTTTTTACAGCTTATTAAGAGTATCTTTCAGTTGCAACAAAAATGTATTGTCGTTTTACGACCAACCCGTGTGTAATTAAAATCTAGAATCAATAAATCTAAAATTTTAGCGTGCCAGTGTTATAATCTCAGTTTTGAATTGATGTGTTGCCTAAAGCGATTTATTTTTTAATAATATAATAATAGCATCTATAGAAAACGTTATGGAGAAACCCGTCGCCGAATATAAATAGAGGTCAAGCGAAAGGTGTAACATAATAATACCCAAATCCTTTTGTATTTTAATATTTGCATAGAAACACAATATCTTCCGATTGTTGCCATAAATTGTTTTAAGATTGAGAAAGATTTGTAGAAAGACAATTATTTATAACGACTTTGAATGTATTACGTAAGTAGAAATGGTGTAGAAATTAATACCTAAATACTAAATAAAGACCACAGCATCGAGATATATCTAGAAATGGGCGTCTTTTGCATTCAAATCATGAATATTTATTAAGTATCGAAAACATCATAATTCTCTTCCTTTCTAGAGAAACACCTATTAGCTATTTCAGATTATATCGCAATCTACGACTAGTGTTAAGCTCATGTAGAAAGTTCGTCAGACTCGTCTCATAAAGCCTTATCATATAACAACAGAATAGTAAAATAAATGTATATCTTTTCTACGAAGAGTTTTATTTATTCTCGCCCAAAACCTGGCGCAAGATAACAATGACGAGTGCATTCAACTTTCATCCGAATTAGGGTTGCCTGTAATAAAAGAAACATTATGTATGATAAGGCTTTTTACCATTTCGACTCGTATTATGATTTGAAGTTTACGTAAATTTTTATATTTGTTCGTGATAATAATATGATTAACTATGATAGTGTTTCACTGTAAATAAATTTAAAGACCTCAATAATATTTATAAACTTTTTATTTTGTGATAAATAAAAGTTTTTGTGTACGGGTTCCAAATACTAGAGCTACTTAATTTTTTAGAAATAGTTTTTTAAGCATAATTAAAAAAAATACATTAAGTATCATTGGTAGCCCAGCCCTAAGGTTGTCACGCGTGTTATAGAGAAGCTGCCCACGCGCCGCTAACTCAGTAGCCCACCTTACATGACATTTTTAACATTCAAATATATATCGAGCAGACTGAAAATCCGTACCTACTTTCATAAAATGTGAATAAAATTTTTACAGTCTTATAAATTAATTCACGGTAGCAAATTATACTAACGACGACAGTTTATTGGCTAACAAGAAGGAAATTAACGCAATCTCGGCGCTCAATTAATTTAGTCCACCTAAGACTGGACTGTGTAGGCTAGTTGCGTAGGCACTAAGCTCGTTTGATAATAAAATAAGATACGACTAGGCTATTTCTAAACGGGACTGGATAAAATCTGTCTCAACGGATATGGTAATACGCGTATTGTGCCCGCTACAGTTTCGAGTCCCTTGTCTCCGAGCTCTGTGAGATTTATAAGCTTTCAACTTCACCCACACATTTGAAAGTCCCAATGACGCACACAGCCGCAGATGATAAACGACTTTTTTGTTTCTAGGTTGGACTCGGAGCCATATGAGTGGACCTAAAAGTAGTTCCGCGACTTGCCTTATACGTAGCCGATTTAATTATTTTCGATTTCATGCATCGTATTAACGATTATTTCTGTAAACAAACCAATAAAATAAAATATGAATGTAAATCCACCGCTTTTATTATTCAAATCATATTTCCAAATGTTATGCGTTATTAATGATTATTGCTATCCAACTGACATTTAGCATTTGCTCCTTTTATGTCGTTATTTTTATAATTCATGATTCATTTTGTCTTGTTTCTCTCGAAGTCGATTAAAGTACACGTGAGCTCAATTTATCGTAAGTGTCAAAGCATGTATGCAGGATTTCCTTGAAACAATGGTTGGACGTAGATACATTTACAAAACATTTGGAGTTTGGACAATGGCTGCGCCGGCGCACGTGCGTACTATTGTATTCTCCACATATAAACCTGTATCGGCCCTATAAGGTCATCTATGGTACCTATCTGATAAATATATATCTTCAAAATAGAATTACAAAAGGCATATTCGCGGTCGGAATGTAAGAACCAAAGATTGTGTTAACCGTTGGGGTATATATTAAAAATGTATGTACAGAGCTCTACATTATCATAAATTTTATTTTTCATTTCATGTCATGCATTCCAAATTACTATCCGTAGTATACGAATAATACTCGTAGTATCTTCTTTAATTTAATGGTAATGAAAATTAAAAGCAACAAAACTATCAACAAAAAGGCATCCCATTAGCATTCGGACCATTGTTAGCCAGATACTGGGCTAAGCAATCAGAACTACTACCTACCTACCTACATAACGTGTTTCCAGCTATTCGTCTTGATTGTATAATGGAGTGAACTCGTGCGGAGAGCGCGTGGGCGACCCTCTGTCATCGTCTCCAACACGACCTTATATCTACACGGCTCAAATCGCGGCCACCATTGGTGACGCCTCTGCTGAGTATCACTAATAATAATATGATCTTCGTATCGACGCATAGTGCTATCGACTTATGTTTTACCATAACGAGTTGTAGGACATAAAAGTTTTGGATTGGACGTTGGTGTTTGGAGTTTGGACGGTAAGATTTGGTCTCTATAATGTAGAGATTCAACATGATTATACTTACTATTTCATAAGTTAAACTTAATATAATATACGTAAGTATATCTTATGGGTATATTTAGGTATTTATTATTTATTTTATGTAACTCTCCAATAAAATTACATACCTACAACGTTATAACTATTACAATAAAAAAGCTCATTGGGCGGCCATATCAGTTCCTATACTTTTAATATGCATTCAATCACAATGATAGATATGTACCTGTGCAGACAGGTTGGATAGCACTTACAGTCTGGAACGTGACTAAGAAGCTATTAGAACAATTTAAGGTAATTGACTCAACTACCGCGGAATTATATGCAGAAAACTATGTTTGCACCTGGCTATGCGATGCGTGTAATAATCGTATAATGCGTTTGCTTCCGACTGTTATTATCATTGTGATCAATCAATTTTTATAATACCTCGTCAAGTGTAAGAGGTTCTTTACACATAGTATAATTCAATGGACATGTAAAGAAAAAGGTAATAGACATATCTTATATATAAAAATGAATCGCAAAATGTGTTGGTAAGCGCATAACTCGAGAACGGCTGAACCGATTTCGATAATTCTTTTTTTATTATATTCCTTGAAGTACGAGGATGGTTTTTATGTAGAGAAAACGTAAATATGTACCACGGGCGAAGCCGGGGCGGACCGCTAGTTTTTTAAATAAAAGTGTTTTTGTCTGCATTAACCACGCCCGACCACCGAAAGAGAGTATTAAAAGTTCACAAATATTAAAATCCAACATAAAAAAGCTATCAAACTATGTCACGATCTTAACAACTACGTCATCCGTACAACAAAAGTATTAAAGAACCATCAGCTTATACAGAGCATCATAAAATATTTTTTCACACCAATATCAGAACATCAATGAGACTGCCCATGTGCGGCGACGTCACCGGCGCCATGTTAGCATATGGAGGCCATGGGGCTGACAGATATTGTAAATAATGTTTGGAGCACACCTACCGCTGACCTGTGAGCGAAGTATGGGATTTCTGGTTAAGATAAAGTAGAAAAGGCGCGCGAAAAAGACGTTATGAGTTAAAGTAGCTTATTATAAAACACTCTTTTTAGTTGTAGAGACTGGTTTTTAAAACCAATTTTATTATAATAAAGACCAGGCGAAGCTCTATCTTACTTTGTGATTAGTCTTCAATATTTGAAGACTTAAAACTATTATAGTGATATTACAATCTTTTTAATTTGCGGTGTTTGTTTTAATAATGTTAAGCTGTTTATATTATAAAAATATTTCGCTCATACAGCAGAACAAAAAATGTAAGAATGTTATAAAACAGTGCTAGTTACCGTAGCGCTACAATTACGCGCAATTTAAGAAGCATATTTAAGTAATTAAGACGCTGTGTAAACATCACACATTCCTTCATAATAACAGAGAAGCGAAGCTACAAAACTTCAGTTTTTTATTATGTATTCAAGCATGCTTACAAAAACATTCCAAAACATAAGCATAATTTCCCTGCGAAAAGAATCTTTCCCACTTGTGAGAAAATAAACAGAATAAATTTATCAAAATAAACATAATAATAATAAAGTCATATCGCGTGTTATCAGCTGTAGCTTACACGCAAACAGTTTTTGTTGTAAATGCAAATAGTTGCAAAATGAGACGAATAATAGGGGCAGCCTGGGAAATGTCGATGATAAGGTGATAGCAAGGATTTAATCCGATCATGTATTTATCACAAGCTTTCACGTGAACGCTAACGTGGGAATCGATGGTAAATCATTCGAATCATTCCAATACACGCCGGCGGTAATAAATTTTTTGATTAAATTTTTCGCACGCATATTTTCCGTGCAAATAATTTAACCAATTTCAGCTTGGTATTGGAGTTTTTTGCATATTTTGGTAGTCAGTTTATAAATTAATATATTATGGATAAAACGTAACATGATACTAGAAAAAAAAACTAGGTACTTAAACATTAATATTTAAATATTTATATTACGTGTATGTATTGTGAAAAACGTAATTTATGGATCCTCTATTTTTTATAAAATATAAGGAAATATAAAAAATGTATAAGTCATTCAAAAGTATAGACATACAAACAGACAAGATAATTCAGATAAGTCCTTCTCAAAATTCAATATTTAACAAACGTCATATTGTCAATTGCACGTCTTGGCATGTCTCTATCAAGATAACCAATATTATCTCATATGACATATTGATTTTTTCGTGTGAATTAGGCCTTAACTTAATATTTTACTTAACAGGATGCTTATACCCACGGCCACCTTATACCACTCTTTTACGATTACAAACATTCAACTTATATTTTATTATAATCTTAGATTTAATTCTCTAAGTATTTTATTAATTTATATATTTTCTATACTACCAATTCCGAATAAAAAAAAGATAAAGACATGACAATAGACACTCCTTCATTAGATATCACAAAAAATAACAATAGAATTTATAGTTAGGTATATAAATGACATGATTTAATGCTACGCAAAATGGTCCCCACGGCATCGGCATAATAAATCATGGAAAGAGTTTTTGTCATACAATACCTATACATAATAATATATTTTACCTATAACATTAGCATATATGAGATAAAAAAAATATATTGAGTAGTTATCAATATCTTCTCATAGCCTATCTTTATTTCTATTCAAATTGATTAATGAACATAATAAGCAAAACATAGAATATTCACTACTCAAAACAAAATAGGGCCCACCTACACTTATCTCAAAGTTTTGCCTACACGTAATTTATAGGGTAGTTATTGGGGTACTTGAGTATTCCCTTACGTTTTTGACATGTTAACGAAACTTTATTGCTGTTTTAAATATTCTTTTTAATCTTTTTCTCAAGTGGGTAACCAGAAAAAGTAAAATGTTTCAAAATCACGTTATTTCCAAATTCTCAATCACTTGTGTTCAAAGTCTCATTCTGAATGTTACTGTAGCACATCGTTATTTTTTAAAGTTTAATTTGGTTTCGGTATTATTCGTGATTATTATGCCTGGATCTCGCGTTCATAAGGATATGGAAACGGCAGCAAGAGCAGTCGCTTTGCTTCAAGAAGGAAATTCTCAGAGGTCGGTGGCAATACGTCTTGGTGTGTCACGTCGAGCTATCCGAAATGCTTGGCATCGTTATCAAGAGACAGGTAGTGTTGCTAGAAGACGTGGAACAGGAAGTACTCGAGCTACAACAGCCCAAGAAGACCGGTACATCAGACTAACAGCGCGTCGGCAGCGGACGGTAACCGCCCGTGCCTTACAAAATCAACTGCGGCAATCTACTGGCACGCGAGTGAGTGATCAAACCATTCGGAATCGACTTCATGAAGGTGGCCAAAGGTCCAGAACTCGCGCTGTTCGACTGAAATTGACAAGTGCTCATCGTGCAGCACGATTAAGGTTTGCTCGTGATCACTCAGACTGGTCTATGGATAACTGGGGGACAGTATTGTTTACGGACGAAACTAAAGTGAAGTTTTTAAGTGACGATCGTCGAGTGCGTGTATGGAGAAGGGAAGGTGAACGTTTTTCTGAACCTTGTGTCCACGGAACAGACCGATTCTTGATGGAGGTACCGTGACTGCTACTACCTATGTCGAACGGGTCATCCGGCCTCACGTGATCCCATTTTCACAAAGAATTGGCGAAGAATTCATCTTAATGCAAGATAATGCCCGCCCACATACAGCCCGTATCACTCAAAGAGTTATACTCTCTGATGCCAATATAAGAGTTCTGCCGTGGCCAGCCATGAGCCCTGACCTCAATCCAATAGAGCATGTGTGGGATCAATTAAAAAGGAGCGTCAAAGCAAATTTCAGCAACGTAAACAGCCAACAAGATCTCATAAATGCTCTTAAAGTCTGTTGGGAGCAAATACCTGAAGAAAATGTAACCCATTTGATTGAAAGTGTCCCAGATAGGCTCAGAGAGTGCATACGGAGCAGAGGGGGTCCCACACGCTACTAATTACAAAATAAACCAGATTTTTTTTGTTAATAAAGGTTTTATTGAAACTTTTGTCATGTGTCTTATTTGTGCAATGTTTCTCTAATACTGTTAATTTTGCATAATTTTCATAAAATCGCTAATTTTTGCTTAAGTTTACGTTAAAACAATTGTCCTACACCTTGTTCGTTTATACCCATTCATAAAATAAGAAAAAAGTGAAGAGTTTTTACAACACAGCAAAAAATCAGGGTGGGCCCTATTTTGTTTTGAGTAGTGTAGATACATAATACATTGCACAACCTTATTTACCTACACTGCTTATACAGGTCAATTTATAATGTTTATAATACAATGGGCTTATAAAGCTGATATCGATAATATTCATTAATATTGAACAGTACTTACAACTCCTAATAATTTATAACAGACAATACTATAGTAACTAAATTATATTTGAAATGGTTCACCTTGTATAGAACAACTTTCATTCCGATAAGGAACATAAACAGCAAGGGTATTTGCTTATGCTGCAGAGCGATATTATCAAATACAAGTGTTAAATAACGCTTATATACGCAAACTTATGAGGTCAGCTAGTTTATATTAAAAACAAAACTGTTTTGGTTTAAGCAATAACATTTAACAAATGATAAAACAATTTGAACGTGTGCAATAATGGATTTATCACGTTCTTCATAATTTTAAATACAATTAGGTATGTATAATTAGATATATCTAATATCTATCTATCTATTATTATATTATTCTATGTTTAGTTTAGAAATAAATCTTAATAATTTGCGAAATGAATTAATATTCTGATTCGCAATATTGTCCGATAAATTATGTATAATTGGGACTTGAATAGCGGTCCGACCGGTGCCTTTTCGATATCCAAATTAGCAACGTTGTTAACATTGTCTCGCGCTGTTTAGTATCAAAATCCTATAATTTTATCAGTTTCTTGTATTAATTAATTTGTTGGTTTAATATTTTTGCCTATGATTTCGTAATTATAACATAATGATGTGACGATAGACTTTATTTAATTCGAGTTTGAGTTACTACGTAAGTAATAGGGTTATTGTATATCCCCAAATCTTAGATTTATGTTATCGATAACGAGACGTAAAATGTAAACAAACAAAGTTTTACAGCCGAACCCGCATGTGTTTTCACAGACGTGCGTGAGAAAGAGCCGTGCGGTTTGTGCACTGAATACTAACTATTGGAGTATTTCACTTGTGTTTTCATTGGCCTACTTTATTACGTTTTGTGTGATTCCCAGGACAAGGTTCACAATGGTTTTGTCATGTAATTTTTAGTATAAATCTCAAATCTGCTGAACTAAAATCTACCTTATACTGAAAGAGTAGTAGAAAGCTACTAGACGGGACAATTTAGGACAAGGGTCGTATTACTTTATTTTTTTAGTAGTATACCTAAAAGTATATGAAAATAATAGAGAGCCTACAAAGACTAATAAAAGAAAAATAAATACTAAAACCTTAATTAAATGTTCACAAACAAAAGACTTCAACGCATTGTTCGTATTTACGCACGTTTTGTTACAGTTGCATTGATATAATTATATTTAGTTTATAATTTATCCAGCTATTAGAGTTTAATTATGCACTATACTTTGAGGTTTCTATCTAGACTTTAGGCTATAATATTTTTTTAAATTATATAGGGAAGATTAAAAGTGCACAAAACAGATAAGTCCATCCAAAAAGTATTTCTAGAGAAATTCGCATTGCCCATTCAAAATAATCTCTGATCAAGAGATAAATTATAACGGCTGCCAGATCGTAACCGATACCGCGGGTCGGTTTTTCTTAATTAAATTTAATGTCCCGGTATCATTGCAGTGAAACGGTCATAATTCACCGGCTTTCTAATGTCCACAAAAACTGTCTCGTGGCTTTACCAACAATCGTGATAACGAAGCAAGCGGAGCACGAAACGATACTTTAATCATCCTTCAAATTGGTTTTCTATCTTACATTCTATACCATTTATTGGTACTTTATCGATGTTTATATACCGATGCTGTTTAGATATAAACCATTTAAAATATAACACTACAATTAAAAGTAGAATGTACAAATCAAACCAATTGCATTTGAAACGTATTATCAACGGCTTAGTAAAGCATTATCCGTTAAATACCCATTCATTGTATAACATGGGACTTAAGGTAGTCCAAAGATTTATAGGTTTAATGAACTAGAGCTAAATACAGTGACCGCTACACATTCACTGCATTAAAGTCTCTATACGGCCAAGTAAAAGCCACAATACTTGTAGCGAGCAACAATAGCAGGCCGCTGCGCCGCACCGCCGGCGGACACGGCCACTCTAGCTATACGTACCGATGTATACTTTCCGCATTGAGATTGCGTGCCGCGTGCCGGAGGCTGCGGACAATTTATAGCTCAGTGGAACCACGAGTACATGCTTGTTATTATTTAACGGGCCTCTGAAACTTGGACACCGGACGCCCGAGGCTATCGCGAATGCAAACCCGATCGATCAAAAACCAACCGCTCGTCGCCTTTATTGGGCAAAATTGTCCTCGGAACGAAACGGATCGCAATAATTAAACAACTTGTGATATGTCGAAGTATTTGCATTCAAAATGGTCAACATTTGCATTCCGAATTGGATAAATTGGCTTCAGAGATTTAAATGTAACCAAATTCGTAATTTAAATACCGTTCGCTATATTCGGCTCTCGTTTTTTGCCAAGATCGATTTGAATAATATTATAGAGGTGTCCAGACCGAATCCGTTGCAATACCTTACATAGCACGTGCGGTTGTATCGAATATCGTTGGCAATGCAATGACGAATGACTCGGTTGCTTAACAACTCTTCGAGCCGGTTTTACGCCTCTCAGAGCTTGTCTAATAAAGACTCATATTTATCTCAGTTTTTCTAAAACATATCAGTTTGAAAATCTTCATGTACCTCGTTATTGTAATCATTTGTAATCTAAATCTTGACAACTTTTTACAATAAAGCAGCATCCACATACCAGAGGCATTATCAAATGGGCAGAGAACGTACCGCATTGTCCAAACTACACCATTAGCTGCATTAGGCCGGTTTATGGTTTACGTACAACCGCCTTTAGTCATGAAACTCCTTTTAGAGCTTTGAGTGCGAGCGAGAAGGTTTGTTCTTAAGGAGCGACTTCAGTTGACCGGCCTTGCGGCACGCGCCAACCGTCAACCAGTACGATCTGATTAACTCACTTCATTTATACATTCTATACCTGTATAAAATGACGTTTTGGCGGGATTCACTTAAACACTCAACACTTTAACTTACTTTATTTTTACTTTAACACAATATTACACAAGTTACACAAGATCCACAAGATACACAAGGCAGATAATCGACATGAAATTTCTTATATGTATTCAACAAAACATTTCGCTAGTGCGATGCAAAACTAAAGTGTCGCCATCTATTGGTAACTTATGAAACTAATTGTCGTAACTTGACATATTAAAACGTAATTAGACATTCCGCCCACCAAGGACTAGTCCGTAACAAAAAAACAACTAAAATATACCTCTAAACAAAACAAAACATAACTAAACAAAACGTAACCGCCCACCGTGATACATCAACGTAGTGGCGTTAAACTGGTAACCAAAAAAAATACATCTGACACTTCAGTCAACTGACCTTCTAAAGTTAAACACAAGACAAGATATTCTATTCTATTAACTAATCATTTTATTTAGGCAAAACACTAATTTTACTTAACGGTCGTTTTAAATATCCATTCTTACACTTAATCGTTACAACGCGAGTTATATTATCTGATCCAATATGTTTGTTTACAATTTTTCCTAAAATCCATTTAGAAGGTGGAACGTTATCGTCTCTAATTATACAAATGTCATTAATATTAGGTTCTTCTAATTTCGAATTCCATTTATACCTCTGATTTAAAGTAACCAAATATTCTTTAGACCATCTACGCCAAAAATTATTTACCATTTTTTGAATAACATTCCATCTTTCTAATTTATTTATATTACAATCATCATAATTACGATCACTTATATTTATAACCGGTTCACCTATTAAAAAATGACCTGGGGTCAGTGGGAGAGGGTCATCTGCTTCACTACTAATAACAGAAATTGGCCTAGAATTAAGACATGCTTCGATCTGTGATAGTACTGTAGCTAGTTCCTCATACGTTAAAATGCTGTCACCTATGACACGTTTCAAATGGTTCTTAGCACAACGCACTCCGGCCTCCCATATCCCTCCAAAATTAGGTGATTGCGGCGGTATAAAATGCCACGTCGTAAATTCTAATGTAAGAAGTTCCGCAATTTCATTAGGTAAATTAGATTTAGCAGAGTCAAACATTTCTCGTAAATGTTTGTCCGCACCAACAAAGTTTGTGCCATTATCACTGAACAAATCCTGGCAACGTCCACGTCTAGACGTGAAGCGTCTAAAAGCGGCGATAAATCCCTTAGCGGTTAAATCAGTTACAGCCTCAATATGTATAGCCCTTGTGACCATACAGACGAAAAGACAAATGTAGCCTTTATAAGACTTTGCCCCTCGACCTGGAGAAAACTTAATATTGACTGGGCCTGCATAATCAACACCAGTTGCCGTAAATGGCTTGCAAGGCTTCAGTCTAGTATCTGGAAGCTGTCCCATTAACTGCACTCTCGCTGCTTTCGAATATCGTAAGCACGTGAGGCACTTCCTATAATGTTGTTTTACTAGATCCCTACAGCGTACTATCCAATATTTTGTCCGAATGTAATTCATCATGATTTGCGGTCCACCGTGCAAAGTTTTTTCGTGAGCATCCGATATTAACAACTGGGTAAGATGAGACTTAGCTGGCATAATAATCGGGTGCTTCGTGTTATGGTTTGCGTGAGCCTTATCAATCCTACCACCGACTCTTAATATTCCATTTCGATCTAAAATGGGACAAAGAGTACGAAGGGGACTTCTCTTCGGTATATCCTTTTTATTCTCTAAATCCTTGATCTCTTCATCAAACGCAATTCTTTGAACCTGTTTAATACATCTCTCTAATGTTTCATTCATTTCCTTTACTGTTACAAACTTCGGCAAAATTTTTCTTTCTTCCTTCTTAAGTAATATTCTTCGACAATAAGAAATAACCCTTAGCATTTTAGTCAAATTAGAAAATTTTAACCATTCAAAATCTTCAAATTTATCTTGTTTAACCATTAATGATACTTGTCTTCTTTCTTCATCTGTATCTACTATCTCTGTATTTTTCATTTCAATGTTTCTGTTCTTCAACCATTCCGGTCCGTACCACCATAGTGAATGAGAAAGTAATTCTGTTGGAGTTAAACCTCTAGATGCGCAATCAGAAGGATTGGCTTCGGTTGAAACATGACCCCATTGATCATAATCCATAATAGTTAAAATCTCTGATACCCGATTACTTACAAATGTTGTCCATTTGCTTGCACCGCCCTTCAACCATGCTAGAACGATTGTAGAATCAGTCCATCCGTAAATGTTGTCTTTGCATACCTTCATCACTTGAGATACTTCGTTCACAAGTTTCGCAGCAAGCACAGCTCCACATAACTCTAAACGAGGTATAGAAACTTCCTTCTCTATAGGTGCTACTTTTGTTTTAGCTGATACTAACCTGACATATATGGATTCATCGTTATTGATGACTCTTATAAAAACTGCAGCAGCATAAGCAGATCTTGATGCGTCTGAAAAGACATGAAGTTCAACATGACTTTGACTAGTGCAACAAATCCACCGTGGTATTTCTACTCGTTGAATATCCTTGCATTGCTGTCGTATGTTAAGCCACATTTCGTTCAAATCTTCAGGCAATGCATCATCCCAATCTAAATGCGCCTTCCATATTTTTTGAATAAATAATTTAGCAACAATGATTACTGGTGCAATCCAACCCATTGGATCAAACATTTGAGCAATATTAGATAAAACTTGTCTTTTCGTGACTGGAAATTTTATCTCCGGTAAATTGATTGTATAAACAAATCTATCTGAACTACGATTCCATGAAATTCCTAAAACTTTTACCATATTATCAACCTTAATTAGCATAGATTCTTCATTTTCTTTATTATCTTCTCCAATATATTTTAATAATTCCTTACAATTAGAGCTCCATTTTTGAAGTGTAAATCCTCCAGATTTCATTAATTTGTTCATTTCTTTGTAAATAATTTTAGCTTCTTGTAATGTATCACAACCTGTCATTAGATCATCGATATAATAATCATTTTTAGTAATTTCTGATGCTACTGGAAATTTAAGTTTCTCATCTTCTGCTAAACGTTGTAAAGTTTTAACAGCAAGATATGGTGCACACGCGGTTCCAAATGTTAGAGTGAGCAATTTAAAATGTTTAATTGGTTGATCCGGTAAAGTTCTCCATAAAATTCTCTGAAAATTTGTCTGTCTTGGATTAATAAGTACTTGACGGTACATTTTGACAAGATCAGCCACTATACAAATGGGATGGGTTCTCCACCTCATTAATATATGTCTGAGATCTTGTTGGATTTTTGGTCCAATCATAAGATCATCATTTAATGACACATTATTTGTTCCCTTACTAGAAGCATTAAAAACTACACGAACCTTTGTCGTATCTTTATCCTCCCGTACAACAGCATGATGCGGAAGATAGACGGCCGTTGGATTATCTAAATCATCTTCTTCGACTAAAGACATATGATTAAGAACTAAGTACTCTTCTATTACTCGTCTATATTCCTCATATAATTTAGAATTATTCTTAAGCCTTCTTTCTAAAGCGACTAATCTATTCTTAGCTATATCTATCGATTCTCCATACTGGCACTCAGGATCCTTATTTTTAAATGGCAATGTAACAACATACCTTCCATCTCGATTTCGTACAGTTGATTTTTCATATAGCTCTTCACACAATTGTTCCTCTCTTGTAAATTTCTTAACAATCATATCTGGTTCAGCTTCTAATTCCCAAAAACGCTTCAAAAAATCATCGTTAGTTCTAACCTGTAAATGAAAACTGTTAGCCTTATATTTATCTGAAAGTGGATCAGATACCTTGCCCGATAAAACCCAACCAAAGACCGTATTCTGCGCTATTAAATTTCCTTTGGGTTGTTTCATCATACCTGTTAATAAAATCTCAGCATAAACTTCTGCCCCTAATAAAATATCAATCTTACCTGGTGTTGCATAACCTGGGTCCGCTAATTCTACATTCTCGAGTTCGAGCCATTTAGGAGCATCTAATTTCACACATGGAAGCATAGACGTAAGTGAAGTTAATACATAAGCCTTAACATTAATAGAAAATTCTGAGTTATGACGCGATTTTAAACATAAAGTTACTACATGTTTAATATGCATTTGACCATCTCCCAGACCTGATACTAAACTATTAACAGATGTACGTTTAAGACCGAGTAACTGAACAGTTGCTTCAGTTACAAAAGACGCTTGCGAGCCTTGGTCCAACAATGCTCGTACCATAAATAAGTTACCATTATTTGACTGAGCCTTAAGTAGTGTCGTAGCTAGCAGAACATGATAGCTTTTATGCTCTCTTTTGGCAAAATTTGCCACAATCTTTGATTCTACTAGCGTAGACGGAGTTTTATTCTCAATCCCATCATTTTCTTCTTGTGTCCTTTGAGTGTTTTCAATGAATCCTGTCTTCTCTAAATGCAACATAGTATTATGTCTTCGTCCGCATTTCTTGCAACAAATTGATTGTCGACATTTGCTTACAATATGTGTAGGTTGCAAACAATTAAAACATAAGCCCTTACTCTGTACGTGATTTCTTCGTTCTTCTACTGTTTGCTTCTTAAACTGTGTGCATGCATTTATATAATGATTGTCACCACAAACTGAACATACATTCTCTGTCTTCTTATTCTGTAGGATAGCTCCGTGAAAAGAACTTTTAACCAATTGCCTCTTTTGTGACGTCTCATGTCTTATAGGTTGCTTTCCAGAATCTACCATCTCTAAACTCCGAAATCTTGCTTCTAAAAAATCCACTAACTGTGACCAAGTTGGTAATTCATCGGCACATGACATGCTTATCTGATTCTCCCATAGTTTATGTGATTGTACATCGAGCTTTGAAACCACCAAATAAATTACAATTGCATCCCAAGTTGCTGTTGGTATTCCCATATTATTTAGCGCTTGTAATACTGATGTAGTTGTGTCCAGAAGTTGCTTAATCGCTTGTGCAGATTCACTATTAATTTGTTTTTGTCCAAATAACTTTTTTAGAACAGCATTTAAATTATATCTTTTATTATTGTATCTTTTTGTTAATTGATTCCAAGCCTCTTGGTAGTTTTTATCAACAGTAGCAAAATTTCTCAATAAATTCTCAGGTTCTCCCGAGACACTACTCTTTAAATAATGCATCTTTTGCACCGGTGATAATTTTTCGTTATTATGAATTAGCGACAAAAACATATCATAGAATGTCTGCCACTCCTCATATTTGCCCGAAAATGTTGGCAAATGTATTCTTGGTAGTTTTACATCGTCACTTGTCATCGTATTAATTGATGTTGATATCGGATTATTGGGCACTTCTTCAAATTTTTCTTTTAGTTCAGTCATATGGTCTATGTAAATTTCTTCAAACTTGTCATAATCGTCTTCCATAAAATATGTCAATGATTCTCTTTGTTCCGATGTTACTATTTGAATTAGCTCTGTATGATTCCGTTTAAATTCCAAATAAAAATCTTCCAAATTTTTTATTCTAGTTTCCAAATACTGTTTAGTGATTCTACTTTTCGGACTCTTCCTAAAATTTTGTTGTGCCTTTTCTAATCTAAGTAACAAATCCGCTTGACTTTTAATTAATTTTGAAGCCATTTTAGTTTAAATATTAATAATTTAGTTTTATAAATTTTTCTTCTAAAATTATCAAAGTCTCAATAATCTTCCAAGTCTATAGAATAATCCAGAAATTTTAAAGTCCATATAATAAATTCTCAAATTTTTCCAAGTCCTTAGAATAAAATCTCAAATATTTTCTAAGTCCATATAATAAAGTATCAGATTTTTCGAAGTCCTTAGAATAAAATCTCAAATATTTTCTAAGTCCATATAATAAATTCTCAAAATTTCACAAGTCCTTAGAATAAAATCCCAAATATTTTTCTAAGTCCATATAATAAAATATGAAATTTTTACAAGTTCTACTTATCGGAAATTTTTCTAAGTCTTTCAAAGTCCAAAGTCCATCTTAGGTTTCGGCACCATGTATAAATTGACGTTTTGGCGGGATTCACTTAAACACTCAACACTTTAACTTACTTTATTTTTACTTTAACACAATATTACACAAGTTACACAAGATCCACAAGATACACAAGGCAGATAATCGACATGAAATTTCTTATATGTATTCAACAAAACATTTCGCTAGTGCGATGCAAAACTAAAGTGTCGCCATCTATTGGTAACTTATGAAACTAATTGTCGTAACTTGACATATTAAAACGTAATTAGACAATACCCGCCGCCCACACTTTACACAAACTGAGCATAAATATCAACATCCAGTACCGTTATTCAGTGTTTAGAAAGGAATATTGCAATCGAAAGTAGAGCAAAACGTTTTAAATTGATATCCCGAGCTGCTCGATAATTTAGTCAACGCACGTTCTTACAATGACCATGGTTAGAGACCTAGAGCGCAATTGGTCTTTATAGCCTCTATTGTCTACAATATAATATGATCATTCGTTGTTTATTACAGAGATAACACTGTCAATTGGACGAATTGAACTATCCATAACAGTTGTAGCTATACAATTCTACATAAAATAGTATTGTAAGTATACAAGGATAACATACACAACTACATAATTTTATTTAAATGCTCAAATCAAAATAATAAAGCCGTTAGAATGAATTATACGAGAAAGTCGCCTCTTAGAATAAAAAGATGCAGCTAACACCGAAACAAAGCGGTGAGGACGGTCACCAAAAACAAATATTCGTAGAATTGAATGCAAAATCGTTCGATTTTTCTCGAACGTCAGATCAAGCTTGATATGGAAAAGAAGCCAATTAGAGTTTTGCGAATACCAAAGCTCTTAAATCGGATGATGACTGGACAGCGGCTTAGGCTTCGAAGAATGGCCGATAAATTCCAAGGACCTTTGTGAATAATATAATAATGCCTCATTAGTGTTTAACATTTGTCCATTTCGGTATTATACTGTATTTTTATACTACTATAAATTTTGATATATTTTATAAAAAAAAATTCAAATCAGTGAAATACATGGAATAATATGACATGTATGTTTTTTCAACAATGGATAGTTATCCTCCTACATAGATTCATAAATTCGGATGAACTTATATATTTTTGTTTGGGCATTGGACATGCATAATATTACTATTTATTATCTTATGTTCTTGTGTGGTACGTATTTGCATATAAAACATGAAGTCAATTTTCCTCTGATTTATGTTAAACCGTTTGTCCATTCTAAAACACAATAGCATTATATGTACGTATGTATCGTACAAAAACAAGTTATGAATAATATATGAATGCCACAAAAAGCATTTTTATTTAAATGGTGTTTAAAAATTTATGGGGTTTGACGTCGTAAAATCCTGTCACAAATTGGCTGTAATCTTTGTTTCGAGTATAAAATCCGTAGAAATGGACCTCTAGGGTGATTATAGATAATTGTAGTTATAAAATGCATATCTAATAAGAGCGTAAATGCAGTCGCGGTGTCCTTGTTAATTCGCCCGATGAAGAATGTGTAATATCATATTTCAAGTTGGTGAGGCGACGGTAATGACCACACTCAAACCAACCAGTTTCAGGATTTATGATTGTGTCTCAATAATGTATGCGATAAAATGTTCTATATTGATATGCGATACGAATATTTTTATAACAAAGATCTAGGATTAGGTATGGAAATGAAAATTAAAAAAAGAAACAGAACCTTCAGGGCATATAAAACTTTAAGTTTACTTCCAGTTATGATAATCATAATCGATTCTCCAAGGGCTGTAAAGTCACAAAGGTCGAAATTCATTTATTATTTATTATAATAACATCTATCAATAACTCAATAATCGTATTTAACGATTCGCTGAATCATTGTCTTTTGTCCGTGTCACGTACGAGGCTTGTTTGGAAACCACTAAAGTTTAACACAATGGCTGAACCCAAACACTCTATTGTGTTGGTCGGTGAAAAAATATTCAGCCCTCGCGCATGTCTGATCCTATTCAAATAAGCCTATCTGTCTACATATTATATCGTATTTATCCAATATTTTATTTGCACAAATGCATTTGAATGCAAATATTATACTAATATTTTAAGGATTAAAAGTTATGATGGTATCTTATTTTCGAAAAAAGTGAAATCTAAGCGGAAGTAACAATTTATTAAACTGTAAGTAATTTAAAATATAATTTGGAAAATCCAAAAGTGCACGCCTCATAATTTTTTTTAATAAATATTTATTAATTATTATTTTTGTTTATTTAATAACAATTAAACCACATCGAATCAGACCCTGAAAAATGAAAGGGTTCTATTCCTGAGCATACTCAAGCGTAAGAGAAAAAAAAAGACTCGATTAGTAAAGTATTTCGGTCGCTATCGTGTTAACAAGAAAAAGGATCCGCACATACAGACACACGGACGTCCAAGACAGAACTTTTTTAAACTGTTTTTTAACTAGTTTAAATAACAAAAATGACATCAAAAATATCATGAACGTTAAAAATAGTGTTTTTTCTTAATATGTGTGTGTATGTATTATCTTACAAGTGCAATGTATGATACATAAAGACATTTTAAGTTTGAAAAATCAGATGTTTTGCGCGAAGTGACAGTAGTACCCACCTCAACGCTTCGCTTATGAGGCGTGCAATACTAGTTAATGTTTAATGTAACACCTATACCTTTGCAAACATTTTGAAAAATCATTTTAAAAACTAATAGAGCCCAGTTTCAAAATAAAGAGCAAAAAATGGCGGCTAGCATTGTACACATGACACCTTACCATAAAATGGACTTTTCTAGCTACTTGGAATGTGTATTGTGTATTTAACATCGGCTGCACGTGAAGCACATATCGACCCGGCAGTGGACATACTGTTTGTTCATCTCGTTAGAGCTACCGTCCCGCCTACACCTCAGCACTAACCAATAGCAACAGATTATCCCACTTGTCATTAAGCACTGCAGGTGCATATTTATCACGTATTGATTCTCCTCTAGTATCTCGATAATTCTCAACGGTGTACATTAAACCGCCTCATCAATCATAAATGCGTATACATAGCCGGCGAATGTGACTTTTCAGTTTTTACCACGCATCACTCCGCGCTCGTATCCGTGACCAAACGTTCGTATGAGTAATGCAATTTTGATTAACTTCCAACACGAAGAGCAACAATTGTGGTCGATAATGGAGACATTACTTCGTGACGTGGCTTGCGTTTCAATGCGAAGTGAATAAGAAACGCGACGTCGATAAGACTACTCATATAATAATTATTATTGTTAATTGTTATTTCGATTGCCTTTGTTTACTTTTGGTTTTAAAAGAACGTGTGAAGCTTAGAAGCTAGTTACGTATGAGGTAATCGTTAAGCTTGTAATGTAAACATTACAGTATAGATTCCCATGATTAACAATTATAAAAAAATCGTCCTCGATAGTAACGTTGTTTTCGTAACACGCAAAACGCTCGTAACGCCTGCCTACTTTCACTTGAACAATGGTATTCAACTCACGAAGTAGTTGGTACCATTAGACCAAGTCACGAGGACAGTCAGACCGCTGTAATCACCCAAAATTATCAATATACACCAACATAATGTCTTGGCTTACAATGTCAGCAGATAATAATAACTGGTTTTTGAAATGTATTCAATAGTGAAACATAATATTAACCATATTCACATTGTATCCATTATTAAATATCATAATCAATTATTATTAAATCGAATATGTTTGCTCTACAGAAATCTTGTACACTAGGAAACATGTAAAAGTTTAAAGTTTACTTACAATGGTAAACAGTCTGTCATGTATCCATTGTAATGCACTTTATTTGAGGAAGCCAGCGAACCACCTTTTTAAATATACACAAGAAATAACTTTACATATTATATACCCGATATGTGCTTCGAGGTGCGAACTTTAGGGGTAGGTAAAGTTGAGGCGTGAACGCTAAATCGCAGCTCAAATACAGAGGTGTGAAAAGCCTGATCTCGGCTCTTTTATTGTGAAGCCGACTGACCGGTTCAGTAAATCAAAATAACCGCTACTAATGCGTGATCTATGTAGCTGTGATAAACATATCCTCTTATTTTTAATTCATATTATGCCTTCATTCAGTTCACACAAGGTTGGAATTAATGAAACTTGCAAGTAGTAAAACGTGGTATACAATTTACATATACCTATATAATGAACTTATTATACAATACTGACGACTAGATCGTTAATAATAGATTGGTTATTATAAATAAGAACACATTAATATGCCTTGCAGTTTCCCGCCCATAAAATCTCGGCTCCAATTAATACTGATAAGTTCTAGTTTAGTATCTTAATAGCAACTGGCTAAAGATATAAAAGTATGTTCTCTATATTCAAGTAGGCAATTACAGTCAGTTACTTAATAAAAACCCCTCTTTATTCATATTAGCTTCTGTCGTTTTAAATTATAAAAGGTTATAGAACTCATATTTATAAATCCTATAGCCAGCTCTCTCTGCTCTACATAATATTTATAAACCTATAGCATTATGATCATAAAACAATTTTATATTTTGCTAATTAAAATCCACTTCAAAATTGAATAATCCAATTTGTACAATACAAACCAATTAAAGCTGAATTGACTCTAGGTATATAAATATTTTATGAAACTTGATCGGTGTAATAAAAACGTATAAGTTAAGTACCGACGATGAATATAATTGACCGTTGTGTAAAAGCCGTTGAAAGGAAATTAAGAGAAAAAGGAGATGATTTTTACGACCAGAAATTTATTTTTAATCCGTCGAAAGTGAATCCTTCTTCCCGTGCCGAGATATTAAATATCATTTAGCGTGTGTCGATATTTTGTTACACGGCGAACGCAACTGCGCGTACTGAAGCGTTATTAAGCATCTTAGCACGAAACCTAATTATTCACCTTGAGGAAGTAGGGACTGATTGACTTGAGCCTCACAGGAAGAGATTAAACCAGATACAGCCAAGTGACAACCTGGTGTTCGCACCCGCTTGGTCTGAACCCGTATTTCCTCAAAATAATTGATTTAATAACCGATAATTAGTTAAAGAAACTTTAAAATAATTATTGTTGTACATTTGAAAGAACTACCACTTTATTTTCTTAATTGGCTCGTTTATTTTTTAGAGATAAACCATTAGCGGCATCGCAATGAGTTGTTGCGCATTTCACGATTGTCACTTTTGTAGAGGTAGGGCACCTTATTAAGCGAAAGAAGCCAATTTAACCTTTATCGGGTAAAATCTTTGAGGTTTTAAGTAATGTCAGCCGACCATTGTTGTGTCGCCAAAGTACGTTGGTCATTCCATAATATAAACAAGACGAGATATGGCAACATGAAACTCAATACTGTTTTATGGCATTCTTAAACCGATACATAATGGTCAGTTACCATTTATCGCCGTGATAAGCGAGTTAATTGGGGAAGTATCGAAATTCGACTATAATTACATTTCTTACTAACATTAAGTCTGGTAGATACTAATTATTATTTATTAAACGCTTCGCTTTTCTTCTTCGAGCTCTACCAATTTGGATAATTGATTTAACAAAGTATGCTTTGTCGATGTACAAATTAAATAATGAGTTTAATAATTTAAGAATTAGAAGCCACATGTCGATCGTCTCATCAATACCAAAGGTATACCAATAAATAAAAAAGCCTGCGTGTTACGCTCAGGCATTTTAAAAGGGGACGACGCGACGGCGGCACGCTTAGTTTTTGTGATACTAATTTCAGTGTCTCTTTGCTTCGAATCCAACGCTAGTAGTATTATTATAAACAGAAGATAGAGAGCTCGAATCGGTGAAGAAATTATTGCATATTTTATTTTTTGTGGTCGAGATTGCAAGGGACTATAAATGGCGCAGCGAGCCCTTAGGCGAGTGCCATTTGCAATCGGTTATGGAACGACCGCGAAGCTCTTTTTGCATTATAATCGGTCGCCCCCACTCGTTCCTTTTTTACGATATCTCGATAGCGATGATTGTGAAAGAGGTTTTATACGAAATAACTATATAAAAAAAAGTATTTTCTTTATGATGGAAGGTAGCAACGCAAAACTGCATTAATAAGAAGTTTATTAGGTTTTTTTTTTAGTTATTGTAGTACGATGAGCATTCGGTATTACCTTACATTCTAGATGTATGATGGATGACACGACAGGGCAATCAAGTCGGCGGTTTAGGGACGCTTCGGACAGCATCAAGTTACACCTCACCCGCCTTGCCTCATTAGCGATGCGTCGTATATTGTAAATAATGGGCCTGACTATGATAGGTAAAATGAAGAATATGTTATCTATATTCGATGCACAACAATATGAAGATAAACAAAAAAACAATAGAAATTTTAGGCGCCAAACGCATTAATGCCCAGCATGATTCCGGAAAAGGTACTCTGTATAAATAAACAATTGGTTTTGTCGAAAACTAATAATATAAGAAATACAAGTTGACAGTGCGTCGGACAGATTGAAGCGCATTAAAATGCAGCTCGTGCGACGTCGCCCGCGCCCGCGCATCCTCTATAATAACCGCTTAGATCCCTTATGCATTATTCAACAAATCCCGCTGATCTCGCATACCAAATTTTTCGGCGAAATTCCTATTTCTATATTCTATTGATGAAAAAATTAACCGTTAGAAAGTTTTTTTTATAGTTTGGTAATCATCATTTACAATTGAGTTATTAAAAAAGGGGTGCTAATGTATTATATTATCAGCTAATATTCAGGGAACAAAACCGTAAAGCAAATGCTTTGTATGTTGCTCTATAAAAGTTTATAGAAGGCCATAGATATCGGTAAGCATTAATTACACGTCAGTCGCTCACCTCGCATTATAGGCCAGAGACCGTAATTAGCGCCGATACAGCGAGGCGTCTCCGAGAACGAATTGAAAAAATAAACACCCAATACACAAAGAAGCCTTTATCTGACCTGCTGATACAATGCCAACCTACATTCGATGTTAATTGGCTATGTTTCTTTCATTCAAAGAATGCTGTTCAATGCTAACATTACAAACAAATTTAAACTCTTTCTGAGAGAACTTTCTAACATTTTAATGCACTATACTAGTACAACTTGCGCAATGTTGTAGTAAAATTGTTAAGCAATAACTACGAGTACTTTACAGCTCCTTTCCTGGGAAATTACTTGTAAATAATTAAAGTAAGATTTAACCATAATTATTAACATTAGACAATATATTGCAGCGCGCAATAACGATAAATTAAAACGAACATAGTCCGTTCAAATGTTTTACTTTCAAAACGGACAGTTTCAATACAATATATTGCCTAAGGTTTGTATGTATTTATTACGCACCAGCGTCTATCAATGCAAATAAAGCAAGACGAACTCTACGAACGTTGTTAATTAAGAAGTAGGTCAAAATCATTACTATTAATCAACGGCAAAAAAATCATTCTTCATCCTTTGAAATGCTATGATATGGAGCTTTGTTTCACAGATACTGTTATGCATATCTACAAAATATGATAAAGTAAAGATGGAAGTTAGTGAAGAGACATTTAAAATGACACATGGTCTTAGCATTGAATTACCCTTCAGTGTCGACCAGACGTTTTATCTTTGTGATTGCGCTTCAAGCACATAATAAAAATAGGTCTACATTAGATCAAAGTTTGAGTGGAAAGATGATAGTGCCTAATTAACGCATAGCTCAAGTACCTTGGGAAATTTACATTCAAGAGAAGCTAAAAGGGTTTGTTACACACAGATAGCTATTGGTACTTATACTTTATTGTTGTACTTGTATAGTTTTACATAACTATATGATATCACAGCAGATTCAATGAGCTCAATAGACAGGCTAAGGCAAGCGTCTCGAACGGAACACGTGTCGTTGATTGCCCCCAATTGGCGAGCGAATAAAAACAATCGTCGCTTAAAAATAACCGTGATTTCATACAGCAACATGTGATGGATGTTTTCTCTTAGTGGAATCGGAGCGTGGTGTTCCCAGGCTCATCCCATGTGAAATGTCCTGACGCCGCGATCCCATGAACTGCCGAAACTATTCTGGATCACTAACGATCATAGTGAAAACATATGTAAGGAGTAGAGGAAACTCTTCCGGAATTTCACATTGCTTAATTGAACTCGGGGTAGCCATATGCGTGCGATTACTGGCCATCTGATGTTTTATCACCCACTGTGATACGGCGACATCCGTATTTGCGGTTACACAAAATATAATATATAGGTCATTCAGGAAATAAAGCCGCAAAAAGTTCTCATGGCATATTTTTATCGCTTTTTCATATTCAAAAGTTAAAAACAACCACATATCGTATGTTAGGCATTTATTACATCCGCTGCCTTGATAAAGATAATGACATGAACTACTATTTATTGCATACCTACTACATACAGCTTAACTTTTAAAGAGCGGTATTAAGATAGCTCACAAATAGGTACATTAAAGTTGTGAGTTGGAGAATTATCTTACCAACTACATCGCAACTTTAATTCGTATAACGTGGCACAAACGGCTTTATTCAAACATTCAAAAAGAACATTAGTCATGATGTCAACATTCGGTCGTCTTAGCGTGTTTATCGTCTATTATCTATTATGTGGGGCTGGCCATTGTTGAGTCTAATGCACTTCGTCGTGTCGGCGCCAAGAGACGCTGTTAAAGAGTTTTTAAACAAATTAGCCTACGTATTAGTAAGTTATATTGTACTTTTTCTTGCAGACATTGCGCACATCCGCTGAGACTTACGCATGCACAATGCAAGTGCGTGGAGCAATTTATTTAGACAATTAATGCATTTAACTTGACGTCGAGTCTTCCATAAGAAATAACTCTTCCTGCTTAAGCAACATAACATATAACATCCGCTTACATAATAATATTAACTAGAAAAGTGCGAATGCTCATGTACTTATATGCGTAAGAGGACCATCACTGCTTGATAAGATGCCATTGATTGCCATTACTAAACAGATACGCGCATTAGTGCCATCCTTCTATGGAGTCATTACGGCGATGCATGACTTTGCACAGATTTACTTAAAGGATAAGAAAGATTAGCTAGATTATGAGGGATAATCCTGCTTCGCACTTCATGGATTATACTACTTAACAACCCTTCACATTCCTAGCTACTTATTAAAAATTCTTCTACAGTTATTGTTGGTAATTGCAATCTGTTTGAATTTACAGTTTCCAAATGAATTAAATCCTTGTTGAAAATATATTTAACTTGATTGAGTACAAGCTACACCAACAACTTTGTTATCATTATGGTTAGCCTAAGCCCCCATCTTATTACAAACTTTTTTTATAAAATCCAGATAAATGTTTGATTATCCAGTACTTTGTAAAGAAGTTGTGCGGTAAAGAAAAGCATGAAGGGTCAATAGAATAGTGTACAATTACAGAGCACAAAGGAAATAATGCATAAGAGAACTTAGCTGACAATTTAGGCTACTTATCAATCAGTGAATGTCGTGCGAACGCGTTATAATAGGAGGATATTATAATAAACAGCTCGCTCCCCTCCGTATCCCTCCCTAATAAATATTAATGTATGAACTTGAAGCCCCACAATGCACTGATGCCGGTACATTGACACTCAATTTGCTTTTTTGCCTGCATTATTGATTGTCTCTCGTGAAATTCGTTCTTCCTTTGGGATAAAGGTTATGATTTTGATTGACGTGCGTTTATCTAAAGGACATTGTTCACCACAATTCAAATTGGTTTTTTTTAGTTTCAGTATAATAAGAGTTATTGAAACCGTATCGTATTCAGTATAAAAATGTACATTATTCGTTTATTATACTTTCGAGTTAAAGGCGTATTCAGATAATGTAACCCTTGTTTATACGGGCCACGGGGTCACAATAAAGTATCTTTTCATTGTATTATTAAACAATTGATACACCCCCAAAAGCCGGAAGGGTCACGTGTCCCGGGTGACGAGAACGCTTTTCCCACACTTTCCCACGCCACCCCTCAATGGGAAACCCAACTTGTTGATTTTGTTCCGCATTCGCCCTCATTTAACTCCGTTTCCGGAGCGTGCATTAGCTATAACAATTATTAACTTTTATTATGATTACCTGATGACATGTATAGTGTCCCTAATGACATAATGGAAATAAGAACAGAAATTAAAGTGTTTACAATCTTTTATGAATCATACCTAGTTACAATATGTTCGGTGCTGGGTACTGACTACTGATAATGATATTCGGGAGAATTAAATAAATTCCAACTCTGAAGTCTTGTTTTTTAGACTTTTACGAAGCATCTATTGGTGTTCCATTGTTCATTCGTATTCGGCGAAATTTCTTTAGAAAAACTTGTTTGGATTATGACGGCATTAAATAACTTTCTATATTCTGTTCTGTTATTTGTTGTTGTTTTTTACATTATTATAACTTGAAAATTTCTGGCTAATCCATAATACCTTTTTCACTTTTTTAAGGATTAGGAACGATTGTTACCCACTTGATCATTGGGAAGATTATAGATAAATCCTAACTCTTTTAAACAGAAAAAAAAACAAGATAATCATAGAATGTCAAAGCAGAACCATGATCATCAGATTACAGATAAACAAAAGAAGAAACTACAATTTGCCAATTTGGAACACGCAAGCGACCCACAGACATCGCATTAGCAAATTGCACAGCGCGAATGACTCGCAGCTCGCCTCGGGTCAGGATTGTGATGGAAATTCTTCAAACTAATTGGAATTCTGCATAAATGATCGGAATAAACGCTCATTTGGAATTGTTATGAAATGCCGGAGACCATGTAATTTGAAAATTGAGAATGTATTAAAGTATTTGGAAATAAATGTAATCATAGAGCTGTAAGTTTTCCAAATTTAAAAATGGCTTATGGTAAAATAAAAAAAAAATATTAAAAGATTATAATAATACAAATAGGTATTAGGTATATAATAAATGAAAAGACGAGAGAAAATATTACCTATTACAAAACTCTATATGACTCTAGTTACTCTACTCAAAACTAAGACGTCAATTGTCTTAACCTCCTGGGGCCTGCGGTCATATATATATTACATAGACAATAAAAAAATATTTCAACGCCATCTTTTGCGTATATGCGGGAATAATACCTCAAATCGATGTAGTGGTATGTCATCCACTATACTAAACGGTTTTTGGTTTTATAAGTGCCAGTGATTTGAAGTATTCTCATTTCGAAGTTGACGGTGGCTGTGCGACGGCAAACACGTGGTCAGTAATCTTACATTTCTAGTGGAACCATTCGTATATTGCAGTATATCTTTGTATATCTAATGATAATAGATATTATTTCTGCAACCACAATAGTTATTTTGTAAGATAAATCTAAAACTTGTGAAAAATATGAATGTTTTCTTCTATGTCATACTGGTAAGACATTTGGTCTCAATTCTTGCCAAATTGGTATTGGTTACAAGGGCCCCATGTATTACCTATATGACATTCTTTAGTTAATGTTACAGATTTTATTATAATTTTCAAGGATTATAAGATACTGAGATCTACCAACACCTGGATGAGACAAATATTGACCTATATGATGGACCTATGGAGTTTCTTGCCGGTTCTTCTCCATAGATACTGCTTTCCGAACCGGTGGTAAATGTTAATACTGTTGTGACGATTCCAAATTGCTTTTAGAAGTCTAATTGAATAAATAAATGTTTTAGATGAAGATAATCCCCCAAATGATACAGATGAAGCCGCCTAAATACCAGAAAATGATTCTTCTTCCATTCGTCCAATAAGTATGAGTCATTTCAGAACAGAATCGTCACCATGTATGCCATCTTCAGTTGTTTGCAGACCATCTCGGGGACGCACATGACGTGGACCAAGCATAAGAGGAGGCTGACCGAGAGGATGGATAAGAAATAAGACCTAGGGGTGGACGTGACAATATAAATACACCGCCGCGCCGGTGCAAAATACTTCAACTGGTCATTTCTCACCCTTATAAATACCTATCTTTGAACCAAGGTACAAAAAATAGACACAGAACAATGGATAGAATAATAAATATTTAGATTCAAGTTTAAAAATATATAATAACTAAAAAAACATGTAGTTTTTCTTCATTTACATAAACTTATTACACTTGGAACTGGGACCCCCTGTAATATATACATGACATAAAGAAAATCCAAGTTTTCCACGAAAGATTTTTTTCGCCATTTTTTTGAATATCTATAATTGCATTAGAACAGATACAGCTAATTTTTATTAAAAAAGAAAGAGAAAAAAATCCTGGGTCTCAGGAGGTTAAATACAACCCTATTGTTATGCTTCAGACTTATTTTATTATCTTTCTTAACCCTTAATCTTATCTTCTGTGCTCATTAAAATATGACAATGCTCTAAGATTTACTAAGAAATAAACAAAATTTGTTAAGATAACGTTATATTGATAAACAACCCTATTCCCTTAGCAATAAAGTATATATTTCGTCGACAGCTGTGGTAATCAAGTTTTATGTTGAAAAAAAAACTTTTTCGAAAATATTTAATAGCCTACAAACTTTTTAAATATTATCTACAACACTATGAACAATCTTTTCTACGATACGGTTATATTTTTTAGTAGTTACTTACTAAAAATACATTTTCTTAAAAATAACAAATGAACACTAAAAATATACTATAACTTAAACAAATTCATCGTTCATGCAATAAATACAATTATTATTGAAAAAAAAAGAAAATCTTACCTTCCAGTCCAATCACATTGGTCTCCAATAGGTCCCGCCTCCGCAATACTCGTAAGACCCAAAACAAAAGTCCAAAATATTGTCCACGGGTCCATTTTAAAAGATAATACGATCATTTATTTAAAGAAAAATACACGTCAATAGAAATTTCACATCACTAAGTTCATTTTAAATTCATAATTAATATCAATTCTAATGTTTTGTTAAATAAAAATATACTTAAACAATAACGCAAAGAAAAATTGAGCATACACCAGCTCTGCTCTACCTTTAAACGAATACTAAAATACCACGAAAGAGATAGAATTCTCTTGCTAGAGTAAACTGCTTTGTTATCGAAGAGTAAGCGAGATGGATGTAATAAAGTTGTTTGAAAAAAGTATAACGCGATATTTCTCGCTCTTTCTTATCAGTATTTTGGAATGCAGGGCAAAATAAACTTAATTCTCTACATAATAACGTTGAATATAGTTGAGAAGTATATTTTTTGTAATTTAAGCTTTTTGAAATGGCGGGAAAGATTTGTAAAGCGCTCCGAGTGTAAAGCCATCAAATCTTTCGTTTAGGCGCTGACGGTTGCCTTGAGATAAAACCTTTTAAAAGCTTTGCATACATTTTCAATATCTTAAATCATGTTTAAGTGCTATATTACATACGCTTACAGATTGTATTTCCATGAGTTGAAATCACAATTTATTTTTAAACATTTTTGTTCCTTTATTTTATTTAATAACCTGTTAAAAATTATTAAGAAGGAATATAAACCGATTGAGACAAGGAGATGCGTTATCATAAATGAAAATGATAAAGAATTACGAAGTATATTGCAAAATGATGTCCGTCGAGCACTTAAAGTCTTTAACTTTTAATTTTCCAATAACAATATAATTTATAGATTAATATTATTAACGAATAAAAAATTGGCCAAATAAAATGCCGACATTGGTCGAAAAATGATGCCGCAGTAGTAATTAAGCATTATCCCAAAACTTTTTTGTCTATGACTCGACACATTGCTCTGGTTTTTATGGGTTCGCTAAATAGCTATGTGATTTTCGGGTAAAGCTTGCGCATCAAAATGTTAGTAATTTTCTATGAATGATGGTGTTTTTTGCAGCTTTTAGGTTAATGGCTTGTTTAGTGCTGTATCATTATGCTTTTATTTATTTTTTTGCAATTATGTTTCATATTATTATAATACAATTAAATAAAAATTATGATACTTAAAATAAAAGAAATTTTTAATTATCAATATTGTACCTTGAATGTGGTTATAAGTAGGTATATTGTTTTGTATTTTTCACAAAATCATAACCAACCATTAATTCGGGGATTCTTTGAAATCATATCGATTTGAAGAATAAATATTTCTCTTATCAAAGAAACACATGCAGTGTTAATAGTGGAATTCAGGTCTTTTGTGAGTAGAGTTATCATATGCGATGTTTGCTCTGAGATAAACTAAATCAATAGGCCGTATTTATTCACCGGATAGATAGCCGCTTTGTCGCAGTTGACTCGTGCTTATTTAGACCCCGATTCGCTCTTATCTGAAACACAAAAGTTCGTTTTGACCCTGTCATTATTAACCATTATTGTACAATAGATAGTTCGATAGAGCTTTTAACCCTGTAAAGCTGATGTTTACGTTATCTGTTATTTTGTCGCAAGTCGAGTTGACGCAGAATTCTTGAAGGTTGGGTACTTTCCTCATAAAACATTAAATGCTTTCAAGGATTCCTTGTGAGAGTACAGTTGCATCTGAAACTCAATCAAACAAAACATCGACGAAACTACTGAAAAAAAGGCATTGAATTTTCACCCCGTGACCTACCAACACTTACGTCTTACTTTAATTCAAACAAGGTGGTATGTGCAACACATGACGGTGCTTCTTTAAGCGTTAAATAAATAAATATCGCGGTTAAATATTGTTTATCACATTTTCTACATTAACCCTCGTTTTACGATCATAAGTATTGTGTGAATGTTTACACCTCATCTTGGAGAAATAAAATTCCTCATTTTTATGTTAAACAAAAACTTATTTTATCTTTCTTACCAATATGATGATTCTAAATATTTTTTAATATCTAAGGAAGAGTTTTAGGTTCTAACTCTACATTCGACATTTCCTTATTCTGGTACTTATTTTCCAATTTAAATTTAATTTTAATCCAAGAATTGTTGTAGTAGTCTTGGACTTTGTTATTTCAGTAAGTAGGACCACAGAGTAGGACGGTCGACCTGAAGCAATGTAAAAAATAGTGAATAGGTACAATAGGTATCTAAAAAACATACTTGCTATTTCTATACCACGTCACCTTATTATTATAAGCTATTATAGTACTTAATATAAACAATTCAAACAATGGGTATTGGAAAGCGGGTATAAAAACGAGCATAATGAACAATTCCTATTAAATATTCCTACGATGTTTGTGTGGGCGCTATTATTCTCGCTGAATTTCATATCCGCTTATAAGCCTTCATCTACAACTAGATGTCTTTGGCATAATAATACATGTGAGTAAAATAATGTGTCATAAGTTAAATATGAATAGCTGTTATAAGTTAAATACATATGTGTGGATTTGTCGACATTATTGATTGCATTATCATATAAAAAAATTCAAAATTAGTTCCTATATCAATAATTTCTGCAATTCACTACATAGTATTACAATATGCGGATGCTTATAGAGAGAAAAAGAAAATAATCGATTCAAATAAATTCCTTAATTTCAACGGACATTTCCTAAACACGGGAAGCTTTCGAATCGAATCTTGTTTTTATTGAAAGTGATCGTCACGTAAACCGGCAAAGTAACAATCAAAATCATTCCAATAAACGATAGATATTCTAACCTTACTGTCCAATAAATTTGACTTTTAAATACTGTAATCTAAGCTGCTGCACGTTTTGAAACAAGTTAAATGACCAAGAGTGCGATAGACAAATAGCATTTTAAAGCTCTACCACAGATTTGTAATGGTGTAGTTACTTTCTACTCTACAGCAATAAGCGCGTAATAGTGTTAATTTGTTAACGCCTAACCTCGACCTATTGATAGTTTTCGGTTAAATAAATATAATAGTAGTTTTATACACTAATAAATATTGATATATTTACGATATGGAGAATTACGATAACGATGTGTTCATATTATTGAATTTCAATAGCTCTCTAGCTTCTGTCCTTGCGTCGCGTATGTCTCCAGTAAAAACAGGCTTACAATCATCTTACAATATTATGTACGCATAACGCAAAAGATGTAATAATACCTTAGAACTAAGTTAGAGCTTTATATTACAAAATATATAATATGCATTCCGTACATATGTACCTACATGTTCATTTCATCTTGTTGGTAAATGAGCAATAAATAACAAACTTGGAATTAATTATTTAAGGAATAAATGTTTAAAAAAATAATGAATATTATTTGTGAAATGAATATCATAAGAGTATCGATCAAAGTAGGTAAGCCATAAGGACTTTTGGCTCTAGTCTCTACCAAAGCTCATAGGCTTTACCCGCAAAACTCGAGCTAAGGCCGGCGCGGGCGCTGAATAGGAAAAATGTCTTGCTAGGTTTCTTTCAATTAAATAATATCTTTTTTTTAAGCTATTGCATAGCTTTTATCTCAGACTTTGAGCGCGGCGACCGAATTTAAAAATTCCGTAATTTTTTTTGTGGTGTCTCTCAATGTTAGCCTGATGGGCTTCTTCATTTCAACGCGGACGGGCCGGACAAGTGGGTGAACTGAAGGTTCACCCTGGTAGCGACATTCGCAATGATCCGCTTGACGGGGATCTCGAGCCTCGGCGCGGAAGTCGGACGGACAAAATAAATGAATATCGTTCCATGACAAGTGTACCTACTGCGTACAAAGTTTGGATTTTATCTGTACGTTTAAAATAGGTCAAAATCGAGTATTAAGAAGTCGGTTACATACAAGTGAAGTTAATAAAAGTATGTTATTTAAAACAATATTCATCTAATTTTATGATAGCGAAAATTCAGACGCTTGATAAAAATATTTTGATTGCCGTGAAGATAACAAAGAGGATTTTAGAAAGATACCAATATTTTTCTGGAAGAGGAGAATCATATCTAAATAAATTATTTTTAATTGGCCATTGATACACATTAATATTACAATTATGATTTCAGGTACAGATAGATGTCCAGATCATATGATCATTAAACACAGTAACTGCAATCAAACATATTGGTATTCACAAAGAACGTGTGAACATCCAGAACCTACACTTGTAGGCGCCGTTTGTGGCTTTGCTAGATGTGATTGTCCAGAAGAAACAGTGCTTGATGAAGAAACTGGATATTGCTACGACGTTGATAACTGTCCCACAAAACACCATTTATAAAGGTTTAAATAAAATAATCTCACTGTACACCCCGAGAAGGCAGAAGACGCGGGATCGATCCGGCCTCGTGATCAAAATATATGTAGGTACCTCTATTATAGTGTTCGCAGTGTATCGGTGGAACATGATCGGAACGCACCCATTGTAAAATTTAATTTGACATATATATTACTTGCTCTGTGTTTGACATTAGCAGCTGACAGTTGACACTTGACAGTTTCCATTCAAAATAAAATTGAAGCAAATTTATAACCTACTGAACAAAGAATATACTACTGAACCTACAAGTACAAATTACATTACTTAATCTCTATAGTATTTTTAAAGTAAAAATAAGCAACGTACAGTGCAGCTATGCTACGAATATTTCATAAGAGTATAGTGTTACAAAACAAATGTTCCATCTCACATAATCTTCTTAAAGATTTAAATGTTTACAAATGTGTAACAGTCCACCAAAACTTTGTGAGAAGTTTTGCGAGTAAAAGTAACGAGGATACAAAATTTGAACGCATATATTACGGTAATCTTACCCCGCAAATAAGGAGTGTAAAAGTTTTCTCAGTGTGCTCAAGTATAGCCGGTCTTTGCGCTCAACCGATTTTAGTTAAAGAAGCCGCTACCATTGGTAGTACTTCACTTATAGTAGCTTTATGTTCAGTAGTTGGATTCTTTACATTTGTCACTCCAATATTACTGCATCTTGTTACGAAAAAATATGTAACGGAAATGCATTATGATCCAAGCACATCTACATATAGAGCAACCACAATAAGTTTCTTTTTAATACCTAAAAAGGTGAGTTTATTCATATTTAACAAGTTGTTAAGAAAATTAGTCTCAAAAATGTGTTTATTTTCTTGTTGTAGGTAAAGATACATTACTATCTTTATTATATCAAGAATTATAATATTAAACTTAAACGGTACCTATTTAAACTTATTCTTATTAGTAGTCAGTCCAAAAATTACAATGTCATGTTAATTTTTCAGTTGGACTTCACACCAAATGATGTTGTAGTTCCCGATATCCCTGGAATGTTCACAACAATGGTAGCCAAGGGAAAACCTCTATTTATTGAAGCGAGACACTTCAATGATCCTCTCCACTATGCTAAGATAATGGGCTATGACAAACCATTAGACTTTAAAATGGGAAACCCGGAAGAGAGTAAAAAGTAGTGATATTAGTAATTATTTATTTACTAGCTCTTAGAATATAACATATATTGTTAATTTTATTTAATTTGTTTTATTTCATATTATAAAGTAGGAAAGTTAAGTACTTAAATGTGGATTTTTGTACATGATTTTCATTTCTGATAGTTTTTAAATTTTATTGATGACTAGACCATTGACTTTTTCATTCTATATTATTTTTTTGCTTTTCTCTTTGTTTCATTTTTAGTTATAATAAATTCAATCTTTGAATAACTTGGGTAGCCTAACAATAAATATAAAACATTTAATAAAAATTATTTATTTCATTAAATAACATTATGCTTACTCTAATAGGTTATTACAGTGTTATTGTAGTACTTAATTTTTAAAATAATATTTTACATACATCTTTTAAAACCTGTAAATATATTTTATCATACATATAAAACAATTTATTAATCAAAGCATAGATAATATTGACTAGACAAAACTATAATTTTCTTGTTTTCATACAATATTTTATATTTAATTTATGTATCTACAATATTTTAAGTAAATATTTATGTTACCTACATAAACATGCACATATAATTATTTAACACTATACAAATAAAAATGCTAAAAAAATAATAAATACACAACAAGCACCCAGATTTAATGTTTAATAAATTTTTTAAACCAATATTTTTTTATGAAATGAAAACAAGATTTATGTCTTGTACAGATGCATTACTACCTATATAACAACAATTTAACACTATACAATTGATAAATATACAATTGGAATGTTTTAATTCAATTTATAAAGCTGAACATAATTTCATTAATCTACTGAATTCGAAATGCTGCGTTATTTATTCTAATTAATACTTATGGGTATTTATTTAGAAAAATATATCAATATTACATCCGCAAATATACCCTGCTTTTATTGTTTACCAATCCAATCTTCTTAATATTTTAATGTCAAAATTAATTTTGTAAATCTTTTTGTCTTTAAAGCAAATTAGTACTTAAAATATTAGTTATAACTGCTACTAGAATCCATAATATACATTCATAGGTATTATTCTAATTTACAAAATTATATTTTATCTACAGTTCGATTCAAACTTAATGGCGGTTCGGAAGTTAGCTGCGAATGCACGAGCGCGCAGATATCCAACACTTAACGTTTCGGTAATATCTAAAATTGTTTTCTGCGCATCAAATCGTTCGATGTTCCGAGCCGCCATTAAGTTTGAATCGTACTATACCAATTATATTGATCTAAAATTTTTAAGAAGGAAGTCCTTGTTTTTATTAAAAAGCAGCAAATTTTAAGTATAACAGAGACAACTTGATATGAATAACTCGCCTTAGGCCCACACTGATCAACAATATATCTCTTGTACAGTCTATAAAAAGCATTACATACTATTAAATTCAACTTTTGTAGGACACATATGTAAAACAAATTTTACCCACCTGCTCAACTATAAACAGAAAATCTACAAGTGTCATCGAACACTATTCTTTTGGAATGTTTATTTTTTACAATCCCATGGGACCATGACATGTTATTCACAAAATTATAAGCCATAAGCAAAAATTAATTCGTTCATTGAAATATCGTATATTTTCTTTTCATTAAATAAAATTTACTTCATTTCGTTCTGACTTACTTTACCAAACTTTCAAATACACATTTTCATGAAAGAGAGTGCTATCGAAAGATGATACCTACCTTCGATCCCACTTCCACATGTCTTAATGCAATAACATATCATGGTAACGCGCCCCCTAGACAAGTGGCTTTCTATTAGCATAAAGTTCAATAGAATAGATTATGAATGTATGAGATTGACGTTTGATTACGACGACGACGACGATTGATTACGTCAATCTCATACATTCATAATCTATTCTATTGAACTTTACGCTAATAGAAAGCCACTTGTCTAGGGGGGCTGATGGTAAAACTTAACCATACTTATTCTTTACGTATCACATTCTTATGGACAGATGCTGCCATGTAGCAAAACTTTATTAGTTATGTTATTTACACTAGAGCTATAAAAAGCAATTAAATAGCAAAAGAGAATAAATTCATAATTGATATTCACTGTACAAAATAATTTGTATTCGGAAGTTGTATAAAATCGTATAATGATACTTTTGACATACGACCAGCATTTGATTCCAACAAAAATACTAAAATCGAGTATTTTTTAATAGTTTTTCATCTACTTTATTATAATTTATCATCGGAATTGACCATAAAATACCCTCAAATTTTTCATTTCGTGTTAATGTCGCTCTGTAAATGCTACGATTATTGTTTTTTCTTAGATCTAAAATATCCCGAATGATCAAATACGTCACTACAACTGAATTATTATTTTATTCCTATAAAAAGCAATTAGTGACTTTTTTGAAGTTTCCCTGAGGCCCACTTTGACCCAGATTTTTTAAATCTTCAAAACTTTAACTTCATTCCCTGAATTCGAGGATTTTACCATCCACCAGAAACTCGTGATTCGTTTTAATTTTTCCGTATAGCCCTAAATATCCTGCCCAATTCAGTCATAGTGCAATGCATTTTCTGCCAACGCATGAGTGGCTGGAGACAGCTTATCATCCAGGGTTTCCACCGTCAGCCGGTTCCTGGCTCTGTCAGCCCACTCCACTCTGCAGAACGCAGCTGTTCCTATGGACGCTAGAACTGCTAACACTCCCAGTTGAACTGAGAGGAGTGCCCTGGAGGAGTAGAAGAAACATGCTGCTGCTGCTAGAGACTGGAAAATAAAATTATTTATATAAAAAAAATGAAATCCATACTAATATTATATATGCGAAAGTAACTCTGTCTGTCTGTCTGTTAGTCAATCACGCCTAAACTACTGAACCAATTCGCATGAAATTTGGTATAGATATATTTTCATACCCGAGAAAGGACATAGGATAGGTTTTATCCCGGAAATCCTACGGGAACGGGTTTTTCTCTGAAAACGCGGGCGAAGCCGCGGGCGGAAAGCTAGTTAATAATAAGGTTTACTATGGATACGATAAGGGATTGTATATCATGCAGTTTTAAAAAACAATTTGTTCTAAATATTATCAGAGTATCTTTATTCGCATTTATGTGCGTTTGATGTGAATTTAAAATAACCAAAAGTTTATGTTACTAGTATTTATGTTTTTAATAAAAAAATCCTATAAGATTTTTGATCGTAATTATTATTCATCAACAAAGAATTCATGACTTATTCCCCAACCAAGAACAGGCCACCAATAAACATATCCTTAAAAACAAAACAAACATACCTGAGTGAACTTGAACAGAGCGAACGCGGACGTACTATTATCCGAGTACTTCCCTCCCAAGATGGAGTATATCTGCGTATTATAGCACGCATCTCCAAACCCGAGCAAAAAGCTGCAGAACATAGCCAAGTATGGAGACGGGTTAATGTATGAAGTATCCATGGTGTCTCCGAAGGGAGCCACGTTGGGGAGATTTATGAAGATCAGGAAGAAACTGGTCATGTGGATGAAATAACCCATGATAACGATAGGATCCCGTCCCCAGCGGGTCGTTTTGTTGCCGAGGATACCGAATAGCGCTCCACCTGGAAATAAATTGTGGTTAAAAGTATTGATTTTTACACTTTTGCTGATTGCGATAATAGGTAGCCGTATTTTCGCTATCTGGTTGAAAAGTAGTAAAGAAGTATTTGTATGCTTATGAAAATATCTTCGTTAACTTTTTCACACTACGTGTACTTCTGGATTGAAATAGTAGACGAATTATTATTGTTTCTAGGAAGAGGTTTAATTAATATTTTCAGTTCCACTTACAGCATTGAAGGCGTGATCTATTAGCGGTAGCTTACTATCGAAAATAATATTATGAATTTATTTAATAGAATGATTAAACAAAACTCACCGAGAACTTCACCCATTCCGATGAAGACACCGGACAAACCGACCAATTGCTTGACATTTTCACCCATAGCTAACGTGAAACCAATGCTGGGACTGTACACACCGCTGAAGAAAGATAACTCCACGCCTGAAAACAATATTTAATTTATTATTAAAAAAAAATAACTAGTTGTGCCGCGCGGTTTAACGCTGCAAAGTCAAATTTTTCTATAGCTATAATGTGTTATTCTGATGTATTGACCTATATTATTGTATTTTCGTTTAATTACGTTCACCATTTTTTTGTGAAACATCCGTCCATCCTCACAAACTTTCCCATTTATAATAATAGTAGGATTCATAATTTAGCAGAACAGTCTAATTAAAATGTTGGTGTAGACATTTGAACAAGAAACCCAATTTATGTCGATTACGAAGCAAGGCTATTGTCAGAAATCTCAATTGTTCACAAGATCCATCCAGACCTTGTAAAGTGTAAACAATAAAGATTTTTGTAGTAAATTAACTCGTAGCTGTGCTCGTAGACATCAACATAAGGACATTTACAAGGATATTATCATATATTCGATGAAATTATTGGAAATAATTGGAAGTAAATATTGTAAAGGACTTATAGGCCATGTTAATGATTTTAATTTGGGATTCTTTAAAAGGACTATATTGTTAGCCGGTTTATAATTTATTTTAAATCGTTCTTGACTTTCTTATCTGTTATTTTGACTGTTTCTGAGTTTAAAATTAATCGCGTATTACGCAATGGAATTCCATGAAATACAATAGATACCTTATCTATTTTTGTATATACAAATTAAACTCGGTTTAAATATTTCTTTAATTAGGGAGCTGTTATGATATTATTCGGTATTGTTTGCAAAAAAGTGTCTTTAAATTTTTCATTCTAAAATTGTATTTCTGTATTATTCTTATATTTTTTAATACAGTATTCTTTATGTTAAATATATGTACTATCATACTGTATAAAGCAGTGAAATTCCTAGTCCTATTCTGAGGAATTTGGCAGATGATACAAACATCGTCAATACATCATAGTATAATTTAATTTACCTATGTATTATCAAACATACTAACAATTTATGAATGTCCAAAAATACCAACCAGTATAGATAAAAGCGGCGCTCAGGAACATCATATCCCTTGTACAAAACAACTTGATGGCTCCCTTGAAAGCGTCCAAAGGACCTTCCGACTCGCTCACAATTTCGCACTGCAATCATAAAATACAATATTAATTGGACAATAAAGGGATTTTGCGTCTTCTCGTCGCCCTTGACCGGTTTTCACTTTTACGGAGACCTTACGAAACTAATAAGTGAATATTTCAATAAGTAATATAAGTGATATAATGAGTTGACGAATACGTAATATTAATGAGAGAAATGTTATAAACGCTTATCACGAATCGTTGAGTAATTTTGGCAGGAACATCGATATCGAAAGACAATTTTGTAATAAATAAAATGATATCGTATTTACGAACGCGTTCGTAACGGGATTTCGTCCTGGATTATTTTTTTATATACCTACATAAACCTGCTTCCATAGCGAATACCGAATGTCCAAAATTCTAGAAACCCCATACATAATTAGTATTTGAAACATAAAGTTCCTTACAATGGCATCTCTGTATCAGAAAAAGTGAGTTATTTTCTCTCACCTAAAAGGAAAACTATGTCCAATATAATAAGCCCTAAGTATCAAGTTATATTAAACTAGACTATTGACATTATCCACAAGAATTTATAGGCAAAATCATATCCTGCCAAATGTCCTCAAACAGGAATATTAAAACGCCACAACAACTATTTTGATCATAAAAGATCTTATTGGGTACAGCCCGTATAAAGCGCAAACGAGGACAGAGCCCTGTATTTACAAATTTATGCACAAATTAACCTTAAGGATGTTTACAAACTGTTACCGGAAGTTTTACGTAGCCTTATTTCTAGGAATAGAGGAAAATTTTACTTTTCCTTCAATCTCTACTTCATTTAGAAGGTTGTGTAGCACAAAGAATAGGTAGATAGATTGTAGCAATAGATTGACGATTAGTTTTAGTTTATAATTTGATAGGGGTAACATAGGTAGGTACATTAAACCTGTGATTAAACAAAGTATACACAAAGCCACTATACTATTTCTAATCGATACTAAACATGAATGGTTTTAATAAGTTGAGTTGTTTTTGACAACTTATTTGCAAATAATTACTCAAGTCAAGTTAAATATTGTTGTGTTCGTATCTATCGACAATTCCAGCATAAAATTGATATCTCTAATATTTAAAATCCACTCCGTTCATTGATCTTACTTAAATGTCAAAAATTTTAAATGAGTATACAAATAAAACCGCTTAATTCAGTTCATAGAATTTTAGTATAAACACTTCATGCACTTAATTTAGTACATATTCACCTTTCCATCATCCAACGCGGGCGCTCTCCGGATGGGCCTCAACAACAACAAGAAGACGATCCCCACAGCACACACGGCTGTTAACGCACCGAAGACCACGTTCCGTGTCTCTACGTCTATGTGCGTCTTGCCTTGGAACTTTATGAACACGAATAGGTTGCCGAAGAATAGACTGTAACAATGACGTATAAAATGGTATAAGATAGGAAATACAAGGTTCTAGAAGGCAGGCCAAATATGCGATGTTAAAGAATGTTTAATGATCTTTAACGAACTTTCAATACAAATCTACGCAGAACGTTCAGCAAAATGACGGATTGTTACAACTCTGCTAGGGCTCATGTGTTTCAATGATCGTTTACACGATGTTAGATACAATACAAATCTACAGAGACATTAATTTTGAAACGTCATAGCACTTTTGAAACGTCATAGCATATTTTTACCATTTACCACCAATACCGATACAATCAATATAATATACGTATAGATTTTTGCAAAAAATGCGAAAGCTAATATTTAAAATATACAGCATACTAAATTGAATAAATTCTATGCCGCAATGTAAAACAATTTGAACGCACAAAGCTAATTATTGAAACAAGTGCGACCTCTATTCAATTCTCTATATTGTCTATAAAATTATACTAATACAATTTACATATCTAATAAAAGTTATGAATATCATAAAGATGATATTAATAGCATAAACGATCGAAGGGCGTGTGTTGTCGTCATTTCCTAGTCCCGTCAATGGTTACAAGGACCGGTTCGCAGACGACATTGAGAGTAAATGCTGCAAGATCGTAGCCCTTTAGTTCCTGTTTTGTACTTTATGTAGAACATGCCGCATTTTTCACTAATGTAGATCGGTTTTGCTGAACTGGAGCCAGATTATATTTGTTCAGAGATGCGAGTTCAAAATCAACGCCTCTCTTTTATTAAGACCCAATTTAGTATGTGGACAATGTATTGTAGAAAAATAATATTTCAGTAGAGCAGGTTCTATATCCACATGCTTATAGCTTATCTACTTCAGTTATTAAGTACCTACAGTTCTCGTTATAACTGCAAATTATAACCAAATAAATCCTTAAGTGAATATAATTATGACGATAATTGATACAAACGAAATGATTGTATTCACACTTTCCAATACTTTTCGTACGCGGTCTATAAATGGAAAAGCGGTAATAAAGGTCAACTTTAAATCGATCGAACATGCATCATTTGTACAAAAGCCACGAATTGTAATGTAATGTAGGTACCTAAGAGCTAGCGCGCACGAGCAACTTTGTCTCCGCAACTATTTTGTCTCTCCCATCAATTTGTATGGGGAGTTGCGTCGCTACGTGGGCGCACTTTCATACTAGCCCATAGGTAGGAGAGACAAAATAGTTGCTGAGACAAAGTTACTCGTGCGCGCTAGCTCTAACTGTATTTTAAAACTGGTAAAAGATTTTGCTTTCTGACAGAAACAGGACATTCGGCACCAAATATTTGTCTATCTAATAGGGTTTCATATTGTAGATACCTTAATAATAATCAGAAATCTATAAATATACTTGGTTTATTAATTAAATAGCATTAAAAAACAAAGTAGGAAATTCTAATTGAATTGATCGTAAAAAAGATGAGGCTAATTACTTTAATATAAAATAGCTTCATTAGACGGATTATTATCGTGCTCGCTGCAAATATGCTACGAAATTTATAAATATGTACAACAAGTTTACGCAAAACCCGTGCAACCTGTCCAAACTCACTCACTCACACAATTACGTTTGTGGAAACGTAATTCATTTTTATGGATAACAGAAAACAACTCAAACAGTACCGTACCGTACAAAATTTTAACATAAGAGAAAAGCTCTGTCTTTATCCCTCAAAACGAGACTGTACATCTACTTTCAAAACATCACCGTAATAAAGCATCTCTTCAAGAACCAGTCCCCTTACCACCATCTTAAAACAGTATTATTTCCAGTATGGAAAAATTATAGCACTATGTAAATCGCCTAACGCCATCACTTTCTCAAACTGGAAGTAATACTATCAAAAGACAACATGACAACCCCCCAAGAATGCTTTTTCAATTTAATTTGTTAACGTCTAACCTGCATTGTAACATAGCCCAAAAGATTCCAGAATTCCTCGAGATCGTGTCTGCATCACTGTTCAAAGTCAGGTAATTGCCCTGGCCGGTCCATATAGCCGCTGCTCCAGCACCGATCAGCACACTGGCCACGTAGAGAAGCCACGTTTTTGGAAACAGGAACGTTATTATAAAGAATCTGCAAAGAAAAGTTACGTATGAAATATATTGTGTAGATACGAAATGAGTAATGGTTAGGGAGCCAGGTGCAAATTGGGTTCATTATTTCCTCTCAAGAGATAATTCGTCAGAAGCATCAGAGTATAGTATTATAAAGCCTCGTGAACGTCAGCTGGCGCTCGGTTGGGGGGGTGAGCGGTTGTAGCCTCCCACGCACGTAGGAAAAAAAATACATTCATTCATTCATTTCCTCTCAGCTAAAAATTTGTCAAATTGTAGCTAACCCAATATCTCAACGGAAAAAAATAATCAGCTGGTTACAACATGGTGTATTATACGTTAGCTGGTGTCTCGAACATGAAAGTTAAATTTAAAGAAAAATTTATTTTCCGTGATTTCCTCTCAAACAAAAATTTACCTGATGATAGCTTATATGTAACTGTGGATAAATATATAGGTCAGCTGGCTGTATCTTGGTGGAAAAACCGTCAGCTGATACGGGAGGCTACAACCGCTCTTCCCCCCAACCGAGCTCCAGCTGACGTTCACGAGGCTTCGTAATACTATACTTTGATGCATTTTACTAATTACCGCTTGAGAGGAACTTGGTCATAAAATCTGTTCCTGGCTCCCGTACTATAAGGGACAACGAGAGGATTTGATTCCCGTTGAACATTAATAAAAACTTAAAAGTCCCGAATTAGTAAAACGAAGACAAAAATAAATCGATAATAATCATCGATATGTTTCCTATGCTAATTTCAAACAATAAGACATGATGTTGATTTTACCTAACCTTTTCTTCATTCTAAGAACAAGACAAACTTGGATTATATTCTAATAAAGAAAATCATATACATACACACATTAAAAAAAAACTTTCATATTGAGTATCAACCTAAATGCATACTCATATAAACGCCAAAACACTACACTGTTTTAGACGTTCTATTAAAATACAAGCAAGCTATACAAAATCAATGCTATGAATTATGGATGGCCCATGCGAATTAAGCATGTCGGTATATAAACACTTCGATATTTGCATAATTATGCACTTATATAGTACGTTAACAGGTTAGCATGGTTTTTTACTACAAACCAGTTTCCAAACATGCACTTGCTTTTTATTTACAAGTAGTAAGTACATATTATATAGCTTAATTAGAATAATTGGGATTAGCTAATACGGCTTGCTTGTTAGATAATTAAAACTGCTAATGCTTTAAAATCGTTACTGGTACAAAAACCTACTTTTCTTTACACTATAATGTAATTCAAATTACATTTGTACAACAATGAAAAGTAAATTTTTGTACGGAAAGATAGAATAGCGGGGTATTTTTTTCGCACATTTGGGTATTAGCTAGGAATATGACCATGATATTTTATTTAAATCGAATAACATCGTTTCAATAAAATCCCATAAATGGAGAAAGAAGGTAATCTTCTTCCGCAAGCAAGAACAGGCTTTTCAGGCACCTTGCCACTTCAAACAGCTCAGGAATTTAGGACCCAAAGAAGTTTATTGGATCTAATCACGTTTTATGGCGTTCCTTATGCAATTGTAACTACCCAAGATAAAAGACAATAAAATATTTTGATCGAGGTCACCCAATGCACCCATATTTTGAAATACTTTCAACTAATAGGCATATCTGAAAACCTTGAAGCTAGTGAACGTAGCACGAAACTAGATCGGAATGGTTTCACTCATGTGTGTATATAGGTAAGAATATATAATAGTTGTATATAAGTACTATTCGGCACGATATAATTTGATTAATTTCAAATTAAGGGCGACTAATTTGTAGTTCGTAGTACTCAATTAGGAAATTTTGCTTAATGAACCGAAACTTTTTATGGATTTGTGACATGAATTAGATTTAACCTTTACTAATGACTTAATGAGTATAGCTTAACTCTATCTTCATAGAGAAGAATGAAAAATTATCGTAATTGGATTGGATTTTTCATTCGTGTATGGATGAAGGAAAAATAGGAAAAATCTCAATTAAAACATAAAGTTATAAATAATTAATTTTAATTAGGTACCATGCAATGGTTACCATTGCGCTTTCAAAATTATGTACATAATATTTGGAATTTAGACCTCATCATTATTCCCGTTTTATTTTACTCATCATTGTTATTTTTAAAAATAACAAATTTTACATCAAAAACAATACAAAATCATGAATTTAATTCTGTTAGGTTTCCAAAGTGATGTTTAAATTCACACAATATTACGCAGGATCGGTAACCTTAAACAAAGGCCGTAACTCAAGTTAATACCCTTTGAAGTACTGCTTATTTGTTCTAACATACACTTTCTATGATATAAAATTGTATTATACAATAACAATAGATAAAGGCTGTTATGCTTTGAGTGCTCTTAGTATGTACTCGTATAATATGATCTAAGGAAAATCTTTACTGATTAATTATTTATTATTAGATAGTCTATAACTGTACGAAGTACATATTAATTTAGGTATTAGTAATTTTTACCTTCTAATATATTTGGCAGTCTCTATCTATTGATATTTTTAAGACAAGTAGTCGAAAAAACTCTCATAGCTTAAAACACACGAGATCGTTGAAAAACAAAACAGACGTGATAAGAGTACAAGTCGTTAAATACGTAAAAAATATAATTAAAATTCAAGAGGAGCCGTGAAAATAACGGATAGTCGATTGTTCCCATTTCGAGAACTATTTGACCGTAACATTTCTAATTTAACCAACGTAAAGTAGAATGTAATATGTGTACTTAAGTAGGTATATAGTATAAATGAAAAGCAAAATATATAAATAGTTGCCTATTTTAATATCCAAATAGTAAATACAATCAAATCATGTGGACGTATCATAAAAACCAACATAATGCGGTAAGAATTAAGAAATCAAGTTCAACATCAAACAACAACAAATTGTGCTTCAAAGCATTAAATTTCCTTTACTGATAAGAAACGGCTCAAGTCTTACACAATAACTGTAATTTATCACAAAAAAATACGCGACGAATTGAGAAGTCTCCTGCGTTTTTGGGTATGTTTAATAAGTGAAGCTAATAAAAGCGTGTTAAAAATATCGTCACATTAATTAGATACATATTTCCATTGCGGGTAGTACTTATTCTATCGACCTGGTGGCCTTCAAATTATTGATTTTTGTGTACACTTGGCGCATAGCAAACAGATCTATACAGTAAGATACCCAAGAAATCAATGGATTAATGCAGCGAAGCATAACTCCACTAGCGAAACGTGTAAACGTCGCATTCGTTTACAGATTAGAAATTCTCCAGCAAATAGCTTAATAATGCAATAATAACACTACATTTTTTGTACAAGTATGAATATCTCGGTAATTGTAATGTGGGAATTAGAACAATTAAAACAACTGGATGTTTGTTTTTAGATTTTATATGTTCAGGTAACTACCTATAGTACCTACTTAATATTATGTAATAATTTACATAGCAAGGATTTCCATTTACTCCGACTTCTGGTATTTGATATTTTGATTCCTACTGTTAAATTATCTACAAACTAATAAAAAGTCACTATCTTGTGAATATTAGCAAGTATTGACATTATAGCTAAACAAGCATCAACAGTGAAAGTCGGCTTTTCCACTGCAGTGTAATATTTGAGTTTCACAACTCTACAATATTCGTTCAACAACATGGTAAGAGCAATTATATCAGTTGAATATTAAAATCAAAATCGATCAAAATTTACTCATTAATTGAAATCTTTATCTTAATAATTTCTCTTTTCGTACAAAATTTTATTAGACGGAAAGAGAAAAGTGGCTAAAATTATATATCATGATTTCTTTTTTAGAATATAACTAATATATTGCATAAAAAATTACAAATTTGGACACCGATAATTTCATTACCTACTCATATAATATGGCCTACGCGTAGTAAAAAATGAAAATACTAAGATGTTAATTATCTTCCAGTTGGAATCAAAACACGTGGAGAAATGTTGACAAGAGCAATTACGTTGCATTGTAAACATAACAACTGTATAAATTTCACGCATCATTTAATTTAATATTCAACATACTCGGTTTCACAATTTCCGTTTATAATAGTTTCCGGACTGCGGTACCATTATGAGACTTCAGTATCGTATTAATAGAATTATTTGTATACTTTTTGTTATCATATTTATTGTGTAATTATGTGATTCATATTTATTAAGACGTGTAGAAACATTAAGTCTAGTTTATATAGTGTATACTATCTGTGCTCCGCGGTTTTACCCGATCGGCTCCGCTCTTGTTGGTCTTAGCGTGAAGATATATTGCCTATAGCCTTCCTCGATAAATGGACTATCTAACATCGAAAGGCTTTTTCAAATCGGACCAGTAGTTCCTAATTAATGTTATTTTAGGTTATATAGACAAAATCCGGCAACGAACAAATTCTAGTAAAACGTCTCAATCAAGATAGCATCGTCTGTAGTCGATAGTCTAACCATAACTTGTACAAATGAACATTTGTACAAGTTGATGAAACACTAACATAACCAAAAAAAAGACCACTGACCATCCTCAAACTAAAAAACTCAATTACACAATTAAGACTTTTTCTAGAAGCACTTTTGAACCGTCATAACATAGGTTTACCATTATTTACCACTGGTTTGGAAAGCAGTTTCTACAGAGAAGAGCCGGCAATAAACTCCATAGTTGCACATTTAAAATCATGTCAATAGTAGTAGTATCGTAGGTGCTCTTATAAATTCAATGTTTAAATCAGCTATGCAATCAAAGTAAACTCACAGATAAGTCAAAGCACCGATCAGCATAGCACCCCTGGGCCCAGTGATGGTGATCACGGAGGGAGCCATCCAGTTGCAGATAGCCAGCGTCGCGTATATGATGGCGAGGGACGTGTACCCATCTCCGGTGAATGTGCTGTCGTCCTGGGTGATACTGTCCAGTATTGTTTTCTGTGTACAAAGAAAAGTGACTTCTGAATCTTCTGTTTTTAACTTATTTATTTCGGATAACCTGGTTTAAAAAAATATTGTTAATACACATAGGTATTTGAATTAAGAATGCACACACTACCATTATATCTACCCATTTTAAGTTATGCTTTGCCTTTAGACATTCCATAATGAATACATATTAATTTAATTCATTTTATAAGATTTTGCATAAGAATACGGGTCTTCAAACACATATTTTATGACCGTGAACTTTAGTCAAACTTGATTCACAAAAATGTCAATGTCCTTACTAAGGACATATTATGATATATTAGTTTACGACCATAATGTCTTAGGATTCTTTAGACATAATAGAAGTAAACGACATATTTTACTGGATTTGCTTAACTCAATATGCGCTGCATAATGCATTAACCTTTAGTTTTGATGAAAATTTTAATATTATTCTAATTGGTGGACAATGAAAACTTGAACACCTTGTAGACATTCGGTACAAGGTGCTCTAGGATTCAACTTCGTTATCCAGATATGCCTATGCCTTAAATGTAGTCACGTAAAATATTCATTTAGCAATCGTTGCATCAGATTAACACAAAAGGATTCATAATATTGATGTTATTGCGGAGGTGACAATAAAATATCAGAAACGGTGTTTCCGAAAAAGGTCAAAAGTTCCACTTTTCGACATTGTTCAAGGCGACATCGAATATATATAAGGACACGAAAGCCACGGAGGACTTACCAAACTGATAAATTGAAAGATTTATACAATAAGGAAAATTTAGGACTTTCACCGAATTTGTTGTTCATAAAAGAAATTCCATTTTTATGGCTTTTAAGCAGTGGAGGATAGATCTTGGCTGAATAGAGCTTTGTCTTCTACTTAAAAGCCAAAAAAATGTACAAAACTTAATCGACACTTGGTCAATAAAAACGGTTCAAGACAGTCTACGACATAAAAGTAGGCACACTAAGTTACGACACCACTATAATTCAATGTATTTGCGAAATTATATAAACACAACGTTACATAATTTAATAAGAACAAACCCAAACGGTTGGTTAATATTATATTAAGGTATTAAGCTCATGATTAATTCATATTAAGCACTTGTTCTTATTTCTTAACTGGACTGGATAAACTGATAAGGGGCCTGTTTAATAACAATTTACAGGTGCAATGAGTTTTATTACGTGAAAATATTTTAGTACAAATCAATTGTTATAAACGTACTTGAAACTTTTAGATTGTAATTGTTATTTATGTTTTATGTATCAATGTGCTGTACTTTTATTCTTTATTCTTAATTGGTACCCAGTTGTAAAAACCAATATTTGGCTAGCTTCTGACGATTCAAAGCTCCTTCTAAACAAGAATGAATACACATTTTTAAGTTTGTGTTTAAATGTGAAAATATAAAAATAAAGCATATTATCAACTGCTTGTTAGCTACGCTATATACTAGGAAAGTAGGACAGCGTAATAGCACAATATACAGATACATACAGTAAGGATTGGAAACTTCATACAAAATGTTCCAAATGGCTCCCCCCCCCATCAAGCGTGTTTACGAGGATATTCAGGGGGATCGATAGTAGCGGGTGACACATCCACAGATTTTGAATGACAAAGATACATAGTATAGAAAAGTGATGTCAATGACTTCACGTTAAATAAATATCGATTGTTTCAGTTTGTCGCCTAACTATATTTTTGGCTTCGGTATCTATTGTCCCAAGTATTCTTTTAAAAAAATATTCAATCTACAGTTTTGACTTTCCTACGATTTTATTATATGTAGGTATAGATATTAAAATAACCATTACATAAATATGCCTTTATTCGAAAAGAAAAAAACAAATTATTTACTGAAATATACTTTCGTCTACTACGGTCTACGACTAATTCGGAATTTATTGTTAAATTGTATAATGTAAAATATTCTCAATCTTATGAACAGTTTTTTTAAGTAACTGATTATGTTTAATTCGTTGTAAATTAATTCAGCCACTTTACAGTTTATGTGTTCTCTCTTAAAGCAGCAACGAAAATGTTATTCATTTTCTCGACATATTGAACAAAATCATCTGGTGGTATAATTGGTATAGTTGAATTCAAGCAGCCGAATACTGCGCAATTAGTACGTGGCATTTTTAAAATTATCGCCGAAATCAACTTCATCTATAAGCACGTGTTTAAATTAAACTGAAATAATATATTTCACCAAAATGTTAAAACATAAACACATAAAAGATATGTAGATATTATATGTATCTAATTATTGTATTTTTATCGATACGTGGCGTCACCACTTTGTCAAGCACTAAGCCTGTCAAACTATTTTCTTTTTCATACTAAAACAAAAAGGTGGAGGTTCTATGCTCGTATAATAATAATTTTAATTTTAATTTATTTCTGTATATTTTGTGTTTTTTAATTTAATTTAATTTATCGTTTTAAAAATAATTTAGTAGGTATACCTACATACAAGTATTGTAAATTCTGGTTTAAAATAATTATTGAATATATTTATAATACAAATATCAAGCATTATAAATAATTTAGGTACATTAAAATATAACCTTCGGCGTCCATAACAAAACAAGATTTCGAAATATAGAACTGATAAAAACGTATTCACTTTTACAAGTTGTATTAATTCGGATTGTTTCTTCTTGTAAATTAATATTTAGGCTACACCATTTTTGTATTTTAACGAGTTTTAATCGACTGTGAAAAAAAGCAAACAGAAATATACAGGCCGAATTGATAACCTCCTCCTTTATTTTTTAAGTCGGTTAAATATCAAAAAGGTAACAGCCCTATAGCTATAACAGTGCTTACGTCATAATTTCATCGCAGGGGCTTAGTTTCCTAACTGTATGTACGTAGTACATATATATCTGTCAACTGTGGTATTAGAGAGCCGTTGTATAGAGCATATCTATGTTGCATAATTAATTGAGAATTATATCTATCCCTCTCATTTTACAACACCAAACAACTGATTACATCTTCAATCCAAGCCTCGTGAATTAATTATTATATGTACTAAATACTTATAGGTGACATGTAAAGCTTACTTTTAACAGACACGAAATTATATGCGATACTCGTTGGCGTAATCGTTATCTTTAAAACTAAGTAGGTATTATGTTTAAGTTTTGAATTACATACAAATAGACAAAGTAATATTCTTTATTTTTAAAACAAAGGGAATGTTATCATTTTTAATTACTCTAATAAATCACAACTTCCTCTTTAGAAATATTACCGCAAAAGTAATTTTCTTTACAATACATCATTAAACCCGTGATTTACACAACCGATAACAAGTTGCTAATCAATATCTGCGCAATTATGTAGTATGGTATTTAATAAATTTTCATTTTAGACAGATTAATATTAATATAAACCTACTAGCGGCCCGCCCCGGCTTCGCCCGTGGTACATATGAAAAATAGATGTTGGCCGATTCTCAGACTTACCCGATATGCACAGAAAATTTCATGAGAATCGGTCCACCCGTTTCGGAGGAGTATGCAGACTAACATTGTGACACGAGAATTTTATATATAAGAAGTAGAAAATAAACCTAGACAAAGCCAAATATAGTCCATAATTGCTCAAATAACCCAATAGATAATAATTAAAATAATTGAATGTGTGCCTACACACATCTACAACCACTTTTTTAAACTCACTCGTGAGTCGTGTTTATGTGAACTCTATACCATACCGCATTGTTTTAGTTACAATTTCGAGTCTCATACGATCGCTACATACCAAAATTTTTGCCACGCCTCATATCATTTTCAATGTCACGATTCAAATCACAGACGCAACATTCGAAACAATTACAGTGGCCGATAAGAATGTCATCTTTAAATGACATGTTATTGAATAACAAACCCTTGAAAATTCGTATCACACCAATAAATCGGCTTGACCTAAATCGAGAGTAGCGGATCCTTGAATTTATCGACTATACACAAGCGATGATAATATAAAGTGTTTTGGAGTAATTACTTCGAAATGTTATACAATATTTGTTTACCGATGTAACTAATTGCTCTATTATATAGTGATTAGAGAAAAAGATTGAATTTATGAGTGTCACATCTAACAGTGCGTAACGATTAATTAACTGAAGGGTAATATAGATGTAACTTTCAAAAAGAAAGAACGTTTTGTAGAGTTATTTCAATAATGCCGTATTTACTATCGTCTACCAAGAAGTTTGAAGCAATAGATTAACTTGTAATATTTACGAGTTTGGAAAAAAGGGGATTTTTATTTGCATATGGAGCATGTTATAGGGTCAGAGATGTTCTCATTTCTCAGTTATCGAAGTCGCACTTACATCAAAGTGTCAGTGCCATTAACCTATCAGTGTTGGTACATGATTAAATGATTTAGATTGAAATCACCAATGTTTTATCGTTTAACAATTAACAATATAAAATAATAATCAGAATTTTATCGTTGTTTTAAAATTTAACATAAGTAAAAGGTATCTACATATTTAGTAATTATTTTTGTTGTTATCGCTATTCAAGTCAAATCACATAGAATATAAAAACATTTATAACGCAAATGCCAGGATGAGGTGAACGTAAGGTAAAATACCAAAGTATGAGTAGGCAAGAAAGGTATACCAGCTTAGCATACCTACTATAAAAGCATACTGCGTAACTCTTGTAAAATGTCAGGCGTTTGCATCATAAATTTTATAAAAGTGTTTGCAAATGATGGTGATTTATGAACACTGGCAAACTAAATTCTACTTACCAGTGTTTACATAACTCTATGTAAAATATCACGCTTTCCTATTCCTTTGTTCCATTTCAATCATCTAACTAACATACACCTCGTGTAACCATAAATTATACAGATTAAGCTGAATGACCATTTAAGGCGCGGGACATATACAAGAGGCGCGGCGCGCATCGGGCGCACTGCGGGCGCGCATCGGGCGCGCTGCCGGCGTGCATCGGGTGCGCTGTTGGCATTTTGTATGAAATAATTTTGGAAAGGCGGCGCAACCATGGCACAACCGTGGCGTGCCGTCTCAACGCCTGTCCAAAATTCTTTCATACAAAATGTATAAGAAGGACGTGGTGCAAAACAGATTCAAGAGGTGCGCTTATGGCACGCCCGCGCCCGCGCCGCTTGTGTTTGACCCGCGCCTTAATTGTAATTGTTTTTATTACCTTTGTGAAATCGACAAGTGATTAACATTTTAAGCGCAAACTTTTTTATTTTATAATTACCTACATTGTTTTATTACCTACCTTCATTTATGACAAATACCTACTACATTGTTTTCCTCGTACAAATTGCGATCAAAGATTTTCCTCCTAAGATAGATGAAGACATTAGAATACCGGAACATTTTCTTTGCCAAGTTAAACATGATTATTTAAATATATGTAGATGCTTATAGATGATTGGCTAGTAACGACTTTTAAGTATTATTTATTTTAAAATCCCAAGAAGTGATTATAATTTATAACATAACAATAAATGTACTTAGTTTTAAGATTAACAAATCGACCCGGCTCCGGTCAAGTTTGAGATAAAAAATATATTCTACGTCGCTTTAGGTATCTATAGAAAAGCTATCTACTGATGAAATGATTTTCCAAATCGTTTTAGTTTTATCTAATTAAGGTAAATCTGGTAAATAAATTAATAATATTTTTTATAAAAGTTTTATAATATTTGTCTAAAGAAATATGATAGATATCGACGACTTGACATTGATAATGATACCACCCAGCTGATTTGGTAAAAACTGACTGATATCAAAATCTTTCTCTGGAAAGATCGGAATTTCAACCTTAACCCAAATAAAGTATTACGATTCAAGTCCCAATCACTCCTATTTATCATATTTTAAACCTTGAAAGTAATCTCAAGAACGACTTGGTATAGCTCGCGATTTAAATATGAAATGCGCACAAATAACTAAACAACCAAACCTTCCATTTTAACACTAAAAAGGCAAAACAAGCGTTCATTTTTAGGCGTGAACATTGTCCATAAAATAAAATGATTGCAAAATCTAATTAAATATTGCTAAACAGATAATTGGCTAAGTAAAATAATTTGGTATGATTTTGTTTGTCTGCTTTTAGAATAATCTGACTATGCATGCTCGTAATCAAACATGTTCTTTCTTTAATTTTATTATTTTTGAACCATTTATGGCAACACTAACTGTACGCCCATTTTTGTTTCGCGCGAAATAAAACAAAGCATGCAAAAGCAAAGTTTGCAACGTAACGGTAAAATTATTACGCAAGTGCGGACGATGATCTCAAATTATACTTACATAACAAAACAACGCAGACTCGTTTTGGTCATGTCAGTATAGGCATAGCTATAATATTCTTTGCAATACTGTTGTGAGTTGTGACCCATATTCTGCTAAGATAAAATTGTTTATGCCCCGGCGTAGAAAGAGTTGATAATAATAATAATTTATCGAAATTATTCCGCTATTGATGGACTGAAGTTTTAAAACAACAAGGTTAACAAACTATTGCAATTATCTATTTCTTTTTTCCTTTTAACTTACGTTACTAATTATAAACACATCTAACCGTTGAAAGAAATTTTAATGTAGCCACGGTTACATTAAAATTTATGCTATGAAAAATTTTTACTTTCTAATCAACTTGTTATTTTCGATGTCCAAAAGAAAGTCCTAAATCTGACTAACCTTAATGATTAAAAAGTTAATAATGAGTTAATAGCGGTATTTATTTTATTTCCATTTAAATGAGGGTAGTTTCAAAGCCTCATACAATTCGCTAATTTAGATGTCTGGATGCCGAGATTGCGGTAAATACAAATATTTTTGATAACTATGAATTATTTGTGTACTTATAAATACATTTAAAAATTAAAATATTATATCACCTCTTGCGGAAACTCTATATTAACAACAGGATACGCAATGAAACGATAAACTCAGTGACATTTTCCTAAACGAGTTTAGATAATGAGCTAGTAGCTGAGATGATGCTAAAATGCTTTTATTACATTTTCAGCTTCTACGTATTAGTACTATCAGTTTTATAATATCTGTGGGCTTATGAACAAATATACAAAAATGAATATTAGGCATAGGTTTTGCGAACAAACCCAGTTACAATAAAAGATCAATCGGAATTTAGTATCATAAACATTTGGAACGAACAAGCATGTATGAAACTTGGAATTTCCTTTCAAAAATAATCCTGAATCTTACTAATCCTCCTCCAATCTCAATTTGGAACAGAGATAGAATATGGCACACAGTCTTCATTTTATCATGGCGAATGAAACCGCGGGAGTCAGCTAGCGCAACTTAATAACAGAAAACATATATTTACATCACATTTAAAATATTCTTAAATATTTGTTGTAAGCGCCTCAGAATTTATACACGTTATTATAAAAACAAAGACTTCACGCTGTTTAATTATGATAAATATTCATAAGTCGCAAAAATTTTAAGTAAACAATGCGCCATTCCATTATGATGTGGATAAAAATAAATTTAAATGATACTTTTCTTTAGAAAACGTTACTATCTCTAAAGCTGAGTATCCTCGAATTGTTTTAATATGATTATCACGTCACGCGCGGCTGTGGTACACACCTCCGAGCGGCCTTTGCGGAATGTCGACCTTTTGTTTTTCATTCAATATGGTAAACATTATGAAAGGAGGCTTGGCTCCTAGTTTATCTGTGCTTAACAAACAATTTATTTATGATATAAGCAACTTTAAGTTAAGTGTAGAATGCTTCATCATAGGTACTCTTATTACGTTTTGTTAAAATATAAACGTTTGAATGCATAATTTATTAAATATTTTTGACTATTTGACAGAATACAAAATTGATTTAATAATGCAGAAAATGATTTTAATAAAAATGTTGCTTCTATTGCTTCTAAATGTTTACTGTAATTATAACAGAATTCTAACAGTTAATAATGCATAGGTACTTAACTAGTTAAAAAATATATATAAAATTTTAGGGATAGCCATTAAACCAGCATTAAACCATTTAATGTAAAATACCTTATAATTTTTTAGACATAAACGGCTCCATTTCCATAGGATATTAGTTATTTCTTCTCTACAGTAGGATATATAAGAAATACTATTCAGGACGAGTAACTAGTCTAAGGAATTGGTGAACAAAATTAGAGCATTATAATATCATTATTATTAATAACTTATAAAATATATTATACCTTTTATTACTTCATCAGTTATAATATGTGCTTGTTGTATATGTAAATTTCATTTTTTCTTCAAAACTGTACCAGGATGATATTATGATTGAAACCAATTATAGACCTATTGTTCACATTGTAGTTTGTATAATGAAGGCTGTGTGAAAGTAAGCATTTTGCAATAAACTGAACACATTACTGTGGGCAGAAATAAGAAACATCAATATACCTAGGTACAGTGTGCATGCCTTAATTGTTATTTATTATGTTAAAACATTTAAAAAAAATTTCTTCTTACCTCAATATTTCCCATAGTTTGGAATGCGGTAAACACAAACATGAAACCGAAACCAAGTAGAATAACATTCATAAATCTTCTCTCCATTTTTGATGATTTTAATTATAATTTAACAAAAAATAAATATGGTGTTAAACCGACTTTATTAACGGAAGATATTAAATTAGAGAAGAAATTATATTTCTTTCGACACTAACTTATAAAAAATGTAACACTGTTTATCGATACGCGTACGCTTTTATAATGTAATATTATCCAGTACCATTCTCCAAATACTTATCCAAACTCCCTCCACATCGATGAAGAATATAGGAATCAATGTTACACAAGTATCGCATTAACTCCCACGCAATAAAACGTATAATTGCGTGGCGTACATAACACAAATTCAATAAATATAGTTGACAAGTGTACAGAATTTTGTAAATAAATAAAACGAAATAAACTTACGTCATTGTCAATCAATCTGACAGTCGACAAAGAAAAAAGTAGGTACTTTTATGAATCTTATCATTTTATTTATTTAACCCTTCATATTAAAAATAATTATTCAAATATTTGCTAGAGATATTTATCATTAAAAACTTGAACAGTAAACAATTATACAATAGATATTTTTAATGAGTTCATTCACACATTTTCTGCTATGTTAGAATAAATTATTAAAAAGTTGCAAAAGTCGTCCTATTTTAATTTTGATCTCATCAGTATAATTTAAAGCAATTTAACATTAAATTTAGAACTAGAACCAAAAAGTGCTCCATACTACTAAAAATTTAAAAATTATAAATCGAAGTACCTAAGTAAAATTACGTAAGTACAATGTACTTAAATTTATAATTTTTATTTCACAAATTTATAATACCGAACAGTTATTAAATTACAGTGAGTACAATATTCGTATTCTCCACGGAAATATTTCCGACATGTATTTTCTGGCGACCTAACTCATAATCCGAGTTTTATATTATATAATCTGTAGCCCAATTCTTTTTTTTATATAGCAACACCAATAGAGTTTTTTTGTAAAGTACCTATTTGGTATTTTATTTTATCTGTGCTGTGCTTTTTATTTTTCTGATTCATTCCTGAATTCAGTAGTGCTATTGGCTTGATCGCCTTTTAATGAAAAAAGAAATAGTGGTTTCTATGGCGTTGTGAATTATTCTAAATAAAATAAGTGAAATGTAGTGCCTTATTGGATTTATCAAGTATAGTGTACAGTGATGTACGTAGTGATGTTATAGAATGTGAAGATGATCTCATTGGCGTGCTGACATTAGTTACGTTCTTTTCGGCGATATCTTGATTTAACTGTAGTAATCTTAGTCCAATGACCTTCTGAATAATATAGAAAAATAATTCAAATTGGGGAAAAATGAAGAAACAATTTTACAGAGTGAAGCAACTAGCTGACCAAACATTTTCAAGGTATTATCAACGTATATCAGATAAGATTCGGACAAATAATTAACTGAGTTGATTTTTTAGATTACTAACAAAGAATACGATACAAAAGAAGATTTTAGTAACATTGAAATAAAAAGTCATTGCGAACTGTATTCTCTTAATAAATGTAAACAAAAAGTGTAAATTTATTAGAATGTATACATAAATAATTTTGGCGAAGATTTTCCCTAACATTTTTCATAATTACAGGTCTGGCAAGGGTGAAACTCTACCAGACGAATTACTAACAGCTGATAAAAAGGTGGAACATCTAAGAAATGCATTACAATTGGTTAGCAAGAGGCTTGCAACTGGTGCTGGTAACACTCAGGGTCAAGACCCTGCAGCTAGAGAGAAGAGATTGAAGAAGCTACCAGAATATTTATTAGGCCTATCTATGTTAGAAGCTAGTAACTATGACGATGATGATAGCATCCTAAAATTCATTTTGCATGAATGTGGTAAGATCATCGTAATATTATAATAATTCCTTGTTAGTTAGTATTTTCATAAATTGCAGTAAACATTTTAAAACATAGAATGGCATATTTATTCTAATTCAGTCTATGTTATTAAATTGTAAAAAAAAAGTTACAGGTCCTAATTTATTATTGTGATTAGAAAGGTTTGCATCATATTTTTCCATCTTCCACAGGTAAAACAGAAAAATTTCTAGCAAATGAAATAGCAGAGCATGAATTAAAAGTTGAGCAGCTCGTGTGTGCCCCGCTTATGGCTATAAGCGATACAGACCTACCGGCTATTATGAAAGCTAAGAAACAACTTAACAGATTGATGAGTGAAAAGGAATCAGCCTTAAGTCGATATAATGTGAGTTTTTGTGATAAATTATTCTCAGAGTCCTATTTATACCTATTTTTAGTCAATGATGAACTAATTATGTTAAAAATAAAGTTTGCTATTTAGAAAGTTGAGTAAGTTAAGCCTATTTATTCAAATTTATTAAAGTAGTAAAGCCTATTTATTCAAATTTATTTTGAACAGGGATACTTCCGATAAATACTATAATTATTTACAATTACATATTGTATTGATAATGTGTAACAAAAAATTATTGATAATAATGAGTCACCAATTCAGTATAGTTTATGAGAAAAATAAACAAATATATTAATTAGGGAAACACATTTTTAATTAATGCACATTAGCATATTTGATAATCTTAATTTGCTTTGTTGTTATTTGGTGTAATAATAAAGATTTGAATTAACCTAGTTTGAAGTAAGGATTATATTTATACCTAATAAATAGGTGTGAGATTTGTTGTTATATAACAAAACATATCTCTGTTATCTACATCCGAACCACTGATAGTGTACATTTTATAGGAATTCACATGTTTTTGTTTATGACTTTTTTTTGCCTTACATATTATGTGCATTATCTTTATGTCATGTTTTCAATATTAGTCACTTTAAAATATTATAAGAAGTGAGTAGTTAAATGTATTCTATTTTTGGAATTCATTAATATTTCAAACTATAATATAATATGTATTTGGTATCTATATTTCTCAAAACATTGTAAGAATACGTTTTTATTTAAGCTCTTTAGGAATTTTTATTTAGAACTAGAGGTCTGTCGCCCGTGGTACATATTTCGCAATAAAAGGTAGCCTATGTCCTTTCTCGGGTATCAAAATATCTCCATACCAAATTTCATGGTAATTGGTTCAGTAGTTTAGGCGTGATTGAGTAACAGACAGACAGAGATGTATGATTGGTTTGGTTGTCAGTGAGAATGGATAAAAATACCACCTTTTAGTAGGTGGCATAGAATGGCTATTACCTACAAAAAATATTGAGTTAAACACATTAAGTACTTTAAAAGGATATAAAAAAAATATTATGTTCTTATTTAACATATTTTTTATCACTAACTTGTTTTCCTTCCTCCTGATTATTACAACTAAATTAATTAATCAGATCGTGCCGTGTGTGAAAATTGTCCTGAAATATTCATTTATTCATTCAAATTAATTCATGAGGCCATTTCATTATGATTCCACCATTTTACAGCATTTAGAACGACAGAAAGAGGAGAATCCGTCAAAATTTATAGCAGCTAGAGAAGAGCTTGAAGAAGCAGGGAATAAAGTGGAATCAGCTCGGGATGCACTCGCGGCGGACATGTTTGCGCTCGTCGCTAAGGAAGCACAACTAGCACATACATTATTGCAATATGTTAAGCTGCAAAGGGCCTACCATGAGTCGGCGTTGCATTCGCTGCAAGACACAGTCCCAGAGCTTGAGAGGTTTATAAGTAAGTGGATTTTTATTGAATGGTTTATTTTATTTTGAAACTTGCAAACCCGGCGAACTCCGTTTCGCCACCAGAGGCACCTTTTCTTTGCTATAAACCTCACGGAGCCCGAAACCTTTCCAACGAATGCAAAACAGTGGAAATCGGTTCGTGCGTTCTGGAGTTATAGCGTCAGGAAGGAAAACCCGACTTATTTTTATATAGTAGATTAATAGGTTCATAATATACTAACTGCGCTTCGCGGTTTCACCCGTGGCTCCGCTCCTGTTGGTCTTAGCGTAATGATATTGCCTAAAGCCTTCGTCAATATATGGGCTATCTAACACCAAAAGAATTTTTGAAATCAGACCAGTAGTTCCTGCTATTAGCGCGTTCAAACAAACAAACAAACTCTTCAGCTTTATAATATTAGTATAGAAGTATATATTCTGTATATTAAGTAATTATCTTATTTTATTTAGGCCCGATTTTTCAATGCTTGGATAAAACTTATCCGTCCAATAAAGTATTACACGATAATATTAAAATGTCACGTAAACTGTCAAATACGGGCAATTAGAATACGTTTTTAAAATGGTAGTTTCATACATTATTCGACGAATAAGTTTTATCCAAGCATTGAAAAATCGGCCCTTAACTGTATATTAAAATGTCCTTCCACTGTGAAGCTCTATGTCTGTTAACATATTAACTGCGGCAATGTCACTTTCGTTGAAACATACAATGTTGACATTAGTTTATCTTCATTATAGTTAATACTTATTTGTATTTAACTAGTATTCAATCTGATAATACGATTAGCTTCTAACAGGAGTTATATCTTCTGTTATCATAGTAAATGGATAAGCTTGTGACCTACCCCTGACCCATTGCATCATGTACTAGTCACTCGGCCAGTTAAGTAGCTAATTCTCTTTCATTCAACGATTCGCCGTGTCGAAATGTCTAAATAAGAAACTCGACATTGATTTAACAACAGTTGAAACATTTATCCATTCAAATCAAAACAGTGTTAACTGTTATTATGTTTATGTCGGCTATTACCGATTTTCTCGTGTTTTCTTAAGTTATAAACAGACGTTCGAATTTGGTACGGACCGCACCGTGACCTTGGTGCGCTCCGGACCATATTCGATCGTGTGTACAGTGGTCCGCCGGACATAATTATTATTATTGACGGTACGGTTGGTTCGATGGTTTTTTCATCCGAACTTGGTGCGGACCGTACCAAATTCGCGCGTGTGGACGGGCGATCGCACCGGACAGCGCATTAGTCATAGACTATATACTTATTACAGCTTTAGTCATAGTTCTACCGCCAAACAAAACGGACGTCGGTCGATCGTTATCAATGGCGATGGCGTCGGATGACGTGGCTAATACTGAAAAAAGATTAATAATATAAATTTTAGAACTCTACAAAGATTTATGATATGACTGCATATGTCTGAATGAATCCCTGTCTTTTAAATATAATTTTGCCCATTCTTTTCTCTTCGTTTTCTTCTTTTCAATGGTTGTAACTTGTAGTAGTACTTGTACCAAAAGAAGCCTTGAACTGAGGTATACATGTGAAAAAAATACAACATTCTAACCACGCATTTATTACGAGAAATAGATTTTCAAGGAATTCGGTTTGACTTTTAATGAGATTACTATGATCAATGCTCGAAATATTCACAAAAAAAGGAGATTAATTTGTATTAATTTGATATTATTGAATTGTCTTATAAATCTAAGATATTTTTTTTGTTCAAGTAATTTATTACATATAAAGATTATGTACCTACATATAATAATATATTGAAATATCGACTATAACTAACGACTAAAATAATAGTAAGTAATAGATAGATGATATATATAATTTTGTTTACTAGGGACAACCCTGACATTCTTTGAAAATCTATAAATCTAAGATATTTTTTTTGTTCCGTTAATTTATTACATATAAGGATTAAGTACCTAGTACCTATAATAATATATTGAAATATAGACTATAACTAACGACTAAAACATAAACAAAAACTTGGTAATAGATAGATGATATATATAATTTTGTTTACTAGGGACAACCCTGACATTCTTTGAAAATCTATATCTCGTAATAACTTCGTGGCTAGAATGTGGTATTTTTGTCACATGTAGAACTCAGTTCAAGGTTTCTTTTGGTACTAAACAGAGCTTCTACTAACGCCTGCATATAATATAAAAAAATAAAAACGAAAATCAGTAAAAATTACAATACTTTCGCCTCTATCATCGACAATATCGAAAATTTCAAAAAGGGATAATTTGCGCCTTTAATCACTTCATATATTAGCAACGTTATAAATTATCTAGTCACTAGTGTATCTATTTTTTTATACGAATTTATTTAGCTCAGTCGGCCGCGAAAATTCCAATATTTTAAATGTTTTTTTTTAAATCGTAAATTTAATCATAATTTTTAAACAAAGAATATTTTCTTTGTGCGGCAATGCCTGGACGGATAGCCGAAACCGATTGAATATTGAAACTGTAAAGGCGAAGCTGCAAATTAATTAAATGTAATTTTAAATTATCGTGCAAAGATTTTTATACATTCGCTTTAGAAAATGAAGAGCTATTAAAAGCTGTTTCTTCCAACAGCAAATATAAATGTCAAAAATAAATTTTCTCTATTTAACATTGCTGTTTTAATTATCTCCCGTAAAAAATAACTAAAACTCGTATTTTTGATGCTGTTAACCCTTAAATCAAATACTGGCAACCCTAGGTGCGGTGCGGTCGTGTGGCGAGTCGATCGCACCGCACGAGTACGGTGGTCCGGTCGCACCAGTTCGAACGTCTGTTTATAATTTTATTAAAATAGCTCAATACCACAAAATATAAACATTAGAAGACAAAAAAAAAATATTGGTAAAAATGCAATGCAATCAACGCAAACTATTATAATTGATAATATGTAATACATAAAATATACCGCAGAATATAATGTCCTCTATAAAAATCTTGAACTCCACATCAAGGGACAACAAATACATTTTGTTTTGAAAGTCAATAAAAAGTACAATTAAATATTAGATAAGATATCACTGCGTAATCAAGAGATTACAAAAGTTAACACCCTTGATGAAAGCGTAACAAATAACAATGAACGCGACCACTAAACGATTCGTTTAGCAAGTTAATCTAAGTTGATGAGCACACAGGCAATCAACGACGCCAGCACAGTCTGCTCTTATGGTGGGTACACACGTACGTACTTGCTAGTCGAGCAAGTCTCTTCGAACAAAGCTATAGCACAGACATGCTTGAACTCGCGTCTACACGTAAAAGCTTGCGCGAAGATCATGTTCAGTGTGCGTTGAAACTCTTCGAGCAATGGACGATACGTTGTTGTGTTTGGTGGGAATCGCCTGCTACATTTACTCTCGGGGAAAACTGACGCGAAAAAGGCGACGACGTTGGGTAAGGCCAATGTTACAAAGAAGAGAACGGCACAGTCATGTTAATTCGATAAAAGAGCTAGAACCTAAAGAGTTTCGTAACTATTTACGGATGAGATACTATTTATTTATATACACTCTTCTTCTCGATACATGTTTATAAATTGTTCCACAAAATCACGAGTAAACGCTCGAAAGTCCGACATTTCAGCTGCGTACGCACAACCTTTTCGATTAATCACTCGCTCACGACTGACATGCTCGAAGTCGCAGCTACACGTACAAACAAGATTGCTTCGAACATCGAGCAAAAATTATGGAGGTTTGAATCTTGCTCGAATCGAAGTTGTTGGATTGAAATGGTTGGCTTCGAGCATTTGTCTTGAGACTTGCATGGTACACACGTTCGTACTTGCTCGAGATCGAGCAAGTTTATCGAGCATGTGCGTACGTATGTACCCACTATTAGGTTGACCTAACGAACCTAGTTATGATTCGTATGTATTTCGATTTAAATTCTCTGAGAGAACACAGTCTGGTACATTGATGAGTCAGCACTAAAGATAGTGTAGATGGATGTACTAAAAGATAAGCGTGTTTTTTCAAATCACACCTAAACATTTTCAAAGAATAAAATACAAAATGATATAATTATTATTGCTTATTTAATTGGAGTATTACTTAGTTTTCATCTTTGATACTGACGTATTACGAGTACGATTACATAGTTAAGATTTTTTTTTATTACCAGATAAATATTGTTCAATTGTAATAAATGTTTTTTTTTTGTTCTTTTATACTTAACCTCTGATAAAAACATAACTTAAAAAAAATGCAATTTAAAATCAACAGAGAACATCACTTTTGCACTACGAATACTGATTTGTTGTGGTCTTATGGCTGGCGTCCACTAGGCGGATCGGGCCGGGCCGCATCGCAACGCAAAAATACGCCGGCCTATGTTTTGTATGAAACATCGTCCATTAGCGACGGATCGGGTCGGGGCGGGCCCCAACGCATTGGCGGATATCGCTTCGCAGGCGGATTTCTGCCGGCGGTGCGCTGCGGCCCGGCCCGCCCCGACCCGTCTAGTGGACGCAGGCAGGCGGATGTAAGCGGCGAGCGTCTGTTAGATAAAATCCGCCTAGGCGTACAGGTGGACGCAGGAGCAAACAGCGCGTCCATTAGAGACGGCCCGTTGCGATGCGGCCCGGCCCGATCCGCCTCTAATGGACGCCTAGCATTAGTAGACCAAAATTCAAATTGACCGATAGATAGAAGTTCAAAGCTCTTAAAAACAATAAACGCATACAAAAAATAGAGAAATTTTTCGATTAACATATATTTCTCATTAATAGAATGGAATTATGTATGCTATATCAACATAAATATTTTCCTATTTGCATACGTTTTATTTTTGGATATGTTTATTAAATGTACCTATAGTAGAAGAATAAATTATCTATGAAATCCATTACCCACTTATCGTTTCTTTTTTTTTATTTTAAATTGAATCGGAAAATACTAATAATTGTAATTATTGGTTATATATTTTTATAATTGCGTTGGCGTACTTGAGTGCGTGTGAATGGGATGTGACGAATTGCATACTACAATTTTCATAACAGTGATAATAATCAATGTTTATTAAACACAAATCAGAAAAATGTATCATCACTCAATGATATATGTATTTAGAAGGTCTTCAAGTATTGAAGCCTGATAATTTTAAATCTGTGATCCTCACAGGTTAAAAAATATCATCCAAATGCTCGTTTTACTCCAGTCCCATGACCTAGCTAGAATCCAGTCCTGATTTTGATATACAATTTAAATAAATACAAATCACTGCATAGTATAAAACAAAGTCGCTGTTGTCTGTATGCTTAGATCTTTAAAATTACGTAACAAATTTTGATGGGCTTTTTAAAAGATTGATTTTTGAAGAGTTTAGGTATGTAATTTGTTTTCTACAACACGGGCGAAGATGCGCGCGGTATACTAGATAAAAATAAATGAAACAACAAATAAAAGTTATACATATCAATTTACTTTTCAGATGACAGTTCAGTGAAACCAGTGTTTGGCTATCCGTTGGAAGAGCACTTGCGTGTGACGTCACGAACGATAGCATTCCCCATAGAAATATGCGTGTGCACGTTACACGAGCTCGCTTTGAATGAGGAAGGATTGTTTCGAATTGCTGGAGGTAAGATTTTTAATAATATTGTAATTATTTTTATTTTTTAGTATAGTAAATGTAAGTTTTTTTGGTAATACATAACATCTATTAATATGAAATTGATTATGCATTGAAAATAGTAAATATTGAACGAAAAGTGAAATTAAGCAAAATTCATTTGACCTCGAAAATATGTCAAGAGCAAGGTTATAACAAAGCAATTTTTTTGCAATTACGCTCGGCACCAATGTTATTATCAAACAAGTACTAGCTGTTATAAAAACCATTAACTGTTATTTATTGTTTAGGTACATCGAAAGTTAGAAGATTGAAGTTATCGCTGGATGCGGGTCTCTTTAACGTACCGTTACCGCAGGACTACAAAGACATGCATGTAGTTGCGTCCGTTCTTAAGTGTTATCTACGAGAATTACCCGAACCCTTGCTGACCTATCGACTTTACGAAAACTTCATTCTCGCCTCGCGACAACCCACAGAACAAGCGAGGCTCAATTCTCTCTGGGAAGCTATACACTTACTACCCGATGCTAATTTCCAAAACCTTAGGTATCTTATAAAATTTTTGTCTGCCTTGACACAAAATCAAAGCACAAACAAAATGACGCCATCGAATTTGGCGATTGTTATCGCACCGAACCTTTTATGGGCCGCAGATGAGAGCACTTTCGACATGAACATAACTACAGCGGTGAACTGTGTCGTCGAGTTACTCATTAAGCACGCAGACTGGTTCTTCAAGGATGAGCTCAACTTCTTCATATCTTTCACTAAAGAGGACTTGCTTCCGGGTGAAGGCGACTATGGGTTCATTCCCAACTTCGTACAAGGATATAACCAAACTGTCGTACTTAATCAGGAACAGTCCAACGGAGACTACAATAGCATGAGTAAATCGCTCTACGACTACAACAATCAAATATCACAAAAATCTACCGTCGACGGCCCCGGCCGCCACTCTCGAAGCAACAGCCACGATACTAGTTTAATATTGTTAGAAAACGATATGAAAAAAGCACAATCGAACAGCTCGCTGTCTGATCAATCTAGTCCACCCCACGGGAGCCCGAAACCGATATTAAGGCGAAAAAATAAACCTCTGGCGCCGGTTCCCCCTAACTTTACTCCCGATAAGAACAAAAAAGTCGAAGCACAAACTCAAGTCAACGAGCCCGCGAAGGAGCAAATTAACGTCACAAAAGAGAACGAAAAGCCGGCGAAACCGCCGCGGCCGGTCATCTCTGAAACGGGGAAAGTGATCACGGGAGTGCAAACAATCAACAGATCAACATATAGACAGAACAAAGCTCTCAAAGAGGAAGCCAACCGGAGCAGCAGCCGGGAGAACCTGACCGACACCCGGCGGCAGAGCCTCGAGTTCGACAAGGATAAATTCGACTTTAAACCTATCGATAAGAACGACAAAGAATCGACGCTCGTCGTCAAAAATGTGACGGCGCAGACCGGGGTTGTCGGCAGAATGAAAATAATAGGGGATACGATCAGCGGGCCGGCGTCGCTCGGCGCCGAGAGGCCGGCGGATAAACCGGGCAGGATACAGATCCCGAAGCCGAGCGGGCAGCCGCCGCCCCGGCCCGTGGCCGCGCCGCGCACCATCGTGCCCGCCGCCAGCACCGCCGCGGAGCCCGACGGCGAGGTGCAGCTGCGCCACAAGCCCGCCGTGCCCGAGCGGCCCGCCACGCTGCGCCCGCAGAGCTTCCGCGGCCAGCGCGCCTCGCTCACCGACCCCGCCGAGGCGCCCACCGTGCTCGAGCGCACGCACATGTACACGGTGGACAAGCAGCACCCGACCGTGATCCAGGTGGGAGCTGCGGGGGAGGTGGGGGCGGCGGAGGGCGAGGCGCGCGCCACGGTGCAGCGCACGCACAGCTCGGGCGGCAAGGACGCGGAGCTGGAGGAGGGCGGGCGGCTGGGCGCGAGCCGGCAGCTGTCGCAGTCGGAGGGCAGCATCACGGAGGGCGGCGCGCGGGGCCGGCCGCCGCGCCCGCTCGTGCCCGCGCCGCCGCCGCCGCACGCACCGCCGCACTGCGAGAGCACCGACCTCTAGTCCTCCCCTCCCCCTCTCCCTAGTGTTATACCCTCGTCCAGTTAAGCGAAGGTGCAATCGTCCAAATCGAGATGTAGATCCCGTGCTGATACACGTAAAATAATCGCCCGACGGGCCTTAAAGTTTATAAGTTACGCGACCGTCGCTCGGTACGATGGCAATATTTATATCGTATGAGACTGATGCCCTCTACTATTTTTACACGGATGGCTTTCATAAAGACTAAAGTACAGTTATATATTACTTTGCGAATAATTTATTTTTGTATTGCGAATCATTATTTTATTAGATGGATAGATGTGATAAAATCGTCGATTACAATTTGTATTGCTTTTATTAAACTAAGAATTAGGATTGTATCGGGACGTATCGGAGATTTCTCTATTGCTATTGTCAGTCAGCGCTGTAATAATATTCTACGAACATATCACACGTCAATTTAGCTTACGTATTGGACGATATGATGATGCTTATCTTGTATGATATAGGTTATGTTGCAGTTAATCTTTGTGATATTAGAGATTGGTCCGAGGTCTCGCGGCGGAAGGCGAGCGCACAAACTATGTTGTATTATTAGCAGCCATATTTTTATATTTTGACTCGACAGTGCATTAGTTATATTGGCCACGCTGCAGTGAATATTATTGTAGGCTAATATATGTTATGTAGTATTTACGAAGTTCTTTATGTGATATGCATTTTATTAATATATACTGCAAGTATACAAGCTTCTGTTGTAAGGAATAATAAAATCACAAAATTTTAAGCTAATTTTTATTTACAATCCTATATAAAGTTTTAACTATGTAGTCCATTTAACAATATAATGATTCTTTTTGCCGACCCGCAGCAATGAGATGAGATTGGGTAGTATGTGCGCGGACTCTGTAATCACTTCGTTTATATTCTTTATTTTTTGATGGTTAATATAAAAACCACCAGCTTGAATGATTCTTAAAGCATCACCTGGAAAATAATAGAATTTTTATATCAATTATAAGTAAAAATCATTATTTTTTAGTGTCTCTATAAAACAAATCTCTATCTCTGTTTGAAACTAAAATTGCTATACAAAAAATATATAATTGCATTAAGATCTAATTTTGAATATATATAATTTTGTAGGAATTAAAACTACATAATCCGTTGACATTTGAAAATAGCTCTTACTTCAATGAACTTTAAGTCTAAAATCAGTCCAAATGACCATACTTACTTTCAGTGGGAAAACATTTAGCTTGCAAGCCAAGTTCAAGCACAGTGATTCCCGGTCTTAACATCAACCTAGACACGGGCGCTCCATCGAACACTTGCTCTAGTTCTGTAGAACTAAGTGCGACTAAAGAGTTGACGTCCTTATTGTAGATTGCTTCTGTAGCCTTACGAGCCCTGACTAGTCCTTCCTCTGCAAATGGTTTAGTTAACACTTAACATTATAATGTAAAGTGCACAAGTATTATCAATTAAAAAGACAAATAGGTCTTACAAAAAGAATTTAAACAAGAAATGCTCAACTTGTCAAATGGTCCAGTATATTTTTTTTTGATTCAATAAAATACACAAGTTATAAATGAGATATAAATTTTCAATAAAACTAGCAAATAAATAAAAATGTAAAATATGAAAACACTTGTTAATTAACCAAAAACAGACTTGGTAAAAAAAACTTTTTAACTAAAGACTTACCTCCATGAACTAAAATAGTTAACTGCTCAGCTAAACACTGTTGGGGATATCTCTGCTCTGGATGCTCTTTATGCTTAAACATTATATCTTTAATTTCTCCTAAACTATAGAATGTGAACAGTTTCAATAGCTTTTCAACTTCAGAGTCTTTGGTCCTGATGAAAAATTGATATAAACTGTATGGACTGGTTTTGTTTGGATCCAACCATATTGCATTTCCTGCTGATTTTCCAAATTTATCCCCCTCTTCTGTTGTTACTAATGGTAGTGTTAAACCTAAATTGATAGAAAATTCAAATATTAATAATAATTAGTTCTCTTAATGTGAGGAGAGTTATTGAAGATATGATAAAAGGGAGGAACTTACCATAGACATTCTGTTTTGTCATACGGCTGATGAGTTCATGACCAGCACTAATATTTCCCATTTGATCACTACCACCAATCTAGACAATATGAAAAATATGATTTAAAAGACAAATATTATAAAGTACTCATATAATAATTATGCTATTGTTTATTTTTTTACCTGAAATTTGCAATCATATTCCTTCAATAAATGCAGCCAGTCGTAAGCTTGAAATATTTGATAAGAAAATTCAGTAAAGCTCATTCCAACTTCTGAATTTATCCTATTTTGAACACTTTGTTTTAAAAGCATTGTTCCCATTCGGAAATTCCTTCCAATATCACTAACAAACTGAATTGAATCAATATTCCTGTACCAAGCTTCATTGTTTACAACTCTAAAACAAAATACAGATTAAAATAAAAATCTTAAAAAAAAAACAAAACAATAATATTGTGAAACAATAAACACACCTTAAAGGTTTAAGTTTGTTTGAATCTTCTGACCAAATATATTTTTTGTGATTTTCAAAAACAACCTCCAGATTCTTTTTCAGACATTCAATATTTTCTTGAATAATATTGCTTTGCAATGCTACACGGTCAGTACTCTTACCACTTGGGTCTCCTATGTGTCCTGTTGCTCCCCCTAACTGTAAATGAAGTACTTTTACAATAATAAATTTATTAACATTGAAAAAACCGCTGGTCATTTGCACAAACTATAAACAGGAAAGAAAACAAAAATATAGTATTCGCTTAAATGAAATATTGTTATTATTAAATGATTCTTAATACGAAACAATTTTTTTTACCAAGGCAATTGCATTATGTCCTCCCCGCTGCCAGTGTAATAAATTAATAATGACTAGTAGATTCCCCACATGAAGGCTGTTCGCAGTGGGATCGAATCCTGCATATACACACTGCGGAGACTTATTGAGTAGGTTCAATATTTCTGATCTAAAACAGGGCACAACATTAAACAATTATCCATGAGACTATATCGAAACCGGAAGAAAGTAAAACTTACACAGACGTATTCGGAAATATATCTTGATACATGCCACGATCACTTAATTTTAAAATGTTTCTGGTTTTACTACTAAAATATCGGTAGGAAATATTCCTGACAAATGCATTATTAAAATTATAAGCACTTTTAAATATCCACATTTTTACAATCATATTTAATGCTGTTTAGCATTTAACAAGACCATCTAAAGTTTAATTGATTTCAATTCAAAATAAGGTGCATATCATTCAATATCAATACGTTTTCATTTACAGCCAATTCATAACAATTTTTAAAACGTAGTGATTATATCCTCTTTGTTTTATAACCTCCAAATTATTTATTTTACAGCTGTTGTTTTCCTACCTTTGTCAATGTCACATGTCGTAAATGTCATTTGTCAACATCATCAGCTCAGACATCATCAGTAACAGATATGTTGCCATTTAAAAACTTTATTTCCAAGATGGTTTTAGTGGTGTGTGGTTTATTAATTAAAAAAAAAATATGTAATAATGACCACAATAATGACCATGTAAAGATGTGATACTACATCAACTACATCTTACATCAACATTACGCATCAATGAACCCGAATATCAGTGTAAATTTTAATACAACCCTTGTTTATTTTGTAAGATATTCCGATTTTTGCAGAATTCAATATCAATATGGAAATGGAAAAATAAAATAAACAAGTTATATATGCCACAAAATATTTATTGATATAGAATACAATTTTCACAAAACAACGTATATTACGTGGCTTCTACTACACTAGTATAATATTTAATATTTTAATAATGGATTTATTCAATAATAGAAGCTTTGGACAGTTTTTAATTATAACAAGATTTAGATTTTCATAATTATAACTACATATTTAATCACAGTGCAGTCATCGAAAATTTTGTCAGAGCATAATTACGTGGTACATAAAAGGCTAGGATAAAAACAAAATTAGAAATGCTTAATTTAGACCAACTAAAAACTAATTACATACAAACTTATAAAATAAAGCTGTACTAACAATGATACACTCCAGGCAGTACCCTAACTACAGTCTAATTTGTTCCAATTTACCTGCAGCCCCAACGGTTTATAAATTTAACATAAAACAAGCAAAGAATACTCAACAAGATTTTTTGTACCTAATACTCTCAGAGATGACAATACTATAAAAATACTATCTTAAAAACTAATTGATTTAATGGTACAGATATATTTCCACGCATTATAAGAATTACAGTACAAATATTATACTTTTTAATCTTCAAGTGTGACATTTTTGAAGAGATATGACATAGATTCTTTGTTGTGTATGCGCCTGATAGCTTCACTGAGCAATACAGAAATGTCGATGGTTTTAATCTTGTTGCATTGCATCTTCTGCAGTTCATGGGGAACAGTGTTGGTAACTACGACTTCGTCAATGGGCGAGTCTTCGATAAGACGTGGTGCGTCAGATGATAATAGACCGTGAGTGGCTAACACGTAAATTTTGTAAGCACCACATTCTTTTAGCACCTCCGCGGCCGCTACGAATGACTGCACATCGTCGATCATATCATCCTGTTAAATAATTATTTCAATAGCATTTTGAACCATATTTTTTATTGTATTCTTTTAATTAACGTATTATTCTGATAAGAAATTCGCAAAAAAGTGAGGTTGTTAAAAATCATAAAAACAAACTACAAACTATACAAGTAAAAGAAAAATATTAAAAATTGTATCTTTATTAACAATTTTTTATCTTTTGACATAGAATTCCTTGTTTTGTACACCATATTGCATTTAACTAATTAAATGAATAAATAAACTTACCACCATAATTGCTATTCTACCACCAACATCCCCTACCACATTGATTGGAGGCTTTTCTTTGGCTGGATGTGCTGGAACTCCTACTGGGACATCCATTGTGCGCGACCTGCTGATATATAACAATACCCATTACCCATTAATACATAATATTTAATGCCCTATTGATTGAAAAAAATTGTGTCAGTACTTTTCAACACACTGAATAAAATAATTGTTGCTCTGCTACTGTCTGAACATTAGTTTCTTAAGATTGGATAAAAACGAATATTCTTTCGCAATTTCACATACTTAACACATTTTCATATGAATTATAATGATACCTTGGTAAACAAGGTGGTGAATATCTGCCATCAACTTCATCACTTTCGGCTTCCTTTTGTTCACCGTGTATCACCGCAATGGCCAATCTCAGACGTTCAGAGTATGAAGTTGCCTTCTTTGCAGAACCGGGGTTGCGAGCCACAATCACAGAGTTACGATAATCTGGAATCTAAATATTTGAATTAATATTTTCTTATGTTTGATTTTACGCAAGTTTAAACGCGATTTACTTATATATATTCCTGAATAAATCACATTTAAAATTATTAAAAATCTTTACTCTGTTTGAATTAGTACTTAAAGGAGAACACTTCAAGGCCATGTACTAGTGTTAATTTGTTGAGTGTTAATAAGTTCAGCAATTCTTCTCAAGCATGAAACAACACAAGTAATATGACAATCAAAAATCCTTACACTATCTTGAATGTATTGTAATAAGAATGGGGACGCTCGTAAATTGTCCACTGGGCAATCGTAGAAACCCTGTATTTCCTTCTGATGCAGATCCATAGTGATGATATGTGTAAGACCAGCTTTACACATCATTTTAGCAAGGAGTTTGGTGACAATGCAACCTCGTTTCCTCATTTTGCACTGTTTGCTGTACGGCAGATATGGAATCACCCCCACAATGGACCGTGCCGATGAAGTCTTACATGCATAAGCCATGATTAATAGTTCCATAATGTTGTTGTTAACATCCCTGAAAGTGATTTGGATGTTCTTAATTTTTAAAATATATAAAATGACGATGAAATAATGTATAAAAACATGTATCTGTTTATTATTATATGCTTGTGTTCAACTGTAATATTGGTACCATATTGAACAAATAACCTTTTTAAATTTTGCAGTTGAAATTTAAGCAGTGTATCATTTTATCCTTGCAGTCAAAACAATTTTCTACAAAGTTATTCATATTATTATATAATTAAATATTATTTATAATTAAAGGTGAATATGAAGTAGTGATGTTCCCACATGATCTTTTATTTGACTACATGCCTGTTTGTATATTACATGCATCATGAAATAAAAGTGGACTTCTGATTAAACACTAAAGACTTTAGACTATCTTTATTTGATGACAGTTCATTACTTAATGTTGTAATAATGTTTCATTAACAATGTAAATAATATATTGATGGCACTAGACAGTGGAATCATCTGGCACCGTCACTTTGCCACACTTGAATAAGTACTGTTTTATGCCAGAGTCACCCAACAGATTATAATGTGACTGTTATAAAAATAGTTTTAGAATGATTGATTTAATATATCAAACAGGTTGACCAAAGTAATTGGCTCTCTAAAAATATGTGGCCTATTCATTTTGAAAGTTACTATTTCAACATACTTAGTTCCAGTCTGTACAATGTAAATGTTCTTTCCGCGGATTGAATCTGCAATCTCAACCATAGTCTCCCGGTTCGTTTTGTGATAAACCGAACATCCTCCCTTTCGTACTCCGAGCCGACTGAAAAGTTTGACGTAAAATTATTCAGAAGGTCAAATTAATTAACAAGTGAACGACGGAATATATGAAAGAATTACTTTGCAATCAGGTCCGCGAGCTCAGGATGTGAATTTCCACTTAGAATTACGATGTCTGACGTTGAATTATTCTCCATATTGCACTTTCTTGAGAAGTTCGTCTGTCCTACCAACCTGGAACTTTACTAAAAGATATAATACTACTAAAAACTGATTGGGGTATTGTGGGGGACAACTTCTTAATTTTTTTGACACGTCGAAAGAACAAGAAAAGCAATAAACCTGGTTTTGTTGAGTAACATAATAACCTGGTGACTCCTGGTTAATTTGAAATTGTTTATTTTCAGTTGGATAACCTAAACTGATACAAATAATTGTTTTCGAGATTGATTTTAAGCGCACGCCGCACAGTACAAAAATTGAAGCGTGTCCTCATTTACTGAAATAAAACGTAAATTCACAAATTCACAACCGCAACATCGCACCGAAACCGCAGGCAAAAATTAGAAATAGATTATAGAGGTCGGTGAACTGAATAGACAAATCTAAATATTAATATTACAAGCTTAAAAATATTTTCGGATTGAAAGCATATAATTAATTGGTAAAATAAATATACGATATTGAAATAGATATAAATAAACACAAATAAGACAACTTTTGAAAATAGATATTATAGCTACTCTATGAGTACTCAATTTTCCACACAATTTTCTACTGGAATGTTGTTTTGCTTGTCCAATAAAACATTCCAAGACAGGTTAAATTATGTTATTCTAACAATGATGATTCATAACGTATTTTATTTCTGATAATATTTTATATTCATAAGATGGAGATGTCTCATAAATTGTATTAATGCTCGCGGTCATTTAAATTAAATTTTGATCTATGATCATGTCTATGTTACCAAACCTGACTTTGACAAAGTTGTATCTAGAAAAAAAGCGCGGGAATCTTCGAACGAGCCGGGTGTAATTTTTGAAATTTAATTTGAAAAAAAATTTAAATTAATGTTCAATTGAGTTTGGCTTTGAATATATCTTTTGTTTCCTATATATAAACTTGTAAATTAGTGTAGTTAGTAGTTTTTTTATTGGTAAGTCTATTTTATTCTGATTTATAGTATGTAAAAAAATTTTTGCACTTAAATTTTGGCGGGCTGATCGATGAACGATCCTCCCGACCCTATAGCTTCAGGACCAAGTTTCCAACTTGGTCCTGAAGTAGCTAGTTATATTACGGTTCCAAGTATAGAATGTGAAAACGATTTTGCATTAAAAAATAGTTGGGTGGAAAGCACTCCTAAAAAACGCAGGCTAAGGAAACAGGACAGTGATAGCACTGAGCCTAATAAAAAGTCCAATTCTGATGTTACTTTTAATGAATCCTTTAAGAATGATTATAATAATATGAATGAACAATCAGCTTTACCAAATTTACGTTCAGAATACCTATCTACTGACTCCTTCCCTTATATTGTTCATGTTCAGCGTACAGAGTCAACACCTGGCGATGGAACAACATTGCATCCCATTACTTTTGGTCGATTTTTAAAAAATAACAATATTAAAAATATAGTATCTGGTAGTGTTAAAAAAATAGGGAGAAATCGTTGTATTGTAGCATTTTCAACACCAAAGGATGCTAATGATTTTATTAAAAATAAAAATTTAGAATTAAATAAGCTAAGTGCAAAAATACCAACATTTAACATAAGTCGCATTGGTATTGTTAAAGGAATACCTTCTGAATGGTCCCAAGAGGAAAAAATAGAAAATATTTCAACTCCCGCTGGCTGTGGAAAAATTATAAAAGTTAGAAGGATCAATTATAAGGTTATTTTTGATGGTTCCATATCTTGGAGACCAACACAATCTGTTGTTCTTACATTTGACGGTCAAGTTCTTCCTGAACGTGTGTATGCCTGTTATAACTCTCTGCCAGTTAATCTTTACATTTTCCCTACCATCCAATGTTTTCAATGCTGTAGATATGGTCATACTAAAAATATATGTCGTTCCAAACCCAGATGTTATAAGTGTGGTCAAGATCATTCTGGCGACACTTGTACAGTCGAAGAAGATTGTGCATCATGTTTGTTATGTTCAGGCTTCCATTTCGCAACTAATAAAATCTGTCCAGAATTTAAACGCCAAAAGGATATTAAAATAAGTATGTCTGAAAAAAATATATCTTACGGGGAAGCAAGTAAACTTTACCCAAATGTATCAAAGTCTTATGGGGATGTATTAATGTCTTCATCTGCTTATTCAACCACAAATAGATTGAATGTAAATAGTTCAAATTCATCCTACAAAAAGACTTATTTTTTAAAACCAAAATTGCCTCCTAAGACTAATAAGGGTTTTGATAAAAATGCTCATAATGCTATTATTGGGGAAGCTCAGATTCCTACGCCTGAAAATGGCTGCGGTTATCAAGTAGCCCCTTATGAATCTGAAACTTCCCAGATAATGGATATAATTACTTTACTAATCAACACTCTATTGAAAAATAACACCCTGAAACCGTCCAACGTTGCCACTTTACATAAAGTATTTGATAGTTTATTTAGTAATCATGGATTCCAAAACAATACAGTGGAACTGCAGAAGCGTGATACCTAAAAAGTCAGATCTAATTCACATAATAAATAAGCACAATCCTTTTTAATTGCTCTAAATGAGACTTGGGTATAACCAAATCTCTTCTTTCGAATTCCAGGTTATGTTTGTATTCGTGATGACAGAATTGAATATTGATGGGTATGGTGGTGCTGCCATACTTATTAAAAAGTCAATACAATTTAAACGTCTAATATTACCAGCGCACAATAATAAATATGTAAATAGTGTTGGCATTAGTTTTAAAAATATTTCAATAATTTCAATTTGACTAATATATAGTTATCTGTGTTTCAATTTATATATCCACGGAAATGATAGGGCTGATATAGCTTGGCCAAGGATGCAGTGCAGTGTAGAGATATGTAATATGTATCCATACATTAACTACTCTCATGATCTCTTAACATTACCGTAACGATTTCTCTTTGAAGCGTGGAATACGGTCTACGGTGGACAGATACAGCATAAGGGAAGGAATTACTATAGAATTCAACCGGTAATCCCCATAAAACCTTGGTTTGATGGTGTTGAAGCAAATAAATTAGTTATATCTACAATAAGTCGCATGAGAATAGGACATAATATGTGTATTACATATGTTATACTTAGTTTATGTAAATAATATGTAATATTATAATGTTACTTGTATGTATTAATTTTAGCCTAACTCTTCTGATCACCTTGAAAAATATCGTACTATCCTATTTACCCGTGTATGGATTCCCTACCTTTTACTTGACACTGGCAAATAGTTTTAGCTTCTTGCCATAACAGAGAAAAAAAAAAAAAAGTTGTATCTACTGTCAACGTAACTGTCAATTTTGTCAATGTCAAAAGTCAAAACAATGTGGACATTGTGATTGTGTTTAATTTTTGGTTATTCTTCATAAAATATTAAAAAATGGGGTTAACGAAGCAATATTTACGTTATGCTCCTAGTGGAACGTTTAATGTGGTCGCTAGTTCTGATTGCAACAGCATACATGTAACTCTTAATGGAATTTCTGGAAGATACATAGCAGTTGGTGCATGTGAGCATGTTATTATTTGGGATATGCGATTAGGGGAAAAGGTAATTTATCGTTTGTATTTAGAAAAACATTAATTCATTCAAGGCTTCTCTAATCTATTTCGCTTCTTTGTGATTTTATTTACCCTTCAAAAGAACTGTAAAATATTTTTTTAACAGGCACAAGTTATAACTGGGGAAAAAGAATTAGTTACTCAAATTGCTGCAAGTCCAACGGGTAATCATATGGCTGTGGGCTACAATGATGGTAATATAAATGTGTACGACCTGACAAATAATGAGTTGGTTTGTGTGTTTGCGGGACACAAATCAGCTGTAACATGCCTTCAATATGATGAACAAGGACATAGAATCGTTTCTGGTTCAAAAGTAAGTATAATTTAATATGCTCACATCATAAGCAATACTTAAATATGTATGAATTATTTTTAAATATTCTGAAGCCTTAATTATTTAAATTATTTGGTTGTTGCTCAGTTTAATAATCTATAAATATCAATAAATTTTAATGCTGTTTTAATAACTATAATGATTTAATATTTTAAAGACAAAGGATCAAGTCTCTTGCATACTATTTTTGCAAGTTTCCAATCAATGACAGTTAAAAATATAAAAGTATACACAAACAATTATATATTTGCGATTACAGGATACAGAAGTTATATTATGGGATGTGGTGGCAGAGACAGGTATAGCTAGATTCAGTGGGCACAAGGGTGTTATAACGAGCGCCCTTTTCATTAATGGTAAGAATTGTATTGTCAGCTCTTCAAAGGATACCTTCGTGAAGTTCTGGGATATTGAAACTAAGCATTGCTTCAAAACACTTGGTGGACATCAGATGGAGGTATGATTTATTGGCATTATTTCTCATCTAAAGCCATATAGGCTTTAATTTCTTTCTAAATGTATTTGAAACTAAATGAAAAAGTTTTGAGAATTACAATTTAATTTGTTTAATTTTCTTATTATCCATACTTAATATTATAAATGTGAAAGTAACTCTGTCTGTCTGTCTGTTACTCAATCACGCCTAAACTACTGAACCAATTTTCATGAAATTTAGTATGGAGGTATTTTGATACCCGAGAAGGGACATAGGCTACTTTTTATCCCGGGAAAATGACGCAATCCCGGAAATCCCACGGGAACGGGAACTATGCGGGATTTTCTTTGACTGCGCGGGCGAAGCCGTGGGCGAAAACCTAGTCATTAATAATTTTTTTATACTATATTCATTTTCCTTATTAGGTGTGGTCTGCAGTTCTAATAAAAGAAGAAAGGTACCTTGTAACTGGTACAATGGATCAAGAGTTAAGAGTGTGGAAACTTGTGTGGACTGATAAAGTGAAGGAAGAGGATAAGATCACTCAGCAACTTGAGATTGTGAAGCTGGAAGATGGCGACTCTGCTGAAGATAGCTCTGTAAGAGTAAAGCATGTCTATAATAGCTTATGAGTAATGATAGTAATTTATTTCAGGCACAGGGCACATGCACAGAGAAACATTAATAAAAAATAACATTTATTTAAATTATCCATATTAATTTTGTTTGCAAACTTGCCACATTTAATAGTGCATAAACATAATTTTAATGTAAGATTAGGGAAAATTAATTTATTTTGGTTGGTCTTGCCATTTTAATAGAATTATTAAACATTCACAGTATTATCCAGCTAACAATACTCCTTAAAAAAAGGGAAAAGTGTCCAACCTTATGTGTCAAATATTAAAACTTAGTATCTTTCAGTATAAAATTCTATAATATTTAAAATTTTATTATTCTAGGTGTTACAATGTCATCAAGTGGGTACACTAGTGCGAGGCGGTAAAGGTCGTGTAGTTGGTCTCGCCACAGATCTTGGGCAAACGGTACTCGCATGTTTTGGAACGGATTCCCTGTTAGAATTGTTTGCATTTTGTACGGATGACGAAGCTAAGGCGCGAATGACGAAACGAATAAAGAAGCAACGAAAGAAACTTGCGTAAGTAGTTTTTCATTGTCATGCAAACTTTAATCTAATCTATAACTCGAAAAAATCTTGGTTGCCAATTTTTATGTATTTTTTTCAATATTCATCTCCTTATTATAAAAACATCCCAAGTTTTTTTTTAATATCATACTGGCACTATTTAATCTATCACCTTCTAATCATGTAAAAAATCCTTATCTACAGGAAACAAGCAGAAACGCAAGAAGAGTCAGAAGACATAATAGAAGTGTCAGAAATATTAACATTATCAGATGAAGTAAAAAGGTTGCCTTCTATGAAACTATCTGGTAAATTGAAGTCTACGACACTCTTATTAGGAATGAGCGGCGAATTGAGAGTAGGAGCTACTCTAGCTTCTAATTGTGTTGAGTTGCATAGTTTGGATATAAATGGTTCAAATGAGGGTAGGTGTAACTTTTATTACAGTGTTATTTTTATCGACTTTATATTGTGAAACTTCCATGCTTACAATTATACTGTGTATCTTTGAAATTAATAAAACTATTTTTTAATAGATAATTATGCAAAAATCAGTAATTAATATTGTGTTTTTTTTTTCAGTAAAATGCCTAAAACAAATCACATTACCTGGTCATCAAAAGGAGCCTAGATGTGTAGCAATGAGCTCAGATAATTTAGCTATATTATCAGCTTCTGCTGACTCCATCAAATTGTGGAATAGGTAATACATATTATAATTCTTAATACTTTTATTTGTGTTTGTTTTTTGCTTTAGAAAAAAAAAACACATTTTTCAAATGTATTAATAACATTGTTTTCATAAATTCCTAGCAATATATCGTTTTGCTTTGTCATAGTCACGCTTAAGCGTTATGGGTATTGGAGCATGATGTTAAAAATTTACACATACACATAAATAGACAGACATAAATATCGTCGATCAAAATTTATTTAGCTAATTCTCATATATATTAAAATTTCTTTTAAACTTGTCCTTTAAACTTCCAGAAACAGCCAATCCTGCCTCCGCACAGTCCCCGTGCCGTCCGGCCGGCCGGTTTGCGCATGCTTCGCTCCCGGCGACCGTCATGCGCTCGTGGGGTGTGTGGACGGAGCACTACTGCTGGTTGATGTGGCCGCTGGTACGGTGTTGGAGCAGGTGCCGGCGCATGAGGGGGGGTGCAATGCAGTCGGATTGACACCGGATATGGTGGGTAGATGAAAAAAAAGATTGGATCAGATAAGAAAATATTCCCAAGATTAGCTGAATAGGATACAAGCGCTACTAAAATCAATATAACCTAGATGTTTTTTCATGAAAAGTCTGGAATCTAAGTACCTATAAGTACAACAAAATTTATTAAAATATGCCTGTAATAGATTTAGATGTATGTAGATTTAAAATATCTCGTCATAGTATGTTTACTCTGTTTCGATTTCTAAAATCAAATAAAAGAAGTATTGATGATTTATGTACATAAGCATAAGTATGAATTAGGTGAAATCTATTAATTTTACAGCGTGGCTGTTATTCTGGAGGTGCTGACAAAACTGTAAAATTATGGCAATTTGAACTCATTGATGATCCAACGGGTGAATCCAAAGCTAAGGTAATCTTTTATATGGAAATCGTAAATTATACATATTATAGGTAATAGATAAGCATTAATCACATTTGTCATTTTATAGGTGCTGTCTCTGCTCCATACAAGAACACTAGAATTAGAAGAAAATGTAACAGCAGTCAGGATAAGCCCCAATAATAAATTTATTGCTGTTGCTCTACTGGACTCAACTGTTAAGATATTCTTCCTAGATACTTTCAAAGTAAGTAAGCACGAAGAACGTGTAAGAAATATTCTAAAAATAAATTTAAAATAATAGACAATTTTTTTCAGACAGTTTTTTCAAACTAAATAGTAAATATGTTTGTCTTTTTTCACTGCTGTGTGAAAAATGACTGAAAATAAAGTTATTATATTTCTATTTAAAAAATATTTTTTTTCTTTGATAATTGCAGAAAGTAATGATCCATTAGTACAACAAAATCTAAATACCTAGTTAACAATTTAAAATTTCTTCCTACCCCCAAAACAATAATTAACTATTATAACGCAATTTTTTTTATTTCAGTTCTACCTATCCCTCTACGGTCATAAACTGCCTGTACTATCCCTGGACATAAGCTACGACTCCAATATAATAGCAACAGGCTCCGCAGATAGGAACGTCAAGATCTGGGGTATGGACTTCGGGGACTGCCACAAGTCGATATTCGCTCACAACGACTCGGTCACAGCGCTGCAGTTTGTACCGAGCACGCATTATTTCTTTACGGGCTCGAGAGATGGCAAAGTGAAACAGTGGGACGGGGACTCGTATGATAATATTATAACGCTGAATGTAAGTATAGTTTTGTTAAAATTTTCAGTTTTGTTGTTTTTATTATATTTGTTTGTTAGTTGTTAACTTACTTGAACTGTCTGAATATTAAATAAAAAATGTTTGCCTTTGATACATACATGTAGAGATAAACTACGATAACATGGCGCGCCCCTCCAAAATTCAAAACGTTTGAAAGTATTTGTGAAAGTATTTACAATGCACCACCAAGATTCACAACGCATGTGTGCGTAATGAGACGGCCGTCAAACAAAAACAAATCCATGGATTTGTTGCTCGACTACCTAGTCACGCTCTAATCGCTCATTATTATTAGTAATGGCGCTGCACTGACGTATTCTATGAAAACGACACGTGCGTTGTCTTGGGCGCTCGGCAACTTATGATTAGTTGACCAACAAATCTGGACGTAAAGTACTAAAGACGAATACGTACAACTATATACAAACTCCTTCGTAAGGATGTCACTACACACATTGAAACAGTAATTTGGAGGGGCGCGCCATGTTATCGTAGTTTATCTCTAAAAGTTCTCAACTGAGTATTGATCTAATTGTTCTTACTGCGAATCAGAACTTAAAATTGTCTAGACAGATATTAACGATAATTTTCATTGAATTTGTTACTGTTAAAAATTGAAAATCTAAAAATAATGAAGTCGGTTAAAAATAGTATTAAATAGTACTAATAAATAAATAAGTGATTAATAAAAGAAATCAAATAATTCTATTCATCAACAAATAAAAGTCTAATCTAAATAAACATTCGTTCAGGGCCACGCAGGCGAATGTTACGGTGTGTCGGTTGGTGCGGGCGGTTTGCACGCAGTGTCGTGCGGTGCGGACCGTGCGTTACGGTTGTACTCACGGACAGACGAACCGCTTGTGTTGGGGGATACTGATGAAGCGGAGGAGGGATTGGCTACTGGGGAACAGCATGTGAGTTATAATATCTCAGATAATACATAATATAGATAATAAATATTATATATTTTCTTGCGTAAAGACTCTGGTAAAAAATAGACTATTGATCGTGAAACTTCCATCGTTTTGGGAACTATGTTTAACAACGCGTTTTGGTAATACATATAGAAATGCCTTATGCCACAATGTGTTGTGATAATAAATAAATTCATAAGAATCGCACCATTCAGTAAAAAGCTTGTGTTTTTAATGATGTTGTTTGAATTTATTTTGATTTTTACATCCATCAATATTTTAATTATATTGTAATATTTTTATACAGGCCCCTATCCCAGGTCTTCCAGGCATCAACATACCCACAAAGAAAACTATAGGCGCCGAGAAAGCAGTAAGTATCATAATAAACTTGTATTGGAAAATAAAATAGTCATGTAAAAAGGAAATAAATATCAATTCTTGTCATGAACGCCATCAAAAGAATTCAACAATAATTACTTAAATAGACGTCAGTCACCATAATTATAGGAGTTGTTTATCACAATTCCTAGATAAAATTCTTTCGGTAGTAAATTATTTATTGCATTTTTGTTCAGTCATCTCAGACGCATTATAGTGATTTATTGTCACATTGTTCCACTTACAGCTTTTCCTCAATTTATTAATTTCTGTCACTTATTCCGTATTTCGTAAAATCTATTGTTTCTAAATAATTGCTTAATTATTAATTGCAAAGCAAGTGCATAATAAAATTTTCTGCAAACTGAAGGGGACAGTCTGAGTAATGACATCATTATTAGGTATGTCGTGACCATATCGTAGATTTGCTTACTTCATGACATAATTGATTATTTTTTCATGAAATGCGACCATTTCATGAAGTGAGCAAATATGGCCATGACAGGTACGTATACAAAAATTTGTTGCGCGCTTTTGAAATTCCTATACAAAAGTACCGAAATTTTGGTGTCATATCTTTCGCATTTTCTTTTCGCTCTTGGTCAGCGTTTTGGATTATAGTACCTAGTTTATATCTTTATATTTTCTATGTCAATATTAGCTGTTGCTTGTTGATGCATATTAATTAATTGACCGAACAATAAACGACTACACTCACAATCACACTCAAGAAACTCTGCCTCAAGCAGAGTTTTGTAATAAGCTGTACAATATACTTTGAATAATAATTCGACCATCTTTTAAAAAGTTACTGTGATGTATTTTTGATACGTCAATACTATTCGCCTATAATTACGTAAAACAATATTATTCAGGCTGATTCAATCCTGGAATGTCTGTCTATTGGCGCGGAGTTCCAGCGCGAAGTGAACGCGACTCGCGCGCCGGTACAGCCGCCCGTGCTCATGGCGGCCTACAACTGCAACACCGCTGAGGACTTCCTGCTCGAGACTGTTAGGAGAATACGGTCTAGGTAAGGATAACTTATCGGATTTAATGATAATCATAGATTCATATGTGTATTAGGTCATTTTTGATGATTTTTGGGAGTTTTAAAGTGTTATTTTGTTGTTCCAGTGATCTAGAAGAAGCGCTGCTCCTGCTGCCGTTCAACTCGGCGTGCGAGATAGTGAAGATGCTGCCGACGCTGCTGGAGCGCGGCGACCACAGCGAGCTGGCGTGCCGCCTCGCCGCGCGGCTGCTGCGCCTGCACCACGCGCCGCTCGCCGCCACCGCCGCGCTCACCAAGCCCCTCATACAGATACAGGCCAAGGCGAACCTGCGCCTGAGCGAGCTAAGGGTGAGTGCGCTCCGAGCTAACATAATAAACACAGAATCCGCCCCAATTTCGTAACCTCTACCTACATCAGAAATCACGTCCATATTCAGCGGTGAATTTTAATTAGAATTTTTGAAATCGGTCCAATAAGTTTTTGAGATTAACACATTCAAAGAAAACAAACTTCAGCATTGTTATTTGTATAGATTTTTACTTTTAATTAACAAAATTTTGTAATATTTTTACCATTTTTTACGATATTTCCTTACCCCAACTTCTTAATTTCGAAACTTCACCTACAAATTATAAAATTTAATATTTATTTCATCAGGACATGGTTGGATACAACCTCCACGCGCTACAATGGCTCCGTCGCGAGGCGGAAGCGCGCGAGGAGGAGCAGCTGTTCGCGAGCGCGGGCGAGACGCGCAAGCAGCGCGAGCGCAACACGCGCCGCCGGCACGCGCTCAAGCGACCTATTGTTACTGTTACTTGAATAAATTCTTATTTGCTATTGAGTTGTTTCATTTCTAATGTTGTGTTTAGGTATGATTAAACATATACACATATCGCCGTCCCCGAAGAATAAAATAATAATCGCAAAAACACAACTTTTCTGGAAAAATAAAAAACCGATAAGTGACTAGACTTAAAGGCGCCAAACCATATTTCACGAGAATAAAATGATAATAGGCGTTTATTAATATTTCGCTTTCCAAGAATATTATTGTGAAAGTTATTATCACATAAAGAGTTTTTTTTCTAGTACGAATATGTTCTGGGAAAAGAAGTGAATATTATTGTAATATTTAATAACTTTGTGAATTAGAGGAGAAAAATTACAAAAAAAATATGTATGGATGTATTCAAGAAGCTTATAATATCTAATACACTGGAGATTGCACTATGAACGTTTACTTGTCACGGGAAGGTATGACCTTGAATGACGCCTGGTTGTTTTTTTGTCCCTTTCACACCTAACTTGGCATCTACGATATGGCCACGACAGTTACACGTTCAGTTCGTCTAAACGTTGAACAATTTATTTTTTGAAGTGAAACTTCTTTAGGCGCGTTGAGAGTTAAATTTCAAGGTCGCGTCATGGCATACCTTCACATCTTGGAGTAAGGGGACAATTTTAGTGACTTTGAATCTTGCCAAAGAAGTTTCACTTTTTACGTCTGCTCGGTACACACGCTCTTTTTTTACTTAGATAATGTGTATACCTGTCATAACGTCTTTACGATATTCCGATTCAACCAGATCTAACAGATTGTGTTTTAAATTTAAGTTGGAATATGGGTCTAATGGTGGTGAAATCGGTATCAGTATATTAAACCTTTTAGAAACTGGTTACACTTTCAGCTCTGCTTACATCGAAATTGGGAGAAGGGTAAAAATAAAAGAAAATTCATATAGCTGCTATAATTTATTTGTAAAAAAATATTCTACTCACTACATAGCCAATATATCAGTTAAATTTTTAATAATTTAAGTATCCATCCCTGCGTAAGTCACATTATTTATCATCTATACAACAATAATTAATGTTTCACAATGAGTATTCCGGTGAAATGTTCTCACGGTATAGTATACCGATAATTTATGCTGAAATTTACGATTAAACGTGATTTCAAACAACTTTATGGTCCATAAGCTTATTCAAAAAGTAGAGTATTTATACTATAATAATACCTCTTAATACGTAATTTGAGACAAGGTAATGTTAGTTTAACAGTATAGTTGAAATCTATCACGGAAGATCTTATTATTAGATTTACATTGACTTGGAATTGAACAGTACTGCGGAGTTGGACTCGCAACTTGCAGGTTCTCACTTAAGAATAAAGAAGTAGAGAAAGTCCTAGTACATAACACCTGTCCCACAAGACGCGAGGCCAATCCCGCAGTACGAGAATTATTTTAATTGACAATTATTTTTATTAAATATTATGCAGAAGTACTCTCTAACGAGACGTACGAACAATGCCCATTTCTACTTATCACAAATTTATTGCTTTTCGGGAAATACACACATTCTACAACTTATATCACATTTCGGTTACAATACTTTCAAGATTTACATCAAATGGAAAAAAATAATAATTTAAACAGAAGACGAAATTGAGTTCAGCTTTCAGTCTTTTGTGTTTGCAACGTGGATTATTGGATATCAAATTCAAGAGATTCATATAGCGTAGTGACGCTCTAAAATTAACTTCTTTATAAAGATTCGAGTATAGAAAATTTGAGCTAGCAAATAAACATGATATTATGCTTATAAATTGCTGATTTTTAGATGACATTATTGGATGTTTTAATCGCCATGTCATCTATTAATATAAAAAAAAATACAAAAATTAAATAACCTAGACAACGTCACCAATATTCGAAAGACTGTTACGGCACTTCATTAAAATTCAATATTTCAGCATAAATTATAATAACACGAAGCATAACTGGTACCCTGTACCGTCCTGTTCCTAACAATGGATAAACGTAATCACAAACACATGCTTGTTAGCTCGTAAGCGCACACGACACAACCGGTATGTTAGTAACTTAATAATATCATCAACACGTAAAACCAATATCCGTAAATTAACCTAAAAAAGTAATAAATAACCAATTGGAAGATCGACAGAAGATGCGCGTAAATAATAATAATAATCACTCGACGAATCAAATTACAACGCAAAATTGGGACGTTTTAAGAGAACTAACCGCTATTACTAATACAAATGTACAGAATAAAATAATGAATAAAAAAATAATACTGTATCACTACTGCGAGCAGCAATGTGGAGTGAAATTAAAACTGCTGCCATAATTAATATTACCACTGTTTTCAATTTACATTTAAAGTAATCCTACGACCTAATTCAAGCTTAACATAAATTCTTTTAAATATATATGTATAAAAAAACACGGAATACTTATAATTTCAATGCTGATCATGTTATAATAAAGAGAGCTTTATAGCTGTTAGAGAGCGTTTTGATACATTTTTATTGTCAAAGAATCATTCAATTCACGTTTACGAAAGAGCGATACTTAGTACTACGAGAACTAACAATAATCCCAACGTCGAAGGATAAATAATCTCAAATTTTTAAAGCTTTTAAATACGATAAGTCGCACGTGAAATGTACGAAAGTATGAAACTTAGCTGCAACAAAAATTACGTATATCATTGAAGAGTCGAGAAGCATGGTCTAGCTAAAATTATCACAATGTCTCATAGACTGATCTATTTACTGGCCCGTGGGGTTGATCGTTAAATAAATAAATTATAACTAAATTAAGTAGAGTTAAGTAAAGGACGGTGTTAAAAAATAATAAATAGATACGAACAAAACAGCCCACTTCCGATAACACGTAAGTTAAATGCTTCAAGATTACAAAACTGACCACTTTGAGGTTATTCTCGTAAACATAATGCCATGCCGTTTGGTTTTTATTTTATTAATAATATATTCGTTTCTTTCATTCAACTGGTTTCTTACACGTAGATAAGCTTTTAAAACATTGCCATAAAATGAAAAAAATAATGTAAATGTATCACTACTAAATTGGTATAAGTATTATAATTATTATTTAATTATTTATTGCTTCAGAAATTCTATACTTTGTAAATACGTTAAGGCGACATTCCGCATCTTAATTAAGGGGAGATTCAATATTATTGCTTCAACACCTCACTTCCCTAAACACTACTCGACAGATGTGAGAAATACTAACATTTCAAATACTGACCGAAATCTGGGCGAAAATAAATTAGATACGCGTGTAAAAAAAACCTATTTCTACGTAAGAAATAATAAATTTACAATATCTTAATACAAACTTAAAACTAAATGAATACTTGCTTCCTGCAATAGGTAACCGTAAATAATAATTTCATCGAATAAAAGAGAGCATTCAGGCAAGGCTTACAATCGCGGGGTTCGTTCATAACCCGTTGACAATATCACGAATATAATTCAAATAATCTCATTAAAATTTCAATGCAAAAATGCCTTTCGAACCTGGCAAATCTCCATAACTCATTGTATCACAATTAGGGGAAATTCGGGAATCCGTTCGTTACAATTACTTTTGTAATTAAATACAAGATGGCGCTTAAAGTCTCACCTTTAAGTTTAACTCCTTACTCTTTAAGCAATCATTTCTTTTAAAGTCGGAGTTAAAATGAAAGCTCAAACGCCATTTAGTTTTCAATCACATGAAAATTTTCTTCAATAATTTTGCCTACATATCCTAGGCACTAGTGACGACACTCGTCTTTCAACGCCTTTACTTCTACGTCTTTATTAAAAAATAATGCCCTGCTTATAAGTAATACTTTTTTATACAATTAAAAAAAAATCTCCAAGTTTAAGACTTTTCAAGCTGCCCGGAAAATTCAATAAGTATGTACTTAAATTTGAATTGTATTGTTTATAAACTTGTTATTGTTAAAAATATAACATATTATTATATTTATGTACAAAAATATTTAATTCACTTTTACCACAGTATTTATTGCTTTGATTTGATAATTGAAGCTTCAAATTTAAGTACTTACCTGACATTAATATATGTATTATGTGAAATTAATATTTTTATTATATTGTCTTGAGACACTGGCCTTAAATCACTACTGGTATAAAACGAATGGGAACATTTACATTTCATAAAAATATATACTCTTCCATATAAAAAACTCGTTCAAATAAAAAAGATTCAACATCAGATCTCCTAAAATAATTATGTGTCTAGGTTATTTTTGGATTATTTTCAAACAGCGTCATTAGTTGTTACTATTGAAAACCAAAAGTAAAACGGTGTTATTTTTCAATAACGAAACTTTTTAAAATAATAAATGTCATCCGTCAAAACGCGGCTGTTTAAAAATATTCCAAATATAAACTATAATCGTTTGTCTATGGTATGAGTAACTGGCCGTTTGTACACGGGTGCATGTGTGAGTGTTGTTCGAAAATGGAATACGTTAAGTAAACGTGGATATCGTGTTAGGTCAATGCGTCTCTTCCGCGGCCACGTGACTCGCCACGAGGTTCAGCGGGGCTTCGTCGTAGTCCGGCATACCGCGGCCCATCTGTCGAAAAAAGACAAGTTTCAGTTAAAAAAACAAGATAGATATGCTACTAAAGATTTTTTTGTGTTATGTCTCCAATTAATTGTTGTGTTCAAAATGTCTTCGTTAGCTACATTATTCCTGAGTGAAATCCTACAGATTAATATAAACGCGAAAGTTTGTAAGAATTTATATATCGTACTCTTTCCGGCAAAATAAATGTATCGGTATGGATGACGAAGACGAGGGATCCAAATATTCATTTAATGCTAGAGACGATATTAATTTTATTTAGTGACCTGTGTCCGGTGCGCGGTGTGCGCGTGCAGCGCGGCCAGCAGGTGCGGCTGCAACTGGCGGCGCAGCGCGCTCAGCACCGCCTCCTCCGCGCCCTCGCCCCCCGCACTAACCGCCGCGCCCCCCGCACTCCCGCTCACTGCACCCCCCGCCCCCGCGCCCGCTACCTCACCCCCCTCGACACTGTCCACCGCACCTCCGCTGCCACCTCGCCGTCCTGCAATACATAAGATTTTGTTGAACTATTCATATGCATGCTCGTAACGTCTCTAAATTCAGAGACAGTTTAAACTGATGAATACTTTGTAGTTAAATTATATAAGGCGATAGTGTGACTCGAATAAAAAATAACCTGGGAATCTGTTTGTTCATCGGTAACGTAACAAATGACAGCAACATATTTATTCAAATGTGGGTAGTTCTGAACATCGATTTAACAACGTTTAAACACCAATCAATCATCAACACAATCACTGCCAAAGCGCACTGATGCAATAGAAAGTAGCGTGTACGTGTTTTTTACATTATAACATTACAGCTACAAATCATCTACAAAACTCTTCCGCAAACTTCGCCTTAATTGAACTTACTGTGGGACAAGGTCGATTTGTGTAATAATGTCCAATAATTAAAAAAAAAAATGTTGTCTGTAAAGTCGGTTTACTGACGATAGTTGAACGTGACAACGTCCGATTGTGCTTCTTTGTCGCTCGTTCCGCACTCTCGCTTGCACTTCAAGCCACATAGGGAACGCCTCAGAGCGAGGTAACGCCGCATGAGTCATGTTTTTTCGTGCGTGCAGCCGGCTCTATTGAATTATAAGACGTTGTCACGTCAAAAAAAAAACACCAAACTCACTGGATCGCGCCGACTTGACTTCGTGCCGTGGGCGGCGGCGGCGCGTGTGTATGGTGTCGCGGCGCATGGCCGTGGGGCGCGGCACGCCGTGCAGCTTGTAGTACAGCCCGCACGCGTTGCACACCATCTCGCCGCGCGCGTCCCGCCGCCAGATGGTCGTGGTATGCGTGCCGCAGTTGGTGCAAGACAGTTCGACACGTGCACCCCCCGCTCCTGCCCCGGTACCCGCCCCGCCGGAACGCGCCGCATTCGATGCCGCGTCTGACGCTTCCTGTAATGTTATTAAAGTGAAAACTTTTAGCAGGGGAACGTCTCAAGCGTTTGCCACACAGACATGTAATAATATGAAATTTCAAAATTTTAATGCAATTTTTTTTAAATACCTATAAGTTTTACTTTTTATACCTAACTGTAGAGACAGGCAAAGAATAAGAGTCCAAATAGATATTATACAATATAACTAACACACATCTATGGATTCATTTACATGAAACCCAGGTAAAAAATAGTCTATTTGCTAATTAAGGCTTAATAATGACGTATGCACAGTTTTTTATCAGTAAGGAAAAGTTCAGTTCAGTTCAGTGCGACAAATATTCACTATTATAACATTATTTTTATCAAAAAAATTTCTTGTAGAATTACTTTTCTAATTAATTTAGGGTTTATCATTTCTGGAACTCACATTATCATTCGCGATCGGCCATGTGACATGTTGCTCTTGCAGCGGCTGCGCGCGCGCGGGACAGCTTTGTTTCCTGCGCGCCGTGCCGCCCGCCCCGCCCGCGCCGGACCCGCCGCGACCGGGGCTCGGCCAATCACCGTTCTGTAATCGGAGATTGGAGATGGAGATGCTATTTAACATTTTTTTACTGTTGTTTTACTTGGGATTGCAATTGTTGACTAATTTTAATATTTTTAGTCGCTCATGTCTAAGGAATTCAATATAATTTATCATAGAAATTATGATTAGTAACATTTATTTTGAAAACTTATTGAAAAATTCCCACTTTTCCTATGGACTGGACCGCATCTATCATATGATTAAGATTTCCAATGTTATTTTGAAAATTTCACTATTCATACTGAGTGTTAACAACATGCAACGTTAATAAACGTTCTCTTTAATAATTACGCCTATCAAAGGGCATAAGTATGGAAACAGTGCATTAAATATAATATATTATGATGACACTGTAATAAGATTCTTGTAAATACAGATAATCATAAACTAATATTATTGCACGCTTGTTAAAACAATTGTCATATTTAATCTTGTGTTAGTAAATAACGATACAACTATGTACATGCATTTTTATTCGCAAATGCAATAGAGGCATTAATACGATATTAACTGCATAAATTTAATTTCCTCGTACTTAACAGTCATAACAACATTACATACGGAAGAACTTTTTATTTACTCGCCGCGTCCTGAATTCAAATTTTATAAAATAGTTTATTACTACATATATCATTTATAGGAACATCCCATGGTAATTCTATAAAAGAATGGTACATAAAAATTTTAATAACAATGCGAGAAAGATACACGTGTCCTTGCTAAGCGAGACAATCGATCCGTCGACAATAAAACTCAAAATAAATGTTTATCGAGGTGTTTCATCTCGAGGAAAACGCTTTTTCACCTCGACGAAACGTCACGTAGGTACTAAAGAATATTATAAATGCATCCTCGTTTGTGTGGTGTTTATCCATTGTTTATTATGTTTCGCGTGTTAGCTTGTAGTGGTCGTGTTTTATAACAAATTATATTTAAATAGAACAAATTTTAATTTAATCATGTCGATTATTTAACGAGCTCAGATGTTTTAATAATTCATTAAGTAAAACAAAAATTGATTTATGTGGAAATCTATAGATAATAGATTTCAAATATAATTGTGTAATTTACTTTTCAAAAGATGCTTTTTCATAAAACTATGAAACAAAATAATGTAAGTACATAGGTATATATTTTATTTTGTTTTAATTAAAGTTTATTTTATCATATCATAGACTTGAACGTCCTTGTAATTTCAAAGTAAATACTATTGGAAAACCCAAACAACTTTAACAATAGGCTTTGCAGTTGTTTGTACTCTATGCATATATTTACATACTGAAATATGGTTGTATTATTTTATAGCACTATTTATTCATCCCAGTATAGAAAAATATCTTAGAACGTATTTCTACTTAGAAATTCTGCGTGTAATCAAATACTGCGTGTAAATAAATAGTTATAAGAATTAAGGTAATGTAATAGAAATCTTTAATAATTAAAACGCTCATAAAAATTGTCTGATTTAACACGTTAACTAGATACCACCTTGGAACGAATATCGTTTTATATATGTAATGTTGATTCTCTAATTAAAGGAGACAATTTTTTTTGTTTGGAGAATAGGCCCACCTCAATTTCTTAGCGTATATTAATGAAATGTGTGTTAATTTGTTCCTTGAAGTCCCCAGATTAAAGTGGTGACATTACTTTTACATGATTTAACCGGAATCTTTAGAAATACGTGTGCAAACATTCACCTCATTACTACATAAAAACTAACTGATAATAAGCAATTTGTCTTGTGTGACCCATCCGAATCATTGGGTACAATATATTTAAATAAATGAATAAATAAATATTAGAAAACATCATATACATTGTCACGATTCCAAGCTCGGAAATCGGACACAACGAAGGTACCTACCGCAAACACAGAGACCCGATTTGGTTATAAACTTATAAATAGTATAGAAAATAGATATAAGTGGGTGTACCTCAAGTTTCTGGACCTTGATGCGATTTTAGCGATTGGAAAAACTGATTCAATAAGAAATTATTAGTTAAGTAGGTAGGTATTTAGGTACGTGATATTTTATGACTAGGAGTAGGTACATAATATTAGGATAGGTATCCATTTGCACAGCTATTCTATTATTCACTAGCTGTTGCCCGCGACTTCGTCCGCGATTCGGTCGTTTTTCGTCATTCGTCGTTTAAAAAAAATACGTGACACTTTATTTTTGAATGTTCTTAATTGTCTCTTATAAAATTTAACTACATTAAAATTGAATACTCTGATAAGAAAATCTTAAAATCATCGAAAATCATAGACATCGAATATCTGAGGAAAACATGAATGAATGTGATTTAAATTCTACATTTCTTAGTAATTAAAATAATAATCTAAATTAAATGTAGATTAACAGTTTGAGCGCGCCATTATAGAATATGTACCTAAGTAATAAATTACGTTAGTTTAGATAGTAACTTTACTAAAAACACGATGACTTTCTTTCGCGCTCGGTACCACAAACTAAACATGTTTGTGGTACGTGGCCCGCGTCATTTTACCCCCCACGAGTTCCCCTCCGTTGCTATGCGAAAATACATTCGTCGCCCTACTGTAGGAAAAATTGTAATACTGTGGCCTGGGCGTTATAACACGCTCAGGGAATTCCTGAGTGCTGATAGACTTCCGTCTATCGGCATTTATACCAATTTTATATTAATATCACCATCTTGAGGAAAAGCTTCTAATGTCGATTTAAAACGCATATATACGGATTAACCTGATGAATTAACATGTTCTAAAATTGTGAAATGAGTTCAGTTTTAAATTCGAGAAATATTGATTTCTTGTATTCGATTATTCGTCGTAGTCGAATACAAAATATATTTAAAGAAACTTAGGTTGGCCTTCAGGCAAAAGGGATCCTATCAAATGATAAACTTGACCTTGTATCTTAAAAGTAAGAATGAAAGGAGCATCTGATAATTGTTGAGCACCAAAGGATCATTTAAAACGCAATAATACTATAAGAGCTAATATTGTCTAAGAACTGTTTAGATTGCACATGTTCCTCTAAAACTTAAAAGTAGTGATTTCAAAGGTTCCGGCGTATCTTCAAACGAAAGCCGACTCCTTACTCCACTTTAAAGCATTACAAAAAGAACATACTACGTTAATATCGCCTATACAGAAGATGATCTGTAATCAATTGTGAGATTATAAGCAAACCCACTTTTATATTATTTTGTCGGACCACACCACCGAATTTGTAGATTGATCTTCTATGTTTACCTCTAAGTCATTAAGACTGTGTCGAAATCTGTCTGCAGTAAGACGGGCCTCTCGCTATTCGTCCGTTTAAAGAGACCAATAGTTTCAATTCTTAATCTTTCATTAAACAAACTTATTAATCGTTCTTGTCTCAAATAATGGTAATATTCGCGTCCCTACTCTAGTCATTGCTTATGCTCATGTTCATCTTCGAGAGATCGAATAATATTATGGTGCACCCTATTATTTGTCAAACGGTCTTCATATTGAGTAAAAGTTTCAGAATTCTCGAGATAAAATATGACGATCGTGATCAGCTGTGAGACGTAATTCCCTCTCAGTGAGGGTTTCGGTCTCACGGGATAGTACAATATGCCATTTGCGATCAGCTGTGAGACGTTATATATACCCTCTCAGTGAAGGTTTCGGTCTCACAGGATAGTATATGCCGTTCGCGGTCAGCTGTGAGCCGCAATTCTCGTTGTGAAGCGGTTTCAGGTTCGGCATAACACATGTTGTTTTCGGTCAATAGTAAGCCTCTTATCTCTAACGATCCTTGAGAACTCTTATTTCTCATTTTCTTAACTTTGCTCGAATTTCGATATATAAAGATTTTTTAGGTGGCACTGATGCGGGTGAATAAAAATTAAGTTAAAACGGACTAAGAGTGTTATAATCTCAATCATCATCATCAATACATATAATAAAATTGTGGAAAAGTGATGTCTGTACAATTAAAATATGTAGAAAAAAATTAGCAAGTGTTATTATTATCGAGAAATCGAGAGAAACCATTTTTTTCTCTTAAAAGCTCCCCCCCTCGCACTTCCCGAACTCCGATTGACCGTAATTTATTTTTCCTTACATTTTTATCATATCCTTTTCTAATGGGTTTCATCCTACTGCGATTTTTTTTTGTTTCAAAAATTATCTACCCTGGTGTATAGGTAAATTTTCCACATAAAATGTCCTTTAAATTATGTCGTATTATATTTTTAACCCCCGACGCAAAAAGACTGGTGTTATGTGTTTGACCGCTATGTATTTCTGTGTGTGTGTGTGTGTCTGTCTATGGCACCGTAGCTGGCTAACAGGTAAACCGAATTAGATGCGGTTTTTTTTGTTAGGCAGAATATTTTCCGACGCTGGTTCTTAGATAAAGTGTATCAAAATTGGTTCATCCACTTATTATACCTACATAGGGGTAAAAGTGGGAATGAAAAAAATGAAAGTTATAATTTATTTTTAAAGATCGTCGGGAAGTTTATGAAATTATTTATTCCTTTTTCTATACACTTTTCTTCGTCTCAACGGTTTAGTTACGTGCTCTCTCTCTCTTCAGCCTTTAGTTACGTGCGTGAGACAGGAAAGATCTAATTTGGATTTGTTTCTGGATTTGATAAAAACTGAGTATCGATTAAGCTGATCAGTGGCTACTGGCTACACCATAGATTATTAAAAACATCCGTTTAAGAAAGGAAGGAAATAGAATTTGCTCCTCTCCCCCCCCCCTGGTTCCTAAAAAATAATATGACATAATTTAAAAGAAATTTTACGTAGAATTAGTTAGGCATTTCTTTTTTGATTTTCGATATTATATACTAATCATAATTTTTAATTACAATAATATGTAGTAACTATTTGGTATAGGTTAGGCATTTCATTTCTTGATTTTCTTTAATAATTTGGTACGTAAGTTTTTTAGCTCAGTTTAGTAAGAAATTTTAATAACAATTCTTTTAATTATTTATGGTAGTACAACAGTACAGTATGGTTGTACGTATTTACTCAATAATTGTATGTTAAGTAGTAATTCAGCATGGGCGTAGCCACGGTGGGGCTGGGTGGGGCGCTTACCCTGGCTTTGATCTGGTAGGTACTAATTGTGAAGGGGAGTGGGCGTGGGCGTGGGATTAGGACTGAACGTGGCATATGGCGTGGGAGTGCGAGTGGGCGCGGGAGTGGGAGCATGAAAATAAAAATGATTTTTTATTGTTGCCCCACCCTGAGCCCATGGTCATAGGTCCCATAGTCACTATTCCACGCGAACGAAGTCGCGGGGACAGCTAGTAGACAAATATAATCAGAAAGCTTTGAACTCCTAAGCTCAACCATAAAAGATAGACATTTATGATGTCGGGAGATATTTTTAATATAATATGGAGAACATTTCTTTCATACTTGATTTCTGTGTAGCTTTAACCATTAAGATACACGCATTAAGAACGCACACGCGACGAAAGCTTAAAAATGGAGTTGCTGCTCTGCTCACGAATATGAAAAATAATTGTACCAAGTTTCGTTTAAATCCGTCGAGTAGTTTTTGTTTCTATAACGGTTATACAGACAGACAGACGGACAAACATTTTTGACGTCGATGTCGATCTCTAATCACCTCGTGATAGTTATTTAGGAAATATATTTCATGTGCAGAATTGACCTCTACAGATTTAATATAAGTAGGTATACATATATTTAGATTCCAATTTCCATGTAACGTTAAATTCGACTATACAATAACTAACAGATAACGCAGGTTACTCTCGTTTCCGTAAGTTGAGGCGGCTACATATTCGGTCCTAATAACATGACTTTTTGTGAACGAAACGACAGCGCGGTTTAATTCGATGGCAACACCATCAGAAAAAAGGAAATATTTTTAACTTTGAAAAAATATTATGATTTACACTATTAATACTATTTTAACATTAACACAAAATATAAGACTGTGAGTGTGTAAAAATAAATCCAGCTAGTTTCACATCACAGTCACACTTATGTTTATAATTAGGTATACGACATGAAAATATATTAATTACCAAGCAATAATCATACAGATAAATACTGAACAAAAGTATTAACAGTCAAAGAATTTTTTACTAACAACATGTAAATGATGAAGGAATAATAATTATCAACGAACTAACCTTTTTGTATTAGAGTCCCGCCTCGTGATCGAATTATTAAAACACGAAGATTTTTAAAAATGTAACCAATGAACACAATCAATATTAGATTAACTGTAATGGTGTCTAGTTTGACTTAAAATAATATACATCTACCCTCACTTTTAAAAATGTAGTATATTCACACGAATTATATAAGCGCACCTTATAGGGAAGGGAAGATTTATTATGGGTTAAAGAGTTAAATAAATAAATAACATAATTATATTTAAATTATTAATTTTTAACATTGTGTTCAGTAGTGATAACATGTAAATTGATTTGATTTTTACGAAATCTCATAGATGGCGCTGAATCAAATTTGTCTTTATAGTACTAAGATTCATTAAACAGTTTCTCTGCCCAAATTACGTAAATGACGTAGTTTTTATAGTGTAAAGCTAGATAATAGCATGGCTTACTCAAAAACAACATTTAAACATGAGTCTTTAGATTGTACGCTGTCGTAGTACACGGAATACGTAAGAAAAGTAAAGGTTCACAGCTCCTCCCCCGGAGGTGATAGCATGATAATATGTTTAAAAAAACCTCACACGACCTGTTAGTAATATTCATGCAAAATTTGAAGTCAATCTATGCAGTACTTTTCGAGATTAGCTCGGACAAACATACAGACAAACAGACAAACAGACAAACAGACAAAAATTCTAAAAACTATATTTTTGGCTTCTATATCGATTATAGATCATGGATTATGTATTCTTTTAAAAAAATATTCAATGTACAGTTTTGACTTTCCTACGATTTTATTATATGTATAGATGTTCAATTGTAATAATAAACGCTCTTAAGTTGTAGCAATTTCATTTTAAAATAGGTAAAAAAAACATTGTTTACATTGCAAACATTGACACAGGGGGCTACGACAGGAGGAATCTGACATATTCCATCAAAGCAGCCAATATATATAACGTTTTGTTACACGGATTTTTTTAGCTGAGTAGAAAAAAATTGTTTTATTTGATAAATGACAGGATTTAAAATTGCTATCAATCATATTCTTCCATATAAATAAGAATAAAAACAGTTTCTAAAGTGGTTTATTGAAGGCATTTTTTTTCGCTTTTTGGTTTTATTTTCATTCTATCGATAAAAACGTTTCGTTCCAGTTTTTTTTTAATGTTGGCCATTGTTCTTGGTTTGTAGACAGCACTACAGCAGGGATGCTATCAAAATAAGGCTTTTTAATTCGATTTCATGATTCCGGTTTCGTTTGTAAAACAACGAAGCTTCAAAATTCATAATATAATTTTATATTTTTACACGTTTTTTTTTATTACTATACGTTACCGAATCTTAGTGGGCCCACAAAAAATAGTCTCCTTTAAAATAATATTACATAAATATATAATAAATACAATTTAAATAATTTAACATTAAATTCTGTGTTTAAAAAGAAGGACTGCGGTGGTCTTAGATTATAATATTGTACTTCGAATTTCGGAGAATAAATACTGAGTCGAAGGCCTCCCATGATAAAGATTAAGATAAAATTTGATTATGAAAAATATCATTACATATTTGATTTAGCGGTTTTGTTGTATTGGTTCGTTTTTTCTGCTTTTGTCGTGTAGAGAGTCCGTATAAGATACACGTTTAAGTATAATTTATTTCTTTCTTTCTTTCTAAATTCTGTTAACTTGCTGGTCTAGTCGAAACTGCCCTGATAAAGCAAGTAAAATAATAATAGTTAAAAAAAACTAAAAAACACGCTTTTACAATGACTCTATTATACTAGTACACGCGGCATACGCCAACATCATTGCACTAAATAACAGCGTAATTAATACATACCTACTTACTAACGCATTATCACCAATACAGTTGTTCTCTCTTTCACTCTCACGCACGAGACATAATACATGTCTCACTCATGTACTTCGTAATAACAACTGCCGATTAAAATATAAATGAACGTCCAGCCACGACGCTGAATGGTGCGTAACTAAGTGAAACTCGGGCACTTAACTGAGTTTTTTCTTGCCAAAATAGAGAGCGGGTAACGTATCTAGCTTTTTTATATATCATATGCTTTTTATAGAAAACCGAACTAAAAAATAGAAAATTTTTATCAAATTAGTGTATTGTCATCGATCCTCAATAAATCTACAAAGTTTGAACGAAATCTGGCCGTTTAAAGTGGGTCAAAATCGCGCCCAAAGAAGTCGGTTACAAAAATACAGGTGAAGCTAATATAAAGCGTGTAAAAAATAGTTGACAGCGCGTATTTTGCTGCGAAACCACGACTTAAAAACGGTTTTACCCATTGCTGATAACAACCCTGATAGCCTACTAGCTTCTTAGTCCAGGTTCGAGATAAAAGTAGCCTATGTTACACGATAAATATGTAGATTGTAGACTTCGAATGGTAAAATAATTTTTAAAATCGATTGTAATTTTTGAGTTTATTCTTTACTTACAAAAAATACCAATTTTCAAACTATTATCTGCATTGACGTACAATCAACTAATAGAAGCATTACTATGCTCAAAAATTGTATGAAGCAAAACTCTGCCTACGTGTCTATTAGGCAGAGTTTATTAATGTGCGATATAATACACTTTGATCATTCCTGACAGGAATATGCTCGGACATATTTTGACGAACTTTTAACAGGTATTGGGCAAAAGCACAGCTGGTAGCAGTGATGTTCTTAGAAGGCGATTGATTCTAGAAACGCAAATTTTTCATAACTACCTACCTATCACTTAAGTGAAGATCCTACCTACACATATCATATTAGCGATGAAATTGGCTATTACTAAAATACATGTAACGGCACCTCGCTCTGAATCGTACAAGCGAAATTTTTTCGCTACAGAGCATATATAGAACTTCCTGACATCATTTATCATTATCAGGGCCTTAACGGCCGGCCAGTCGAGTAGACTGGTCGAGGATCCTCCTTTTTTGATGAAGAAATTTCACCTTCCTTCATCCACATAAATACCGGCGAAACAGAGAACTACTACGCCTTTCACACATTAGCAGATAATCAAATAAAATCGCGTCAAAACCGGCATTACTCCATACATACCGGTGAAACAGCCCCGTTGGGCAGTAGCGCGGCGGGCAGAGGCGACGTGTTCGCTCGCAGCGGCGACACCGTCATGCCCGTGTGCTTGCTGTTTATTAGCCGCCGGAGCAACTGTGTTGTTTCTCCACCACGACCTGATAATAAGTTATAAGGTATAATGAAAATAAATATTCAACAAGTGTTTCTTATGTATTATCATGAAATTATATTTAAGGGCAAATGGTCTAGACTCCAGACTCTAGATAATTGGTGGATTTGGTCCAACGCCTAGTCTAGCCACATTTACTAAAGGGCATAGAATCAGTGATACATGATAAATATGAAGTTTCCATTTACTTTTAGTATTTAGAGCCCTTATTCTATATCCCTATAGCTATCTATCTATAATGTATAAGCTATGCAAATTTATTGGACAACAATTTATAATTAACCGAATACATTTCACTTATGATTAACTTTTTTTATTATAATAAACCAAACATGCATACATTTGTAATTAGAAATCTCACCGTTCTGTTTATGTAACGCGTGCCATAACGATTCCTTTTCGGTTTCACTTTCGTGCGGCGGTTTCGGCGACGATTGCGCTGACGGCACCGACTGAGTTTCCTCGGGATCGTCCTGAAATTTTACAATGCAGCCAATGTAGTTCATTTTTAAATGGAATTTAATTTATAAATGGCTCAATGTGGGAATAAAGGACAGGAAACATTTCTTGTATGGAAATAATGTCCTGTTTTTAAGTAGAAGGTGCAATAATAAACTGTTTACTAACATTAGGTATTATCCATAATATTACAGGCTCATATTGAATAAAATATCAAAATATTGAATATGAAAATGTATTGAAAATATACGTTTAAAAATTATTATTTTTTTGTAGTCATTATCGTGTTTCACATTCGCCTAATCATGTAAGGAACAATTTATACTAAGAATGAGTTGTTATCATATACCTAAATAATTTAATAACCATACCTAATAAATAAAAACTATAAACGGCAGTTTCATCCGTATAATATACATTAATCAATATGTTTATATCTTAATGGATAAAGTAATTATAGACTAATATTACCGGTGATAATAATCACGTGGAAGGTACACAGACGGACATAGCATTATTTGCATAGGTCATTACCACACGCCGACAAATTATATTCAACATAATTGATACAATACACTAGCTGTCGGCCTCGAGAGTATGGAAATACTTCAGTTTGTCAATATATTTTGGTTAAACAATACATAAAAATTAAATAAATTGTTAGTGACCGTATCATGGAATTTGAGGAAAGGTAGACAGTGAACTATTATGTGGGAAAAATGATTAGTGTTCATGTTCAATTACCTGCGACACCTCTGATATATCCATCTGTAGCCTGTCTGGGTCGGATCCGCTGCTGCTTTGACTGCATTCCTCATACACCGAATTCTCCTTCGCCGGCTTCGTTCTCACGCACGCCCTCGCGTACACGTGCTGCTTGTATTCATCCGCGAAACTTGACATTTTGTTGCTTGTAATTGTTCTATGTACATATGCGTTCGCCTCCCGTTCCTGCTCGTTCGGATCCAGGTACTCGTTCTTGGCTGAGCTGTAGAGCGACAGGTCCATTTCCTTGTTGTGCTCATCGTTGCTGCCCAGACTGGTGACGCTCTGCGGCGCGTTGTGCGTGTACGGCTCGTCGACGTACTCCTGCTTGTAGTCCGCGGCGCAGGGCACGTGCGTCTTGTCAATCACGCTCGTATAGTTTGGCGGATAGTTATGAGATTCCTCGTTTTCACGCTGAGCGACCGCGACAGCCTTGCTTATTATATCGATGACTGTATTGCAGTGCATTACTTCTCTCGCCCTGTCCGAAGGCGGTAAACTTACTGTTTTGAACATTATGTTCGGACTCTCCTCGGGTTTGACGATATATTTTGTTGGATCGTAATTTTTAATTTGTAGAAGTGTAACCGCCGCCTGCCGACTCTCCAAGTTTTTCATCTCCTCCGTCGAATCCGGTGACCCGATTTCGGCGTATTTGTTCTTTGTTGCGTGATCGTAATCATTATCGTTCAATGGTTTAATTATTTCTTCCAGTTTGTCGGCCGTTATGCTGAGGACTTCCTAAAAATAAAGAACAATGTTTGTACATCGCTTGTATTTGTTACACGATATCACAAATAAACGTTAACCAATGAGGCGCAACTGTTTCATATCTTTTATGATATCACTTGCCTCCTATGTGATAAGATAATAATAGATCTTTGTATGGTGTACGAGCAGTGTCCTTTCCAATTTTGAAGAAAATGTACTTTCTACGTGATGTACCCGAAGTGAGTAATGTAAAGACAATCGCCCTAGGCTAAATGGTGCGTGTATCCACGAATTACATAAGATAATGGTGTTTCTTTGTTGTAGGTGTTAGTGATATTAAGTGTCCTAGTTTATGGATCTCACGCGCAAGGCGACAAGAAGAGCCCCTGTGATATATTTGTTCAAGATGTAAACAATCTAACATTGAATTGTTCGCGGCGAAACATTGATAAAATTCCACTTTGGCCTGAGGAAATTAAAGGTCTAGGAGAAAAAGGTACCTCTTGTGTCTATGAATTATATTATGTTCTTATCTAATTATGTAATTAAAATTATATTAAACTAATTGTCTTTTCGACAATGTTGTTCAATTTGAAATTGATAAAGATTATAGAGTCTAAATATAAATGGGTGAATGGTGGAATAAATTGCAGACTGAATCATATCGCGAAATGTGATAAGAAGCATAACAATGACAGCAGCCCACATATCCACAGCAAACTTATAATGGATTGAGAACGTACTTTATTTACAATTTTTTATCACTTTGCATTCGGTGTTTAGTGTTTACGTTAACTGCATTCTAACTAACGCTTATTATATTTATGTTTGTTCAAAATAGGATAATTATACCGGCGCGGAGGTCATATATTACTAGTAGGCATCGTCCATATTGTTTAATGATTTGTTTTCTTTTTCAGATAGTCATGTACTCATAACGTTCTTTAACAACAGTATAACAAATGTCACACAATTGTCCCCCGTGCCAGGCAACAAAATTGCAATTAGCTTCAAGTCTAATAAAATCGTTGAAATAGAAGATGACGCTTTCAGAAAAATTGATCGGATGGTATATTTGGACCTGAGCAAAAATTCTATTTCGGGTAATATTTTAATCACAATAATGTTTATTATTTTAAATAATATATTCTTTTTATAACATAAAAAGTAGTATGAGAGGAAAAAATTATAAAAATTGTTTTAATGTTAACAATTTAGATATTGACTCGGATTAAGAACCGAGTTATGAACCACTATTCATCATATCATAAAATATTAAAGTAAGCCAAGGCAAACCAGAAGTATCATAACAATCTATTAAATAAAAACAATATCATTTTGCAGGAGAAGTGTTACGGAGCGAAATATTCCAAGGTCCATATAAAAATGGGGTGTATAGTGACATTGCCCTAGAGACTTTGAATCTGGGCTTCAACGAGATTCACTCCTTGGACAGATATCTGTTCCAGTATACACCGAATTTGACGAGGCTGTACCTCAACAACAACCCAATAGAAATCCTAGATCATGTGACTATAATTGCTTTGTCAAGCGCGACCAAACTCGAGGTAGGTTCTGCTTTTTTCTTTATACGAAAGCAGGACAATTGTGCAAACGTGTCACCTGATAGGAAGCAGTCAATGTCTCCGTAACATACGTAAAAAATCGTCCAAAAATTATTAAAAACGAGAAGTGGTGCATTTTGGTAAAGATGATTTGAACAAGTTTCGAGTATTCAATAAAGCTCAAAATCTACGGAACACGGTTTGGTATAAACTCATATGCTATCAATTAGTTATGAGAAAAAAATTATATGTATGTGTGCGTATATCTTCACTCCCGATTTATTGATAATAATTTGAAAAAAAAATATCATTTTCACAAACGTTAATTCCCAATTATTAAATTCTCAATTATAATGAGTCATTATGATTTTTAAAGTATCTACTATCATGACATAAAATTTTCAGATGATTGATAATGATAAATCGTCTGTTCTAACGTTTATCTAAACTGAATGCGCGATAAACACTGGCGTAGTGTTGTCGTGATGGCGTCCGCGTCGTATCAATCAGTGATAACCAGGAAAGCATACATATCCATATTTGTAAACAAAATACTTGATTATAGTTTAGACGCACACCTTGATATTCTATGAATTTCACCTGTCATGTCCATATGTATATTGCGTATTGTATGGGCGTAGTTGTAGTACTTATACATGTAGATTTAAATTTAATAGTTTGTACACACTGCAACATACTACAACAGATTAGTGTGTAAGTGATTATGGATACGTTATTATAGTGTATCCAGGGTACCAAAGAAACAATTTTTATTTGGGTACCTGCGATTGAAACTGTATGTAGAATTAATCTGTAGACGTGTATGATAAGGAAAATTAGATTTTCTTGGTATCAGTTAATATTTCCTGTACCTATATTATATTCTTATTATTTATAGGAACTTGATATTTATATATCTACTTTAATGATAAAATCCATCCGAATACAGTTTCTTGTAAATAACAAGTATCGTATCATATATTACCGTTTAAAACATTTAATAAAATAGTACATATCAACACCGGAACAATCAACCTTTCACATGAATAAACAAGGTAAAGATTGAGCGAAACGATTAACATACATATTCCTTTTAGGTTCTCGACTTATCGAAGACGGACATCGACAACATACCGCTAGATGCGTTTAAGGGTCTCGTGAAGCTGCGGCAAATAGATCTGTCTGGGAACTTCTTCTTGAATGTCCCCGAGAGCCTGAGCATCGTCGGCAAAACTTTGCAGTACTTGACTTTCAACAACAACCCGATTATTGAGCTTAACGATGACAGTTTTGTAGGTACGTAATCTTACTACACAATACAGTGCTATTACAAACTATAAAGGTATTGCTCGTGCATAATATGTGGTTTAAGCTAACCTCACTATTAGAGCTAAGTTCTGTCTTGTAACTAGAACTTTTAATTCCGTATTGTTGACTTACGCCTCTGCGTAAATGGTAATATGAATAAAAATAAAATATGACCTGCTTTTTGAGATATTATAGAGCAAAAGTGCGTATTATTATACACTTGTAAGTAATTAATAGACTACGTCAATCGAATATGTTTTTATTTTATTGTGCAGATAAAAATGTTAAAACTTAATACCTAGTCACGTCTGTGTTTTATCAAATATATTTTTATTATATTAAATAAATAAGTTATCTAAGTAGACTATTAACGTCTTTTGAATCAATGATAAAACACCAGTATTATCACCTATGAATCATGATAACGATACCAGCAAAATGTTACCACACATTTGAAGTGTCGTGGGAAATCACGAGTTCAAATTATTCACACTGATACTAGAAACTAAATTACAAATATATTAAATACTAGCGGTCCGCCCCGGATTCGCCTGTGGTACCTACATGTTTAAACTATCCTTTCTCTCAAGTTGGATCGAACTGCACATGGTGTGCGAATTTTATTATAATCGGTTAAGTGGTTTAGGAGTCCATTGAGGACAAACATTGTGACACGATATTTATATACATTAAGATTTCCTCAAACAGCTGATAAACAACTTATAATTTTTATTGATTACAATGTTATTAGGTATTCCATGCAAGAGCAGAACCTCTAAAATTACTTAAATCCGCTTTAAAAAATTCCACCCTTCTCAAATATTATATTAGTTCCATAAATAGCATAAAATAGAAATTCGTTCCGCATGTATTAATATCTGAATCAACGAAATACAATTCTAATACGAACTAATATTACGTAAACACATTCTAATTACGAGAAGACGATCACCGAACTTTCTATTGGTGTAGTAAAACGCCAGTCAGCAACGTTACGTTATATCTACCTACTTGTCGAGAAACGAAAGCGGATCATGTATTATCAGATTTTCACTTAATGCAAAACTTGGCTGATTAATCCTCGTCTTCGGAGTCCGGGTGATATTTCCCAAGATGCGGCAAAATACTTCGCTGACGAGTCATCCGCATTCGTCGGTGAGAAACGTAGAGATAATATCGCTACGCTTTGTCGGAAAACGAACCTTGAAATATTTAATAAGGTGAAGTGACTGATAAATCCACCTTGAAACGAAAGTAATAGGCGTTTTAAATGCCGATTTGCCTCCAAAATAGTTCCTCATTCACAATGTAGATAGTTTTAATATAATGACTCATTTCGAATACATCATTATCACGACCCGCGTCGTTGTAGATTTGATGCTACATGTTGCTCGTGACGTAAATGATCTCGGAGCGTATAACTCGTATAAGAGGATACTAACTATTCAGGATATACGTATTCCTTTTAAGATTTACTAAACACGATTTATATGTGGACGTGAGTATCAATAATTATAAGATATACATTAATATTTCCGCGCATTGGCCAAAATATGCGTCATATCTTAGATCACGACTTTTTGCACCATTAGATTGAGATTGTAGTATAAGATATGCTAATATCCGAGCTATTGGGCCCCTTCAGTTAACCGAATACAAGCAGCATATTAACTGCCTTTGTTTTGAATGGATACGACATTAGATATGAAAAATAATAATTTAAAAGAGCGTATTTTTCGTTAAGTTTTGTTGGTAATGTGAGATATACGTGGGGTTACGTTACAGTTTGGTCTACGATTCCTATGAGGTGTCACTCAATAGAGAGCTCTACATTCACTGGTTTTAGGACACGGTATTCAATTTCCTACGTTTTTTACGGTACCTACTGGTCCGATCTAAATAATGTAATATTCTTTTAAACACATACCCTTTATAACGTTCCGAAACGAACGAAATACGAAAAATTGTTTTAGTATAAAACTCTATGCATTTTACAGGATTAACAAATCTACTAGAATTAGAAGTTGGCGAAAACGAGAATCTTGAAGAAGTGAAACGCAGTACATTCTCGCCGCTCGCTAAACTCCGAGTACTTCATCTCTGTCACAATAAAAATTTAAGATACATCAGTCACAATGCCTTCCGAGGACTTAAAGATAAATGGACGTTGAAAGAGGTAATAACAATTAACAACAAACTTTGACATTTAAAGTTGTGTATTTTATGCGATTATATACTGTAGAGAAGACAAACATATCAAAGATACAGTCTCGTCCTTTAAATCGCCATGATAATGTGGATGCCAAACTAATCTACCGCGACGTAATATGTATTAACAAAACATGTATGAAATCACGTTTGCCGACCTTCCTCGTTGTACTTTCTAGATATTTTTATGTTATGCGTGTTTTATAACTTTTATAATAATTGTGTAATTTCAATCTCGAAATAATTAAGTATAAAGATTCATATAGGCAATATCTTTAACGAACAAGGCTTTAGAATTCCTATAAAATCTGACATTGATTTTCACGTACGCAAACAAATCATAATCATAATCAGTAAATAAAGTATACAATGCGGTTTGGCCCAGTTTATATTTCTTACTTTACTTCAAATAAACTAGGTTAGCTGATCAATCAGTTTATATTTGTTTTGATAATACTCGATAGATTGCAAAATTCATCCCGGAATTAGGACATGGTTTTATCAAGCGATAGTATTGGAAGTTCCTACTTAGATATTAATATCAAGTTTAATCTTTTATTAACCTCATTAGTATAGAAATTATGTGCTAATACTTCAATTGATCAGAATGTACGAAAATAGTCTATCGAGTAAATTTAAAAGATCCGAGTCGTATTCTAGTTAAGACTAGAATATTCTACCATAGCGAATACAATTTATTGTAATAACTATTGGCTATTCACAACTTTCAAGCTATAAACAACATTCAACATTGTAACTTCGGAATAGTTTTACTGTTATTGTTTCACATTCTAAGGACATGTAAATGCGACGTTTGAGCGTGCACTTTTCCTCAACAGGTATATCTCGATGACAATAACTTGAGCGAGCTCTCGACGGACCTTATGCCGTGGAACAAGTTAGAGGTGTTGGGCATGACGGGCAACAACTGGCTATGCAACTGTGATTTAGCTAATATCGTCACCAAACAGGACGCAGGATCAAAATTCAGAGCGGGAGAAATACCTTAGTGAGTATAGCTTTTTGGTGGGAAGAGATAAAACGACGAAAATATGCCCCAAGTTGGCCTATTTTTAAAAAAGAATTGAATAAATCCGAAAATGAAAATATCCACAGAAAAAATATCATAATACATATACATATATACTTAAACATTTACAGCATTGATCAGGATAAAAATTCGTTCTAATTGACGCCACAAATCGTAATAGTGGAAATGTGTACGAAAGCACTATTGTAACACTAACACTCCAAAGGTACATTTAATGCCTGGAAACAGATCAGGCACATAGATAGCTATATCCAATGCTTATACAGGGTGTCCCAAGAAGTAGCGATATAACTGAAGCTGGGAGGTAGAGGACCAAGAGGGCTATCTGAATCACCCCCAGGCCCCATGTATGTTATGTGATTCAGTATATCACCTTGTGACACCCTGTATAATATAAGCATCATACAAGTTATCTACTTGCAGTAATCTATATGTATTATCTTGCAAAAACTAAAAATAAATAGATATCAAGTAAAATCTTTGTGTAAATAGATGTCAATAAAAATAATGACTATATCAAAACAGAACAGACTAGCTGATGTAAGTGATGATTCAAGATGTTATTTAAATTGCTCAGTGGATGTAAAAATTCTTATGAAACTATGTTTCTATGACAATGTTGTTAGTATGAATGTGGTTTGAAATTTTTGGAACCATGCTCATCTATGAATTCTTCTTGCATCAAAACAACAAAATACATATGTAATATTTCTATAGTTTTCCTCGTGAAGAAATAATTGACTTTTTGTGATAAAAATATCCTGACAGAGAAACATTAATATTTTTTCCAATGTATGAAACAGATTTTCAGTGTTCATGTTTAAAAAAAATTCCTATCTTGATAATATATCAATATGTGTATATTGTTACAGTTGTGCAGCGCCTATGAGATTGAACGGAGCGTTCATAACAAACATCACAGTGTCTTTCTGTCCCGCATTTGACACTACTTTTGCACCAAAGAGAGGATTCTCCTTCTCAGACTTGAGACCAAAACATATTCTATGGAGCATTTTAGGTGTAGGAACAGTGGTTGGTATCGGCATGATTTGCGGAATACTTTTTAATGCCGCTAAAACTTGTTACAAGAAAAAATTTTGTCAACCAATTCGCTATGTAAATATAAATTCAGAATCAAGTTTTGCCTAAGCAAAATACTACATTGTATTATAAACAGATTAGACATAAAATTGCATTATATAAATATATAAATTTATTACTTATACTTATTTTAGAAATAAATATATTTTTGTTAAACATTTTATTTCTATTACTCACCTCCTTGGGACCTGATAGGGAATTTGCATACTGAAGAAATTGTTCCAATAATCTTTCAGACTTGTGTGATAGTTCTCTAAATGTATGAAACTCGTCTAGTTTGTTAGCGCAACTTCCACATACTACCTGCGGCAGCATGTCTTCTGGAGAAACCTAAAAAATACACATACATCATTTATTTTGACTTAACAATAACTATATTAAGAGATGATGTGGCCAATGACCTTTCACAGACATAATCATAGATGTGATTCATCAAGTAGCTATCAGATTAAATAAAAATATAAGTTTATTCCTTGACTAGAGTATAACTTTAATATTCTGAGATCACATAAAAGGCAACTGCAGTTCCCCTATAAAATGCATGTCTATATTTAGTATTTATTGGTTCTCAAAATAGATACAGTAGCTGTTCAAAATAAGAGTGAAGTGAAGACAAGGAGAGCAAGGATGTGATTGCAAGTGTATGTATATGTAGAGATGAGGGAGGCAAGGGCGCGAGGGGCGCATGAGACCGCGGCTAGATAGGAGATCTCGTACGCTCCTTTGTTATCACCGCGCGGTCGCTGATATAGCGCACTGCCACCCGCCTTGCCTATCACTTCCAAGAACGACATTAGTCATACACTCGAGCACTCAACGCGTGGGCCGTAACATGATATCACAATGCGAAAATACCCAACACCCGCGAGAAAGTTAATGGCGCTTATCAGTATCCACAATCTTGTACGCTAATGCTTAACTTTCACATGAGAAAAACTCAGCTTTTCGCTATAAAATTACAAAATCAATGCACAATTATTTACCACTATTGACAAATATGTCATTATCATCTCGGAAAGCTGTGATTTATCCTTATCACGGTCGAAAATTGGAAGTTTAACATCACTGCAATTATCGCCACAGAATGATAAACAAAGGCGACACACTGAATGGAACTTCGGCGGCAAGTTACACATATTTAGAAATCAAAACAGAGAAAAGATATCACAACGAAAGAAAACATTTAGAAATAAATCGCTTAACTAATTGAAAAATTATAAATATTTCTTGAAAAGATAACTCAGCATGCGATGATGTAGGACGTGTAGGATACATCACATCGCGATTGTCAACCAAACGAACGAGCAAGCTACACACACATACACAAATACACCATTGTTTACGGTACGTTGAATATTGCGCGTGTAGGTATTATGGCGCTAGTGGTCTTCGAATTGACAATCTGATAAAAATGATAACGTTGTCAAAATGATTTCTGCTATCATTTTTATCATTATGCGTAGGATTTGAAAACAAATATTTTTGATAAATTACTGTAACTATTTTTAAGATTACTGGAACTAATCTTTCATTGAATAATTAATCAGATTTCGAATTAATGTACACAATAAACCTACATTCTTGTTTTTGTTTTATCAATATCGGTAAAAATGTTTAATGACTGATATTTAATTAATATGTATGCTTTAAATAAATTTGATTAGTGAAACAAATAGGTTTATCTTGGATTTATCTGAAATTTATCATTTGAAAAGAATAAGGTAGACCGTAGATGTACCTAGTTAGTAGGAATTAATTAATAAAATATCCACCGAGATTAAAATATATATATATATATATATATATATTTCCTTTAAGCTTTTACTGCATGCAACCATTTATAATGTATTGTTTAGGATATTAATTACTTTATAAATAAAATAGTGATTAATTGCACAACATTAAACAATAAAATATTGCAAAATATTAAAAAGTTTAGACGTAAAGTGTAATTTAAGTTCAAATACTTAAATTTATATTTTAGCTTGAAATAATTTATTTATTTTTTACTTTTTAAACTTTGTAATAATAATAAATTATTAAATAACATTCCTGACTACGGAACTTAAAAATTGTTGCAGTCAGTAGTTGACTTTGACAGATCTGGTACTGACTGATCAAGATTCAGGATGACAGTTGACACATGAATATGAATGTGCTAAGAATGACAACAATGTTGAGAGTATACAAAGAAATAAAAACATTTTTATCTTACTTTTATTGAAACTCGTGTACGCAATTTAAATTCAATTAAATTCTTATACCAAATTTCCTAAAATGGGTCAGTAACAGAAGTTCGAATAAGTGTTTTGTAAATACTAAAATTAATATGTACTTAAATTCGACATACATGTGAAGTGTTAGGATCAAATTCGTCTGTACTCTGTATTCAAAGTTTAGTAATAATTGTCTCAAAATGGAAAATTCTACTAATGACATCGTTAGTGAAAATACTTCTGATACGGCAAACTTAATTAGCAATGAAGAGGCTAGCACTTCAAACTATGCCCAATTAAATAAATCTTCTGACTTACAGGTACTTACCTACAATTTTTATTTTATGTTTTTGGGTATTTGAATGTTGAGTATGTGGACTTGAAAAATATTAATAACATTTTCTATCTTATGATGAGGATTGTTTCAACTTATATTTCTATAAATTAGTACTCATCCAGTGATTGAAGTCATTAAAAATCTTATTCATAATTGAAATACTTTAATGATGAATGAAAGACTTTATATGATTTATTAGACAGAGAATTGTCTATTGGCTGTTTCTCAAAGATTTATTGTACACACTGTAGGATTCTGGTGAAGAGGACATCCATGGTAGTCATGGGATTAGGCGCAGGCAGCCTGTACAAAAAATTACACCAGGCTCCATGAATATTTTGTCAGCTAAATATGAGGTTAGTGTATTTTTGAAACATTATCTAAAAATTTTTAGCAAATTAAAAAAAAATATCAATAATTTTTACAGAGTTTGGATTATGACACATGTGAAAACCACTTACTTCTAGATGAAGAAAGGAAAAGAGGTTATCCGTACATAGTCAAGAAGGACATAGCAAGATGGTTCATATTCCTTCTTATTGGTGTCATAACAGCGCTTATTGCTTTTATAATTGACATTTGTATTGAGGAATTCTCCAATATCAAATATGTACAGCTGAAGAAATGTATCCTTTTAAAAGTTTATATAAAACTTACATAAACTATTTTAACTATCTTAAGCAATATTATTTATTTGGATTTCATTATTTATTAAAAAATAGACACTATTTTATTACAAACTAGTGGTCCGTCCCGGCTTCACCCGTGGTACCTACATGTTTAAACTATCCTATCTCTCAAGTTGGATCGAACTGCACATGATGTGGGAATTTTATTATAATCTATTAAGGAGTCCATTGAGGACAAACATTGTGACACAAGATTTATATTATATATTAAGATTAGCTTCATCTTTAATAAGTTACATTATCATTTTCTTATCCTGGTATTACCTTGTAAAAGGTGAGACTACAGCTACTTATAAACATTTTGAGAAAAATTTAATATTGCAAATATCTTTATTGATTTATTTGATATAGTAGTTGTTGATTTAGAAGGTTTAAATTACCTATAATACCTAATGTAATATAGGAGGGTTTTTTTAAACAATTGCACGCCTCATAAGCGAAGCGTTGAGGTGGGTACTACTGTCACTTCGCGCAAAACATCTGATTTTTCAAACTTAAAATGTCTTTATGTATCATACATTGCACTTGTAAGATAATACATACACACACATATTAAGAAAAAACACTATTTTTAACGTTCATGATATTTTTGATGTCATTTTATTAAAACTAGTTAAAAAACAGTTTAAAAAAGTTCTGTCTTGGACGTCCGTGTGTCTGTATGTGCGGATCCTTTTTCTTGTTAACACGATAGCGACCGAAATACTTTACTAATCGAGTCTTTTTTTTTCTCTTACGCTTGAGTATGCTCAGGAATAGAACCCTTTCATTTTTCAGGGTCTGATTCGATGTGGTTTAATTGTTATTAAATAAACAAAAATAATAATTAATAAATATTTATTAAAAAAAAATTATGAGGCGTGCACTTTTGGATTTTCCAAATTATTTTTTATTCATATGGCGCAATAATTATTGTAATTTGACTCTGAATTATAATTTATTTCCCTAACAAAGTATACAGCTGTGGATAAATATGTGCTGTTAGATAAGCTATACATTCCATATTTGTTGTGGGTGTTGACGAATATATCAATTGTGTTCATTGGTAGCGTACTTGTTGCTTATGTAGAGGTAAGTTATTTCAATTCATTAATAACTTATATTATTCTCTATATATATATATTTCGATAGTGTTATATTATTCTTATTTTGAAATCGTAATATTTTATAACTTTAATTATTAATAGTGCTGCTGAAAAGATTTCGGTCTCTAGGATATTAAATGTAAGAAAAAATATTAAAAATTCAGAGCAATAAAAAAGTCAGCCAACCAGTTATTTTATATAATTTATAAATAAAACAATGATATACCTTAAAATAGACATATGTTTGTGCTTGTTTATTAACATAAATGTAATTTTCAGCCTGTAGCTGCAGGCAGTGGCATTCCCCAAGTGAAGTGTTACCTTAATGGAGTTAAAGTACCAAGAGTTGTAAGAATTAAGACTCTGATTGTGAAAGCAGTAGGAGTTATCACTGCTGTGGTTGGGGGATTAGCTGGTGGAAAGGTTTGTTTAAAAGAAACATACATTTTTTTTTTTACTTAAGATAGGGAACACAGATTCAGGAAGCGCGTTCCAGTCCCTAGCGGTTCGAATGAAGAATGTGGAATCGAACCGCTTAGTCCGGGTACATGGAACGTCCACCATATGGCGATGCCTAGAATCTGTGCGCCTCGACGATCGGTGGAAGAACGGGGATGGCGGAACAAGTTCGTGTAGTTCCGCAGCGCACTCACCAAAGTGTATCCGATAAACCGATAAGCTGGCCACTCTGCGACGATGAGCGAGGCTCTGGAGTTTTTTGCCTACTAGCTCATCATCAGGCTACATTATCTACATACAAAATCTTATTTTTGTAACATTCGTAAAGATTTTATTATAATTAACTTTTAACAGAACATCAGTTTTAGTGAATATATTATGGACATTAGTGAATATAGGGACATCTCATTATACAATTGAGCAGTCCTTTATCATTCCATTTTTTACAGTTGAATTCCTTGGACCAAAGATGTTAGAAATATCCTTGTCACACACCATCATCTGTATTATAAAGAATAAGTAACTGATAGATAAAAAATACGAAAAATGAAAAAAAATGTTTTAATCACAAATGTTTTTGGATATTTGCAGGAAGGGCCAATGATACACAGTGGGGCTGTGGTAGCGGCGGGTATTTCTCAAGGCAAAAGCACGACATTTAACCACGACTTTAAAATATTCCAATATTTCCGCGAAGATCACGAAAAGAGAGATTTTGTTTCTGGAGGAGCTGCGGCTGGTGTTTCAGCGGCTTTTGGAGCTCCTATTGGTAATTTTTAATTTATTTGATTCAATATACTAGTTTTCAAAGGGACTCAGAGCCACCAAATAAGTTTCTTTGGATTTAAAAAAATAACATTGGTAGTTTTCCAATTACAGAGCATAATGCGACTCAGTGGCGCACAATGCCGAATTATGCTGATGCTTCATTCGAACGTGAATTAGTTTTCAAATGCACCAAGTATATTCCTGTAAACAAATTTGTTTGTAGATTCGAATTCTAAAATGAAATTGTATTCACATTTTAAATGTGAAATATGAAAAAAAGTCAATGTTTGTAGAGATTGTCTAATCTAAAAATGAACGCCCCTCCACTAAACTTAATTGTTTCAATGTGTGAGGACAAATAATTATTGAACCACTTTATATGTGTGCGCGCGTCGATTCTACTGCAAACTTTGACACTCGCGCACTGATTTGTCAACTAATCGGGCGATCAGTTCAGGTGCCTAGCATTGTATGGCGGGGAGAGCGCGCTATGTACGGAATGACACGTCCGTTCTGTCGTGCATCGCGTCATTTATGCACTAGTTGGCCAACTAGTCCTGTCGTTCGGGCATGGTCTGGACTGGAGGACTGAACGACCAATGAGGCAGACCAATTTGTGTGTATTGCGTCTATACACGTACTTTGAATGTGAGCGTAAACACAGTGGAGGGGCGTTCATTTTTAGATTAGACAATCTCTACCTTCATCCAAACTTATACAGGGTGTCTCAAAAGAAAGTTTATATTTTGTGGATGAATAAAAAAAAAAGTAAGCGGTGTATTGAAAAAATGTTTATTAATTATTAATAATATGGGAATTTATTTAATAAAAATAATATCGTCCAAATGCAGTCCATTGCGTTCACGGCACTCATTTAATCGAACACTAAAAATTATTTATGACAGCTCGGCAGGTAGACGCAGTGATGGCTGCCATTTCGTGTCGGATATTTTCTTTTAAATGCACTAGAGAAGTTGGTTTTTTGGCATACACTTTAGATTCAAGATACCCCACAAGAAAAAGTCCATGGGAGTTAAATCAGGGCTGCGTGGAGGCCAATTTATATCACCCGTATTTATTTTTTTAACACAATTTGAATTAACTTTGATTATTTCGAAAAAACTACAATAAAACGAAAGCTTCAAATTTTTTTCCAACAATTAATAATATTACTAACGATCATATATAAACAAAACATTTCGATCAATGGCATCGATAGTATACACCGCCTACTTGTATTTGTAATTTATCATTGTTTTCCTTGGTTGGGTCACCTGGAAGAGATGGCTCTGTAGCCATAAGGTCACCCATTGTGCAATTTGTTTGTATCGTATTTTATGTTATTTCTTTCAACTGGTGTGTGCAATAAAGAATTCATTCATTCATTCATTCATTCATCGATTGCACGCATCAATTCACGCGCATTACTTTTAAGAGTGCTCGATTGTGCGAAGCGTTGCTGTAGTTGAAAAATTCAACGTTAAGCATTATGCCGCATAATGCGCTCTAGTGCTGTGCGATTTTTCGTGTAAAACGGGGATTATTACACGAAAAATAAATATCTAGAGAAAAAATTGACAGTTCAAAATCTCATAATTTTTTAAAATTTGTATAAAAAAGTTAAAATTTTTCAAGGTGGTGTCTTGTTTTCTCTGGAAGAAGGTACAAGTTTCTGGAACCAAGCATTAACATGGCGAACATTTTTCGGTACTGTTGTCTCTACTTTCACACTGAACTTTGCTCTATCGGCCTATCATGGACATCCCGGAGATCTAAGTTATCCTGGTATGTTGATTTTAATTAACAAATGTATGTACATATTACCTTTTGTCACGCGGTTTCTCTCGAGAAAACGCAAAAAATCATCAAATCTTTAATATTGTGTGGTATAGCTGGGTCAATTTTTATTATTTATGAGTAGAAAATATTATACTAATCAATTACCTATGAATAGACTATTGATACAGTTTTTTTTAGGTTTATTGAATCTCGGGAAAATGGAGCCATTCCCCTACCAAATTTATGAACTGCCAGTGTTTATTGTCTTTGGCATAATTGGTGGGTTGTTGGGAGCTCTATGGAATTTTATTAACTACAAGTTAGCAGTTTTTAGAATAAGGTAAATATTTTTTAAGTAATGTAAAAATATTATTCCAAAGTATATAATGATTAATGATACTAAATATTCAAATTTAAATATGCTACCAAAGTTGCTCTATCTCACCTGTAAAGTGTTCGCATAATATTATAAATGAATCCTGTTTTATATCCGTTAAAAAATCACCCGTTAAAATACAAAATCATATTATCAATATCAATTTACTTAGGAGAAAAAAAATTGTAGTAAGTATTATTTAATTTTATTTTTAGGTATGTAGGTACACCTTGGTTACGTGTTGTGGAGGCATGCTTAGTGGCTTGTGTTAGCGCCACATGTGGGTTTCTTATGATGTTCCTTCTAAACGATTGTCGTCCGCTCGGAGAAGACCCTACTAAAGTACCCCTACAAGTATGTATCTTATTCAGCTGAAGCATATAGATAATAAAATGTAGTGATTTGCAAATTTTTTCACGGTACAAATTCATAATTTTGAAAACATTATTAAAAATAACCTTTAACTCAAAATTTTATTTATTCAATTTAAATTATTTTGTAGCGTTTCATCCCGTTGTTTCTTTTTAAGTGTATAATTATTTTGCGCGTCGAGGAGTGAAAAAAATAATTACATTCATCACCTTGAAATGACATACCTAGTGGCGAAAGTAGATTTTTTGTAGCTTTTTTTTTTAATTAACAAAAAAAAATACATTTTTTTTAAATATTTTCCTTAGCTATACTGCGCGGACGGCGAGTACAACGCGCTAGCGGCAATTTGGTTCCAAACGCCCGAAGCGTCAGTCCGCTCATTCCTTCACGACCCGCTCGGTTCATACAAACCATTATCACTACTTGTGTTCGTTATCAGTTACTTTCTACTCTCCACGTGGACGTTTGGTCTCGCTGTATCTAGTGGACTGTTTATACCGAATCTGTTAACGGGCGCCGCGTGGGGAAGGCTTTTGGCCATTTGGATACAATACGCGATACCGTCTACGGTAAGTTGAATACTTGAATAAAAAGAAATATGAAAAAAAAATTTTTTTGTTGTCTGTACGCATTGTATGAATAATTTTTAATTATTGAAAATAATTTATTTTAGAGATTTGTAAGGAAATACGTAAGTATTTCATAATCCTATTTCTTTTGCGATCGAAAAGTATAATATAGAGAAATGATATGCCTTACTTATATAAACTTTAATGTAAGCAAACTTATTACTATACAATCTATCAAGCATTCCAATTATATTTCCTTTATTATGTTTGTCATGTCAAAATTCTTATTTTTGTAGAGTATAAACCCAGCGAAATACGCTTTGATCGGCGCTGCAGCACAACTAGGTGGTGTGGTGCGGATGACCATATCTTTGACGGTCATTATCATTGAGACAACTGGTCAGATTTCCAATGCTCTGCCTATTATCATCACGCTGGTAGTGGCAAAGTGGACTGGGGACTTCTTTAACGAGGTTTGTGCCTTTGTTATTAACTTTGACTAGGATAGAGCATGATTTGATGATTAGCTTAGAACTGACATAATCATAGATAGATTACAATTTACATTGACTTGCATTAAATTACTACCTACTTAAGTTAATAATCGTCATATATGATAAGTTAGAGTATGTAGTAGTTTAATTATTATCTATGCTCAAACATAACCAAACTCAAAAAATTCACACAATAAATCTGAAATACTTTTTCAACTTAATAATAACAGTACGTGAAATATCCGCATCCAATTGACGGGTATTTCAGAAAACTCACTCTTGCTTTAAATGATATTTTTACAAAAACCAGGGTATATACGGCATCCACATGAAGTGAAACTTCTTTAGTCACTTTGAGAGTAAAATTTCAAGGTCGCGTTATGGCAATAACGTCACGTTATGGAGTAAGGTTTCGGTTTATTTGAATCTTGCCAAAGAAGTTTCACTTCTGACACGAGTACTCGGCACACACGCTCATTTTCAGATGTTTATTTTATGCCAATGACATTTTTACAATATCCAGGGTATATACGAAATCCATATCCAACTAGCAGGAGTGCCCCTCCTAGCATGGGAACCGCCCCCCCTCGCGCACGTGTACGCGTCCGAAGTGATGTCACACGGCACACCCGGTGTTGTTATTGAAGTAAAACTTCTTTAGGCGCGTTGAGCGTCATTGCAATACCGTCACGTACCACACGACTAAGGCGACGGTTTTGGTATCTTTCAATCTTGCCAAAGAAGTTTCACTTCTGACACATATTCACGGCACACACGCTCTTTTTCATTTATTTTACGCCAATGACATTTTTACACTATCCAGGGTATATACGACATCCACATTCAACTAGCCGGGGTTCCGCTCTTAGCATGGGAACCGCCGCCTCTTGCTCACAACGTGTACGCGTCCGAAGTAATGTCGCACCCTGTGTTCACGCTACGGGCGGTGGAAAATGTCGGCCATATTGTCGAGATATTGAAATTGGTGTCGTACAACGGCTTTCCCGTTGTCGATCCGCCGCTGGCTGATGATGTAAGTAAATGGCTAAGTATATAGAAGAATTAGAAGATTTACAAGAATAAGATGTCTTTAAGTAGCCTATATCACTCTAGCATAACTATTTCCAGGCACAAAAATCATAATATAATTGCTCATTTGCAACGTGAAAGAAAGAAAAAGAAAATAAACCCTCTTGGATTTATAATATTAGTAAGGATGCAAATTGTTTTAACAAATATTTTTTAATCATTTTTTGTTACAACTTTTGGTGTTATCAATATCATATTGAAAATAGTCCTAGAGACTACAGAGAAATAATTACAACAATATGTAACGACTACATTTTATAATCTAAATTTTAGGCTGAAGTGACGACTTATAAGCGGTTACGAGGTCTAATACTCCGCTCGCAATTAATCGTGCTCATACAGAACAAGATTTACAACGAAAATGCGAACACAACATGGTCTAACTTCAATGTGGACATGAATATGTTTAGGATGGAATATCCAAGATACCCTTCTATTGAGGAAGTAAGTATAGAGCTTATTGCATCACTTTAAATTATGATAAGAAAGTTTGAAATGTGTTTTTAGCTTATATTGTTTAGTTTTTAAAGGTGATATTTATTATCCTCTTGGTGTATTTTTCTAGGCTTCATTTAAATTTAAATTATAAAGAATATTGCATGAGATCAGTTTCAGAGCAAACATCTATGTTCATCACACAAATATTTGCCCTGGTTGGGAATCAAACCCACGACCTCTGGCTTGGAAGGCAGGGCCACTACCAACCAAGCCTGTCAGTCAAATCAATGAATGCCAAAGAAGTTTACTTCTGACACGTGTGCTCGCACACACACTCTTTTTTTTTAGTTAAATATACCCCGATCATCTTTATGTATAGTCTATTTATCTATATTTATAGACCATGTTATTTACTAAATAAATAATTTCAGTTGGAAATAGCAGACTGGGAAAAGACGTGCACAATAGACTTACGTCCGTTTATGAATCCGTCTCCATATACCTTGCCACATCGAGCATCTCTACCGAGGCTGTTTAGGCTTTTCAGAGCTCTCGGATTACGACATCTGCCTATTGTTAATGATGTCAATGAGGTAAAATTATATTAATACTGAATACCTGAGTGTATCAGTTTTGTAAATTCATCAAAGATTTAAATTTTTAAAGGATATAAAAAACTCAATCACTTGAAGGGATTCGGACCCGCGTCTAATGCCATAAAACAAAAATATCAAATTCATCAAAGATTATAATATATGCATTAATGGGCAAAACAATATTGCTTTTATTACTGTTTTATGTTGAATTTATTTCTGCTCAGTTACATATTGCTTTATAATAAAATTGATAAATGAACAAGTGTTTCAACTCAAAAAAACTTTTTTTCAGGTGGTGGGAATGGTAACTCGGAAAGATATAGCAAGGTACAGAGTATGGAGGCATAGAGGACACATGGGAATGGAAGAATTATTACTTTCTAGTGAAATTTAAATGTTCTACTTTTATACAAAACCTATTGACATTGTGAATTTATAAAATATGCAGTTGAATGAAAATCTAAATTAAGTTATAATTATTAGTCTAAGCAACTTACTGAGGATCATAATTATTTAAGTGTAGAAATGCCAATATTTTATTATTGTTTAACTAATAAGTAAAGTATATGTATCTAAAGTATTTTGACATAGAGCTGTGAAATAATTTTATTGATATTAATCAATTTGGGTATAGTTCTTAGGGGCTTGTTACTCATACTAATTTAGGAACACTCTTCTGTAATCTGATTTCATTTAATTTCATATCGTTATTTGAATAATTTACCAAAGATACCTATCAGATAATTAATCATAATATTTTGTTGCATTGCATTCAATCACTGTTAAATATATATTAATTTAAGGAAATCTATATTATATTTACATGGAAGAATTATTTATGTAAATAAAAAATAAAGTAAGTAAATCGTGTTTTATTCTTTTGCTCATAAGATTAATATACTACTACAATTAGGTACTTATTACACCATGAAGTAGTAACAGTAGAAATTATCTTCATCAACAAAATGGTAGTCCTATTCTCATTTAATGTCCTTTAATTATTAACAAATAGTTCCCAGCCGATGCCAGCCCACAAATTGATGAACAATATAACAGGTAGAATAACCAATATCAACAGTATATAATTCACATATTCATCCATTATATATTTTATAGTAAAAGATATCAGATTTATTTGATTTTTCTCTACAAATCGTCGATTGTTCGAAGATTATGAGGAATTATCTTTTACTTGTATGCTGCAAAGCAAACTGCAATATTTACAAATTTTTCAAAAATTATCACAATTCAAAATGAAAATGATATCCAATGTCAAAATTTAAATTTCTGTCGCTTGTCATTTGTCAATGTCAAATTAGTAGGCACCACAGAACAGTAAAATTTAACTGTTCTGTGGTCGGCTCCTAATAATATTGCCAATTTGCAAGAAACATGTTCAGGTGTCTAACATTGAGTTACATGTACTACGTACCTAATAATAATAATATAGGTCTACCAGAATCTGATGGCATCACAGGATGGCATATTTATATTTTAAAAATAAAAGATTTTCATGTGGCAACTTTATTTGACAACTATCAAATTGGTTGTCAAATTATTGTGTTGATGATTAATTTTTAGGATTTTGTCTTCAAAATCTTCGAAATGTCGATAAAACCGCTGCGACCACAAGCAAGAGGTGTTGTTTACAATGTGTATAGAAAAACATTCGATGAAGAAGGGTCAAAAACATCACAATTTTCAATTTTAAAGCGCGTGAAAGATTTTATTGCTAAGTTGGACTTACCCGTTTTGATACTTTAAATTAAAAATGTTATAAATAGGTAACTATAATTTTGTTTGTTGATTAAAATATAATTTTATGAAAACTTATTACAGGAGTTTCCATTCTTGGCTATTTGTCAAGTCCAAGGTGTACAAGTCAATTTTATAATGTGTTAATACTTACGAAAATAAACATGATTTTATTTTATTATTGTTTTATTTTATAAAAAATTATAAACAATCGTTAATTAATATAGTAAATAAGTTTTGATCTGCATTATCATTACATCCATATTTTCACATGCCATAATGATATACATATATTCAAAATATATAGGTATGTGTAAATACATAATATTACGTGGATATCTCATTATTAAATACAGTATTATCCACTAATGATATTGAGGACAAAATAAAAATACGCAGTATCAAAATCGTTCAGTCCATTTTCCCTAGGGTTGCACACTCAAAATTTTGATTTCCCTAATTGCCATCAGATTCTGGTTTACCTATACCACAGATTAGAGAATAGTTACTTCGTAACCTATACCTAATGGTGTCTATAGTCCTTTCCACCCTCGGAGCAATTATCAAGCCTGGAGAAGTAACAATTAATTGAACAATCAAGCACTAGTTTGGCCCTTTTGGCTTATGGCAAAATGTCATGCGAAAAAAGAGGACAGATATATGTCAGTTCGACAGTTTGAAATGACATGTAACCATATCAATTTGTTTTAGTGACCAGTCTGGTCACTAACGCATGGTGATTTTAATTATTGTTTTTGAAGTGAAAAACGTGTTTTCTAGTTTCTTATGTTATTTTCTGAAAAGATAATTTACTAAAGATTACATGGCTTGTGTTGTTCACGGCTGTAAAAGCCGTAGTACTGGGAAATCGGATGAAGATTGGAATTTGTCTTTTCACAGGTTAGTGTTTTGATCATTTTTTTTGTTAATTGTATTATAAATAAGTTAATTTACGTTATTTTCATAATCATCTATGTTTTATCTAACCGTAATCATTGAAATGAAATCATAATCAGCTTAGTTTTTAGAAAAAATGCAAAATATAACTTCCATAGTGTTGTGCAATTATCGATACTTGAGTATTTGCAGGTACTATCTTAGTAGTACTTCATTGATAATGACTGCTTTAGGTTAGGAGAAAAAAAAAAAAGGTATTTAAGTATGGATTTTATTGTTATTTGCAGGTTTCTGGCTTGAGAAAAATTAAAAGATGTTTGGGTTAAAGCTATAGCACAGGGAAAATTGGAAGCCTTCAAAACATTCTCGGCCTCGTTCAAATCATTTCGAATCAGACGGGAAGAAAAGTAAAGTGCTTTGCAGAGATGCTGTGCCACAAGTTTAAGGTGGCATCTATTTTAAATAATAAATATTGTAATTTGTTAATTAAGTATCGAAATAAAATGTTGTAAAAAAAATTTTTAAATTTTATTTGTTTTATTTGAAGCAATTTATTTTAAACTTTTACCAATTTTTTCCTGTGGGAATGAGTTATTTTCCCGCGGTAAATTGTAGCCTATATGTTATTCTGATGTTTAATCTATAATAATATGTATAATTGTAAAGTTCCATAAAAACTCATTCAGTAGTTTTTTCGTGAAAGAATAACAAATGTCCATTCTTATATATTTTTGCTTTTATAATATTAGTAGGATACGATTATTGATTTGTAAAAAGATCTACTAGGTGGAAGTCAGATTCGCGCACGAATGGTTCCGTATAATTCTATGAATGAATCTATGAAAAGAGGAAAGAAAACGTACCTTTTTACGAAACCATAAAAAACAACCTAAACCGAAATATCTAATAATATTTTTTTATAAATACCACTACCATACAATGCAAGGCAGTCAATACGCATCGTAAATGAATAATTCCAAATTAAACGAATCTTAAAATTTGGAATTACCTATCCATAATTCAAAATTAAAAGAATCTTAAATTATCTTCAAGCAATTTTATAACTTAATTTTTTTATTTATCGATATTTTAGTATTCGATAAAGTGGCAAGCACTACCTTTTTAGAACAAAAAGTGGCTACATGTGGATTTGAATGCCAAGCCGATAACAGTGTGTTGTCTCTTTCTATCGCATTAATTAGGGTATTGAATAAAAGAGAGCCACTATATAAGAAACGTTCAATTAATTGTTACTTCTCCAGGCTTGTTAATTGCTCCGAGTTTCCACCTAAGATGATTTCTGTGACACATCGATTTTTGACACGTGTAGAGATGTCGGTTACTGAAATCGTATCAATTGTTTCCGATAATCGATAATATTCTATATGGAAATGAAATCAATTTGAATAAAGTACCAAAATTAGTTTTTTCGGCATTTCGCCAACAATTAACTAAGGAAGCTTAGCAAACAACAGCAACAAAAAGTCAACAATAACAATTAGTAAAAATAACAGAATACCACGTAAAGTATCAATATAAAAATGCAACTTGTATACAAGGCTGACGTACTCGTACAGACGATTGACTCGATTGACAAACGATCACAAGATGGGCGCCGATTATATGATTTTCCAACTCTATGATTTTTCAACGATCCATTTCATGTACACGAATTGCGTAGGTATTATATTTTTGTGTTATTTTATTTTATTTTTCATTATATTAAACTAAACAATACTGTTTTTGATTTATAAGCTTAAGATGTTTCATTTTTTTATTTTTGGTAATAATGCCGCCATAAAATAAAAATATTATACACTAAAATTATTTTGACTTTTTAAACATAAAATACGTAATTCGGAACACGATGAAGTGTCACAGGAATCATCCTAAATGAAAAGGACTATAATTAATATCTTCTTTGCTCTAATGTTATGCTTGCTTTAACGTTTCGTTTCGTTTTACAAACTCAATTCAGTTCTTGTATGCATTGCATAGGATTGTCAATCAAGATTTTGATGATTGAAGATTCATCTTAATAAAAACGACAGCCCCCGCGAATCGCTTTTCATAAAGTATAAACTACAAAATCATCATACATGAAAAAAAAACACAATTGAATATATTATATTTTATTAAATTAAACATACAATCACTTTACTTACAAAGCGAGAGTTAACATTAAAAATAACATGATTATGTCAAGGTTAAATTATTACAATAATAAGAGGATGTGTTGAGATTTGTCTTAGGGATGTTGAAAGGAAGCAGCAGATCCATTTATACTTACATAATATAGAATTCATCAAGAAAAAAATCCGAATTAACAGAAAGTGGAGATTTTTTATGGATAATTTACCTAGGCTTGTTTCAAAATACATATATGTATTACGGAATAATTTCTTCTCCTGAAATGAAATGCAATGATTTATTTTGCAAGAAATGTGGAAGATTTAAGGATGTTACATAATTCATTGACTGATCGGCTGTTCACAGACCTTCCATTTCACTAATTACCTAATCAACCCAGCCAACAGATCTCAACACATGACACAAAAAAACATAAAATTACAACTCATAAGCGTGGAAGAGACAGCTAATCGCTTGTTGAGCATCCTCAAAGTATCGAGGCTTGTCAGCTCGCGAGATTCCATAGTCTGGGTCCAGGGCTGGCAGTAACAAATCCGGGTTACTGCTACTACTGGAATTGCTGCAAACACTAACATTGGCTATGTCTCGTGATTGGTTCATGTGGGAAACAAAACGGCTCGACTGTGGCGTGCTTAATCTATGCCGAGCTGAGTTTGTCACCATTCTCTTCATCCTATCAACGTTGCCCTTAATGGCCACCATGATTTTGTGATTTTCCGGCTCATGGAGGTAATCCTTTAAATCCTGTAACAGAAGAAGGAAATTATTTGGGTTGAGTGTAGTCTCGTTTTTTTTCGAAAATAAATTTTACGTTAATTTATATTTCGTTTTTACATTTTAACTTATACAATTATACATGAGAGGAAGACAAGAACAAGTTTTTTTGTTCCAAAAACAGTTCAGACAAAATTTCTCGCGCGGTTTCGTAAAAAACGCGACATAAAAATAAACTTTGATATTTTTAGCTAGATATAAAAATGATGACAGATATTTTCGGTAATTTAAAAACGGAAACACACCTTTTTAATGTCATCATATTTTGCGAAAAGCCACAAGTAAGTGGCTAGTATGCAGAACAAATGCGTCTCGCTGTTGCTGAATCGCCACATGAATTTCAACACAGGCGGGATACGGTCTCTCTGTAAAAAAATATTTAATATTACTGTTGAAAATGGATTTTAGATGAGAAGAAAAGTCAGTAACGACTCATTTAAAATGCTAATTGGAAGAGCAAAACGTCATGTGAATGATTACGGGGAAAAAAAAATACGAAAATAGCAATTTTTCTAGATATTTTTCGAATTTGGTGAAATTAATTTTTAATTTACTCACCGCATATATCTTCGGTCCAGTTATCTTATACCTAGTCAGGTTGACCAGCACGGAAGCTGCCGACTTGAGCACTTCAATGCTAGAAATCGATCTATTCGTGACGGACATGTACACGTAGACTCGTCGCACTATTGACGCCGCGTTCGAGTTGTACATCATTGGGAATACCTCCGTTAATAGCTCTGTAACATTCGTTATCATTTTATCAGCAATTTTTATATACGAAAGTATCCATTCACGAAAAATTATTTTTTTTCAAGCTTCCTTACTTTTGTGTAACAAACAATAATAACTAATGCGAAAGTAACTCTGTCTGTCCGTCTGTTTCATCTTCAACTCTCAAACACTGTACCGATTAAGATTAAATTTGGTACAGAGATACAATGTGACCTGATTAAATATAATATGTTTTATACCTGAAATCCCACAACTCCTACGGGAACAGGAACTAAGCGGGTTTTTCTTTAACTACGCGGGCGGATAGCTAGTTGAATAAAATGTAATCTTACCAAGAGATCGGAATGCTCTTATAACAGTCTCGATATCGGACATGTTTCTAAGAACATCCATGGCTTCTTCATTTCTTTCTCCGAGCGACCTCTGAGTAGAATGAACTTTGTCATCGCGCCATCTCCTTCGCCATTCAAGAATTCTTGCATCATTTGCAACGCGAACTTTGTGTCCGCGAAATAGAGCCTAAAATCATATAAAAAGAAAATTGTAAAATTTTTCTTTTTGGTGATCAGGTGCTAAACTCAAATTTAGAAGAACACTTACTTGAATTTTTGCTGCAGCCCAGTCTTGTCTTTTCTGTTCTCGAAGTTTTAATAAATTCTCTCTCTTGATCTTTACCTCCTTCCTCACCAAGTACCCCCTTATTTGTGCTTGTAATTTAATGATTGTCTTTCTTTTGTGTATATATTCGAAATGTAGATCTCGCGTAAGAAGTTTTCCTCTCCACAATCTTTGTATAAATACTAACTTTTCATGGAATCGTTTGTAAGTCCTCTGTACAAGATATCTACGTACATTCTTTTGTATACACAAAGCAGCCCTTTCTCTTTTATTTTGAAGGATTAGATCTCTAGTTCTTTTTAGTCTATACGCGCACTGAATAGCTATGGCAGCCGATTTAAGCCGTTGATATTTTCTCCTCTCTATGAAACATCGGACATGTGCTTGCAACTTCGTTATATTAGTTTTAACTTCAAGGAATTGAGTTCTTAAGTGCTTCGTTAATAAATAGGATCTGTAGTATCTCTGTATTTTTACTGCCGAATTCCTTATTTTTAAGTAGTGATTGCGTACAACTAACATACGGAAGACTGATTGCAAAATAACAACTTTTCTTCTTAATTCTAAGAACCATCTGCGTTCTTTTATAGTGATGTACCAATTTGTGATTGTTTTAATCGCTTGAACTCTTACAAGAGCATTCTTCCGAGCTAGTTTTCTTTCTCTTACATGACGCTGTATAAATATAGTTGCTGTTCGTAATTGTAAATATTGCTTACGAAGTTTTCTCGTTTCTATGATAGACCTATACCAATTTTGTATCAATATAACAGCTGATCTTATCTGTATATATTTCAATTTTTCTTTTCTACCTTCAACATAGGCCCTATAAGCCATTTGAATTTGTATACAGGCTTTGCGCTGATTTTGATATATGTTTCTTTCCTTAACCATAAGTTTGTGAGCTTTATACCTATTTTGAATAACCATAACTGCTGCTTTAATTGTCAAGAAAGTAGTTCTTTCTTTCCTCATTAAAATTAGGTCCCTATATCGGCGCTGGATAACATTTGCGGCGTTTCTTAATACTAAATAGTGTTTACGTTGTTGCGAACTCTGTTTATACGCTCTGTAAAACCTTTGAATTGTGATACAGGCAGTTTTTGTAGTAACAAAATCTTTTGTTGCACGTCTCATTAAGCATTGAGCCCTGAATTTTCTTTGCAATAAAACAACAGCAGCCTTTTTTCTTAAATACTGTTCACGAACCATTCTCATCTCATGTAAAGCTTTATACCTTGTTTGGATAACGATTGTGGATTGCCTTAATAATAAATACTGCTGTCTGGCTTCTCTCATAGCTAGCAAGCTTCTGAATTGTCTTTGAATACATACAGCAGCAGACTTTAGTTCTACAAAGTAATTTCTAATTAATTTCATCTCTCTGTAACACCTATAATGTGTTTGTATAGTTACAATTGCGTGTCGTATTTGTAAATAAGTTGTTGTTTGCTTTCTCATTTCTAAATATGCTCTGAAATATCTCTGAATTGTAACTGTAGCAGTCTTCATTTGTAGGTATTGTAATCTAATATTCTTTGATACAACATAATTTCTATAATATTTCTGTAAACTTATTGTTGCGGTTCTAATTCGCAAATATTCTTCTCGTTGCCTCTTGGTGAGAATATAACTACGATACACTTTTTGAATGGTAACGCAGGCTTTTTTCGTAATTTCATATTGTTTCTTTATTTGCTTACCTTTTGTATTATTTCTATACCATTTTTGGATTTTTATGGCAGCTTCTTTCTGGTGCAGATATTTCTCGCGCATACTTTTTCCAATTTGATAAGCTCTAAAGAATCTTTGAATAACTATACACGAACGTTTCAATGTCTCAAAACGTGTCCTATGCATTATCATTTCTTTTTGGGCTCTATAACGTGCCTGGATTGTAAGAACTGCGTGTTTTAATGCTTCGTATTTTCCTCTTAATTCTTTCATTAATACTTGCGCTCTAAATCTTCGCTGTATTATAATAGCTGCGTCCCTCATTTTAATAAAATCGTTTCGCATTTGCTTCATTAATAATAAACTTCTATATTGGGTTTGAATTGTTATTGTGGCTTTTTTCAATTCCAAAAATTGCTTTCTCTGTATTTTTGTTTTTATAAACGACCGGTAATAGTTTTGAATAATAAGAGCAGCTTTTCTTTGTCTCACATAATCATCTCTTATTTTTTTCATTTTCAAATAGGATCTTAAATACGTTTGTATAACGACTGTACTATCTCTTAATTTGAGATACTGCAACCTGGTTTGTTTCATTGTAAGGTATGCTTTAATTCTTCTTTGTATCGCTATTATTAAATTTCGTTTTTTAATATATTCGTTTCTACATTTATTTCGTCTATAACTCGCTTGGAGTTTTATCGTTACTTCTTTCAGTTCCGCAAATTTCCTCCGCTCCTCCCTCATCTTTATCAATGCTAAGTAACGTTCTTCAATCGTTTTAACGGCATTTTTAATGGACAAAAACAGTCTGCGTTGTTTTATCATTCTGTAATAATTCTGTATAAGCACAACCTTTTCCTTTATTTCAGCAAAGTGGGTCATATCTTTTTTCATCAACAACTTACGTTTGTATGTTCTTTGAATATACAAAGTGCAATTTCTTAGCGTTTGATATCGCTTTTTCGCCAAAAACCTACGGACTAGAGCCTGAATATAAACTACTTTATTCAAAGTTTCTAGATAATTTTTTCTACAGGACCAACGTCTGACATACGATTGAATGAGAACTGCGCACCTGTGTCTTCGTTCTTCTCTCTTTAATCGTAATATCTCTTTAGCTTCTCGAATTAATTTCAAATCCGTATACCATTTTTCTATCTTAAGTACACTCTGTTTATACTTGCGCAGACGGCTGCGGCACAGCCACATTCGGCAGAATTTTTGTAAAGTAATTACAGCACAAGTTATCTCATACAATCTCTTCGCATACATACGTTTGTACTGTATCCGTCGCCACCAGTATTGAATAATTTCAGCAGCAATATTCCTCTTTCTGAGTATTTCTTGCTCAACTCTTCTTTTTTCAGCAATAACTTCGTATTTCTTTTTCCACCAAGTTTGAATAACGTTGGCCGCTCTTTCGAATAAAGGTGCACGAAATACGTGAATTAGTTGCCACAAAAGAGATAATGTTTTTTCCCTGTGACCGTCGGCAATGTCAGTACACGTAATTTCCCCTTCTATCTTAAAATTTGCTCCTCTTAGTGCTTTTAGAGCCACTTCAACATTATGTATTTTTTGCAAGCGCGAAACAGCTGGAGCGCGTAATTGGCAGAGTAGATTGTCTCTCATTAAAATAATTTCAGAGACTTTCGTCAACCTAACTCCATCCCTCAAATCAATCGCTATGTCGTTCACACCATATTTATACTCATCTAAGTATGTTTGTTTATGAACGACCACATAACCCAGTGGTCGTAAATGTTTAGTGATATCGCCGATACCGGCTATTAGTTCCCGCGTGAATCGGATTATAATTTGGCGACTCTCTTTACATATTGCATTTCTGCAAAATAAACAAGGATCATGCGATATCAACTTCTTTTGTTTGGCTTGGTCTAAAAAGAATACCAGCATGAAAAATTTCTTCAAACTAAACTTCTTGATTGCCTCAATATATGCCGGCAGCAGCATGTTTGGTGCGGTTGATTTCGAATGTTTATTTTTTAAAAAGGGATTCTTGAACATCCTTTGAATGATAAACAACGTCAATCCCTCTATGTCGCTGTTCGATTTCAAAGGCAAAGTTACACCATATATTGCCTCTAGACCTATACGCAACCACAGTGGATTGTACGAGAGTATGATTTCCATAATCGTCTTCTGTAATCCAATATCCAAATGTAAATTTCTATCGTCTCTTATTGCAATCAGTTTCTTGTCTATCTGAGCATTCAATTTAAGAAGAACTTGAGATATCTCTGGGGTCTTAAGTAAAGTTCTTGCGGATTTACGTAAACTTTCCAGTCGATGACTATTGTGATAAACATTACAAACTTTCTCTCTAGTTGGAGCTGTTGGAACTTCTTTATTTCTATTTTCAATCCATGCCTTACCTACATCAATTTTCTGTTCAACATTACTATCGAGATCGGGAGGTGTCAATATATAATTAAGCCAACGTTTGAAGTCCCTTTCAAATTTATGAATTAGAGCTTCATCATAGAAATAAGTAGTTGATAAGAAAGGGTCGACAGTTAGTGATTGCGAATAAACATTTGGAATATAATTAAGAGTGACATTCGTAGCGTTACTTATATTCGCATCAAAGGTGGAATTTATTTTCGTAGAGGAAACCCGCGTTGACGGTAAAATTTTCGATTTAACAACAGCTTTTTTTGACCAAGAGGTTTGCCTATTCACTGTTTTTTCATGTTTATTATAAGTACGATTAACAGAGAATGTATCCATATGATGATTTGTTCCATCAAATGTATGCGTGTCTGAAATTTGAACACTTTCTTCGGGAATGGATTGTAAAGGTGGAGTTAAAGATCTTGGAGGCGATCTTATATCCATTCTCAAATCGTTTTGCCAGGAATTATGTTCAGCACGAGTCACAAAATTTCGTTCGTTGTAATCCCGTATCTCTTGTTCTCTAAATAAAGCTTGTCTACACATTCGTTGATTTTGTTCTTTCAGCGGAAAACACTGCCTTGATTCGATCTGGTTCATGTGATATTCAAATGGTGTGTTGGGCGAATCTTTTGTAAAAGTATCGGAACTAAGTTTCATATGATAGTCGTCTATTAAATCATGAGTGTCATTGTTTATTTTTGGGAACATCTTGCGTTCCGTTGAAAATCGTGGCGGAAAAAACGATAAGTCACTTATGCGGGAAAAGTCAGTGTTTATGGAAAAATTTGGACTGTTTAACTCTTTGGGTGAAGATGTGTTTGGAATTTTTTTATTTACAATCTTAGGAGTTTCAATATCCGTATTAGCGAATTTGGAGTGGCTATCTACTGTTAGCCATCTATTATTGGTCATATGAGTTGATGTAATACAAAGGATAGAGTGAGTTTCATTCTCTTTATTGCTATCTTTTATGTCTAAGCTGTCATCATAGTCACTTTCGGAAGGTATACTCAAGACAATTTTAGGTCCATTGTTTAGTTTTTCATTTTTAGTAGCAGCACTTTTCAGAGGAGTGAATGTGATATTGTCAAAAATATCAGATGCAGATGTTTCAAAGTTTTGTTTGTTTGATGGTTTCAAAACATTGTATTTGGGTGTATCCAATTTGTCATTAATCATAGGTTTGTCATATGTTTTTTGCAAGAAAGATTCCGCAGTGCGATTTTGAACATTTGAAAAGATTTCTGATGTGTTAAAATCAATATCGACACTATTTGGCGAGTCAAAAGGACATTTAGGCGAAACAGGTCTGTATTTTGAAAAAGTTTCACTATTGGTAGTTAAAACTTTATATTTTGTAGACTGCACTACATTTATAGTTTTCTTAATTTGGGTAGTATTACAGATTACTTCTACTTTCTTTTTTGTAATGTTTACTGGAGATTTTTTCAATGATTTCTTTTTTATCTTCCCTGGGGAGGTCTTGAATCCTTTAGTCTTGCCTTTGATAGCCTAGAAAATAAAGGATTTAAATGAGTATTAATTGCTTTTCCTCACCCACTTTATTGCACTTAAGTAAATAAAAAGAAAAGTATATTATGAGTATTTAAAAAAAATGCTTTGAGATTGTCCTTAGTATGTAAATTAAAAAAAGAACAATATATGGAATCTATAGGATTAGAAGTATCTTCAAAATAAACTATTTGCTTGAAATTCATTAAAAACTGAATTCACAAGGTACACAGCAATAATATCACAAAACCCTGAATACAAACAACAAATAGTGCATATAGAAATTAAGAAGAGGGAAATATACAACAGCATTGCTGCGGCAAATATTATGCGTTTGTACTACAAGTCAGTCAGCTTTACACCACAATTATCTATTGTACTGTTTTTTTGATAATTACAGAATAAACAACTCACATTAGTTGTGGCAAAAAAAAATTGTTTTATACATAGGTAAATAATATGTATTAAAACATTTTCTTTTTGTACCTAACAAATTTTTTAAACTTACAAAAATGTATCAATAGTTACCATCAAAGACTTCAATACAACAATGACGTCATATCTGCCCCTGTTCTCATTAGTGAACCTGATTGTCTCCCGTAGAGCGATGGGTTGTGTAGGGGACCACACCATGGTCAAACAGTAGCACGTCTCTGGTTCGAGAACTAGCCATTCTCCAGGCAATTGGATAATCAAACCCGGAGGTAAAGCCTTGTTTAATGTTATCTGTGCATAAAAAAGGTATAGATTACTACTTTATATGTCTAGAATATTCAATTTAGAAAAGGTGAACCAATTGAAAGCACCTATCAGTTTTCATTATGTAGTTATGAAAAATCTGTTATGAAATTCAAACACAGATCTTTTTTTATCTAGATCCTTACAGTCAATAATAACTATAGTCACCACCAACAATCTGGTTGGATTCAAAATTAATGTTGAAGGATTATTAAATCTACAGTTAATAGTTATTTTGGCTGGTGTTTTTTACCTGGACTGAAGTTTATTTTATGGATGACCTACAAATGATAAAGAAAAACCAATCCATATGAAATAAAGTACCTGTTGAATTTGTTTGGACGGATTAAAAACTTCCAAATATTTTTCGCATGATGAACCGATGAGAACATCGTCGAAAACGACTTGCGGCGGTCTGGAGAAGGGTGCTAGTATCAGACGCGGACATTCTTCTTTAGGCGACACTGGGGGTGCTATTTTAGTTCTTCTGGCTCTTTTTACGTGTTCCGGAGTATTTTCGATCTAAAAATATTGTACCGAATACTTAAATAATAAAAAATAAAACATGGAACTGATATTTGAACTACCGATTAAAACTGAGATATTACCTGGAAATACATATTGTTATTTTCACAGTCCAATTTATCGCATTTTAATTAATATTTCATATATTTTCACTTATAACACACAAACGAAGCGTTTCAGTTTCACAATACTCAATAGGCACTTGATCATACGCTCAAAAGTTCAAATATTCAAACCAGGATTCAAACTGTTTACTGCAACCGTCATTTCATGATTTCAATTCATTGATAAAAAAAATACCATAGAGATGTAGACAGAGAACATTCATGGAATTCTCAATGGAATTATTATTCTCTGTCTACGCGTAGAGAATATACACAAATACACAATCGTTGTTAATACTTGTTAATAATAAAGTAAATAGCGAAATAAATTATTATCGTCACCCAGGGGTTATTTATTAATAAAATAATGTCCTAGTTACAGCTGTTGTCTGCTTCTACTACTGTACCAAAAGAAAAAAAGTTTTAAATATTTATTATTACAAATGCTTATTTTGCATATTGAAAATTTTCTATACTATACAAACCACAAATAAAATACATTTAAAATATGCGCAATAGTTATCTACAATATATCCTACATTTATGTCATGAATTTATGTGATTGTTGGACAGACGACAGCAGTGACAGTGAGTGAGCGGACTACACACGGCAATGTCAAATCTGTCACTTCACTTCATTATCGAAGTCTGAAATTTTCGCGATTAAAAACCAACTTTTAACGCTGTAAAGCTCGAATTGCCGTTCCAGCAATTGCCCTTCTATTTTCTTCTGTGGTAGGTATCCAATCAATTATTGGATGAAGTCTCAAATTTAAGAGTAATCTATAAATACCCAAATGTAACGCACATACTGTTCGTTTCACAGAAACACTTGTGGAAATTATGGCCGATTCGCAAGGGAACGATAATACTACATGCGTTGTATGCTTTAAGAACGTGGTGTACTACTCCATTGGAGAATGTGACCACCCAGTTTGCTTCGAGTGTTCAACACGCATGAGAGTGCTGTGTTTGCAAAATGAATGTCCTATATGTCGTCAAGACCTTGCGAAGGTAATTTGGATAATATTTTGTAACATTTACTTTTCATCAATTAAAAGTCAGTAATCAGTAGTTTAATTAAATGCAGAAAAATATAATCCTTCAATTTGATTTTAAATCAGTTGTCATTAATTCGAAATACTTGATTTAAGATGCATTTCAAATTTACTTATTGCAAAATAATTATTAAATATTTTTATTTTATTCTAAGGTGGTGTTTACGGATACCGTTAAGCCGTATAAAGAGCTTCGAAACAAGGTGTTTACTGATAGACTCTTTGAAAGGCAATTTAAAATAGGGTTTTGTAGTGAAGAAATCAAGAAATCCTATGAGGCCTTACTTCAAAACCATTGCAAGATCTGTGATAACATACCCCCTTTCCGTACATTTGCTATGCTTAATGACCATATGAAGAGAGTACATGAGAGGTACTTTTGTGACCTTTGTGTGAAGCACTTGAGGGTGAGTTTTTCCATTCTAATTATTATTTTTTGTAATTACATTGATATCTTACTTATGGATGTGACTAGCAAAACGAATTAATAGCACAGTTTGCTACTGGATTGTAGAATTGCAAAACTTCATTTGGTTCTATTTAATAGAATTAGGTACTTAAATAATTTTAAATTTAAATTATGTTCTTCTATCTTTGAGTTTATTTTAACTCCTTGACTCAATGAAATGGCCAAAGATCAAACCAACTTTATTATTTTAAAAAAATTTTTGATTTCAGAGACAATCTCTTTAGATGCTTAATGTAATATTTTCTATTTCATTGAACCACAACAGTCTTGTTGTGAAATTAATATTTATAGTATCATTTTAGATTTTCACAAGCGAAAGAAGGTGCTACACTCGTCAGGAATTGGCACACCATAGACGGAAAGGTGATCTTGATGATACATCTCACAGGTATGATGCTATCTACTTTAGGTTTTTATAATCTAAACCCTGACACAAAATAGAGAACTGGATATTTATTTTTAATACTTTGACAATATGTATGTAGGGTTGTAGCAGGAACAACATTGCTACAAAATGCAACAATGCATTTTTTGTACAATAAGACTATGACAACATTACACTTTCCATGACAACAGTTTGATAAATTGTCTTTTTAATAAGTTTTTATCAAACTGTTGGCAATTAATAAATAAAGAGTTATGAGTTAATAAACATTTTGTATCAGTATTTTTTCTAGTTAATTAACTTCACCATCATTTGTAATTGGTTATGCAATAAAATTATTGCATCATATTTTATCAGCAAGTAATTAATTCTATTTACATAAAAAAAATGCACATAAACTAATCTTTACTTAATTTCACTATTAATATATCTCATGAGTGTGAAATGATAGAAAGGTCAATAACGAGCTAAAATAATCTATAAAAGTATTTCATTCTCTGTTAAATAATGGTCTGGTTATTGAAATAAAAATTCACACAGAAATATCTAGTACGATTTCATATATTTTTTATCTCTAGTATGATATAAAAAAGCTCAATTACTTACTAACTTTAAAATTAATTGATAATTTTTAATCTCAATGAATGAACAAAATGATTGTAATGAAATTATTATGTTAGTGGAATTATAATTATCAGGGATGGTTCTTTTATTTATTTTTTTGAAATATTAATAAAGGGCAAAATCTCTAGCAATTTGTCTTTTTTTTCAGTTTGGCTTGGTCCCAACTTTCATTGCCTGCATAAAATATTCTCTTTGCAGAGGTCATCCTCTTTGTGAGTTTTGTGAAGAACGTTTCATGGACGCGGACGAACTGTACCGACATTTGCGTAAAGAGCACTTGTACTGCCATCTGTGCGATGTCGACGGACGCAACTTGTACTACGCGTCGCATTCTGCGCTCGCGCACCATTTCCGAACGGAGCATTATCTCTGCGAGGAGGGCGAGTGTGCGGGGCAACACTTGACAGCTGTGTTTAGAAGTGAAATTGATCTCAAAGGTAAATTATTGAGGGTGAAAGCAAAATATAGATCTTTGGGATTTGTTTTAAAATTTTTATATGAGCCAATTTTTGTCTTATACATTAAACAACTTTTAAACTAATATTATAAAGAGAGTTTAAATTAGGCTCCAAAACTACTAGACCGATTTCAACGATTTTTTCCACTAATAGATGGCATGTGGAAATAAGAATGAACAGCTTAGTATGGCATAAATAACGAGTTTTATTAATATTATTAAGAAAACATTAATATATTTGTATGATTACAGCTCACAAGGCGACAGTGCACGGGCGCGGTATGAACCGCGGCGCGGCACGGCAAGCTCGCACTTTGGAACTGCAGTTCAATATCACTCCTCACCCTACTGCCGTGGTACAACGGGTTACCAGGTAACAAAATACTGAGGTAAAATGTCAAATATTAAACATTAATTTCCCTTTCAGTAAAATTTAAATTTATTTAAACACTTCTTTGCGAAACTCCAAAAAAATTGAAAAATTATCATAATATGAATAAAATCATGTAATCCATAAAAAAAGCCATGACGAAATTTATGCATTGCCACTAATAACAAAGAAACAAAACAATTTATAAAAAGTACAAATAAGAATAGACAATCTGTCAATAAAAGAACACAACAGGCAGTCTTATCGCTAAAACAGAGATGTCTTCCAGACAGCCAATAATAACAGGGCAAGAGGTAACATATCATTAAGAAATAACATATAAATAGTGTAAAATGGTTTTATATAACCGAAATATGTTTTGACATATCGATCGTTGGCCACACGCTATAAAAAAACAGCGTGAGTGCCGATCACACGTGTCAGAAGCGGACTTTACTCTCAACACGCCTAAAGAAGTTTCACTTCAACTAAAAAGTTTTCATAACCGAAATATGTTTTGACATATCGATGCTTGGCCACGCGCAATAAAAAAAACAAATCTGTCAAAATGACAGGGAGCGTGCGGAGCAGCGCTCGCCGTCGCCGCCGCCTGTCGCGGCGCGCATCGACCCGGCGAGCGACGAGCAGTTCCCGCGCCTGTCGGCCAACGCGCCCGCGCCGGCGCCGCTGCTCGCCGCGCCGTCTAGAGCTTATAAAGGTAAACTTTAAATTTAATTATGTCTATGTTATACATTGAGATAATATTACTACGTATGGAGGAGACACCACGAACAAAATCTGTGCGCCATTTTTTTGCTCTAACTAAGTTTACAAATTATTATCTAATTAGGTACTTACCGATGAAAGTTATTCCTTTGCACTTTTCCGTATTATTTGTATTATTTGTGCAATATCGTAACACACACGAAGGCATATTCGATGCGTTTCACTTTAAAACAAATAAAAAATGAGCGTGCAGTTACGCCATATGGCGTATGTTGAGCGGAACATATAAGTGATGTAGGCGGTGTCGTCTCCATATGTATATCTCAATGATGTTATATTGTGTTAATCACTTCAAAGTATAAAACTGTAAAACATTGTTTCAATCACTACATAGTATAAAACAATTGCTTTCCGGGGTTTTTGTATGCTTGGATCATTAAATTACGCAAAATATTAATAGATATGAATGGTTTTAGGATAGGTATAATTCGTTAACTTTCCTCCATAGGTCCATTTCTTCCAACAAGTTCTTCGTCCTTATATTATTTGTAGTTAATTTTTTATTTATTAATTTATCACTCACTAGGCACAGGAGGGTTAGCACGTAATGACCGCAACTTCCCGGCGCTTGACGGTGCGGGTCCGTCGCGGGCGCCCGCCCCGAGGCCCAACGCACCCGTTGCCGCTACTGTGCTTAGGAATTGTAAGTTTATTTTTAACAAAAATACTACAAAATAAATGTCTCAAAAGAAAAATGTTAAACAAGAAAAAAATAACATTAAATTGATTTTTAACAATAGTAACATATACAATGAAAATTAACACAACATAAATTCTGTTAAAAAAATTTGGAACAAATATACTGAGTAAGAAAAGATTCCAAAAACAGAGATTTTTTTCATTTTATAATGGATTGTTCAAAATTTCTTTTAAAATATTAATTTATGACTATCAAAGTTATTAAAACGCGCTGCCTTTTTGACGTAATAACGTCTTATAATTCGATAGAGCCGATTGCACGCACGAAAAAAACATGACTCATGCGGCGTTACCTCGCTCTGAGGCGTTCCATGTAAGGCTTGAAGTGCAAGCGAGAGCGCGGAACGAACGACAAAGAACCGACTTTACAGACAACCAATTTTTTGTTCATGTTTACGCAGCTAAACAGCCAAGCGTGTCAATCCAAGTGCACAGCCAGCCGGCCAGCGCGAGCAACTTCCGGTTGACACAAACGAGCGGGAACCGCATCACCATACCGAAGAAGCCGCTCAACGACGAGGACTTCCCCTCGCTGCTCGGGCCTAGAGACGACCACCCCAGCCTTGGTGCGGCCACTCTACAGCCCGCCAAAGTACACCTCTTAGACTTTTATTTATTGTTATATAGCATTCAAATGCTTAACAAATGAGATGTATATACATAAAATCGATAGAGAAGTTCATGTTACATGTTTGAAGTGAAAAATGCAAATATGTACAATGAATCAACTGATAAACTTTAATTAAATTGTACTACAACTGGACCAATTGGACAATATTCCAAATCTTATTTTTATTATAATTGATGTAAATCTTTTTTTGTATTACAGGTAACACTGATTAACAGCGATGAAATGCAATCACTAAAGAAGCAACCTAGCCATCAGCAGAAGAAAGCCCCACTAAGTACTGAGGCGTTTCCCGCGCTTTCGTCGTCTTCTGCACCGACCGCGCCCCCGCAGTGGATAACTGTTTCCAAGTCGAAGGACAAGGGAAAGCAGACCCGCAGCCAACCGGAGCCGAACCCACCGCCTAGGGAACCGACATTCAACCCTGTCGCAGACTTCCCCACTTTGCCAATAAACACAAAATCAAAGAAGAAATCCCAAGCGGTCCCGATTCAACTAACGAGACCCCAACCCGCTCCGCCCGCGCCGCAAACCAACACGCAGTCACACAACGAGGACACTAAAAACAAAAACAAAAAGAAAAAGAACGCTAACGCCAATGCCAACGCTCAGAAAGAGAAAGAAAATGACACAGTCGTCAACGGAGTGAATGAGCGTAACGAGTACATCGTGGCAAGCATCAACAACAACAATAGTAGCGGGGAATCCGACAGAAAGATCAAGACGATCACTGACAAAAACAATACTAATACGACTACGAGAACTGGAAATGGAGACTTTGCGTTGAAGTCGAAAGAATATCCGCCACTAAATCCGAAAGCTGACAATTTCGTTCCTCCGCCACCCGTGCAGATCAGGCCCGCAATGAACGGCAGCGTGCCCCCGGGATTCAAGAAGCGTCCGCCGTGTGACGGGATGACGTTCACCAACTCGGCGGGACAAACGTTCCCTGCGCCCGTGCACCAGTACATGCCGCCGGCGAACTTCGAAAGCAGGAATCGGGCGCTAGTCAAGAAATTCGCCGCCGCCTTAGGTACGAGCGACGCGGTGGAAGAATTCAAAGTTGCATCTCGAGCATTCAGGGACAGCATTATCGGCGCGGAGGAGTTTTACCAACATTGTAAAACCGCTCTGGGCAGCAAATTCGAGGAGCTATTCCCGGAACTGGTCGCTCTGTTGCCGGATATAGCGAAGCAGCAGGAGCTGGTGGTGGGCAAGAACATCAGCGCGTTGGACGTGTGCACCACGTGCGGGCAGGTGATCTCCATCGCGGACACCATTTCCCACGACACGGCCCACTGGCCCCCGCTCGCCCCGCGTTAGATATTGTGATACTATTTAAATTTGTTTGTGTTCACACTCGGGTACTAAATTATAAAATAACAAGGTGCTTATCGCTTCATCTTTCCGTACTCGTATTGCGATCCGATTTAAGCCAGTTTAGACTTTTTTATTTTTTTTACTTTACGTATTTGTCGCCTATAGCTTAAGTAGAAGAGATTGTATATACTACTAAATTAATGATCACAGTTATGAGATGAATGTGATTAGCGTGTTACATGGTGTAAAATATATTGTTTAAAAGTTAACTATTTTTGTATTATCCAACTGAATGAGTTTTAATTTTGTGTTATATATTTTTGTTATAGAACTTATTATTTCGTTATAACCCTTGGTATAATTGTAAAAAAAACAACACATTTCATGGACAAATATATTAAAACAAGCAACAAATACAAATGCCTTTGTAATATTTTTCCTTACACCAGTTGTGACAATGTTATTGGCCTCCCTTGCCCCAGCCCAAGAAACCTTTAACGAGTCCAGTGATACCGGCTCCTTGCTTCTTGTTTGCGACGCCAGTTTTATCGTCCAAATTGGGGAATTCAATGAAATTGCACGCAAGATCAAAGAACAAAGGCTTACACGGTACAGCTTCCATAGGCGGGGGAAGTTTATAAATGTTGGGATTCTTCGTCAGAACTTGGGTATCTTCGCGATATTCATCCAAACGGTCGACTAGCGGCTTCTTGTCTTTGTATGGCTTGCCGCTGGAGGTGTATTTAATTTCCTCATCATCATCTTCATCTTCGAGAACAGAGTCAGCGTGAACTTCGAATTTACAAGTCTCTATGTCTTTTTGAAGCGATTGCAATTTGTCCAATAAATGCTTGTCTTGATGTTTATTCGCGATCGACTCTGCAGTGTAAGCACTGCACCGCTCGAGCATCGCCAAAGCTTCTCTAAAACGTCTCAAAGTGGTCAACACTTGAGCTATATAATAGCAGCGGAAAGCCTTGTAGGCTTTCACTTCGGTTTCGACATCTTTTTGATACGCACTGTCTTCCTCGAAGCCGGGCAGTTGCTGTAATTCCGTGTAGTTTTGCAAGATGATCTCGTACAATCTGGTCAAATCTTGCGGGCGCACTTTCTTCCCATCGATCGGCGTGTTCTTCTTGCGCGCATCCTCAGCTTGTTGGATCATCAGATTGTTTCTATGGATCGTGCGCATGAGTCTAATATACATCAAGTACGAGAGCAGATAGTTGATTCCGGACATTTGTGTCTCGGACGCGGACTTTAGCTTGGGATCGTTTTTGATTTCTTCCTTGATGGCCGATATGGCGTCCTTGCAGTCCATGAGTATATTCTCGAGGATATCGATCTTGGCTTGGCTGGTGGTCGCGTTTTCTACGGACTTGTCCAGATCTTGCAGCGCGATGAGGAAGAGTCGCACCTTTTCCGGCCTTACTGTCACTCGACGACCTCGCCATTCCACTTCATGCATCACGCCAGAACGCGATTCCCTGGTGAAATATTAAACACGTTATAAATAACTATTAAATATTAATCACTCATCTCTACCAGTGAAATTAAAAAATAAATAAATAAAAATTATTCAAAATAATAATGTTGCTAAATTGCACTAAATACCATTTAAATGACAAGAATTAAGATTGACTATGTTAGACTAAATTATTTACCATTTGCATTTTATTTCAAGATGTCCTGATCTACTCTTTCACATATAAACCGAAAACCCGTTAAGATTATACGTACTTAGCTTGAGCCATCAAAGAGTCCAAGTTTTCGATGAGCCCTTGACCGCGCATAGCGACCAGATCGCCGGCCGCCGATTCGTCGCCGATATTGTACGCGCAATAACGAAGGCTCGGATTCAACTCTTCAACCTGTGCAAGTAAATTTTATGTAACGAAATGCAGTAAATAATAAAGTACCTGCTTATAAGAAGATAAAGAAATTGATTGATAAAAAAAATTATATTGAGAAATGAAAATAATAATCAGGACAAATCAAATGCTTCATCATTTTAAGTTAAATTATTACTAAGGGCGCAGATATGACGGAGCGAAATATTTTTCAAATGTACATAATATCATTGATTATTTTGAACTTTAAGTTTTCACTGGCAAGCTTTATGTTGTTAATCTGTAAAGCGATTTTTCAACTTCACTTCACTTGTTTTACAGATTATTTATTGACGTTAAGCAGTCCACAATCTGGCCTGATGTTAAGCTAAGATGTGGTCTTTTTTTTTAATAGTGGAGAATGCGTTTGCCAATTTTGCGAATGCGTTTGAATTGCGAATGCATTTAGGCAATCCCAGGGCACTCGGGGAAAGAGCCCTGGGACTCACCCTGCTGAGTGCAGGGACCTACCGACTAAACTCCACTGTGTTCCGCCGTGCCGCTTTATTGACGGGGCCGTGGGTATTCGGTAGAACCGCGTCCGCAGACCCGTCAGCAAGATGTGGTATTGCCCTAGTAGGCACCAAATTATAGCCTTAAAAAACGGCACCAACCTTCTGCTTGTACACCGCGCGCTCGTCCTCCGGCAGCGCGGCGCACAGCTTCTCGAGCACGATCTGCGCGCGCTTGAGGCTCTCCGCGGCGGGGCGCCACTGCTGCAGCTCCACCAGCAGCGCGCCGCTCAGCCACGCCGCGTACGCGCCCGCCTCCAGCTGCGTGCGCGCGTCGCATACGCCGCTTTGCTAACAGTTCATAAATTTATTATCTTTTTCTCCTTAAAATATGTTTTACAGGTTCTTCGCCAATTATATTGACAAGCAAATACCAACCAACGGCCCCCATGTCAAATATAAGGTACATCATATTTATGTAAATTGAATCAAGAATGATGCTTGTTAGTCTACAATTCGTAAACATTCATAAAAAATATAGGTTGCAGCATAGTATAAAGAGAGAAGTATTGAAGTGAAAATTATATCGGGGTTGGAAAAAAATTTAGTGTAACATTTTTTCGTTACGCGCCATCTTTTTCTTATCCCTACCACGCGTGATTCGACGTATTTTTGTAAAGTTGCATATAGTAAATTATTTTTTTAAAAATAAGGTCATAAAGAAGTTTCACTTACGTGTGTACACTAGTACACTCAAACATTTTTTTTATTTTTTTTTTTCTTTTGTTTCATCTGCAATCGGCGGTTTTCGCTATAAGCGGATGTGTTGTCAGGCAAAGTTTGGCATGTAGAGCGAGCCCTCCAGTGAGGACAACTGCTCTTCAAGAAAAAAAGCTAGATTACATCTTTTCTTTTAAGACGTTTGTGGTAGGACCTTTTTATCAGTTGGCTAGCTAGTTTGTTGGGATGTTTCTCCAGTCTAGCAACATAAGATTTAGTATGCGTGTTAATTTCGTCTTTTATGGAGCATATGTTAGTGTGGTACACTCACACATGTTTTTTATATTATCTTCAAACAAAGGTACATCCCGCCGTGTGTACGCACGCAATTGACGTTGCCGCTCGGATGAAGTGCATGCTTGATGCAACCTTGAGATTTTACTTTCAATGTGTCTGAAGAAGTTTCACTTCAAAACGTTCGTTTTATTTAATGTTGTAGATTGTATTTAATTTGATTATATATAATTTAAATATATTTTTAAATATTTTAAAGTATAAAAAATTAAAAAATTATTTCAAATTTAAAATACCAATATGACAAGTGACAACCCTGCACCTTGAGTGAGTTTAGTTACCGTTGGCTCCTAAACACCGTGAGCTGGCCTATTTCTCTCTTTTTACTATGGTTGCGGTCCTCCTATAGCCTACTTCTCAGATGAAAATTATAATAAAAATTTGTTTTTAATGATAAAAAATGTAAGAATGTGATATTGTATGGTGACAAATAATTAATACTATTCTGATATTTCATAACTATTTGATAATAATATCCAAATGTGTATGTCACAAAAATATAAGATTTTTTCAATACCTCACATAACTGCAATAGCATATGTGCATGGGAACATGCTTTCTTTAGTCTAGAGACAAGATGAAACTTCTTTCTTGGCTCAGTATTGGCTTCTTGGCGTAATTGCATTGCGTGAGCCCAGGCACGTTCCGCTTGAAGCAATGGTACACATAGCAATCTATTTTCAGATGTCGCAGATGTTAAATGAGTTGTAGTAACATCTTTCCGGCGGTAATGTCGTCGATCACCCTAAACAAAAACAGGTTTGCAAGATTTACATTTTGTTCTAATTATATTAATTTAAAAAAAAAAAGAATTTTTATTAGACACAGAGTACATAATATATGTGCATTTAAAAATAAATGTAAAATGTAAAGTATAATCAAGTAACTTTACATTTACAACTTCTGAAAATTTTCAGTTTAGTTAAAATATGAATAATGTATTAAAAAAATACATGTCAGAAGTTATTAAATATCTACCAGGGCTATCAATGAAAAGAAACCTGCTTACCATAATGCTGTTTTAAACTAATTTATTCTATCCATATGCTCATGCTATTTTGGTACCAATTTAACAGAAAAACATAGTACCTGTGGAATTTTTAACACTTTCCGTAAACGCCTGATCCGCCGGGAACAATATCCTCTATATCTCTGATAATCCCCATGACGGAGACCATGCTGCTGCTGTGCATCTTTGATGATGCGAAATACTGGATTTATTTAAGGATATTATACATAAAATGTTCATAACCAATTTTTTCACTATTCAATAATTTTATCAACTTAAAAACATCTTATTGAAGAAAATAAAATAAAACGATGTCCCTTATAGTCACAAAGTCAAGACTTAGAGCTGGCGCACACGAGCAACTTTGTCTCGCAACTATTTTGTCTCTCCCATCAATTTGTATGGGGAGTTGCGTCGCTACGTGCGCGCACTTTCATACTAGCCCATAGGTGGGAGAGACAAAATAGTTGCGGAGACAAAGTTGCTCGTGCCCGCTAGCTCTTATGCAACTTAAGTGCAATAATACCACAGCGGAAGCATCAGCTTTTAAATAAGAAGCATTAAATTGGTTTACCCCATTGAGAGATCTGAGGATACCAACAAAAACAAAAAGAACAGAGATAAGTTGTGAATATTCCTCCCTTTCTTCTCTAATCGGAAAAAAGTATTTGGCGTCAATTTGGCAAAATTATATTATTATGATGATGCATACTGCTAGAGGAATCTATTGTTTTAACTGGTAACAACCCTAAAAATTAAGAGTGATAATAAGATACAATAGTCAATTCAAATCAATTTGAAAGATAGGATAATATAGTACAGTTCCTCATAAAAATTACAATTAATTCACTTCGGTATAAAAGGATACTTTCTAAAGATAACGAGCTGGTTATTTTGTTATCAATTTTTTCTCCTCCTTCGGTTGTAATTGATTGTCCATCACCACTTTCTTCTTCCAAAACTACCATCTTGATTGATAAAATTAATAACTTTTATATGAGCAAACTAATCTTAAAAATCTGCCATAAAATCCATAGAATAACTTTATGTTTCAAAAATCAACACGTCACTTACAGCCATCACTCAAAAAATTTACATTTGACGTTTTCCGTACTAGTTGCCTGTATAAATATTGGGAATCACGACGGAATCACAGAGTAAATAATTATAGCTAGATAATATTGGGAATAGTCGTAGAGTGAGAATGAACCATAGAGGAGGCACTAAAATGACAAGTAATGCGTGAGAGAAATACACTTATGACTATAAAGCTAAGAGCAAGCGAGACAGAAACATTGTTTTTTGTTTCTCTCATGTTATGCGATTTCTTTTGTTGGGGACAAAGGCAGTTTGTCCCAAACAAGCGGCTACAGTCCATTGTTTTGCTAGTTTTCTGTTTTTTCTCGCTGTTAAGTGACTTCAAAGTTTAATAAACGTTGACAGTGATCTGTTTTAATCCGACTTTAAGTGAAAATATGGTGCGTTGTAGTGTGATTGGTTGTAAAAATCGGCCGGAACGAAGATTATCAAATATTACCTTTCACACGTAAGTAAACTTATTTGAAGTATATTGTTTTATAGAACTGGATATAGTTGATACATTTTCATTAACTCTAATGTGAAATTATCTACAAATATATAATATTTTCATCGAAATAGACGTAAACATTTTTTTGTGTTATCCGACTAAATTACGAAGTGTTCTTGTTGTTCAGGACGCCATTTGTTTTTACGTAGTTTCAAATTTATGGTATAATCATGTGATTAACATTAGGGATACCAGTACAGGGTAAAATTTTCCCCAAAATCGTGAAATGTTTTTTTAATATTAAATATGTTTTTTAGGTTTCCAAAAGAAACAAGTACATTAAACAGATGGATTCGAGCTACCGGAAGGAAGAACTGGTTACCAGGAAAAAGTCACAGAATATGTTCTATACATTTTGAGTCGCGTTATTTTCGAAAAACGAAAAAAAAAACCTATTTGATGCCCAATGCAATTCCAACACTTTTTACAACAGTGAGTAATTTTTGTGATGCATTTAGTTTGGATTTAAATGTTGTAGTTTAAATATTCATAGACCGATTTTGTTGCTACGTCTACATAATAAACAAAACAAGTTATTAATTTATTTTTATAGGGGTATATTTTCTATTTATACTAAATCAAATTTTATTTTTTTAGGATATTATTGTTGAGCGACTGAGTACTGCCCAACAATCAAAAGTCCATGGACCAGGTCTTAAGGTAAATTAATAATTCCATTGCACTTTCCCACGAGCAACAACACTGCACTATTTTAGAACTGCACGACATACCGTGGAGAGGAAGTTATAGTTATAGATATACAAGGTGAAAGGTAAGACATTTGAAAAATTTAGACAGGAGCTTCTACTCATGAAACTGAACAACTTTTGTTCTACAACTTTGCTGAATTTGTAAAAAAAAATTGGACTTTGTAAGGAAACTTCGCTAATCAGCTGACAGATTTCCATACAAAGTCCAAATTTTTTTCTATATAATATAAATAGATATTATAATTATATATAATAATTATATAATAAGATATAATATAAACTACCTTATGTCCGATTTATTCCAGATATTGATGCATGCCAAAAAGGAGGACTAGGCCTACTGGGGATACCTCTTTAAAAAAAACGCACCTAAGGTTCTTACCTCACAGGTGGTGTGGAAAAAGAACCAATACAATACAACAGTGAATATATATATATATACTAGCGGTCCGCCCCGGCTTCGCCCGTGGTACATATTTCGCAATAAAAGGTTGTGCCAAATTTCATCAAAATCGGCCCAGTAGTTTATGCGTGAAAACCATACATACATACATACATACATACATACAAACCTTTCCTCTTTATAATATTAGTATAGATTTAAAAATTGCGGGACGTAGCGTTTGCCGCGGTACCGGCCAGCCGCCCGGCTATATATTTTATACCCGTGCGAAGCCGGAGCGGGCCGCTATGTTTTTATATACAACGTTCATAATTTTTCTGTAGTGTATTTAGTATCAGCATTGCACCCGTGCGAAGCCGGGGCGGGTCGCTAGTTAAGTTAATAAATAACAAAATCTTTTCAAATCTGTCTTTTTCTTCATAAACCTATCTTACAAAAAAATACCCAAACATTTATAGATATTTTGCCAGTTTTTCGGATAAAAAGTTTTTGTAATAGTTGGCAACATTGACGTAAGGATTCGCCATCTCGTTCGGGTATACGCCGATGTGATCTCTAGTACATTCTCCCTCTACGGGAATAGTATATAATCATATAACTGTCGCAGATATCTGGTCAAATCTGCTATTTGATTGAACGTCTAGACTCTAGCGCGTTCATTCAATTGCGACATTTAATTGAATGACATACCTATGTACAATTCGTAAATCTGTTTTATATGTAACCACAATTAATGTAAGTAACGTTCAAAAGTGTTGACTCAACGTCCTAAAGCGTCATCGTTGGTTTGCGTTAGGTTCGCTGTGGGGCCCCGCGGGGCTCCGTCGCATAGTTGTTCCAAATTCAAGTATCATGGACACAGGATTCAATGTCGGTCTATCGCGCTGATTTTTTTTTTTTCAAGACAGATAATTGAACAGCTATCAACTTTTTCTAATGGTAAAAATCTCCTAGGCGTATAGTTTTTGAGAAAAAAAATTGTTGAGTTTTTTTTGTATGGAGAAAAATCTTTATTTATTTATTTTTTAATAAATAAATAAAGAGGAGAAAAATCTTTATTTTTTTTTCTCGAGTTGCTTTAAATTGCGGCGGTTTAGGTTCATATATTAAGTAAATCCGGATGATATAGTATCCAGAAAAAAATTAAATAACTGCATCGACTTGCAGCCTTGCAGCATGATCGGTAAAAATTTCAATTTTGATATGCTCTTTTCTCTTGTATTACCTGCGTTTTGTTGCTCGATACTTGCTTATTCGTACTCCCTACATCACATTAATTAATATTGAGAACATTTCAGCCCACTAAATACGGTAAGTAATTTTTTATATCTTAAAAATTTTATAAAACAGTCAATTATATAGTACGACATAAAAGAGATGAAATTAATTATTTTGGAACTAATTCGTTTTTCATTACCTGGCAACCCTGAATTGGCAATGTAGCTGTCAAGTTGAATAAAAATTTGTTGTTTTTTTCGTGAAGTGGAGAATTATTGAGATAAAATTGTTATTTAGAACAAGAAATTTAAATAAAAAAGGAGACATCATGAAAAAGGTTAAACGTAGCGGTGTCCGTGATGTGGTGTATAAAGTTTTTATTCGGTGTTTGTCCGAATTTCAAGCTGGAAATTTATTGACTGATTTGGAAAACGTTTACAAACGTACAGCAGAATATACCGGTGAGATTCCATTTATTTTTGCTCAGTACTACGTAAAATAGAATATTCCATTAGTAACGAGTGTTTAATGTATGTATGTATGGCGATTATTACGTTTTCGCAAATTAATTTGAGGTTATTTGTATGTAAACAAAAACTAGTTTTTATAGTGCGACCAGCACAATTTGAGTCAAGAAGTTATATCCAATCCAACCAACCTCAAATAAAGTACCTAGTTTAGATTTTACTACATAGTATAGTGATAACTGTTTTCATACAGCTATCTATCTATTAATCAATCAAACCATAAGAAAAAAAATCATATTTACTGTATCATATTTACAGATACTGAAGATGCCCCGTACCCTCTTACCAGTACTTCGAAACAGAGTGATGATCAGTCCTTTGAAGGAGTAGAATATTTAGATTTTGATGAATTATATTAATGTACAAAATTTATCTACAAAAAAAATAAAAATATGTGGTTTTCAAATCGCCTTGTTTTTTTCTACCCGACGGACCCAGAAAGAGGTTAATGTGTTTGAGCTGCATGTATGCTTGTTTGTTTGTATGTTTGATTCTATGTGCGCCTCTGCAGTCTAAACACTTGACCGATTTTTATAAAATAACTAATTCCAAATACATTTAAGTAAAATTTGACCTAGGTAGGTCAATTAAAATACTACTGTATTTTTGTCTTAAATTACACTATTGCTACACTGAAACAATTATAACGGTTTAAATCGCGGTATTTATTTTAGATTATATTATATACATTTTTGGATTTTTATTCTATAGTATCAAGATCGCTTGCGTCGCAGTATCAGTGTTGCTATATGAGCGACGGTGGCGCCCTCATTTATTTTCATCTCTTTTGTGTCGCACTGTAAAATAAGTCACAGTACAACGTAACCCGTGCCCAGAAAGCCTCAGAGGAATATAGGTTTATTCCTCTGAGCAGAAAGCAATTAGGTAACGACAACAACCAATCACAGCAGAGAGTCTGGAATGCGGTGTTAGTCCCAGTTAAGTCCAAGCGCTAACGAGATTGTTTATGTGTTGATTATAAATAAATGCGATTAGGGATGGATGAACTTTAATAAATTTCTTGGTATTTTAAAAGAGTGTGTTGTAAGATTTTTAAAAGATTATAGTATAGTGTCGACAACTACCACCCATTGAAACAACTGAAGTAGTTGGTAGCACATAAAAGGGCTTTTTCCGTAGCCATGAAAACAGCTGTTTTATGCTAATGGATCCAAAATATTTTCAGATCCTACCAGCAAAGATTTTTCGTCTTCAGAAATGTCTTGCTTCTTTTTAATAAACAAAAATTTTGATACACTTGGTATAGTTATCAGAGTATTTTTCTAAATGCTCTAAAATTTTCGCAAAAGCTGCTTTGCCGTAAGCTTTTAACTTTTCACTAAAGCAATAAAAAAGTTCCTCTTCATTTTTTCACTCATAGTAGAGTCGGATCGTCTTTTTTTTTGTTTATTGCTCTAATCTTGGAATGGAACTCTAGATATCTTTTCAGTGGATGTAATTGCTTCAGTAGTGGACGTTGATGGAACTGATTCAACTATAGAAGAAGAAAAGTTGGTTGGAGTTTCTTCATCTACATCCGCACAAGCTCCAAACAAAACATTCAAGTCGACCGAATCACAAATAGGCCACTGGATGTCAGATTCCAACCACCTTTTATTGTTTTCCCGATTCAGAAACGTCTTCAGAGATCGGCTTGACTCAGACCATTTCTTCGTTATATGCTGTATAACTCTGCGAGAAAAATCTTTGAGTCTACTGCGATCTTCTTCAGACAGTTCATATGGGATTTTTGAGATGATAACTTCAAACAAATGGTTGTAATTCTTCAAATCACCAAATTTCCTCATAATCAGGAACATATCCAAATTAGTACTCAAGCCAGCCATTGTATAGTATACGTAAATGTCGGATATATAATGGAGCTCAGTTTAATGTGTGGCTTATTTATATCAATTAAGAGTACTCAGGTAGTAAGGGCATGCAGGATTAAATGCGACCGAGTATATAAACAACCTCGTTAAAGCTAACGAGGTTGTTTATATACTTGGACCTCGTTAAAGATTGGGAGTTAACGAGGTTGTTTATACTTGGAACTAACTGGGACTAACACCGCATTCCAGATTAGTTGATGTCGTTACCTAATTGCTTTCTAGGCACGGGTTACGTTGTACCTGTGACTTATTTTATAATTGACTGTTTTTTGCAAATATGTATTTGTTTCTTGCAAATATTTAAGATATAAAAAAAATTCTTACCGTATTTAGTGGGCTGAAATGTTCTCAATATTAATTAATGTGATGTAGGGAGTACGAATGAGCAAGTATTGAGCAACAAAACGCAGGAAATACAAGAGAAAAGAGCATAGGAAAATTGAAATTTTTATCGATCATTCCTGCGCGGGGCTACAAGTCGATGCATGCTATTTTTTTTTCTGGATACTATATCATCCGGACTAACTTAATATATGAACCTAAGCCGCCGCAATTTAAAGCAACGTGAGAAAAAAAAATCAAGATTTTTCTCCATACAAAAAACCTCAACAAATTTTTAAGCTATTGCATAGCTTCTATCGCGGACCTTGAGCGCGAGGACCGAATCGAGAAATTCCGTAACGAAAAAACCTCACGCTCCCGACTCCGACGGGCACGAAGGTGTAGCTTGAAGTCATAGCATGCAATAGCTTTACCGCGGCAGTCCCCGAGTGTGACACGTATTTTTTTTCTCCGAAACTATACGCCTAGGGGATTTTTACCATTAGAAAAAGTTGATAAGTGTTCAATTATCTGTCTTGGAAAAAAAAACCAGCGCGATAGACCAACATAGACTAGAGTAGATAATTTTTGAAACAAAAAAAAATCGCAGTCGGATGAAACCCATTACAAAAGGAGGGGAATATGATAAAAATGTAAGGAAAAATAAATTACGGTCAATCCGAGTTCGGGAAGCGGGAGGGGGGAGCTTTTAAGAGAAAAAAATGGTTTCTCTCGATTTCCGACAAAACTACAAGTCCTATAGAAAAAAGTTTAATGGCAAAGTTGTAGGTAATTAAAAGTTCTACAACTTTTGTATTCACAATTTTTTCACATAACCTAAAAATTTAGGTGAAAAATTCAAAAAACCAAGTTTTTGGTCTTTTATTTCTATCTACTTCAAAAAATTTTTTTTTTCTACGAAATTTGGTGGAAACTTACTTTATTATGTCCCAAATACACTGTAATTTATTTGATTGAAAATATTTATTTTTTCGCCTTATTTTGAATTAATACCAAAAAAACAACCTAATTTTCAATCGAAAAGTCACCCGTCAAAATATCAGCTTTTTTCAAAAACTTGGGGTGCCTTTTATTCATTGAAATCTCTACTTTCATATGGTGTAAAAAAAATAAACACAACCATAGTAAATGTTCTCAGGAAATGCATACAAACAGTCTGAAAATTAGCTTTTACTAAATCAGGCACACTTCTCGAACTACCTGAAATGTTTTTATCGACACCATTTTGCTTTTGAATATGCTGTAAAATATTCAACTTAGAACAGATAATTATTTTTCTTTTGAAATATTACCGAAAAGCCGATACAAGAGAAGATATAGAGTCCAAGAATTGTGCCTGATTTAGTAAAAGCTAATTTTCAGACTGTTTGTATGCATTTCTTGAGAACATTTACTATGGTGGTGTTTATTTTTTTTACACCATATGAAAGAAGAGATTTCAATAAATAAAAGGCACCCCAAGTTTTTGAAAAAAGCTGATATTTTGACGGGTGACTTTTTGATTGAAAATTAGGTTGTTTTTTTGGTATTAATTCAAAATAAGGCGAAAAAATAAATATTTTCGATCAAATAAATTACAGTGTATTTGGGACATAATAAAGTAAGTTTCCACCAAATTTCGTAGAAAAAAAATAAATTTTGAAGTAGATAGAAATAAAAGACCAAAAACTTGGTTTTTTGAATTTTTCACCTAAATTTTTAGGTTATGTGAAAAAATTGTGAATACAAAAGTTGTAGAACTTTTAATTACCTACAACTTTGCCATAGAACTTTTTTCTATAGGACTTGTAGTTTTGTCGGAAATTGAGAGAAACCATTTTTTTCTCTTAAAAGCTCCCCCCTCCCGCTTCCCGAACTCGGATTGACCGTAATTTATTTTTCCTTACATTTTTATCATATTCCCCTCCTTTTCTAATGGGTTTCATCCGACTGCGATTTTTTTTATCTTTTCATTATTTTCAAAGGCTTCTACCCCAGTCTAACATTGAATCCTGTGTCCATGAAACTAACTTGTATACGTAGTATATTATTATTAGTCTGTGCCGCTAGTCTTTCAACAATATGTTGAGATTATATCTGCTATGGCCTCTGTTTAAATCTTGTTAAATCAACGTTGGGCCTAGTCATTATATTGAATGTCGTCATTCAATTAAGGCGCTAGTCATTCAATCAAATAGCAGATTCAACCATATGACGAAGACATAACTATTAATACCACGTTTTCTCTTACCGTATGTTTTCTAGCAATAGTCACATTCTGTGATCACAATTATTTTGCACCTCAGAGGAATAAACCTATAGAGTTCTTATATTGAGACAGAACAAAATACATATTTTCTAATCTACTTACTCTTAGTCAATAACAGCATAAGTCAGATTGAGATAGCGATAGAGTATCTGCACTGTCTTCAAACGTAGCGCGCCGGCTAAGTTTTGCTTGCCTTCCAGCTGGAGGTCTCGGTGCGTCAAGTGTTTTTAACAAAATATTTAGAAAATATAAAGTGTTTAGTGTTTCTTTTTATTTGTCAGTGTGCTAAAATGACTATTGTATGTTTAGCTACCGGCTATTACTAGTCGAATGGGAGTTTTGGATGAAAACAATGAAGAAATATCTTTCCATCGGTAAGTGATTTTCAGCAAATTGATAAATATTTATGTTCTAACCCTATTTGAAGGTTTTATCAAGCGCTTTTTTATAAGTTTATGTTGTAACTGTAACATTTACCCACTTTATGGGGTTGTGGAATACAAAAGAATTAAATAATTTTTAAAAAATGTCACAATATTATCACGTTTGGCATTTTGTTTACCACCGTAGTGTTGTAACACATCTAGCGTATATTATCGATTTATGACAAAAAATCTATTTCATATTAACGTTGATTTATTTATTTTGTTTCTTATATCAGATTTATATGTAGTTGTTGTAGCAAATAATAGATGTAAATTTTCTACAGCAGGAAAATAAAAAATACCACGTGGTTGTTTTATTTGACTTATCTGTTTAGTTTGTTGTTTCTCTTTTAGATTATTAATAAATTCATTTTGTTTTAGATTTCCAGAGCTAAATAAAAAATGGGTATAAAACATGAGACGTGTAGATTGGACGCCGTCGAAATTTGCTAGATTGTGTTCACTGCATTTCGAGCCTGCGTGTTATCAAGATGGATACTCTAGAAGAATTGTGCAATCTTACGCTTACGTTTTTTTTTGTTCCTTTAGATAATAAATACATTTGTGTGTGAGTGAATTTTTATTTGGAATTTTTTTACACATTTAGGTACTTTAAATGTGTAACTATGTGAAAATTAAACGGTTGATTAAATGACAGTTCTCATAGATGAGAAACTACTATTGAAATACATACTTAATATACATGCGTTTTCAAAGAAAAACCCGCATAGTTCCCATTCCTGTGGGTTTTACGGGATCAAAAGTAATTTTTCCAAATTTCATTGTAATCGGTTTAGTAGTATTCGCGTGAAAGAGTAACAAACATCCATCCTCACAAACTTTCGCTTCATTAGTAGGATGTAAGGAAAATGTTTTCTTTAAGACTGTCCTTTTATGAACTTGTTAAAATTCATGCTGACTGTGCCTTTCTCCTCACTCCTTTAACTTTATTGATCTTTATTTTAAATTAGTTACATTTCAAGTTTTAAAATTTATTTTAAAATATACTAGCTTTCCGCCCGCGTTTTTAAAGAAAATCCCGCACAGTTCCCGTTCACGTGGGATTTCCGGTATAAAACCTATCCTATGTGTGTATGTACAAAATTTCATTGTAATCGGTTCAGCAGTGAAAGAGAAAGTTATCCATTCTCGCATAATTTCGCATTTATTATATTCGTAGGATTAAACAAATAATGTATTCAACTGAAATTTATGATTAATTTTGTTTTTTTTTTTATTATTTATTATTTCACGAAACCGTAAATGCAAAATGCATTCACGATTTTATCGATGGAAGCACATCCCATCACTATCACCTTCTATCTATCTAAATACGTACCTATAGTAAAAATGGTGCCATGACTATGTTGAAACGTAGCTTGTAGTCTATAGCTATCTCATTCTTTCATACGACGTTTTCTTTAGATAGAGAGAAACAAATATATTATGTAAATTGTATACGCTCGATACAAGTACTCTATAGGTTTATTCCTCTGAGTTTTGCACACTCCGAGTTTGTACACGTCTACCTTTTTTTTGGATGTTATTATGACTTTGACCTGAGACTTTGACAGACTTGACATGAAAACGGTTTAAATTTTGACATTGGCACTTCTTTTTCTAAGTTGCTTTCTGCCGTAGGTTGGTGTTATTGTGATTACACTAAATAATTTTAAAATATCAATGAAATCCATTATTATTTGATGTGTTAATTGATTGAAATCCATAAATACAGTGCTTGTTTATATTTTTATGTTTATATTTTGGTTTCAGGACTTGTATCCTATCTCATAAAAAATGGCAAAGTCAAAGAACCACACAAATCATAACCAAAGTAAGTAAATAAATTACTTGGTTTATTTTTAGCTTCATCGATACTTAATTGATATATAATACACCGCACGAAATTTTCTTTCAGACCGCAAGGCTCACCGTAATGGTATCAAAAAGCCTACTAAGTTCAGACATGAATCTACTCTTGGTGTAAGTATCTACGTTATTTACTTATGATGTGATATAATATAATATCATATTTTATTCAAGCTTTTAATTGAAAGACCTACTTGTTATGTGTGTATTTTCATGCTCAGTAATTTGAGTCTACATATTTTGTAAACATTAAATTTTAACTAGCATTTATTTACATACCATAGTTTTCAAGTTGGGTCTTTCAACTGTTATCGTCTTGTATAGAAGAACGATGGATTTTTTATTTACAAAGCAGAAATGTGAATTCAGTAAATTTCTGCACATGATAAAAAATTGTTGTACTTAAATCAAAATAGGAGCAATGCATCACAATTACATATATTCTTATTTTCTTTCAATATGTTAATGTATAACCTTTAAAAGTTAATTGTTAGTGATAACAATTATATTAATTACTAGTGGTCCGCACCGGCTTCGCCCGTGATACATGTTTACGTTTTCTCTACATAAGAACCATCCTCGTACTTCAAGGAATATAATAAAAAAATAATTATCGAAATCGGTTCAGCCGTTCTCGAGTTATGCGCTTACCAACACATTTTGCGATTCATTTTTATATATAAGAAGAAGATTAATATTACTTTTGATGGATACACATACAAGATTAAATGTAGGAAAACCTACCATCACTACACATTGTTTCCCTTTGAAAAGTTAAGATGTACTGTATCTATTGCTGTTGAAAATTTTTATCTTTTTATTTTAATATTTATATGTACAATAACAATATTTTTAGAACATCAGCACTGACACTGCTAATACAACAAATGCTCTACGTCAGCCTTTCCCAACCTTTTCCAAATGCAGACCCCTAGCGCCCCCTTATCATGATTCGAGGACCCCAAAAAAACTTATTCGCTTATGTCAATCTATATTATTTTAAAAATTGATTGATTTTTTGCTGTGTTATTGCATAAAATAGCTTATCCACCCATTACTTGATGGATTATTCCATCTTAAAACTGAAAAAGTTGTCACTACGGCTTTTGTGATTTTCTTGATTTGTCTGCGGGCCCCCTGGGATATACTTGCGGACCCCAGGTTGGGAAACGCTGCTCTACATTATAGAAATCATCCATAAGCAAAATCATGTATTAATAAAATATACTTGTTAGATCTATCTACATTATAGTATTCTATAGAAATAAAGAAGAAACAAGAATGCAATTACACAACGAAGAAAACTCATTTATTAATATTATTTACAGATGGACCCCAAATTCTTGCGGAATCAAAGGTTTTGCAAAAAGGGTAACCTTAAACCAGCAAAACAATTGGCACGCGCAGCTGAACGCAAAGCTACCAGAGAAGCAAAAGCCAAGAAATGAATTTAGTATGTAAGAAAATAAAAAATTAAACTCATCTCATAGTTTCATTAACCTGTTCTGAGATAAATGTTAAATGAGACAAGGTAATAGACAGTTCACATTGATGAATATTCAAACATTGAGATTACTACCTATCTAAATATGTTATATTAGATTTGGTGTTAAACCAATCTTTATCAAATGATAAGTCAATTTTTATGTTGCCAGGATGAAACTTGATAACTTTTTAGCAAAGTGAGGAAAGCATGTAAAAAGTACTAAAACTTGACGCGAACTTCCCCCACTACACCAACAACTTGTCAAGTGGTCGCAGCTTGAACAAAAGAAAAGGTTGATAAACTTCCATATTTCAAAGCTTTTTTTGGGAATTACATTTCTAAAAAAATACCATTAACAATTATTGTGAAAATAAAGAAATAAGGCAACTCAGTAATATTATAAAATAGTTCTCTGCCTGCTCTGACTGTCTGTTCACAATAAACTGAAAAATTACTGCACCAATTTTCACAAATTGATAGGGTGGTTCTCTCCAGGATGGTTATTAGGTAGATACATGGTTGAGTTTTACTGTGTAAACGATTTCAACGAAAATTCTGTCCCCTTTGACATATAAAATACTAGCTATCCGCCTAGCTAGGCTAGCTGGAGCTACACTTAGGAACTACCTACATAATTTTAGTACATTATTTTTGTCTGGAAGAGGTCTGGGAGATAGGAGGCTAGAGACAAAGGTAGATTTATACGTAGGTACATAATAATATGTTACCATAAACACCGTAAGTTATAATTTTCATACATAGCTGAATAATACAGTTTTTGAATTTGATATTTTTGGTTTTATGGCATTCAAATGCTTATAAATTTATAAAGAATAGAAAGAATGCAATAAAACCAAAAATATCAAATTCAACAAAAAAGGTCGTGGTCCATCGTTACAATATTGTATTCACTGAAAAGTGTTTCGTAATTCGTATTGGTTGAGATGGTTGCTAATCATCTCAATAGATGGCTCGCGGTGTGTCCCTTAGACACAAAACTGAAAGAATACAATAAATTCGATCGCTCTGGCGGGTCACGAGTGGCCGAGTTTGTCAGGCATCCGCCCCGGATTGGCGCGAAAGAATGCGAGTTCGAGTCCCGCCTCGTGATCGATTTTTTTCTATTCTTTATAAATTTATAATACAATTTTTATCGTAATTTCTTACGTGCTAGGTGCGTGCTTTCGCTTTTAAGTCTTAAGAAAAAAATATCGATACATAATTCGTGAGATAGGTATTGGGTAGTGCAAAGTCAAACAAAATTCAGGGTTACCATAACTACCATTTCTATACGTCAATGATTGGTAGAGTAAGGGCGTATTCAGAAAGAAAGCTTGAAACTTATAAGCGCTGGTAACCCGCGCAGGAAAATATATGAACATGCGCTTATAAGCGCTGATCGGCGCCGACAAGTTCCAACAAGTTTCAACAAACTTGTCGGCGCCGATCAGCGCTTATAAGCGCATGTTCGTATATATTTTCTTGCGCGGGTTACCAGCGCTTATAGCGCGCCGCAAGCTTTCTTTCTGAATACGCCCTAATGAAACGTTAGACAAGGACCATTTACCGTTGTGAAACCATCGAGCTACATATTAAGTATTATGTGTTAAACCTCTCGCTCAGACCATTCTTGGATAACTTTCGCTTGTAAGGAAAACGCAACCCTAAGTGAAGGGTAATGGATTAGATTTTATCAAAACAAATATTTTTTTTGGTGCACTGTCTAGAGTATAATATGTAACGTCTTTGGCAACAACCAAGCAACAACACACTCACAAGCATTATTGGTCCATGCACAAGTCACAGCACGCGGCAGGATGTTATTTCACGCCTACGAAATTAAAATTAATTATATTATATTCAAACTACGAATAGGATAGATAAGATCTAAGTTTTAGTCTTAGGTTTTTATATATTTTGTTATTATTAGAGCCTTACTATTTTTTACTTTTTGTATATTGCAACCATAAATAACGTTATACGTAAATAAATGTACCTAATTATGGTAACATTAGAGTAGGTATTAGGGGAAAAACTTAATCATAATCACTATATCCGTTATGATAATTCGTAAGAAAATATGAACCTTACTACAATAATTACAGAGTTTCTTTTTTTTCGATACGATATTATACCTAGATATCATACATAAGTGACGTGTAATCATAATTGCAAAAGGACAAAGGTACTCTTTGTGATAATCAAACATGGAGTAGGTACTGCAGGAAGTGATACTGTGATAGAGTTATTTTATTCATTATTGTTTGAATTTTCTGTTTGTTCTCAAACTTATAGCTTTTTGTCAATACAAACAAGATATTATTTATCAATCAGAATCAATATTTATCACTTAACTTATCATAAAAAGTAAGTAATTTTAATAATAAATTTATCTTTAATGTGTTTTCATTTGCTAATGACCTTACATGTAAAAACATATACTTAAAAAAGGTAAAATTTTTGCTAATGACCTTACATGTAAAAACATATAAAAAAGGTAAAATTAATTTATTAATAACATTTTTCATTTGACTGCATTCGTGTTTTAAGTTAAAAGTTAAAACATCTTTTGTTTAAAAATTTAATATTAAATTAAGAAGTTTAACGTGGTTGCTAGTTGTAAACTAGTGTTGAAAGTGGTAGATATAATGTCTTATACTACTCAATTTTATTTTAAGAAAACAATGGAGGCCCCTCAGTGCCCCGTGTGTGTTCAGGCTATGACTGTGCCAATATTCCAATGCCAGTCCGGGCACAGCTTATGTAATACCTGCACCAGAAAGTTAACTCCACCGATATGTCCCATGTGTAGACAAACCATGACTCAAATGAGAAACTGGCAATTAGAAGACTTGGTGGCACAGGTAAGGTTTTATTGTATTACTAGTTTAACGCCCGTGGCTTCGCCCGCTTTGTCTAAAACCTAATAAATTATATACAAAAACCTTCCTCTTGAATCACTCTATCTATTAAAAAAAACCGCATCAAAATCCGTTGCGTAGTTTTAAAGATTGAAGCACACAAAGGGACATATCACATAGGGACAGAAAAAGCGACTTTGTTTTATACTATGTAACTAGTGATATATATATTTATATCCATATTATTTATATGATGTATGAATTTGAGTTAAAGTAGGTAAGTCTCTTGAGAACTCTAGAAGTGTTTGGATGATTTGAAATCATCAAATAACGTCACAAATATTTTTAAACAAATAAAATGTTACAAATATTTATTATCGTTTAAATGTAAATTTATTCAAATTATTTTTATTTTGTATGGATATTAAACTGTATTATATCAATATTTACAGTCAGTTACACCATGTCCAAACAAGAATAAGGGTTGCATCATAAGATCAACAAGGAAAGACATGGAGGAACATCTAAAGGAGTGTATTTTCAGGATGATTGATTGTCCACTTGGCAAAACATTTGGAACCTGTTCGTGGTCTGGTAAGTAGTTAAGTCTTTATCGGTTTTATCCTATTTTGTTTACTTCAGTTTTAATATGTTTTTATGTACAACGTTACGTGCCATACCTATAGTATCCTGAATGTTTTTTTGTTGCCGACAAAGCTTGTTAATAAATGGTATTAAAATTCGAATTCTTCTTTTTTAGGAAAACACAAGGATTTAATGAACCACTTCCAAGAGTCTCACCCTCAAAACTGTGATAAAAAGCCAAATTCAGATATAACTATTGAAAAAATTTCTTCTACCTCTGATCATCGATTCCTATATTTGCTCCAACAGAACAAACAAGTATTTATTTTATCTTTCAAAATTGACACTGTTCAAAAACTTGCTTATTGGTTGGTGCAATATTTGGGAACTAAAAGTGCAGCTATGCAAAATATTTACGAGATACATATTACAAGTTTGCAAAATGTAAAACGAAAGGTGGTGTTTGCTGATCACTGCTTCAGTGATTCAATGGATGTCAATGATGTTTTTCGTCAAGCCAAATGTGCTGTAATGCCCCTAATAATGTTGAATCATTTTATTGGAAATTCCAAATTGGTATTTCGCTGTTTGATTAAACGTAGAAGTAGTGAACCAGAGCCTTTGGTTAGTCAAAAACCAAATTTCATTAAAGGTAGATCTTTAAGTCAAACTAGACCGGGGCCTTCACACGGTGGACCAAAACATAATACTTATCATCAAACTAGACCGGGACCTTCACACGGTGGACCAAAACAAAATACTTATCAAGGAAAGCAGATAAAACCACAACGGAAACCTATTTAAAAGTTTGTCCTTCTGCCTTCCTAATATTTCTAATGAGCCATTTAGTTTCTTCATCCTAAAGTCTAAGTAAACTATAGTAAGATGATAATATTTACAAGAAGTTTTGTAATAACTTTGTACTAGGTATATAGTAACTAGACTGCTTGACGGCTGAGCGTAACCGAGGGGTCTGGGTTCGATTCACGGTGAAGATGTACACATAATGCATCTGACCCATACCCCACTAGGAGACATGGGACTTCAATTCACTTCTGTAGGATTAATAATTAAGTATTAAGGATTATGCATGGAAATTAGAAATTAAGCAGTCTATTTAGATTATGTTCCTGTATATTTTTTGTTTTAAATTGTGAAATAAATTAAATCATAATTAAGTATTGTGTGTACTGTGTATGTATGTAATCAATAAAGCTGTAATCAATAAAATTATGAATATTAGATTTTGTGTGGATTTTGTTTGTTTTCGTACCTGCTTCTGGTCCCTCAATCTATATTACACCAGGGTAGATTGGTAGAAGCCTTTAAAAATAATAAAAAGTGAAAAAAAATGGCAGTAGGATGAAACCCATTAGAAAAGGAGGAAAATATGATAAAAATGTACCTAAGGAAAAATAAATTACGGTCAATCCGAGTTCGGGAAGTGGTGGAAAAAATGGTCTCTCTCGATTTCCGACAAAACTACAAGTCCTAGGGAAAAAAGTTCAAAGACAAAGTTGTAGGTAATAAAAAGATCTACAACTTTTGTAATAATATTTTTTTCATATAACCTCAAAATTTAGGTGAAAAATTCAAAAAACCAAAAGTGATAGAACATTATTACAACGTCATATTAAGCTACAACATGACGTAACTTATTTTTTAATGTTTTAAACGAATTTCTTACTTATTGCACGCCTCATAAGCGAAGCGTTGAGGTGGGTACTACTGTCACTTCGCGCAAAACATCTGATTTTTCAAACTTAAAATGTCTTTATGTATCATACATTGCACTTGTAAGATAATACATACACACACATATTAAGAAAAAACACTATTTTTAACGTTCATGATATTTTTGATGTCATTTTTGTTATTTAAACTAGTTAAAAAACAGTTTAAAAAAGTTCTGTCTTGGACGTCCGTGTGTCTGTATGTGCGGATCCTTTTTCTTGTTAACACGATAGCGACCGAAATACTTTACTAATCGAGTCTTTTTTTTCTCTTGACGCTTGAGTATGCTCAGGAATAGAACCCTTTCATTTTTCAGGGTCTGATTCGATGTGGTTTAATTGTTATTAAATAAACAAAAATAATAATTAATAAATATTTATTAAAAAAAAATTATGAGGCGTGCACTTTTGGATTTTCCAAATTATTTTATTTTGCTCCTAGCTCCTATACTATAACGATTTCAGGGTTACCGCTTTAGCTACATTATATTATTATTATCAATCCATTGGTACACAATACACATTTCATTCCTGTCGATTCTGGACATCTCCTTTGGTACAGAGAAAGCTTGAGCGGGTGAAGCGGATGGCGGAAAGCTAGTATCAATCATAGTATTTACTTTATTATGCATGTAGAATGCAGATGATTTTAAAGATTCCCCAGTGTGCAGGAAATCAGTTTTTTTTAAAGTAAAGCGTCTTATTTACGGTCCATCTTGACGTACGTCCCGCCAAGGTCATACACGATGCACGACGCAAAACGACAGTGAATAGCGTTGACGTACGTCAATAATTATTATTATTATCTTGCTGGATGTGCACGACCAACTTTTCATCCAGCAAGCACCCCCACCACCGCGAACGTCGTGCAGATGGACAGTGAATAGCGCGGACGTACAGCAGATTAGTGTTGCCAACAGAAATTAATGTAAATACTTGGAAACGTGGCCTATTGATATGATTTTTTTGTGATAACTTAGTGAGTACATGAGCAAGCAAGAAACGGTTATTTTTGATTTTTATGTACACAGGAAATCCCAATTATCATTACTTTTGGATCAACCTTGTACACATGGACAGTTTATATTCAGAAGTTATTATTTTAAAAGAACTCCAAGGCGAATTGTTGAATAACACAGATTTTATGAAAAGTCCACTGCAGAAAAATGGCAATTTATTTAAAAAAAATATCTTGACGAATTTGTTTGTTTAAAAAAAATGATTAGCTATATACTCTCTGTTCCCGCCACTTTAGCATTTACTGAAAGAGTCTTTTTGGTCATGAATGTGAAGTGGCGGGAAGAGATAAACCGAGCTTCTTTAAATAGTCTGGGAAGTTTAACTAATGTAAGAAAACGTTACTTATAAATTAAGTTCATGTGCCATGTGGTAATATACGTGTGTATCATATCATATAATAATACACAAAAAAAATTACCGCACGCGTTTTCAAAGATAGACCCATAGCATAGTTCCCCTTTTTCGTGGGATTTCCGGGATAGAACCTATTCTATGTGATAATCCAAGTAACCCTCTATATGTGTGCTAAATTTCATTGTAATCGCCAATCGGTTCAGTAGTATTTGCGTGAAAAAGTAACAAATATACATATACATACTCATACATCCATCCTCACAAACTTTCGCATTTATAATATTAGTAGATAGGATAATCAAAAAATAATGGACGCGAGGAGCTCAATGCTTGCTCAATGTGAACGAAGCACTAGGGTATGCTCAGATGAAATCTGTCAAGTGTCAACCATCCAGCTTGTCATTAATTGTCAATTGTCATATTGTGTCATAATAGCTGAAGACCTGGTACAAAATACAAATAAAATTTCAGAAAGTTTAATGAACAATGTTATTAATATTATAATAGTTTGTTCGATGTATATATATTATTTACATTATAGAATGATTTATCGACTAATTATACATTAAGAATAAAATATATAATGGATATTATAAACAATGTTAAAAGTGATTACAGTACATTAAAAGGCGATCCAGAATTTTTGATTTCCTTAATTAATAAGTACGTTAAAGTGGATGTTCATAAAAATGTAACATTTGCAGGATATGTGTTAGCTATTGATCCAGAGCAGTATAGGTATACAATACTATTGTTACTAATTTTGAAATGTTGATAGTCCATCCTTTCATTTGATTCACTATTTAATATTGATCTTGTGCATGGTGCAAAACCACCATGTGTGTTCCTTTCTTAAATATATAATAATTAATAATACACAAACAATGATCAATTTGATAGTTGTTTTTGTAATTTTTAGCAAAGGGGCTCATATGATAGAACCTGTAGCTTTACATAATATTATATCACTAAAAAGCATTTATTTTCAGTATTATTTTATTGGTATTACATGGAGATTCATATAGAAGAGTGCTAATACCAGGACATGCGGTATCAAACATTACAGAAAGTACTCCTTTATCAGACATCAAACCTTTGCTTAACACAACACATATAAGCACAGAAAATGTATCAGGAAGAAAACTAAGGATTATATCTTGGTTCAAAAAGAACTTATTGCCAGTGACTGAGTCTGGTGATAATATTACCCTTGGAAATGCTACTATTTTACCACCCTATGGGCCAATGGATATTTGCACAGAAAATCCAATAGTAGCCAATCAAGTGCGAGGTATCATTATGAAAATGCCTGTAGATTATGCACCTGTATGAAATGTATAAAATTGTCAGTTTACCCTGAATTATTTTGATTTGAATAAATTGGTTTTATGTGATACTTATCATTTATTATCATTTTAATAAACATAGTCCACAAATAAATTTATTTAAGGCCAAGCTAAGCCCAACCAATTTTATAGAGATATGCTTAAAGGATTCTAACCATACAATCAAAGAAACTATACCTAAATTATCTATTTCTGTTTGAAATTCTTGAAGCATCACTATTATAAAAAAATATACGAAAATAATTATTAGGCTCATCATTGGCCAAGAATTTTAAAACTGATAATAATTTTATTCTCTAATTATTGAAGTTTAATATGTTGATTTCCCGATGTACAATGGGACATACATATTTTATAGTCGGTTGTATGCATAGATTAACTATGTATTACTATGTAAGTAGTATGTGTTTGATTGGTATGTTAGGTACATATATAAATAAAAACATAGATAAATAACCGTCTAGCTCTTTATATCATTCATAATCTATACTTTAATATTATAAAGCTGAAGAGTTTGTTTAAACGCGCTAATCTCAAGAGCTACTGGGCCGATTTCAAAAATTTATAGCCAATTTATCAAGGACGGGTATAGGCTATCATCACGCTAAGACCAACAGGAGTGAAGCAATGCGGGTGAAAAGGCGGAGCACAGCTATATAGTATCCAATAAATACAAAGGTTTATTATATAATCAAATAGGTGCATTTATTTGTTTTCATTCGTCATTCATATTTTCTATCGTGTAATAAATTAGAAAGGGTAGTCTAGATTATTTTTATCCACTTGATTTGAGAATGCTTTCATGTTCTAGCATAATCTGTGGCGTAGAAATTACTATACATTGTGTATGAATAGATAATACGAATGACGTCATAATACGTCGTAGCTCGTATGATTGTAAATTTACGTAGGTATGTACCTACTTGCAGCAAATAAACTCCTACTGTCTACACTTTACAGTCTACAGTATTATTTTGTGACATTCGTACACATTCGTTTAAACGACGGCTACCGATAAACGTGTATATTTCAATGCATACCATTGTTTTGTACACAGAGTATTAAAAAATAAATTTTTTGTAGTAAATTTACAAAAATGAACTATTAAACAAAAACTCATTATTATTTTGAGAAAATGGGCTCTACACCAGTATCAATAAGTAGAAAAGTGCAATATTTAGCGGGCATAAGCGGTAAGTGGCGACTTTGCGATTGGCGGCAATTACAAATGTTATCAGAGGAACTAATGAGTGAGTGCCATTATTTATTTTGTTCTCAGTATCCTTCGCGTTTACATTTACCGGGGCTGCATTATCATGGCCATCGCCCGCAATTCCAAAGTTCAGAAATGGAGAAGCAAATATTCAAATTACTGACGTAAGTTACGCGATGTGAAAAAAAAAGTTTTTTTGTTTTCACAGTACCTACTTCATTCCAAATGTTTAGAATGATTACTGCATGCTTTCTAATATTCAATCAATCAAATAATATAATAAAAATAAGGAGTTTATCTCGGAGTCGATCTTTAATAATTTTCTGAATTAATAGAATTAGAGATATGTACGTATTTTAGGAGCAAAGTTCATGGGTGGTCGCCCTGTGTCCTCTTGGAGCTCTACCTGGTTGTTATCTTGGACAGATTTTATGTGAGGGAATTGGGCGACGACGGACTGCGCTTGCGGCGCTTTTACCGGGATTTTTAGGTGCAGTACGTTGATTCGTGATTTTAATACATTGTGGTTGTAACCTTCTAACTGTAACTTCTTTATAAAATGAATCATCTCTACATTTATTCAAATTAACTTTACGAGAATTTTTTAATCAATTAGTTGAAAAATAACCCTGAAAAAGTTACCAATTTAAATGCTTGGCATAATTCAAAATGCCGAGAAATTCAAATTTCGTGAAAGTAAGTAGTAACAGCATACTTACATAAATTTTGCAGAAACTATTTGAACTATAATTGTACTGATTTGAAGGCTACAGACCAGTACCTACCATTTCCTCGCAATCAGCACATTAACAACGCCTAAAAAGTGTCCTTTTATGTATCTAATGTTCAGAATCACTAACATTATGTTGTGTTGTTGAAGATTGAATTGATTATACATTTACAGCTCCTACTGCTATTTACTAAGACGCCGTGGATTATGTGCATAGCAAGAATAACGATTGGAATTGCAAATGGAATCACAGCCGTGGTAAAGACACATTTCAAAACACATAATATACTTAAGTACATTATTTTTCATCAGCTTCATCTCTATGTTAATAAGTAGGTATGTGAGATACTCATCTGGACGTCCTTAGGACTCGATTTTGAACCACTTTAAACGGATAGATTGAATTCGAACTTTGTACACTAACTATTTCATGAGTTTATCTTCCCTCGTCCTCACATCCACTAGTCGATTATATATAATACTATGTCATACAGCATACTAATAGGAAATTATTGTGTATCTAATTAGTACTTATCTAATTACTCTTATACCCAAAAACATCTGTTCGGATTTATATCTAAAATTAAAAATTGATAGATCATCATTGATCACAATCTGACTTAGTTCATAGGTTTATTTTCACCCGGGTGCCATTCTATTGAAGATGAGAGAAGTCGCAGATCCTATTTAGTAGATAAAGTAAAATACGGATGTTTGTTTATAGTTATCCTTGCGTCGTGTACATCATTTGATTAAGATGCAGATAAAACATATTACAGGTGACAATGGTATATTTAACAGAAATAGCTGATAAAGAGATCAGGGGCGCTCTGGGAATGCTGACTCAAGTGATGATTAATGGGGGAAATCTGGTTATGTATGGAGTGGGGCCCTTCGTGTCATATACAGCACTTAATTCCATACTTCTCTCGCTGTCGGTTATATATGCCCTGCTGTGTCTCTGGATACCGGAGTCGCCATACTATCATTTGAAAGACGGGAGAATAGATGCTGCGAAGAAAGTATTCATGGTTATAAAAGGCACTAAAGATGAGGCGGTATGTATACTCGTAAATGTTCATCGCAATAATAAAATAATAAATATGCACTTTAATGATGACTATAGAAGTGTATCTAGAGATATATGTATATGTAGAGATGTGTAGAGTACATAAGGTTTTGAGTTTTGGTTTTAAGATTAATAAATTATAATTTCTAGTGGGCAAATGAACAATTGGCTATTATGAGGCAACATGTGCAAGAAAGTATGGAAAATAAAACAACTGCAAAAGAGCTTTTGACTAATTTACGATACCGAAAAGCACTGTATATTGTTGCAGGTAAAATATTTCAAATTTTGATTAATCTATAAATTTATAATAATCATAATCTTGTTTTAAAAATTATAGGTAAATACTAACTAAACATAGAAGAGTTATATGAAGGACTAAATGTACGTATAATTTTGTATAATAAAACTATGACCTTTAGTCTTAAACGTAGAAAGATAGAAAAATATATAAACGTACCAAGTGTTTATCAAGAGATTTCATTATATCCATATTACATTGATACTTTGTATTGTAGATAAATATCGTATACCTATTGCTATCTTTATTTGCTAACCTTCACTAATATTTAGTTTTGTAGTGTATTCTTGTTATAATTATGTATTTTTTTTAATTACTGATTTTTAACCGATATCCCTGCAAACGGCGCATTTTTTTTTATATAAAACTTTTAGTATTAATTTAGATGAGCGAATTTTGGAGATGATCGCGGTCGGTGCTATCTTCTTATCAATGTTCAATTTTATAACAAACTAGCTGTTGCCCGCAGCTTCACCTGCGTGGAAAAGATAAATTTACATGATACAAATTTTCATCCCCTATTTTACCCCTTTAGGGGATGAATTTTCTAAAATCCTTTCTTTCTTATCCCTACGTTATGACATCTACCTGCATGCCAAATTTCAGCCCGATACGTCCAGTGGTTTGGGCTGTGCGTTGATAGATCACTATATCAGTCACCTTTGAGTTTTATATATGTATGTAGATATTTTGAGCAATTATTAGGAAATCAATTAATTATAATCAATTATTACGTTTAGTTTATCTGTCGAAAAGAGCTTTTTTCAAGTGATTCTTAAAAAATTCAAATACAGCTAACAATGGTACCTGATTTTATTAATAAATGCTCAAAAGTTTTGTTTATGTAGAAAAAAAAGCAATACCTGTACAATATACATACCTAGTAATGTATATTATAACTACCTACCTAATTAAAATTGCATTTACTTAAAATTCTACAAACAAAATGTACCAATGAAATTAGTTTTGTATTTGTGGTACTTTTGAAGATATAAAAAATAAAATACAATATTTACAGTATTAATAAAAAATACATAAATTTTACCAACTTTTTGACATACGGTATCTGTAGATAGTTTTTAATTTATTAAAAATTGTCTAAATAGGTCTAAAGATCCTACAGTACATGACGGGCCAATGTGCGATTCAAGCGTATTTGGAGCCTATATTCCGTCAGAGTAGTTCTGTGTCTGGGCCCTATGTGAGCATCGTGTATGGCTTAGTCCAGTTTGGAGCGGGTAAGGCGTCGTTTATAGTAAATTATAAATAATATAGGTATATTTGCGTGATATCTACGCTAAAATTTACTTAAGACAATAAGCTAATGAATAATGAAGTCGTTAGTACGAATAATAGAATTAATAATAAAGTTGAGTCAAATACTATTATTAGTTATCCTTATACCGAAGTAAAACTCGACGTTCTTGAGAGTTGAGCTTACTATAATATTATATCTTTGTTTTATTATGTTTGTATAATATGCAAACGCTACCTTAATTATGGCTATTATCAAAATAATAATACATAGGGACAAGGCGCTTGGTAGTATTCAATTGTAGATTAAAGTCTAGAGATAATAATTTATTGAGTATGGAACAGTTATCAGTTATACAAATAGAAACGCGGAAATAGGTAAAGAAATATATACCTCTAAGTTATTATACCTATACAAGTTATTGTATAGTGTTCAAAGGTCACTGCTAACGAATGAAATAATAAAAATTTGTTGCAAAATATGAAAATTACAGTTATCTCACACAATATCTCTAAATAGGAAAATTGAATCGCTAAGTGTGTTGCTATGTGTAGAACTCAAGAACGGCGGCTTAGAGTATATATAAAGCTAATAAATAGTTTACTAATATATAGGTACTAAGCACTATTCATGAGCTATGCAGCAGGTCTGTAATAATATACGATGTGTAGTTTGATAGTGTAGTGAACTTAATGTTTATGTAAATAATAATTATTTGTTATCTTAATACTGTCTAGCGCAGTCTAGAGCTATCGTTGTATAATTTGCTTGGCTTTAAATGTAAATTCATATCATTTATCCAGCCACGTAATTAAAATAAACAATTATTTAAAAAATGAATAAGCCATTAAAAAACCTTAGTTTGGTAATAATTATGTAAAGTTACAAATTTGTTTCTGTGTCTACAGGTATTGGCGCAACATTTCTTACTGGATACTTCGGTCGCAGAATTTTAATGTTGATATCCAGTACGGGGGTTGCACTCTCTCTGACCGCTGTTGGAATATATTTCTTTTTACAAGACGCCTATCACCTTTCACCGGAGAAATTGACATCGATATCTGCATTGCCTCTAGTTGGTGTGATGGGTTTCAATATATTGTATAGTGTCGGTTTGGGTAACCTGCCTTATATTTTACAAGCAGAACTATTCCCTATAAACGTCAAAACCGTTGCATCAAGCTTAGCCACTATGATAGCATGTATTATGAACTTCCTCGTCACGAAATCGTATCAAGGCATCAAAGATGTGTTCGGACATTACACGGTTTTTTGGTCATTCGCTAGTATCGCATATTTTGGTATATTTTTCATATACTTTTTTGTGCCAGAGACAAAAGGCAAGACTTTGGAAGAGGTTCAAGATAATATGAAGAAGGAGGCGGTTGAATTAGAACTATTGAACAAAGATGATATTGTCAAAGCCAAAGAATAATAAAAAATGTATTATTGTAAGTTATGTGATTAAAAATTCAGATGGATTTCGATGTTTTACTTTTCGTTCGTTCCCGTTCCCGTGAGATTTCCGGGATAAAATATACCCTATATTAATCCAAGTTACTCTCTTTATGTGTGCTAAATTTCATTGTAATCGGTTCATTAGTATTTGCGTGAAAGAGTAACAAACACACACATACACATCCTCACAAACTTTCGCATTTCTAATATTAGTAGGATTTACGTAATCACATAGCCTTATACATAAGGAATATAATTCTGAGTTTGGAAACAATCTCGTCTATATGTATATTGTACCAGATAATATTTGGATTAAAAAAAATAGAGAATTATGTAACTATTGTAACTAAGAATGACATATACATTTTATAAATGAATACCAAAATAAGTTATAACTTTTTTTATTGTTGTCTAGCTGCTCCCGCGGTTTCACCCGCGCGCATAAATCAGTTTTTCATTTTAATCCTAATGTTCCTGAGGGAAAATCTGTTTAAAAATAGTAAGTTACTCCTCATAAAATATCTGCCAGTGAAAGTCACATCAAAATAGGTCGAGCCGTTCTTGAGACTAGCCAGAACAAACAGTGTCAAAAATTGTAGAAAAATAATACAATATTGATATTGTACAGTATATCCATCCATATGCATTCAGTAAAAATAGTTTATTTCAATATTAAAAATCTCAATTTAATTATTTGTAAAGATTGTGCTCATAGTACAGAGCTGTAACTCTAAAGACTAAAACTGCTTAGATATGATTAAACAAACGGAAATAAAAAACGCACACTGTGACCGAAACGATTTATTATCCAGAATAAAAATATGTAATACATAATACAGCGTATTTATTGGCGACTACAGAGTTGAAGTTAATATTAAATTCTCTTCGAGTTCCCGTACGAGTACAGTGGGGCGAAGGGTGTGTCGGCTGGTTCGTCACCGCTTTCTTCTGACGCGTCAGACTCGAACGTGTTGTCCGGAATGTCGTACAGACGGATCAGAGGCTTGTTCGGGTCCTTCATTATCAGATATTTGCCTGGAACATTACATACGTTAAACATAGTATGAGATAAAATATAAAAAAAAAAAATTATGGGCTTTACCCGAATGTAACAAAAAGGAATTTTTATTATTAAATTGACGTTATTGAGAGTATATGCCAAAATATATAATTAGAAGCTATCACATATTGTATGCTTAAGGTTGCATTATGTAGGCAACAAGCTAGATATCCAAAATACTTGACTGTTAAACATAATTAAAGAACGACCTGTAAAAGAAAAAATAAACAAGCAACTTTATGACGCTGGATGTGGGGACAAACCTCTACTATGCATTTGATCATGTGATCTGGACATTTAAACATTTTCATGATACATATCTATACTAATACTAGCGGCCCGCCCCGGCTTCGCCCGTGGTACATATGAAAAATAGATGTTGGCCGATTCTCAGACTTACCCGATATGCACAGAAAATTTCATGAGAATCGGTCCACCCGTTTCGGAGGAGTATGCAGACTAACATTGTGACACGAGAATTTTATATATAAGATTATAATATTATAAAGCTGAAGAGTTTGTTTGTTTGTTTGAACGCACTAATCTCGGGAACTACTGGTCCGATTTGAAAAATTCTTTCGGTGTTAGATAGCCCATTTATCGAGGAAGGTTATAGGCTATATTTCATCACGCTACGGGCAACAGGAGTGGAGCCACGGGGGTGAAACCGCGCGGAGCAGCTAGTCAATGATGTGTATGTATGCTAACTCGTGCGGCTTGAACTGCTGCGTGCCGCGAGTTGGACATTGCCATGGAACGTTCTAGAACATTCTCGAACACTCACCGTCCTTCTGCTTCATGCATATGTCGATGATGCAGCGGAGGATGCCCCACGCGTTGTCCATGGACAGGTTGATCTGCGCCGCGAACTCGTGCGGCTTGAACTGCTGCGTGCCGAGGATCACGTGACGCGAGTTGTCACGCACTTGGATACGGGACACGTAACCGAACTTGATCTGGTCCGAGCCGGCAAGCAGCGCCTGTAATTATACAAGAGATCATTATACAATACCGTTCAGGATGTTATTTAAGGATTTTAAACGCACTCTACGTATTTATAACTCATTCCGAGGATTATAAGGCTTAATAAATTATATAATAACAATAACACTATCAATAAGCATGCATAGGGACGGACGGACAACGAAAGCGAATTTGTTTTATACCATGCATTGATTCACAGTAATTATCACCTTATTCCGTCGCAGTAATGTTCAAAGTCTGTCTGTAATCTAGTTTATTAAAAAAAAATTGGTTGTCTGTAAAGTCGGTTTACTGACGATAGTTGAACGTGACAACGGCCGATTGTGCTTCTTTGTCGCTCGTTCCGCGCTCTCGCACTCCAAGCCTTACATGGAACGCCTCAGAGCGAGGTAACGCCGCATGAGTCATGTTTTTTCGTGCGTGCAGCCGGCTATCGAATTATAAGACGTTGTCATGTCAAAAATCCTACCTGAACGGTCCACTTAGCGAGCTTGCACGAGTTGTTCCTCAGCTCGTTAGCGAGTACAGCACCACGTTGGGTGTCGAGTTTCTGCCGCCATTCCACGCCGTTAGCAAGCTTCGAGTCCCACTCGTTGAGCGCCTTGATCGTCAGGAACTGGGTCTCGTTCTGCGGCCCTTGAAGCACTGCGTCGTGCTCGCAACGGGCTACCAACACCTGGAGAATTATAAGATTTTAGACCCAAATTTCATGGCATGCTAAGTCAGTGATAGTCTATTCATACAGTGATTTAACTGACGGATAATCTACGCAGATATCCTATTAATATTATAAATGCAGAGTTTGTAGGTTAGGTAATAATAAAACTGATGAACCGATTTTCATGAAATATGGCACACACATAGAGTAACTTGGATTAACACATTGAAAACGAGGGCGAAGCCGCGGGCGGAAAGCTAGCTTAGCTAATTACAAATGGGAAGGCTGAAAAATTTAGTTATGGAAATAATTGGTGTGCGCTTAATTAATTTGCTTGGTTAATTTGAAATTTAGTTAAATAGCATTCAAATGCTTTTATAACACAAGTCAGGATTCGAAACTGCATCTTTCACCATACTGGGGTAACGCCTGCCCTCTCAGCCACTTTATTTATAATTACAATTTATATTTAAAAAAAAGACTAAAAAGTTTAATAATAATGTACTCACAACACCATTGTTAAGGTTCCACTTGCGGTAGCGGTAGCCGACGGAGGCCACCTCCCCCTCCTCCTCCTCAGACACGAACGGGTTTGGCTCCGAAAATTTGAACTTGGGCTCGGTGGGGCCGGACTTCAACACCTGACAAATTAGCAAATAGTATTTATCAATGAATGAGGGAATCACAATTCAATAGCTACTAACTTAAACCAGTAAATAACAGACTGATCATTAATTCCACAAAAATATATGCAAATATTTATAACAATTTGATTTTTTTTAAATATGTCACATAAAATGTTAAGCTTTTGCTGTGTGCATGCCCACTGCACACATATTCAATTGAAAACTATTATAGCAGTTCAGTAATAAATTATATACAGAGCATACATTCCTCATTTGCACAAACACTATATTCTAATACTGAACAACATTGAATACGAATTTACACTAAAAGATCATGATGATGTTAGTTTGATGTAAATCCATACTAATATTAAAAATGCGAAAGTAACTCTGTCTGTCTGTCTGTAACTCAATCACGCCTAAACTACTGAACCAATTTTCATGAAATTTGGTATGGAGATATTTTGATACCCAAGAAAGGAAATAGGCTACTTTTTATCCCGGGAAAATGACGCAATCCCGGAAATCCCACGGGAACGGGAACTATGAGGGTTTTTCATTGACTGCGCGGGCGAAGCCGCGGGCGGAAACCTTGTGCACTATAACTAAACATACCTGTTGACTAAAGTTATGGTTGATGAATGTGGCTTCAAGCGCCAAGTTCCTGGGTGAGTTAATGGAGTTGCCATCGTCTGCGGGCGGCTCTATTGACGTCTCGTTGACGGTCAGCAGGTCGAACTCGGTGTTATCACGCTTGTCCAGGAACAACTTGTCGCCTGGAGGATAATTAATTGTTTTTCATCTGTTTTATAAGTTGATGTTAAGTCGTACGTACAAGTATTTTTCTATTATTATTATTTCTTATATTTGTAAATAATGGTAATATCTATTGAAATCCCTGCTTATCCCTTGCTTTGTGTGAAAAGTTCATAAGAACTGGTTTAAAAAGCTTCACACACACAGACATAGTTGATTTTTTTTAAATATATACAGTAGAACCTCGAACACAAAATATTTTAAGTTATAGAGGTTTTAAGTTATCAAGGGTCTATCCATTTTTAACTGCTTCTATAGCTTTTAATTTATCAGCGTAGGTGAGCCGTGAGGGTTGTTATTTTTCTTTTTGGACTCATTTTAAGCCAGTTTCATCACACAGTAAGTAAAGTGATGTTTCCAGGACAACAATCAAAAACTTATGATGCAAGTAAGTTGTTGTCATAAAGCTAACCGCCGCAAAGCTTTGAAGAATTTCGATAAAGCAATCAATAGGTAATGTATTGTTTACGTTAACAATACATATTAAACACGTGGAAGCAATAAATACCGAAACCTTTTGTTTTGACACTCTTTCAAAATGACTCACTGACAAACAATTTTATGTTATAGAGGCTGTGGAAACATTTCTTTAAGTTACTGAGGGCCAATACAGAGATTATTTATTTAAGTTATAGAGGTTGCGTATTTTAAGTTAAAGAGGTTTGGGGCTCTGATGGGAAGGGAACATATTATTTTTTGAAGTTACAGAGGTTTTTATGTTACCGAGGTTTAAGTTATCGAGGTTCAACTGTATATAGATTTACTATACTTGTGGACTTTGAGGTACTTAAATTAATTAAAAAATTAATTAAATTTGAGTTACTAAAATTAATTAATTAAAAAATTGTATGGATAACATACCAATCTTCTCCATAACGATATCCCACGAGTAGTTGGAGCGGGTGCAGCACATGATCGTCGCGAGGATGGTGTCGGTGGCGTACACCGTGCCCACCGTCTTGCTGAGGCGACGGATCACTGGGTCATCCGTAGTTGTGACCTGACAATAATAATTATTAATATATAAATAAATAAATATTTCAGGACAATTTTCACACACGGCACAATCTGATCCCACACTAAGCTTTTGCTTGCAATGTCTCTGGACTATAATCCAGAGATGGCGCGAACACCCTGTGATGACGGGTGCCTTTTAAAATTTAAAAGGCACTCTTATTTTATTTAATAAAAAAAAAAAAAGCTTTTGCTTGTGTTATGGAAACGAGATGGCTGATAAACATTCATATATAATTTTAAAAATACTTATACAGACAATCAACACCAAGACACAAAGCAAACACCTATGTTCATTACACAAATTTTTGTCCCGGGTGGGAATCGAACCTACAACCTTTGGCTTGGAAGGCAGGGTCACTACCAACTAAGCCAACCGGTCAGTCGAATATACATAATTGTTTAATTTAAAATGCGATCTTAATATTATAATATATTGCTTGTGAGATTAGGAAGCTTTTTAGCTGGTATGTAATGCTGATTTTAAGAAGGCTGATTGATTTTATCCAAATGCAAAAATTATACTTTTCATTTTCATTTAATTCAATGAAGAAAAAAAGTTAAATAAATAAAGCAAATATGCAGAAAAATTCTTGAACATGTACTTCTAAATTTGAATCAAATCATCCTTGGTACATATAAAAATGTGTCCATTTAAAAACATTTTAATGATATAAATTTATACAATACTAGCGGTCCGCCCCGGCTTCGCCCGTGGTACATATGAAAAATAGATGTTGGCTGATTCTCAGACTTACCCGATATGCACAGAAAATTTCATGAGAATCGGTCCACCCGTTTCGGAGGAGTATGCAGACTAACATTGTGACACGAGAATTTTATATATAAGATTTATATTGATATAACTTACAGTATGGAAAATCCTGTCAATACGCTGCAGTGGCTTTTCGTGTTTCACATTAACACGATCATAAGTTTTGTCGTAATACTCCAAAGTACCACAGCAGGCAATGTCTTCACCTATAGAAAATAAAATTATGTTTAACAGATAATTATTAAAAAAAATACATTGCATTTGTTTTAACATACTTCTGGTACTGTCTTCTATATTTATATACACAGGTATGTAAATGTAAACAAAAACACAGAGTTCATAAATTGATAGAATAATTAAAATTCTTGATATTGATAAAGCTTACATTTTTGCTATATCAGTTAAAGAACTATTTAAATATTAAAGCACATTTATTGGGGAAATCCAGTGTGTTGTATTTATCAGAGTTAAGACATTTTACACAAAATCTAATGGATTCATTACTTTCATACTATGTGTAAGTGACATTAAACGAAAATTACCTTCTTTAATTCCTGGCAAAGACAGTTTAGCAAGCCGAGGGAAGTCCATGTCTTCAATGGTCACCCAGGTGGGTCGTACAGTGACGGAAGCATCACGAATCTTCATGGGAGCACCACGCTGGCCCCATCTCTTGCCTAGCTTGCGATCTCTTTGTTGCTAAAAAGATACAGTAATTATAGTTAAATAGATAGTAAACATAAGAGACATTTTTTACAATCATTAACTTTTTCGTTACAAGTTTATTACTTTAGAAGTAAACCTGTGAGAAAAAACAAATACTAAATACACAAACACTAATGTATTTCATATTTTTTTAAAACACTTGTAACAAAACAGGTGTGATCAAATGTGCATTAAATTGTAAGTATCTAAATAATCATGTCTGTGGTGGTATAAGTAAAATGAAAATGTATTGAATGGTACATATTTGTAAACAAATATTTTACAGCTGATTTCAGTATTCCTTTCTTATGATTGGGATAAATTCTTACTTTGCTCAAAGTGGTCATGCCACCAGGAGTACGCGCGCCTCTGGCACCGCGTCCCCTCTGTCCCCTAGCACGTCCACGCTGATACGGTGGTTTCTGCACTCGCGTAGTATCGACCAGGTGGAATGTACTCTCATCTTCATCGTGGAAGTACGCGTATGACGAACCAGCGCCGAACTGAGACGCATACTTATCTGAAACGACGCAGACGGTAAATCTTTCGATTCATCAAGAGAGTTACGTACATTTAGCATAACCTATAAATGCGGATGTATTTTATAAATTGCATAAACGTAGCGCACTTATGAACATAATTCTGTACTCACTCTGGTATTTCTTGTCCTGGACAACAGTCCAGTCACTGATTTTGCCCAATCTATCGCCTTTACTAAACGGCTGATAGGGCATGTCACGGAATTGCTCCGGCATCTCGCAAGGACCCCATCCTGTAGGGTTATCTTGTATTACGGGTGCAACAAACCGTATCGGCTCCTCGGCCGGTAATACGTGCTCTGACATCACGACTTTTAGTAAAACAATTTGCTATAATTGTTATTTTCATCTACAAATAAACTAAATCTGGCTGTGGCAGTGATGCCACACGACACTTTACGCGTGAAAGGAACACAGATTATGTCATTCGATGTCATGTCAACAGTCAAGTCAGAATTTTTTACAGGGTAAAGGGTTGCTTTATCAAAATTAATAAGCGAATAATTTTTTAATTAAAATTATATTTTTATTTAGTAACGACCACAAACGATATATTTTTATCACAATTCGTATTCTCTTGTGAACAATAGAAAAGTCTTGTGATTAATGTGTAAAGAAAACCTTTCCTTTCAGGATTATTTTAAGTGATTTATTTCCAATATTTTCTGATTAACGTACGTTTAAACTCTAAAGAAACAAAATTTCCTCTTAAGAGTTCAGAGTTCAGACTTCATGGGTAGATAGAAAAAGTCTCTTGGTGGTCTCTTGGGAGTACTGACAACACTCGAGTAAACAGCTGATTTATTATTATTTTATCTGTGCAAAATGACAAAAAACATTTTTTTAGAGTGCGTTTCACGCTAGGTTTCACGAAAGAGTTCCCCTGCCGTTATGTTGGCATACCTGACTGTCAAAAACGAAAATATTTTTTTTTAATCAAAAATGACAGAGAAAATATTCTCCTTTCTTCCTAGCCTTATCCCGTATCTTACGGGGTCGGCTGCCTAGAAAGGAGAATATTTTCTCTGTCATTTTTGATTAAAAAAAAATATTTTCGTTTTTGACAGTCAGGTAAGCCAACATAACGGCAGGGGAACTCTTTCGTGAAACGCACTCTACTTGCTCTGTGCCTCTGTGGTGCGAGACAGAAAAATTCAAAATGTGATTCAGATTTGTTTTGAGTTGTAAGTGAAACAAATATATTTATTAATCACTGTTGTATTATTACAATAATTTTTAATAACAAGAATTTATGAAATATGGAAGAATTCGATGATGAATACAATCATAGCATGAGACGATTTTATTAAAAGTTTTTTTTAAAAGTACAAGTATTTTCATTTTAGGGCCGATTTTTCAATGCCCAGATAAACAGCTAGATAGACTTTATTCTTCAGTTAACAAAATATTCAATTTTTCAATAGACGAATAGGACTTATCTATCCAATAACTACGTTATTTGAGGAATAAATCTATTTGCCGCTCCAACGGCTAGATAGCGCGCTATTCGACTGTTAGGGAGTATTCAGAGAGAAAGCTTGAAACTTATAAGCGCTTATCGGCGCTTGTCATGTTCATATATTTTCCTGCGCGGGTTGACAGCACTGACAGGAAAATATATGAACATGACAAGCGCCGATAAGCGCTTATAAGTTTCAAGCTTTCTTTCTGAATACGCCCTTAGGGCGTATTCAGAAAGAAAGCTTGAAACTTATAAGCGCTTATCGGCGCTTGTCATGTTCATATAAATATGACAAGCAAGACAATGAACATGACAAGCGCCGATAAGCGTTTATAAGCGCTTATAAGTTTCAAGCTTTCTTTCTGAATACGCCCTTAGGGAGTATTCAGAGAGAAAGCTTGAAACTTATAAGCGCTTATCGGCGCTTGTCATGTTCATATATTTTCCTGCGCTGGTTGACAGCACTGACAGGAAAATATATGAACATGACAAGCGCCGATAAGCGCTTATAAGTTTCAAGCTTTCTTTCTGAATACGCCCTTAGGCGTTTGAGTTGACAACTGACGCGTCAAATTTGAGATATTTTCGTATGTCATAACATAGAGCGTAGAATTATTAACAATTAAACCTCTTTCTATATAATTATTATCAATTAAAATCATATTGAAATTGGTGTTTTTGATAGTATTGATGACCATGCCATTGAAAATTTGCCGAACGCTGCCTTTAAGTATGTCGTTTCCATCGTAAAATATATAAATTGAAACACAAATTTAACCAAACTCTTTACTCGAATCAAAACAACAATCAACAATCATAGAAGACAAGTGCACTCCTGACGTGAGTCATAATGACGGTTGTTGACAAATTGCAAGATTTGACTCTATCCCGCTCTAACTTGACTAATTTAATATGTTTGTTTCGCCACTCCGAGAGCAGTGCTGCCAATATGGAAATATTTGGTCAGATAGTTATTCATCAAATAAATCACGATTGAAAAATAGGCGAGCCGTAATGAGTTGGATAAATAATTGAATAAATCTATTCGATGGGTATTTATTAGACTGTTTATCTCGCGATTGAAAAATCGGCCCTTAAAGTATTAGCAAATGAGCAGGTTAAAATATAAGTTTTAAGTCTATGCTTTTGCATGTACCTAGTTTAAATTTATTTGAGCTATTATTTATGTGTAGTAATATAGCTATTTTAATGATAGAATGTACCAATTATTATTAAATTATTTAAAACAGAAGAGAAAGGAACCTATGTAGTATATAATAATATGTAGAATCAAAGGTAACCTAACAAATAAAAAATCAACAAAACAAAAGTCTGTAACTAGACTTTGATTAGAAAAATGCCATAAAGTGGTTGAAAATGGGAATAGGAAATTTGTTATTGAGAATTACTATAAACACGAATAAAAATGATGCAAATTTTGTGCATGTTCTAAGGTAGTTCTATACATGGACTAATAAATGAGTGTATTAGTCTATGGTTCTATACTACACATTTGGAGGAGAAAAATGCACCTATTGGATAGTCTTATAAAATAAGATAGCCTGTCACATCACTCATAATTTAGTTTTCTGCTGATGAAATCATTTTTAATGTATAATTATTACAGATAGCTTTGGAGCTTAAGCTAATATAGTTACTTAATCAAAATGAAATGATTAAATTAATGTAGATGAAAATATCCAAGTTCTCATTTAAGTGGTCTACTTACTAATGTTTCCCTAAAATGAATAAAAGCATTGAAATATTTTGGTAAGGATATATACAATGATACTAGACTATATAATATAGAATTGGCTTTATAGAGAAATTAAATCTAGGAAATTAATCTATAGGGAAGAAGACATAAAAAAGAAAGATAAAAGAGGTAGGAGTCAATGTTTGCTGATCAGAGGAAGGAATTTGAAAGGAAGGATTAAAACATTAGCAATTTATGCATATTTGATTATACAATGAATCCATAGGTAGTATCTGAAATTGTCCATAGTAGTTATAAGAATTTATAAAAAGAAATCTATAGTAAGGAAGAAAAGCTCTTTCATGAAAGGAAAGCATTCTAGGCAAGCAAGACACAAGTATGTAGTCCACCAAAATGATTTCTCTGCTCTATTGTTGCCTCCTTTCTTATGATTAAAAAAGCATCATCATCAGAGTTGAGAATTTTTTAATTCTTACACTGGATCCATCTCCATTCTTCAATCTCTCTGAAAACACAAAAATGTCACTAAATTCGGTTCATCACTTTAGGAGGAGTTCAGTGACAAACACACACAGAAGAAATATATTTATAAATAACATATATTAACATACTAATACTAATATTATTTTTTAATTATAATACTAATACCTATCTGTAGTATATTATATATACCTATATACATAGTTACAATCTTTTTTTTTTTAGATTTCCTTCCATTAGGTACCTACCTAGCTATCCGGAATACTATACTTTGCAAATTTGGTCAGTAAACAAACTGCCCAGCTTAAACTGATATTATTACAACTATGTAACATTGTAGTAAGCAAATTCTCATTGACTTGTTACGCGTCGATTGATGTTGACGCTTGTTCAAATATTATATTAAAATTGTAACGTAACCGTTTTTAGTAGATGAAATATCTCGCATTACATTTGTGTTTAATTCTGTACTAAGTAGGTATGTGTAAGTATATAATATTAAATTCCATTAAATAAACTTGATGGCCGTTATTTCGTTTCTCGTTTTACGGTCTTCATATTATTATGTGTTCTTTCGATAATTTTTCTATATACTTATATCTACATAAATAATTTTTGTGTATATTTTAGAAAATGGTGGGAGGAAGGCGATTACAATATTTGGTGGCTAGTGCAGGTGAGTAATTTTAATATTTATAGAATTACCTGAAAAATGAATTTGGTGCGTTATTTCCTCAAAATAAATTAAAATTAACAAAACCCCGACCCCACTTTGCTACGGCGCGGGCGGCTCTCTTTGACTGATTTTCATTCAAATTCAAATTCAAATAATTTATTGCATACTAATACATTTTACATAATATTATTAGAAACCTTATGCAGGTATTGCAATACAATATTATATTTAAATTACAATAATGTTGTCATTAAACATTAAACATATCTAAGAACATTCGCAATTAATTCATCTTTCTACCCAAAAAAAAAAATAACAATCAAAATCGGTTACCCGTACGAGCCCTATGAATCTACAGACGGACAGAGAGAGAAACATGACAGGAGAGAAATGACATTTGTACAACTGCAAGACAATACAATTATAGACAATACCTACTTATGAATATGTTATTAAAATTTGGATAAGGTATGCTGATTTTTTAAGGAGTGCGATATTATAATCAGCCACCGTCTTTGATTATGTCATACATAAGTGTTCGCTTCATGCTTAGCTTAACATTTATTTATTTGTTCTTAAATTGTTAATTTCCTAATTGGTCGTTCATTCCTAGACTGAATGATTGACCTATACTTATTCCTAGAGGACGATCAAGCGAGGTGAATTTCGATGTAGATAATAATTATGGGATCGATTTGTTTACTTTTTACCGGTTCCATCCCGAGAATTTCCGCAGTAATTCAACGGAAAACAAACTAAAACAAATTTGGTTAATTGATAATTATTATAATTACAGTGTCATTGGCCACCGCCACTTTGGGCATGTCTTCAGTATGGTCTACGCCCGTGATACACAAACTACAAAATAACGAAACTAATATAGAAATGAGTGACGTAAGTCAATTGTTCATATCTTTCCCTTGTAGGGATATTGATTTAACGTTCTAATGACTATTGTTTCGTCTATATAATATATATTATTTAAATAATTTTTTAGTTAGGCCTCCGTCGAATAATTATATTGTTTGGATAGTATTAACTGCTCATTCGTGTTCTGATTTATTTATTTACAATGGAAGATTAAGGTGTTACTACGCACTAAAAGTATCTATCAATAAAAAATTAAATAAACCGATCACGAAATATAATGACGCTAAAACTCTTACTAAATGTATGGTATAATTTGAAGTACCTAAGTTTATGGTATTAAGTGAATTATTTACGCATGTCGTAATATATTGCCAGGGGCGTGCACAGAGTTTTTGGACAGGGTAGGCAGAAATATTGCAATTATAATAAGTCATAAAAACTAATATTTCATATTGCAGTACTGATATTTGATTGGAGATACATAGTATTTCCGCAAAATAATGGAAAACATATCACGAACATAGGTCATATTATCTATAAAATAATTGTCAAAGTAGGTATGATAATTATTGATATCCTAACTAGTCTTAATCTTAATACTATTATAAAGGCGAAAGTTTGTAAGGATGTATGGATGTATGGATGTATGGATGTTTGTTACTCTTTCACGTAAAAACTACTGAACCGATTACAATGAAATTTAGCACACATATAGAGGGTAACTTGGATTAACACATAGGATAGGTTTTATCCCGGAAATCCCACGGGAACGGGAACTATGCGGGTTTTCCTTTAAAAACGCGGGCGAAGCTGCGGGCGGAAATCTAGTATTCTATATTATGTAATTAATGATTAACTTTACCTTTGTGTATTACAAATTCCGGTATAGATCCATTTATAGATCGGCCTTTTTCCTATCACTCTCTGTTTGTTAAAAGTTTATTCATAAAACAAAAGTAAGAATTTTTCGTTAAATTAGGTATGCCTTATTATCTTACAAAGTACACTGATGATATACATAATCTATTTAGTTACTCTCAAAACACTTCACTTGCAAATTGTCGTAGTAAACATTATTAATTTTCTCAAAAAACAAATTTAACCTCAAAGTAAACGTTTGTTATTTCCAAAACAAAACAAACGAATAATGATACTATTTGCAGATGGTCTTTACCGCTACAAAATTGTATACATTATCACACTTCTTAAATTGGTCGCATATTCAACTTCAGTTTCGACTTTCGATGTAGTTCCGAATTCGGTTCGTACCTAATTCGTATATCTTCGTAAAAAGACACTGCCTACCTTGTGTGTTTGTGTGCGTGGTTTTATTACATCAGTGTGCCGTGTTTATAGGCACGCACACATATAAAATATGCGTAGACACGCAGAGCACACATATAAAAACTTAGACACGGATAGTTTGTGTCTTTGCCGTCCCGTGACGTACTGGGTCCTGTGGCGGCGCTAGTGCAGCGCATGAATAGTGACTTGAGCCGAGCCGGTGTTATAGAAATTAGATAATAATGCTACCAAAATACCGATAGATGGATCTAAAATATATTTGAAATATATTTTTATTTCTTATCTACATTGCGCAATTAATAAAATTTAATGACGCTGTGAATTTCATTTATGATATTAAATATTGATCAGAGTTTGGTAAATGGTAGGGTAGGCAGTGTCTTTATGTCTTTATGGAATGCACGCCACTGTATATTGCTATGTTTCGGTAAAAGCACTGGCTTCATTACTTATCAGTATATTCGTAGTTTATGAACAAACTATCGGTTTGAATTCCGGAAATAGTCCACTATCATAAAAAACAACCTATCATAAGTTATTTAATCTCATGTCCCTTATTGTAACTATTTTTAGAATATTATGGTTCCCAGTTATTAAGCATTTGGGTAATTCCCCTCATAAATTCTTAGAAGCATATTATAGGGTATGCAAAATGGTACACAGTTTACTTTTATAATAATTATCCCTTATCGTTGCAACTTGCAATGTAAATAACACATTTGTATTTAGCAGTGTTACTTAGGTGTTATTCTAAACAATGTAGCATAATATTAGCGTTAACTACTATTAAAGTATTAAGTATTCTGTAATAATATGTAGCATCATAGTTGCAGATATTAAACGGGGATAAAATAGTTTTATGCGTCAATACGTTGCAGCGTAAAAGTGGGTCTTGATCTTGGTTCAATATGAATTATTATCAATTAGTATATGCGATCGCGTAAATCAGCTGAAAGGATTGGAATATAATTACACTCATATCAATTTTCCTGTTTGGGAACATCTTTTTTTACTTTTGGTATTTTCCCTGTAGCTAATTTTATATTGGGCACTGGCTTTTCTTTCTGCCCTTAGCATTTACACTATATTTCATTCTCTTCAATAATCTTCGTTCATTCTGTTCAATCGTCTTCTTTGTAATGTCTGCCTCCACTTCTATTCCAATACCCTTCAATCAATTCATCGTAAGCGGTGTAAAATAAATTATTGCTAGAATATGGGACATGTCTACATAAATTTGTTTAAATACATTATTATATTAGTATAAAAAGGTCAGTTTAAATGCCCGAGCAGTGTTGGATAAATCATTAATTGAAAAATTAGCACCTTATTTTGCCATTAAAAAACTCTTCCTAATACATTCAAAAGCAGAGTTTTGCTGATGACATTTTTGAGCGTGATTGTGAGTCTAGTTGTTTGAAATGAAATGAAATGAAAAAATATTTATTGCCACAAGTTACACACACTTAACAACTACTTACATTACTAAAAAAAAATAGAGAATTTACATGGCAATCGGGTCAGACTCAGCCATGCTGTCGGGCTTTAACACCTGAACAGCGCTGATTTTCAGTCTGCCCGTAATTTATCGTACGTCATTTGATTTAGGGTTAATTTGTTTCCAGAATCAAGTATCATGGATGCTGAGCTTGTCTCCCGTGGGGTTTATGTTCGGCAGTCTTGTAACCAGATTCCTTTGCGATCGATTCGGGAGACGCAGCACTTTGCTGTTTAGTGCCTTGCCTATTGCTACGGGAACTGTGAGTAAGAAATCGTTTTTTAATTTTTTAAGCAATTTGCCTTTGATGATTATGAGCTGGAGTAGCTTTTTTATGACATGGACATTCTTTTTTTATTTTGTAAGAAATTTGTACTTGGGTAACGTAAACGCAAGTAAACTTACATATGTATTTTTTATTTTTACAGATTATCGCAGCAACGGTAAACCAAGCGTGGATGTTGCTAGTTATGAAATTAATGTGGGGTTTTGGGACTGGAATGATATCAATGGTATTATTTTTTCTTCGTAATTTGTAAGACCACTATGTAAGCCAGTTTCACAGCTTCTGGATATGTTCTGTATAGCGTATTACCGGTTGAAATTATATAAAATGACTGAAAATATACTTAAAAATTGACAAAACTTACGAACAGTCCCGTAAGTTTATGAGTAGGTAGTTTGTGGCCTGTAAAAGTTATAGCCTTTTTTTAGTAATATATTTTAAAACTAGTTTAAATTATCCCCAGGTAGTAACCATATATATAGCCGAGATAGCTGACAAAGAGATTCGAGGTCGTCTGTCCGTTGGTACCCGATTCATGTTCAACTTTGGTGGTCTACTCATGATGTGCATTGGGGCATATGCGACATACGAAGTTATGAATTACTCGCTTTTAGTAATGCCTGTATTGTATTTTACGGCGTGTTTGTGTATACCGGAATCCCCGTATTATTATCTGAAGGAGGGCAAAGAGGAAGCCGCTAAGAAAGAGTTGTTGAGACTGCGGGGGAGAGAGGATGTGAGTTTATTTTTTTAGTATCCATTTGTACATTCTCACCTGTACATGTATAGTGTATACAGGGTGTCGTTGATTTAGTGTACTATAATCAAAGGAACGTATGGCTTTTCAAACGCTGATAGGTAAAAAATACTCATACTATCTCCAACCCTTTTTGTTCTATTTGATACAGTCTTTAACTCAAATTTCTGACGGGCAACGCCTTCGACCTTTGCCATCCGTACGGGTGCTCACGTTAAAAATTAGGTTTCATACACACAATGCCTGCATTAGCCAAGCAGTACAAATAAATATGAAATCGGATTTTTGTAGTTCGTTTTTAATGTATTTTTTTTACGTTAACAGCGCATGTAAAACTAGTGTAAGTGTCATTGAGCAGCCACATACGGGACAGTGATATAATGATTAAAAATCTGTGATTTATATAATCAAGTTGAAATGTCTTTTTTGTAACGTCGCAAATTTTTTATTGAATGTACATAAAATCTTTTTTATTTTTGATAAAAGATGAAACTCACTGAAACGAGAATTGATTTCTCATAAATCATTAAAAAAAGATGATTGAAAGTTAAAAAAAATTTTTTTTGAACAATTTCAGGGTCTCGAAGAGGAATTAGAAAGTATGAAATCTCACGTCCAGAGAGAGATGCGTAACTCAAGTTCAACTATAGAACTCTTTAGAGGAAGACAATACAGAAAAGCTATTATAATTGTTTTTGGTGAGTAAATAGAACTTTCTTGAAACTATTTAAAAGTGCCATCTAGTTATAAACAAAGCAAGCTTGATCTGGTTCAACAATTCGTGAAGAGTAAAATCATCACACTGTTAGATCATACTAAAATCCGTATTTGTAAAAAAAAAGTGTATTTCAAAGTATTCTTTTCCGATAAGAGATAAATTTCCTCACCATTTCACGATTTTCTATTAAAATATTATAAACTAACAGATATTAATTAGCTAAATTTCAGTGATAAAATCATTAATTGTTCTTTTCAGGATTAAAATTTGCTCAAATAATGACAGGGACGCAAACGGTCCAGCAATACTTGACAGTTATAATGAAAGAGAGCAAAATAAACATGGCCGTTCCAACGATGATGATAATTTACGGAGCTGTTAAATTTATTGTTGGTGAGATTTTAATGTATCAATAAATGTATCGATAAAAAATCTATCCGAAAAAAAAAATTTGAATGAAATTAAGTTAAAAAACGTTGAACACCCAGGGTCAAAAATACATTACATTTTTTTCAAATATCTATCCCGAAAACTTTGAAATAGGGAAATGAATGATTATAAGTTGTCTTCTGTTTCAAGAGCGGACAAGAATACAAAATAAACAAAGTGTATGCAACAAGTTAATTTGTCCTTCCACAGGTGTGATGTCATCATTCCTGGCAGACCGAGTTGGACGCCGACCGCTTCTTATTTACTCTTTTTTCGGATATAGCGTCTCTTCAGCCATTATCGGTTTTTACTTTTTGAGTCTCGAAGTACTTTCTATCGACCATGATTCCCTTAGACCATACAGCTTCGTAACGTTCTTTTGTATTTTAGCCTCTAACGTCGTATCTACCATTGGTTTTAACTCCATCATGGGGGTAGTCCAAGGTGAAGCCTTCCCCTTAAATGTTAAGGCCGTTGCAATTACAGTCCTAAATATCTATGGAGGAGTACTAGGATTCCTTGTGACGAAACTTTTCAAAAAGATTAAAGATCTTTCCGGTCTTTGTGGCGTGTTTTGGGTGTACGCCTCGATAGCTTTGGTCGGTTCTATTTTTGCCTATTTCACTGTTCCTGAAACAAAGGGTAAAAGTTTAAGAGAAATTCAAGCTATGCTTCAGGGTGAGGTATATTACGCGAATGGAGAAGAATTGAAAACTATGAATGACAAAAGAGTTGACAATGATGATAGAATTATGGGAGATGAGGAAGTGATGGCTTCAGGAGAGCGAAAATCGTTACAAAGCAATGGTGCTAATGCTTGATTTAGATATTTTTTTACATTTGTTAAATTTACTATATTATAGCTTTATTGTGCCGTTCTATTTGAGGTGCTCTTCTAAGATTATTTTTAGATATATACCTATACTCGAAAAATGGTTACTTAAATTAGGATTATATAATATGATATTACTGCCTTTCTAGTTATTATATTTAAGGTAGTCTTTAATGTTTTGATTTTCATTTGCGAATTGAGGCTATAAAATTATTTTTATTTAAAAATTCGTCTATATTTTCTAATGATGCAATAAAATTTGTTAACATTTTTTATGACGTTATCTAATTTTTAAATTGGGCTTCCTAAAATTAAGAAAAAAAAGCTTATTCTTTTTCGATCAGGCCACGTGTCCTGACGCGAGTTTAAGATTTTATACCCAACGCCGCTAAAGAAGTTTTCACTTCAAAAAGGTGTTTATCTATGTTTTAAAATTAATTTTATATTAAAGGCAATAACTACACTTATAAAATGTAGATGCAATATGTGTAAGGAACTTTTCTTATTATTTTTTAATTAGTTCAAATAAAGTACAGTAGGTGAAGAATGATAAAATTATTCTTATGAAATACCGAAATATTAAGGATAAGATTAACAAAATAAACATGATCTCAGGATTGATGATATTTTTTTGTATTTTGATGATTGTTTTATTACATGTGATACACATTTTTGATACTTACATGTCATTTTTTTAAAATGAGTCTCAACATTGATTCTCAAAAAATATATCCTACTAATACCTATTATAAATGCGAAAGTTTGTGAGGATGTGTGTGTGTGTGTGTTTGTTACTCTTTCACGTAAATACTACTGAATCGATTACAATGAAATTTAGCACACATATAGAGGGTAACTTGGATTAACACATATACATAATAGGTTTTATCCCGAAAATCCCACGGGAACGGAACTATCCGGGTTTTCCTTTGAAAACGCGGGCGAAGCCGCGGGCGGAAAACGTAAGTTTTTATGTAATATAATTTAGCTCCTTGATTTTATATTCAATTTTATAGAATTTATGTAATACTAGCGGTCCGCCCCGGCTTCGCCCGTGGTACATATTTACGTTTTCTCTACATAAGAACCATCCTGGTACTTCAAGGAATATAATAAAAAAAGAATTATCGAAATCGTTCCACCCGTTCTCGAGTTATGCGCTTACCAACACATTTTGCGATTCATTTTTATATATAAGATTCGGTATTCCTAAATACCATAGGGTATCTAACCTATTTTTTCTTACCGGCATAGCATACGCTAAGGTAACTGGTAATAACACATAATACTAAATAATTTGGAAAATCCAAAAGTGCACGCCTCATAATTTTTTTTAAATAAATATTTATTAATTATTATTTTTGTTTATTTAATAACAATTAAACCACATCGAATCAGACCCTGAAAAATGAAAGGGTTCTATTCCTGAGCATACTCAAGCCTAAGAGAAAAAAAAAGACTCGATTAGTAAAGTATTTCGGTCGCTATCGTGTTAACAAGAAAAAGGATCCGCACATACAGACACACGGACGTCCAAGACAGAACTTTTTTAAACTGTTTTTTAACTAGTTTAAATAACAAAAATGACATCAAAAATATCATGAACGTTAAAAATAGTGTTTTTTCTTAATATGTGTGTGTATGTATTATCTTACAAGTGCAATGTATGATACATAAAGACATTTTAAGTTTGAAAAATCAGATGTTTTGCGCGAAGTGACAGTAGTACCCACCTCAACGCTTCGCTTATGAGGCGTGCAATAGTAGCTAAGGCGCGGGTCAAACACAAGCGGCGCAGCGCATCGGGCGCACTGCCGGCGCGCATCGGGTGCGCTTATGGCGCGCATCAGGTGCGCTATTGGCGATTTGTTCCCATATCTTGTCTTTTACATTACGATTAGAGTATTCTGGACGATTATAATCATATAGGACTGGATGTTGTACGACTAATTCACAAAATTTTATATTAAAATCAGCATCGTCACGTAATTGACGCATTTTTATGTGAATGTTAACGAATTCCGAACGTCCACGAATCACTCACTGCAGTCTGAGCGCGGGCGCTGGACGTGGGACGGGACAAATACAACCGGCGCGGCGGTTGTGGCCGGTGTGGGTGAAGTGGCGTGGCGGGGGATGCGCGCCTGCGGCGCAACCGTGGCACAACCGTGGCGTGCCGTCTCGACGCCTTTCCAAAATTATTTCATACAAAATGTAGAAGAAGGACGTGGTGCAAAACAGATTGAAGAGGTGCGCTTATGGCACGCCCGCGCCCGCATCGCTTGTGTTTGACCCGCGCCTAACGCTACAGAACGGCTCCGCCTCCCGCCAAAAGTAAACACATACGTCACCCCGCACGATCATGAGCAATATGACTGGCGCTTACCGCAAGGATGATAAATATGTATGGAGTGTCCGGGTGTGGTAAGACTTTACTTTAGTGGCAGTGAAGCTAGGATAATGTTTCACATATTATTAAGTACTGAAGAAAAAATCCCGACTCACTATCAAATCATATTCTCACAAAGTTTTATTTGTTAAAAAAATTGTATCAGAGAACTTACAATAATAATATGGTGTCATATTATTTCTAATGTTGTTGTTGATGATATAATAATATTATGATGTTATAGTTGTAATGTACTGACATTTTAAAGCATTTGTATTTCCACCGAATTACATATTTTTGTAAGAAATAAGAATAGTATAACCATATTTTGTAGCAAAAATTATTAAACATTTTTAATTATGAATTTGTTTTTATTTGAATAAAATCTCATGTTAATTTAAAACTATAGCTTTTTAATAAAAAAGGACGTTCCAGACACTGCGTTCCCGTGTAATTAGTAATTACGTTGTTTTTTTATATTTTTATTACCTACCTACTTCTTCTTTTCGGAAGGAAAAGTATTTTGCAATTATAAAATAATTTATAAATGTCAGAGATTTGAGGTAACAAAAATAAAACAACTGAATCGATAATCACATTTACTAATGTTAGTTCATAAAAAATCTGTTCGTCCTAATTTAAAGCTAAACTTAGCCTAAGACCTCATTCGCACGAGAGTTAAAAAAGCGTTGCGTTAAAACCCGGCGTTGGCGCTTTTTAAACGTTCTCTCTGTGGTTGTTCATACTAAGACCTCATTCACACGAGAGCTTTTTTAACGTCCGTTAAAAAAGCGTCCAAATAGAACAAATGCATTCCCAAGTATATGTTCACACGTCAGCGCTTTTAAAGCGCGACGCTTTTTTATCGCGCAGTGTTCTATTTTCAACGCTCGGCGTTGGGCGTTAAATAAAATAGACCATAGGAAACTTCTTACTATTATTCAGACGAGCGCTAAAAAAGCGCCGGCGCTGCGTTCAGTATGCCGCACGCTCGCTCAGCGGTAGCACGTGTTTGTTGTGCTTATAATCATCAGAAAATCGATACCATGTCGTGGATTGTTGATCCCGAACTATTAATTATAGATGTGGAGTCTCGTCCGTTCCTGTATTCAAAATCGTTATAGACATTTGAAAATAATTAAAAAAAATTCCGGGGTATTGCCTTAACTCTTCGTACAGTGTCACAAACTGCCCTTTTAAGTATCTCTGTTCATTCAGAGGATGTACCCAGAATGCCTTTTGTTTTCTTTTTCGTCTTTTAATAACACAAATCGCTAGTGCCAATCTTTCTTTCTTTCTTTCTTTCAAATATACCTAACATATAAAAATTAAAACAGTAGGTATTTTTATCATATTCCTTTAGTAACATGTTTATCGATGACGAGTTTGAACAAATACCTAAGTAGGTACCTACAAGTGGTTTATTAAGAACAAACTTTCCGAGGAATTCTAAGCAAATATAATAATATAAATATCATAAAGATATTACGCAACTGACATTACGTAATTATTTTAGCAGAAACCATTTCCACGTCTTACTTCAGTAAGACGTCTCGTCTCTGGCTTCAGCCAGAGACGAGACATGAGTGATTTTAAAGCGTTAGTATGAACAACCACAGAGAGAACGTTTAAAAAGCGCCAACGCCGGGTTTTAACGCAACGCTTTTTTAACTCTCGTGCGAATGAGGTCTTACGCTTTAAAATCACTCATGTCTCGTCTCTGGCTTCAGTAAGACGTGGAAATGGTTTCTGCTAAAATAATTACGTAATGTCAGTTGCGTAATATCTTTATGATATTTATATTATTATATTTGCTTAGAATTCCTCGGAAAGTTTGTTCTTAATAAACCACTTGTAGGTACCTACTTAGGTATTTGTTCAAACTCGTCATCGATAAACATGTTACTTAAAGGAATATGATAAAAATACCTACTGTTTTAATTTTTATATGTTAGGTATATTTGAAAGAAAGAAAGAAGGAAAGATTGGCACTAGCGATTTGTGTTATTAAAAGACGAAAAAGAAAACAAAAGGCATTCTGGGTACATCCTCTGAATGAACAGAGATACTTAAAAGGGCAGTTTGTGACACTGTACGAAGAGTTAAGGCAATAATTTTTTTAATTATTTTAATTATTTTAATTATTTTTAATTTTAATTTTTTTAATTATTTTAATTATTTATTTATTATAATTTTTTTAATTATAATAAATAAATAATTTTTAATTATTTTCAAATGTCTATAACGATTTTGAATACAGGAACGGACGAGACTCCACATCTATAATTAATAGTTCGGGATCAACAATCCACGACATCGTATCGATTTTCTGATGATTATAAGCACAACAAACACGTGCTACCGCTGAGCGAGCGTGCGGCATACTGAACGCAGCGCCGGCGCTTTTTTAGCGCTCGTCTGAATAATAGTAAGAAGTTTCCTATGGTCTATTTTATTTAACGCCCAACGCCGAGCGTTGAAAATAGAACACTGCGCGATAAAAAAGCGTCGCGCTTTAAAAGCGCTGACGTGTGAACATATACTTGGGAATGCATTTGTTCTATTTGGACGCTTTTTTAACGGACGTTAAAAAAGCTCTCGTGTGAATGAGGTCTAAATGCTGCATATCCAGTTTCTAAGTGATGCATTCATGTTAAGCCTAATAAGGGCGATATGTTTTTTGGGGCGACAAAATTTGAAATGATGTTTTTAAAATTTCCTGTCAACATATTTTGTTAACTAAATAATTACTTAAGTAATGAAAAGGATTAAAAATAGATTAATTCTACATTCTACTATGAGATGAAGTAGTCTTAATATAGTAAGTTTGCATAATTATTATCTAATTAGTAGAATTAGTATAGGTAGTAGAAATAGTATAAATGGGGAGTTTTTCACTCGATCAAAAAAATATATTTAAGCAAATTTAGCTGTCGACGATAACGATGCTAACACTTTTCGGCTAATGGTGTAAATGTATAATCTATCTTTGTCTAATGCGAAATATACCGTTAGTACACATTAGTTTGTGCGGCTGGTTGTTTGTTAAGTACTAGAATAACACATGATTTATACAAATAATATGTACTTGAATATCGTCCGCGGGTGAAACCGCGCGGCACACCTAATAGGTATTATAAAAGGAGCGTCTAAGGTATTTATTCCAACGATTTTCCTGTTACGGTTGTTTTGGTGCAGATGTGAAAACCTGTTATGAATGAAATACCTACGCATTTCTTAAATTGTTTTCACAGATTGTTTTGTTTCTTAAAGGATATCGACGTATCTTCGGTACAGTTTTCATCCAATTATTGTATACTGAATGAAAAAACAATAGTAGTTTTATATATTGTCATTGCATTATTTTTTTAGTGTTATGTGAATTTTTAAACAAGAATTTATTTGATACTTCGCAAAATGAAGTTATATGTAAGTATGAACTATACGCCGTTTAGCTTTTAATAACAGGAAAATATGTACTTTATTAACATAATATATATTTTCTTAAGAAATCATGAAGACCGAACACTTTTTCCTTCTTATTGCTTCTTCTTTAAAATAGTTTACTTGTTCTGTTTTTTTTTAAACTGATGTGAAAAAAGGAGGATGTACTTAATTCGACTATTTTTTGGGTTTGTTTTCTCTGAATTTTGACAGCTTGAACCGATTTTGATGATACTTTTTTATTTGAAAGCTAACCTTCCAGTTGTCACATTTTATTTGGTCCTTGTTCTGATAATTTAAAGGCGGGTTAGTATCTATTTTGTAAATAGAAAAAATATAATAGATCGAATTTACTTATTAAAAAATTATTGTATCTAATTACTTATTTCTTCTCTGTCGATGTTCAACTTAACTTACTTTCTTATGACTTAAAGGTACATAAAATGCTTACTTTGGGGTGCAGCTTCATTCCGGTATATTTGAGGTGACGTAACTCTCTCGTAAACCTTCATAAGAGGCCGTATCCCAGCTGTGGGAACATATATGTGCTGATGATGATGATGATATACAGCCATACTAACTAATCTATATATATATACAGGGTGTCCCGCTTTCGGTATACTAAGCGCGAAGGGACTTGTAGTTTTGCAAACACTGATCACATAAAAAATACTTAAATAACAAAATTACGCGAAAAATTTTTTGTTAAATTTTTCCTTAAAATCCATGTATTCGTCTCTAGCTTCGCGCAGCCGGCATATTATACCGCTTCGCTAATGTGAGTATTTTGTCTATGAAAACATAATCTTAAACGATAGCTCACATGCGGGTGGCAAAGTTGGGCGGTTTGCTTGTTGGGGGTGTACACATGGAATTTTAAGAATTCCTCTATTTAAAAAAAAAATGCGTCTGGAATTTTATAATTATTTTTTACGTACTCAGCGTATGCAAAACTACAAGTCCCTTTGCGCTTAGTATACCGAAAGTGGGACACTTTGTATAAAACTCAAAGGTGACTGATATAGTGATCTATCAACGCACAGCCCAAACCACTGGACGTATCAGGCTGAAATTCGGCATGCAGGTAGATGTTAGGACGTAGGCATCCGCTAAGAAAGGATCTCCCGAAATTCTTGCGGGACCGGGGAAAAACGGGGATGCACGTACAAAGTCGTGGGCGGAAGCTAGTAATTAATATACTTAGTTCTGATTTTTATATTGCAGGTAATGGAAGACCGTAGATACACGCAATATGCTGTTACAAGCGCTCGTAAGTAATTGTGTAAAAGTAATCCTTTTACACATTCGTTTGTTGTACGAAATAAGATCTGAATTTACTGTTTTTTTTTGTATACGATGTTTTTTTACATTTTACTTATTATCTCCGAAACTTTTATGGATTTTATCGATTTTACACTAGAACATAAATACTTCACAGCTAGTAGTTCGCGCCCCTATCCCATCACTTATGTAATTGTTTTGTTCTCATCATAGACGATCATAAAATTGTACTATTGTATATTTCAGTTGCATTAGTTACTACTACATCGGGTTTAGCATCAGGGTGGTTTACTCCAATGATGTCACATGTTATAAACCATCGGACATCTATCGACGTGGATGGTGCAAGTATATATTTTACTAGCTGTTCCCCGCGGTTTCACCCGCATTGCTCCGATCCTGTTGGTCTTAGCGTGATGATATATAGCCTAAAGAATTTTTCAAATCGGACCAGTAGTTCCCGAGATTAGCGCGTTCAAACAAACAAACAAACAAAATCTTCAGCTTTATAATATTGTTTAGATTTAATTCTTCAATTAATATGTCATGGATTTGTTATTTCATTTAAAAAGTACCTACACACAATTTTTTGGATATAACTTGCTTTACGCTCGCGGCTTCGCCCGCGTTTTCAAAGAAAAACCCGCATGGTTCCCGTTCCGGGATAAAACCATGGACTAATAGAATCTAACCTATCTTATGTGATAATCCAAGTTAAGTGCTAAATTTAATTGTAATCGGTTCAGAAGTATTCTCATCACTTAACTCTTAATAATATTAGAACACTTCATAAATATAATCTGCTAATTGAAATATAGCACACACATGAAGCAGGACTGAAACGCAAGCGTAAATTCAGGCTTCAATTTCTTGGAACCGTTACGGAACCATAAAGAAATAAGTGCATTTATCAGGTGCTGTTGCAAAGTAAAGTGTTGGTAGCACATGGGTGTAGTGCATATTATAAGTAATAACTTATAACATTCCTAATCTCCTTACTATTTTATTAGTTAGTAGTGTGATAATTTGATATAATATGTTTAGTATTAAGAATTAATTTTATATGTTTAGGATATTTTGATTAACCTTTCTATTTGGAGCCTTGCAAATATTTAAATATAAGTATAGGTAGTCTTTCCGAAAACCAGCTTTTATGATTATTAGGTATTGACAAATATATTAACTTAACTTAACTAATCTCTTACCATTTTAGTTAAAAATCAGATTACTAGTTACCGTATCGGAATGGCGAATAAAAATAATGATTTGAATAACGTGTAATAAATCACTACATCCCTTCCCTATGTCCCTTTGTATGCTTTAATCTTTAAAACTACGCAACGGATTTGGATGCGGTTTTTTTTAATAGATAGAGTGATTCAAGAGGAAGGTTTTAGTATATAATTTATTGGGTTTTAGACAAAGCGGGCGAAGCTGCGGGCGGTAAGCTAGTTTAATAATAAACTATAATTTCAGCTTGAAACATGGTGGATATCATTTCTACCATCACCTGGATATATGTTCGGGAGTTTGTTAACACTTTTTGTTTGTGATCGCTTTGGCAGGCGACCGACTGTGTTATTCAGTGCTCTATTTTTTCTTATTGGAATGGTAAGTGAAGATAATTGCAAGATATACAAATAAAATTATCTTTGAACTAGAATCATTGCGACACATTTCAATTAATTAGCTGCTTAATTTTTGCATTCTTGTTAACTTATCACTTATAAATTCATTGCATTCTTTTTATCAACATATTCTTTAATCTTAAACTGATGTGTAATATGTATTGTTAATTAAAACCAAAACCATCTCGAATCTCATGAGTTCGCTTAAAGAAAGTTCGTTTAGAACGAAATACGTATAAGAGGATTATCTTTTCAGATATTTTCTGCAGCAGCGAATAAAGCTTGGATGCTGTGTGTTGCTATGTTTCTTTGGGGCATCGGTTCGGGTATAGTATCTGTTGTATGTGATTTTTATACTCAAGTTAATATTTCTTACCTTCAACTTTATCATTTTCAATAATTGTAAATTTTGGATTTTTGGATTTTTTCATGAAAATTGTTACACAATTTCGACTTACGCGCTTTATGAAGACGCTTTTTCTCTCACATATAATCACATTGCCGGGTATATTATATTCGAAAGATATTATTATAACCGGCAATGTGACAAAGAGTACCTAAAGATATTGAATCTGAAACTATTTATAGGTAATTAGTTTTAACCTTAATTATAACTGGCAAGTTATAAAATACATAATATATTGATTGGTGCATGAGATTCTAAATTTAAATTTGAAAATTCTCCATCGCTTTTTTTTCTTTGTAAATTAACGTTGAAAAAGATTTACCAACTATAAATTTTTTTCACAGGTAATAATAGTGTATGTGTCAGAAATAGCAGAACAAGATATTAGAGGCAGGCTTATTGGTGTGACCAGTTTTATGGGCTATATCGGGAGCCTGTTCATCGTTGGTATTGGTTCTCTGGTGTCTTACAGGGCCTTTAATTACTGGCTCCCACTTTTGCCAGTACTATATTTTGCAGCTTGCTATTCTATCCCTGAGTCTCCGTATTATCTTATAAAGAAAGATAAAATTGAAGAAGCTAGGGATGCGTTGAAGAGATTACGTGGTGACTGTTCTGATGTAGTGAGTAAGATCGCTGATTTGATTGCTTTTTAGTAGACTTTGGCATTAAATGTTAATATTACGAACAAAAAAAAATATTCTGTGCTTTGTGCGAACCAAGGAAATACGGAAATACGAAATGGTCGCATGTGATTTTATATTTACCATAGAAATCTAAATAACAAGACACATAGAAGTGCTATAATGTCATAATTCATATGAAAACCGCTGGACGCCAAAATCAACACATTTAAACCGATAGCTAAACAGTACACACAAGTAAACTATGCCTTTTATTGGACAGATTGATTTTAGTGAAAACTACCTTAAATATTAAATTAAGCTTTTTAATATGTATCCTAACGCACGAATTTACGGTTTATTTTAGAATAACATCCCTAAGTATATGAGACGTTTTGTTTCTTTTTGTTCCAATACGAAAAAATTCGGCTTTTCTACAACAGAAGTTGTCAATTTTCAATAGATATAACTTTGAACATAAACTCATAGAAATAAGGTTGAAATTTGTGTTAAACGTGATAATAAGAATGGTAGACTGTGTCATTCATTGTTATTGCACGCCTCATAAGCGAAGCGTTGAGGTGGGTACTACTGTCACTTCGCGAAAAACATCTGATTTTTCAAACTTAAAATGTCTTTATGTATCATACATTGCACTTGTAAGATAATACATACACACACATATTAAGAAAAAACACTATTTTTAACGTTCATGATATTTTTGATGTCATTTTTGTTATTTAAACTAGTTAAAAAACAGTTTAAAAAAGTTCTGTCTTGGACGTCCGTGTGTCTGTATGTGCGGATCCTTTTTCTTGTTAACACGATAGCGACCGAAATACTTTACTAATCGAGTCTTTTTTTTTCTCTTACGCTTGAGTATGCTCAGGAATAGAACCCTTTCATTTTTCAGGGTCTGATTCGATGTGGTTTAATTGTTATTAAATAAACAAAAATAATAATTAATAAATATTTATTAAAAAAAAAATTATGAGGCGTGCACTTTTGGATTTTCCAAATTATTTCGATTACTATGGTGACACTCGTAATACTTGTAAATATTCTATAATTTTAAGGAAAAACGGCATTATTTCTAAAAAAGAAATATTTACCGATGAAATATTATTCCTTTATTAGTATAATTACAACTTGTGGAAGAATTTCCGCAATGGGATATGCTGAAACACACCATGTTTATACACATACGTCTCCAGAGGAACTGAACAGTGACGAACACGCTGGTGTTGTGAAAGTCACCTGAGTGGCGACAAGGTCACGCGCGCTTACGACTTCTAGTGTCTTGTTATTTAGATTTCTATGATATTTACATATCAATTGTTAAATAGTTTTAAATATGCTGCCGTCGTATTATTATCGTTAACAAAAGAATTATTTCTTCCAAAATTGCTCATAATTTTTTTTTTACTTTATAGGGACAAGAGCTTGAAAGAATGATATCTCACGTTAAAAAAGAAATGCAACATTCAACGTCGATTTTCGAACTCTTCAGAAGAATAATTTACGTTAAAGCTATCGTAATTGTTTTTGGTAAGACATATATTGCACGTTTCTGTCATAACAAAATGTATTGTTTTTTTTTCTTGTTTAGCTTTGTTAATATCTCCTGTAGGTACTTAGTAAAAAAACTATACACAGCAAAAATTATAGAGCCGCGTCGTTTTAAAAGCGTATCCACGCCGCGCATCTTGTATCCAATGAAGAGATGTTACTTGACTAGATTCGTAGATTAAAATATTTTTAATGATTTTCAGGTTTTAAATTACTTCAGCAATCATCAGGGACTGTATCATATTACCATTTTTACTCTCGAATACTTGGCGAGAGTACGTTTTCTATTTCAATGGATAACTTGATAATTATAGTTTTGGGTGTCCAGGCTGTTGCGGGTAAGTTTATTTAAAATTTATCTATTATTAAGTGATTAACTGTACAAAACTCATAATAATGCAACGAACCGATATTTGCCCAAGTACCTAAAATAATAAATAGCTTTTGAAAGCATCGGTAATTCACGAAGAAGAACATGGGCAGCTCAGTCACTAGTGCCCGTCAAATTATTTACAATTTTACAAAACCTGAACCATGGTACATAATTAATTTATTTAAAAAAAATTACTTACGTTTTACATAAATACTTTTCATTACAGGTATCCTTGCAGCAGTTCTAGTCGATTCGCTGGGACGACGACGTCTGCTCATTTGTTCTTTCATTGGTGCAAGTATTTGTATCGCACTCGCTGCAGCATATTTCTTCATTCGCGACGCAATCCCCGTCAGCCAGATTCTTAAAAGCATCGCTGATGTGCCGTTATTTACGATTCTGCTATTCGTCTTTTTCGCTGATGTCGGTTTAAATTCGATTGAGGAAGTGTTAAAGGCTGAAATGTTCCCTATAAATGTGCGAATTACTGCCATAGTCGCGTCAAACCTTTTTGGATCTCTTAGTATTCCTATTAATCAATTGTATTATATTGCCGAATATGCTATAGGCATTGCTGGTTGCATGGGCGTGTATGCTTTGGTAGCCTTAATTGGCGTGATTTTTACATATTTTATGCTCCCCGAAACGAATGGTAAGAGTTTGAGCGAAATTCAAGATTTACTCCAGGGTAAAAAGAATAAAAATGTTCAGGAAATCACGGATATAGAGGGAATAATAGAAAGTTGATTGTTATGTATTGATAATCTAGATAATGTCTAGATAGTTATGAATCAAATTTAATTATTATAACAGATAATAATTAAATTTGATTCATAACTAACTCATAACTCATAACTACCATAACTAACTCATAACTATCAAATAGATTTGTATTGAAAATTAAAATAAATAAATGAATTACATTTTATTAATTGGTTTTATTTTTACTAAATCAATCCTTTCTCCTGATAATAATAAAGATGTTGGATGTTGGTTCGATTTAAAATATGTTGCCACGTAACAATTAGCAATAAAAATATAACAATTATTTCGTTTTTTTGGTTACTTAATTATCTGTGGCACAAAACTTCTGTTTCGTGTCTATGGCATAAGCATATCATGCAAGATATCATGATAATATTTAATTTTTTAAATAGATAAATAAAACTACACACTGCAATATATTTTCTGTGGTACATTCGAAGACACGTTAAAATGTTGTCTCAAACATATAATGGTATGTTTGTCTTTAAAACTAATTTCCAATAAATGGTTCCTTGAAAACGTACAGCAAAGCTTGCAATTTCCGTTCGTTTTAGACTTTTAGTGAAATAACAAGAAGCGGAATACGATGCTTGTCTCAGTGCCATTTGTAAATAATATTTACGATCCTTTTAAATGGGAATTTTAGTTAGTTTGCGAATAACTAATATGTAGCAAATTTTGTGGGTTTGAATATACCTAAATAATTGATAGTTTTCATGCTCAATGACTTAAAAACGGAACTAAAATAATTGATTGGTTTCAATTTGAAAATTGTTAACATTAAATTATTTAAATCATCATCATGACAAAACCAAAGTCATTTTTACCAAAAATATTTCACTGAATAATATTTTTGGGAAAAACGTTTATTTTTCCAATTATTTAGATCAATTCAGCCAGCAATAATAATGGTACAAAAATAACATATATTAGTATTAAAATCAAAACAATTGTTTATCTGTATTTGAATGCACAGACGTATAAATTATGGTCTAGCGGATTTCGATCTCACCGCTCACAACACATTAGGTATGTATTTTCGCTTTAGTGCATATAATTTCACGTCGTAGAGATAAATATTGATAGTACAAAGTTTGCTAAGCTCTAAATTGAGAGAGTTCAGAGCTGTTGTAGACCATTCACAAACGGCGCTGATATTGCCTGAAGCTCTTCGTAATTATTGATCAAGCTCAAGCCATTGTAGCTATTAAATGCTACTAACTAAAGAGCGCAATTGTAGTTCCAACATTTAGGAAAAGGTATATTCCGTTGTGTATTAAATTATTATTACATATATCGTATTATTATTATAGAAAATCGTATTGCTCTTCAAATATACGAGGCAAGACGTGTTTGAGAGGAAATAAAAAATAAACCTTTCTTATTTAAATGTGATTTTCCCGGGACACAAAAAATAAAAATAAAAATTATTATCATAGTTTAATTTCAATTGGATACTAAAAAATAATGCTATATACAGCTTCTTAATTATAGGTTCCTGTGTTTCCTTCCACGTAGTTAGTAGTTTATGATAATTATGTCGTTATAAAACAATTTGACTTCACAATAACAGTCTTAAGATTTAACAAAAAATGATGAAATTCTTTACAACCTGCACAGGTTTCTCGCGTTTTTATTAGCTGGGGAACTCTAAAAACGTCGGTTGAACTAATGTAGCTAACAGCCGGTCGTCTTAATCCGGGATCTTGCGGCGGCTTGGTAAACACTAATCTTCGCCAACGTTGCTTCTGTCATAGATTATTATTGCAGCCCTTCACTTTGGGTTCATTTTTGAAAAAAAAAATAATGGATATAAGTACTAGTGATCCCCCCAGTTATTACTAAACTTTCTTCGCAAAGCACTATGTTAAAAAAAATGCGCCTCTAGATCCGATGCGTAGTTTTAAGATATAGGGATAGTCAGCGGCAAGAAGTGATTTTATTCATATATAAATTAAATAAGGCGATTGATTTATACAGACAATGCTTAGGCATTGCTTACCTCGATAAATCGACTGTACAGACACAAATAAAAATTTACGATTTGAACATGGTTACTGAGATTTACTCGTTCTAAAAAACGATCAAATAATCGATCATTAAATATACTACCGTAGATATTATTTCATTAAACAAGTAATTATTATTAAAAAAACAAAATACCCGACTGCACACTAAAAAAAAATATTATTATGTCTTTATCCCGTGGGACTTTTAGGATAAAATGTATCCTATGACACTCCCGTAATCAAGACAAATCTAACGATACCTCATACATCAAAACCCATCAAGCCGTTTAGGCTACAGGTGGTCACAAAGGAAAAGACATACATACATACTTACATACACTCGAAAAACATTACCCTCCTTCTTTGGCAGTCGGGTAAAAAGTTATACAGAAATTATTTTTTAAAATTGTGTAACATGAACCATGAAAGGTTTAAAAGACTACTAGTTACTATAAACAGGACGTTTAGTATAGATATGTCGTGGCCATATCGTAGATTTGCTCATTTCATGAAATGGCCAATTTAGTTTGGCCAGATCGTTACATCGTCAACGTTTCACGATTTGGTCATCCACATTTGGCCAGATCGTCGATCCGGCCAAACGTGGATGGCCATTTCACGAAATGCGACCATTTTTGTTTTGTTTCTTTTTTAAAAAGCGATTCACTATGTTGGCCATTTCATGAAATGACCAAATCTACGATATGGCCACGACAGATATATTATACCTATGTCAAATCCATTACGCGAAGTCGTCCACGGGTAAATAATGAATGGAATTGTTAATTAATAGAAGCTCTAATGATCACTACGGTGAATTGGTCATACATATTTCATGAATGTTGACAGAATGTACAATAATAATAACTAATTCATGTTACCGTGGTTCCTTGACATAATAATCTCTTTGTAAAATTAAAGGCCTTTAGTGAGGATCAAAGTAAAACTCAACAGGGCCTAGCTTTGAGTTCCTCGCAAATTAATTGATGAGTGTCTATTAATAATTGACTATTGTAAATCTGTAATACGTATATGCTAAATTTTCCATTGTTTCCAAATGATATAACAAGGTAGGATGAAATAAATCGACTTATCCGTATTATTGTTTCGGCTTACGAAGGAATCGCTGGAATTGTTTCATAAAAAGTGAGGTTATGAGAAAGTTTTTCACAACTTTCAAAAGATAAGTGTTTGGTTTTTTCTTATTTATTGACAAAGATTATTTATTTTATCTTTGAATTTATTATATTCAATTTTAGTAAAAGTATTTAATAAATAATTTAACCAAAGCACTTTTTTAACACAATATAATTATAATCAATTGCAATGGATACTTGTTTATTTCCAAGCCAATAATAGATGCGGAAATAAAATGACAAGTGATTTAGTAAAGAAGAACATACATATGAAGAAAAGGGAGAATTAATGAGTGCTTCATTTATTTTGCAAAATGTTCTTTGTACATACGAGTAAAATGCATTCATTGTTCATATATTTTATTGAACTTATAAAAATGTAATCTTTGGACCAATAGATTGTTTATTCTGTACATGTAAATCGAAACTTGAATGCAGTTCCATTCCAGTTATAACAAAATATTCTCTATTGTGGGTGCACTAATATCATTTTGTCATATCTAGAACTTAATCTATGACCAGAAAGAAATGGGGACTCTTTCCTGAGTTATTTCCCGAAGCACTCGTTTGGAATAAATAAACATCGCTCTGATACAGACGAGACGTAATTCCCTTATCGAGGCCACCACTAATCGATATCTTGATTAAATGCTACTATTTGCACAGTGAAATATATGGATTCCTTGACAAATCCCTCATTGAATATGGTGAGGCGTACGGATTAACGGTCTTAAAGTGTGGGCGATAAGAATCATAAAGCTATAAGTCGGGTTTTGGACAAATAGAGGATAATAAGCCCACGCTATAGCTCTAGGACAATTGTGCTTACGTAGGCTACGTAATACCTTAGTCGTTACGTTAACGTTAATTAAAGTTATCGGTGAAATAAATCATCAAAGGGAATTAAAAGTATTGATAACTCGTATATTGAAGGTTTAAATAAAATTATTCATAGAATTTTCCTAAGCTCTAAGATATATTTTTAGTAAAAAATGGGTAAGTCTCTTTATCCATGCGATATTTAGTATGTAAGGTCCAACAGTAGTATTAAAAGCACCTCTCAAGTCACTATTTAAGACTAGAGCTATTGTTTCTCAAATGAATAACAGACAACTAAACCATTGTTTTGTGCTTTTGAATTGGTCAAATTTGATTTGATTTAATTATTACAACAATAGTTAATTTCTTGAACAAATACTTTACCAACGTGTCAAAAAAAAGTTTTTAGGAAATTTTCAAATTTTCTACACCAGTATTATGCTTTTCATATTATTTGTTTCTCCCAATAATTTCACTTCATGGGCAAGATTGGCATTTTATGTTTAAGCGAGAGTTGAAACCCGTAAAGCAAATCCATTTCTCCCTTTTAATTCCTAACCTAAACCATTTAACCTCACAATCGTATAGATTTTAAGCATAGTCGCTATTTAAAAGGGATTTAATCGAGTATTAAGGGTATTACAATAGCGAAATGCACAAACATGAACGCAAATGTCTTTTCAACTGTGCCGATTCGGTACTACGGCTATAACATTCAGAGGTTTGTCGAATCTACGGGAGAAAATGATAGCTATTTAAAGTCGCTCAGAAAATACCCATTGGAGATAAGCGGTAATTGCTGACGATTATTGGGGAACGGCAAAATTTTCCAGAGCATTCTAAATTTTAATGGGCCATAGTGAAAGAGTGTTTATTCTTTTTTGTTTGTAGTATTTGTTGTTTGTTATAATGTCTTTGTAGTCTGTTTAATTTTGCATTTCAATATGTACTTTATTCTCTATTGAAATATAATTAATTCTGGCAGTTATTTACAAAAAAAAAAAACACACTACATAGCATTGTTTATTATTCACTAGCGGTCCGCCCTGGCTTCGCCCGTGCCCGTGTTTCCTTAGAACCATCCTCGTCCTTCAAGGAATATAAAAAAAAAGAATTAACGAAATCGGTTCAGCCGTTCTCGAGCTATGCGCTTACTTACCAACACATTTTGTGATTCCAACAAATTTTTATAATAGAGAAGATTAATCTTTAAACTAACCAAATTGAACAATACAAAAACATGTCATTCAACAATAATATCAGCACCAAGATATAAAAATTGCGACAAAATACCCTCTTCACAATAACACGTAACTTTAGTAGGGAATTCTGTTATTTGTCAACTTTTGACATACAATTAAGTAAGTGTCACAGACAATAATTAGGTTATATTAATTGTGTAGCGCAGCCTTAACTAATTGTAGCAGTGTCACCATGGTCGTTTCTCACGGAACTAGAGGGAAATTGAATTTAAGAATTTGCACGCAAAAATAGTACATGCATAAGAAAGACGCATTAAGTTGAATGCATTTATGTTTAAAAATAGAAAATCCATTAATTAAAAAAGCAAATCTACAATGTTATTAAACTTATCAAAAAAGTTACGAAAATATACAAAAACATAATTTTTACACCACACTTTACAGTTACAGTTCAGTTACAGGCTATATAATATTATAATAGTCCATTTCTTATCTACACAATACGGTACGAAGCCAGAGGATACCGCTAGTGCAGAAAAAAACTACTTACTTATTTTAATAAAATTTTTGAACATTTAATATGTGAAGAAACTTGGTGCAAAATACAGTTATTTAAAAATAAAAAAAAAAACGGATATTGTAATATCAAAAAATATTTACTACCTGCCAATGATCAGTAGGATATAAAATTTAAAACTTATTCCGTTTAAATCAAAAGCATTGTATACTTTCGAACCTTGTTTATTAAATAACTCCATCGCTCGTTTCATATAACAAACACAAAGTTTGTTGAGAACTCACTTACATAAAAGCTATTGTATTCATCTTTCATAATAATTCGTGAGATAAATGAGATAAACGTTTCCTTACACAAGGAAATGGACCCTCCATTTCCTGACGTGGAATTGTAAACATGTAGCGGAGTATAGTGCTCATTAGAGATATTACGGCTTGTCTTTTGATTGTATTCCGATATATTATTTACAAATTAAATGACATTATTTATTAGATATATTTTACACAATTTTTTAAAATTAAACATTTTTAGGCGCGTTGAGTGTCAAAAGGTCATGGCAATACCGTCACGTCATGGAGTAAGGTGACAATTTTGGTACTTTTGGATCTTGCTAAAGAAGTTTCACTTCTGACACGTGTGCTCAGCAAACATGCTCTTTTTTTCATAAGACATCTATCTGCAAAGAAATTATAAAACAAAACGCTTATTTTACTGCGATTCTATAACTTCCAATTAAGTTAGTGAAGTTGACACCAAGTTAAATCTATCTCCAAGAATCGAGCCATTGTTTCAATTGATTTTCAATTACCAACGATCCTAGAGCCGACTGGCTTTCTAATTACGAACGTAGGTCGGATCTAGACAGACTGAAATTAATTGAAGGTTTTATCTTGGTTTCGTGATTGTACATTTTGTATACTCAGTTAAGGAGTTGAGTGTCGGCGCTCCATTGAGATTGTTTGAGAGGTTAAATTGAATTCAAATACTCTCGATTGAATTGAAGGCACATTGTACAAAAGAACGTTATAGTTACGTGGTAACTATTTAATAATCTGTGATTATAGTTAGGTGTGCAATACGCATATTTTGTGATCTGTGATAATAATTTCAGTGAGGTGTATGCGATGTGAAAAAGGGGCGTGGGTTGAAAAGTACGGAGGAAGATCAAAAAAACATTGGTCGTTATGCTCAGCGATATAAAGCGTACCCAACATGTTTATATAATAATATTCTTTCATTTTTTGCAGATTTTATATTATGATAAGAAATCGATACCAATTGAAATTAGCATGGCAACAATCCTTTATACCATAATTATAACCAAATTTCCTAATATATTAGACTACAAGCCCGCATAGGAAAAAAATATGGGTCAAATGAACCACCAGGGGACATATCTAGAACGATAGAAGAGCATAAAATAATAAGATTCATCACTATGCCGTCACTTGTAAGCTGTCCAACTGAGTGCAGATGAGAATTGAAAAGTACAGGTAGACTCGGTAAATTTTGGTCATATATTTTTGTACGGCATTCTTAACCATCGATAGATCCATTAAAAATAATAAGAAACCGCTCAGTGCCGTACAAAAATGGTGGTCCACCAAGTCGGAATTTTTATTTAATTTCCGAGAGTTACCGGGGGTAAATTTGGTCATTTGACCATGTACGGCATCTGTGTCATACTATTGCTATACTGCTTTTAATTCATTATTCTGCAACGCCGTACAAAAATCATGGGGACAAGGGGAAAAAATCGAGAGTTGCAATCCCCTCTCTTTCCCCACTCCAGGGGGTCATTTGACTAAGTACGGCTTCGGTTCCAAAACATTATCTAGCACTCAAAAGTACTATTAAAAGCAATGCCGTCAAAAAATAATTGTTCTTTTAAATGTATACCAATAATCATCTTAATTTCATCGAATTCTTGATATAAAGAGCTGTAAGGTCATTTGACCCTGTACGGGAACTTTTTTTTAACATGATATTGTAAAATTCAATTGTTGTATAGTAGGTATTGCCGTTCAAAAGAAACCGTTCTAAAAAAAGTTATAGAGAAATGCAAAACCGGAAATTTTGTTAAAGTTTAAACATCGTAGATTAATGAAATATAATAGTTTTCTACACTTTATTCGTTGTTTTAAATAGTATTAACATAGATAAATTAGGAAAAAACGATGCCGTACATTTTTGTGCAGACCACATCTTTTAGGCTGATGAAAGCGACGAAAGCTACAATTTTAAGGGTGCTTTATGGCAATTTGATACAGTACGGCATTAACATATTTTTACCCAACTACGGCAAAGCAAAAGGAGGGTTATGGTTTTGACAGGTCATGTATGTATGTTCATCTATTCCCTCGTAACTTCTAAACTACTTATCAGAATTCGACAAATGACATATCATTAGAAGCGTCTGAATTGTTCACTGGATAACCAGCGACCAGCTAGCTAAAGGCTATATGGGGTTTCACAAAATCTAATGTGGCGCCCTCTAGCGGACAAAACATACAGAGTAAAAAAATAAAGTTAAGATAAATATGCCGTGTTTGGTATCATTTGAAAGCGCTTTACTTGTACATTTTGAATATGTATATATTACTAGCATTTGCTTGTGACTTTACCTGTATTCATGGGCTGATTGCATATAATTCACATCTTTTCGTTCATAGCTTTTTTATTAGTTCATCAATTTAACGGAGTCCATTCCACCTGACTCCGACTTTCCAAGGTGATAATTAACCACCTCGAGCTTCTTAATATTAATGTATATTTATATTTTATTATCAAAATATAAAGCAAACATTTCGTTATATGGATTTTTTTTCTTTTTCAGATTTTTCCCCTTTGAACCAACGAAAATGTACGGCACATGAAAAAATATTATCTATGCATAAAATACTTTAAAAATAAATTTATTTCGTGTTGTATCAAATGACCCCCTGGAGTGGGGAAAGAGAGGGGATTACAACTCTCGATTTTTTCCCCTTGTCCCCATGATTTTTGTACGGCGTTGCGGAATAATGGATTAAAAGCAGTATAGCAATAGTATGACACAGATGCCGTACATGGTCAAATGACCAAATTTACCCCCGGTAACTCTCGGAAATTAAATAAAAATTCCGACTTGGTGGACCACCATTTTTGTGCGGCACTGAGCGGTTTCTTATTATTTTTAATGGATCTATCGATGGTTAAGAATGCCGTACAAAAATATATGACCAAAATTTACCGAGTCTACCTGTACTTTTCAATTCTCATCTGCACTCAGTTGGACAGCTTACAAGTGACGGCATAGTGATGAATCTTATTATTTTTTGCTCTTCTATCGTTCTAGATATGTCCTCTGGTGGTTCATTAATCATTTGACCCATATTTTTTTCCTATGCGGGCTTGTAGTCTATATATTTATTTGAAACGTATTCATGTTTAGATCATTTGTATGATTCGATCATTATTAAGGATTGACAGATTGATTATTGATTATTGTATGTCGTATTGAAAAATGAAAAAATAAATGTAATCCGTCAAGCTATGTTGTGCTAAATAACGGAAACGAAGATATAATTTTTATCTGCGTTCCCAATAACCTAGCAGCTTTACATTTTTAAGGTTATATCTGATTGCTATTATAGCTAATATTTGTACCTATAATAATTTCCTTGTCCTTGTATTTTACGATCGCAACATTGTATAAAAACTTCTATTCATCCTTTGTGCGAATACACAATGAAGAATCTTTTGTTGCGAGGTATAATTAAATACAAATTAACCACGGCCTGCTTGTTTGCCCACTATTTGTCTTTTGTGAAATTTATTAAGATTTATTATGAGTGATGAATGTTCATTCAAATTGTGAATAGAAATTATGTTCCTTTTTCCTGACTTTATATTCTGTATTTAGTCGAGCTTTTTGAAACATAATAGGTATGGTATCCTGATATCAGGAATTTTGATAGATCCTTTAGGAAGAATATGAAATATGCAATATGGAGAAATAACTTTGCCGTTTACACCCGCGGACAAACTTAGTATTTATGTATCTCATGTGTAATCCAAATACGTTCAGCAGTTTTTTCTTGAAAGAATTACAAATATCTTTCGCATTTGTTAGTAGGATAATGAAGTTGTGTATAAATGGTATGAGGATATAAATTGCCATAGGATTAATTACGAGATATAATTATCACTCTAATCAAAATATGGCATATAATTCATAATTAAAAGCTATTAAGTGACACATATACATTGTTAACGGTTCATTCTAAAAGCATATTATACTGCGACTAATTAACAACAAATGTTGCCAGTAGCGTCTGTAATGATTTGTTACATATAAATATATCTTATTTATCATTAATTAATATAGGTATTCCAAACACCTTTTGAAGGTACTAACCTGAATATCGCGCGTTCATACCTACTGATTTTGTATATAAAAAAATTCGCGAAAAATTTTCCTTAGAGTTCTAAAAAAGAAAAAGTGTTGAAAAACAGTAAAAGAAAATAAAATTTTTGCATTTCGGAATTTCAACGCCATACTGTCAAATATTTCATGTTTATGATATGTCAACCGCCTTGTTTAAAAAAAATTGCAACAAGGAAGTTTCAGTGTTGTTTTCGTTCGAACGTAAATCATAGAGGGCGTTAATATTTTATCATTGGCGTAGGACGTCAAACGCGTTGTATATTACACGCTCGTGTGAAAGTGGCTTTATGTTTTATGGGTGCCTGATATTACACGCTTGTGTTAAAGTGGCCTTATGTTTTATGGGTGCCTGCTTGCTCTGCGGTCGGTCTTGCTTTGGCTTTAGTTCACACATAACGCTCGACTGCACCATTGCTCGACCGAATTGGTTACAAGTAGTGTATAAACAGAGTATATGGTTAATTAATATGCTTGGGTATAAAATTATAAGGAAGCATGCATTTAATCAATGTATTTTGTAAGAAAGTAGGCGCATTTCGTTAGATTATGGTGAAAAGACTCTTCAATACTCAAACCAATGAACAAAAATATAATTGCGTATTTGTAGATAATTAAGAATTGGACAATTAAAATTAAGGAAAAGTTCTACTTCATGAGGATTCATGATTCTACGAAGTTCGCCGGGTCAGCTATTATTGTATAAAATATAGATAACAGACAATGCTGCTTCATAATTTCACGTCTACAAAGCTTATCTCTAGGAAATATTTATCTTACTAGCTTGTACTCTAACGAAAACTTATATATTTGAAGTCGTAAATTTAGTCGTTAATGTGCATGTAAATAAATAATTTATTAATTATATGGATAGACTTACATTAAAATAAAACGCCCTTGTAACTTTAGCCTCTTAAAACTTTAAAGGCTTTTACGACTGAAGCGTAGTAAAACCAAAGCAAAACTAAAAAGTGACGCTCGCACGCCGCATTCCTTTGGCTGCGAGCCTCGTGGGCTCTGGTTTTTTGCCAGAATCCGAAATGCCTTCGCGGAAATGTGGTCCGTATGTTCTAAAAAATTCACGGAATATGCACGTAAAATTAGGCATAGAACATTTTAATTAAATTACTCTGAAAACTTTATTAAATTAGTCTTGAATCGTATTGTATACGCGGTCTTAACAGTCAATGTAAGTACATTATTAATTGATACTAATATGTGTTTTTAATTCTTCGCTTTCTAGACTCAAGAGCGGTTCCAATATTTAGATACTTAACGTTATTTCGTCGTTATTGGACACATCCTCCCCGTAGTCCTTTAGCTTTCGTTTAAAAGCGAAAAGCTGTAATTAATTATCATAAACCATATCCCTAGTTATTGAAAAATCGAGTGTCCGTTTCACCTCATTCCCCTCCTCACGGTGCTTTATCATTACGGTCAATACGTCAATTAATTCAATAATGGTTCAAGTAGGAATTTAACGCAGAGCAGGGTAGCTCTGAGAGTGAACGAGGGTCCTCCATATCGACGCGCTTTGATCGACGGAGCCCGGTATACTCACATGGGTTAAATATGCGCACGTAATTTTCTTAACTACCGGTTCATTAGTCATTGATACCTATGGATTTTTCATTTTCATTCATAATCTATATAAATTTACGAAATTTTAACTTTATCATGCAAATTCTTCCAAATACTTTTTTTATTACAATACATAACTATTATTTATAGATAATGAATTTCAATTTGAATTTTTAATGGTGTTCACTTCATGATAATAATATGCATCATGCTTTCAGTGTCAGTGTTTTCAATAACAAAATTTAAGTGCTCATGCTAAAAGCTTCACTACTTTCATACCTTTACGAATATTTGATTAAGAAGTACCATATCTAATTTAACGAAAATCTCCTATAAAACTTGGTAGAAAATCCTTGTGCTAAAAAACCCGCATAATTCCCGCGGAACCCATTTCGCGGAATGCTCTTCACTTATTTTACATGTGAATTTGATGTATGAGTTTTCGATGGACCGGAGTGGTGTAAACAATACGTTTTATTGACACGTTGGTGAAGATTTATTCGCATTCGCAAAATGGAGATTTTTTCATGATTTAAATTCGCGCATCGTGTTAACAGATTTTATTGCAAAATTTTGTATACATATGTATACGCTACCTTCTACCATTCGAATGTCGTTTACATGTAACAACATTACAATAGAACTGAAGAGAACATACTAAATAGTCGATACATTAGTTTAGTATAAGTTTCCAATTTCCATCGACTTAACACACAATCTCATCCAAAGTTACCTTTGTTGTCATATAAAAGTCGCATCTATAATTATAACACTGGAGAACTAATTAAAGCACATTAACGAGGCTCATATCTCGCATTTCAAGTAGATTTGCTGAGATTCAGAATTAAGACGCGAAGTAAGTCACCTGATTAATTTAGATCGGTGTTCCGTAGCTACTCGCGAGTTTGTGATTATATTCGGCATAATCTCTAAATTCGGGGCAAGCTCATTGGATTAGCGAAAATTTCACTTACCTCCCTTAGTAATTACGAACGCTTGAAAATATTAATTATGAAAGCCTCTCATGGCGTCTTTGCGTTTGTTACAGTGGTGTGGGCGTGTGGAGTTTGTCATCAAAGTATTATGCTGTGAAGTTATGAACACATGAGACTTGTAACTTTGGTTGTTTTCCTAAACTTATCGGACAATGTGATCAGGTTTTAAATATGTATTTTGGTGATGATTACCCAAAATAGACATACTTATGATTGTAAAATATTTTTGTTGTTAAATAAACAACATACGTTAATATGGAAATTTTATTATATAAACAATATAATAACTGCAATAATACGACTAGATGACAATACAAGACAATACAGAATAGCTGTTATACCACAGATAATACAATACTATATCTACTAGTACATAGTTACCTAGGGGAGATGGGCCCAAAGGGGGCACCTTACGGGAAAATTAAAAAAAATGAAGTTTGAAAAGAAGTTAATCCATTTATTTTTTTGCCAAAAGTTCCATTAATAAATACTTTTGAATGCTAAGTGGTTAAATTTGTCAAAAGTTAAAGTATATAATAATTATTAACAGATTTCTAAAAGCCTACGATTGCCCGCTTTGCCCGAAGGGGAGGCCTAAAGCGGGCTTTCGTTTAGGGCAAAACGGGCAGTAGTTGGGTAAAGCGGGCAGGCCTGGATTTAAACAGTAGATTTCGAAATATACAGCCACAAATAATATATACAATAATAAATAGAGTAAAAGACACAAAAATATTTTATAAGTTATGTATTTCAAACAGTCATACAATTATTTTTAAATGAATATATGAAACAAAGGAACTTCTTAGGAGCTTTAGACTTTTAGGTACAATATTTCCAGATATATCTGAAATAATATTTAAAAAAATAACGCCCTGTTTACAGTCTATCATTATTTAGTCTCTAATAAGCGATACAATTATTTCATATATAGTACGACATAAAAGAGATGAAATTAATTATTTTGGAACTAATTCGTTTTTCATTACCTGGCAACCCTGAATTGGCAATGTAGCTGTCAAGTTGAATAAAAATTTGTTGTTTTTTTCGTGAAGTGGAGAATTATTGAGATAAAATTGTTATTTAGAACAAGAAATTTAAATAAAAAAGGAGACATCATGAAAAAGGTTAAACGTAGCGGTGTCCGTGATGTGGTGTATAAAGTTTTTATTCGGTGTTTGTCCGAATTTCAAGCTGGAAATTTATTGACTGATTTGGAAAACGTTTACAAACGTACAGCAGAATATACCGGTGAGATTCCATTTATTTTTGCTCAGTACTACGTAAAATAGAATATTCCATTAGTGACGAGTGTTTAATGTATGTATGTATGGCGATTATTACGTTTTCGCAATTTAATTTGAGGTTATTTGTATGTAAACAAAAACTAGTTTTTATAGTGCGACCAGCACAATTTGAGTCAAGAAGTTATATCCAATCCAACCAGCCTCAAATAAAGTACCTAGTTTAGATTTTACTACATTGTATAGTGATAACTGTTTTCATACAGCTATCTATCTATTAATCAAACCATAAGAAAAAAAATCATATTTACTGTATCATATTTACAGATACTGAAGATGCCCCGTACCCTCTTGCCAGTACTTCGAAACAGAGTGATGATCAGTCCTTTGAAGGAGTAGAATATTCAGATTTTGATGAATTATATTAATGTACAAAATTTATCTACAAAAAAAATAAAAATATGTGGTTTTCAAATCGCCTTGTTTTTTTCTACCCGACGGACCCAGAAAGAGGGTAATGTGTTTGAGCTGCATGTATGCTTGTTTGTTTGTATGTTTGATTCTATGTGCGCCTCTGCAGTCTAAACACTTGACCGATTTTTATAAAATAACTAATTCCAAATACATTTAAGTAAAATTTGACCCAGGTAGGTCAATTAAAATACTAATGTATTTTTGTCTTAAATTTACACTATTGCTACAATGAAACAATTATAACGGTTTAAATCGCGGTATTTATTTTAGATTATATTATATAGATTTTTGGATTTTTATTCTATAGTATCAAGATCGCTTGCGTCGCAGTATCAGTGTTGCTATATGAGCGACGGTGGCGCCCTCATTTATTTTCATCTCTTTTGTGTCGCACTGTATATATATTTTTTTATAAATCCTAAAATAATGTAATAGGTAGGTATACAAGTTCCAAAAATTCTTGTTTAGACAGCCCGTAAAATAAAGAGTCCATGTGGAGTACGTATTCCAAAAGCTCCATTTCTTGTTCCGTAGAAAAGACAGTAAGTAGTAAACCTACTAAGCTTTACATTACACGAACCCAATTTAAGATGTCTGCAATGTCGTTCTTGGAATCCCATATTTAGTTGTTACTTTTTTGACAGGTTTTCCTAACTCTTGCACTTCTCGTTTTGCTTGCTGCATAGTTGAGCGTTGTCATGAGGCTTGTGAAGTTTTACGCTTATATTTACGCCGTTTATAAGCGGTCATCTGAAAGGAAAAAGCAAATTAACAAAAGAATGTAGGTAACATTTTAGCGGACGGGGCAAAGCGGGCGCGTGCCCGCTTTACCCTGCCCGCTTTGCCTTTTTCGACATTTGAAAGGTTCAGACGTAATTCTACCTCAAAATTTTTAGACACGTGGATTTTTATGGAACCAAAATATGGCCAGATAGCCACTTAATAACTAACAAATTTTGGTTAAAGGATTGTAAACACCAAAATAAAAAGAACACATATTACATACCTTGCAATATTTTTCAAAAATCGTCGAAAAACATTTATTTGTTGCAGCTTGTAAATGCGTGCTCGCAAGCGAATCCAACGACTGCCGCAAGGTGGGAGGGGTGTGGGGATCGTGCTCACGAGTCGCGCGCGCGCCATTATTTAAAATTCCGATACTATACTGAGTGCCCTCTTTAGGCTCTGTGCCCACTTTAGGCCCCTTTCAGAGATGCTGAACTTTGTCTAGCAACTACGGACTATTTTAATCAAATTCAATCCAATATTTTATTCAACTTTTTGCAAATCACTTGAAGTGGAAGTACATGTCACATAATTTATTCGATTTTATTCTGGAGAGAAGTAAGTCAAAGTAATCCGATTAAAGCGGCTTGATGCTTTATCGGTTTTAACTTCGGAAAATTCTTTACGTTAATTACTAAATAGAAGATAAATATAGCTCTATCTTAATTATTTTTGTATAGGTAATTGTTCTAATACATTATTTAAGATACATCTTTACGCCAAGGGAACTTACGAAATTATTAAATACAACGACAAGATATTTTGTAGTCAATTTCATATCGTAAATGTAAAAATGAAAATTATGAACTTACTCATCTCTATTCATTTATCTCCAAAAGTGTGATCTTCAACTACATTTTAATTCGAAGCAAAGCCGAGTATTTATGTAAGCGATTGTAAGATCCCAAGGTCAAAACAACGTTATTATCACCCAGTATTATCTTCGTTAACGGAATCGAAATGAAATCATTAATTTTGTCTGCAATTCAAATTTTCTTTAAGGAGTTGGTTCGTTCGCCGATTAAATTAGCCCGAAATTCGGTAGGCTTAGTTTGTTGAACGTAATTACTCATTTTGTTGTTAATTAAGTTTAAATAATATTTATGTCAATGCGAATAAAGTCCCTAATGAAGGGTGGTATGTTATAGAAGTTAATTTCAGTGTAATGAATTGTCTTTTTCGTGTTGCTTAAAAGTGATCTAAGTAATGACTGTCGTCAATTTATGAAACTAATAAAAAAAGACGTGTGGCACTCGGGGACTGCCGCGGTAAAGCTATTGCATAGCATACCTTCAATGCCTCATCATGCCACACCTCCGAGCCCGTCGGAGTGGGGAGCGTGAGGTTTTTTCGTTACGGAATTTCTCATTCGGTCCCCGCGCTCAAGGCCCGCGATAGAAGCTAGGAGAAGCTAGGCAATAGCTTAAAATCTTCTAAGCTTATTTAGACTTACAAGCTTTTCATTATTTTGGCAATTATGCTGTCTATTAAAAATTATGTCAGTTTGTATAAAAAATATTTGTATGCAAACCAATCTATCTATAGAAAATTATACCCGGGATTCGAACCCTCTTGAACAAACATACTAAAAAATAGAAATGTATCCTTAACATTTCCCCTACAAACAAAACTATAAACTATAGAAAATTAGTTCCAACACATGTAATATGACCACAACGCTTCATAATCTTGTCAACAGAACTTTACTTCCAAGGAATAGACAATAGAAATGTGATTTCTCAAGCGCAATGCTTGAGACTTAACTTTATAACACTAGTAATAAAGGACGTTAGAAACAGTAGGTATGTCAATTGTTTCTCTAGAGAAAGTGGAACATTAACCACGTTATCATGTTTTAAAATGAAAAGTATTTTTATAAAGTTTCCATTACACAGCGTGTTTAAATTAAATTTCACATTTTCAGCTGACGTGAATAATTTTGAAACAACAGTATCGAAATATGTTATTAATTTTTTGTTTACGTGCATTTAGGTAATTTGTTTTTATAGCGTAGTTAATAGTTATCTTTATAAGTATATTTAACAGACTTTGATTCACTCACATTCTTTAGAGACAAGTAGGTAAATAAAATCGATCAGTGAAACAGATGTATAATGCATCTGCCCCTTACCCCACTAGGGGACATGGGGGTTAAATATTTGATTCGATGTCCCCGAATTTCATTATTTTGTGCTGTTTAATCGATAGCTGGTAGTGGATTTTCTTAACAAACTGCTTTTCTTTTCCAACAAAAATGCGTAGTTTTTGTGAAAATCGAAAATGAAAATTATTTTTTTTTAAGGTTATTTTTGTACTAAAAACGACACTTTTATACCATTGTCGTATTAAAACTTCTAGTAATCTCGCACACAGGCAATATTTTTAAATATAATGCCGTATTATTAATTTATTTATAACAATTTCTTAAATTATATTACCTGGAAAATGTAAGTTTGTATTTACCACGTATTTACGACATGCCATTATAGATAATAAATGTTATATGACGCGTTCACAATTGTAGATAATAAATATAATTCGAAAGTGATTTTTAGAATGAATTTGTCAAAAATAATTTTAAGGACAGCGCTAGTCGTCCGCTAAACGGATGAATAAAATAAATTAGTTGTCCGATTACCGGATGAATAAAATAATAATTCTTTAGAGAACTGCCGCACGTATTATAGGTTTTTTGTGGGGGGAGGAGGGCACACGTAGGTATTTGATTTTTTTTGCGCGTCGACGGAGCCCCGCTTCGCGGGGCTCCTATTTCTGTGTAGTTTTTTTTTTAAGAAACCTAACCTAACCTAACCTAACGGCTAACCTAACCTAAACTTGATTTTTTTTTGCGCGTCGACGGAGCCCCGCTTCGCGGGGCTCCTGTTTCTGTGTAGTTTTTTTTTTAAGAAACCTAACCTAACCTAACCTAACGGCTAACCTAACCTAAACTTGATTTTTTTTGCGCGTCGACGGAGCCCCGCTTCGCGGGGCTCCTATTTCTGTGTAGTTTTTTTTTTAAGAAACCTAACCTAACCTAACCTAACGAATTGAGGGCGAATATCTCGGCCATTTTTGATTTTAGAGAAAAGTTGTTCCTATAAAACATGCTTATATTAGCGTAATCTTTACGATAAAACAATATATAATCTTTACGGTGTTATAATGACACCAACTCCATCAAAAATTTTCTAAGTCCTGAGCCCCCTTTGCTTTAGTCCAACCCAACTAGCTTTAGTGTTAAAAGGTTATCTAGTAATCCGAATAATCGGACGATTAAATTATTTTATTCATCCGGTAATCGGACGACTAATTTATTTTATTCATCCGTTTAGCGGACGACTAGACACTTCGTAATTTTAATTTAGATAGCATTTGATAATAACAAAAATTTTACGATACATAAATAAAATACAAACAGGTTGTTTAAACCTACGTAGTTTTTTTTTGTATGAGTGGGAATCGCCCTAAAGTCGCTTCTGGCACTCGCCGGCCGCTGCCGCGGCACGCTCGCTTCGCTCGCTCGGCTCGTGCGGCAGTTCAACAGTTAACCTAACACGCTCGTCGCTTCGCTCCTCGCTACCTATTTGAATACTAAAAGTAAAAGTTAATCGATTTTTAAAACTGAAGCAAGTGAGCTATAAAAAAAACATTAAAAATTAAAATGTATCATTTATACTCTATGATAAGCTAGTATATTTGTGTATTGCTAATCTGTGATCTGCGTCATATTAACTAATCTGTGTTATCTGTGGCTTGTTGTGAATACAAAATATGGAACGATTTTTGGCTATACTAAATTGTTAAAATACTATTTTGACAAAATAAATTGTAATATGTAAATTAAGTAATAGGTACGTAAATATATTTAAAAATAATGCGTGTGAGTGTGATAATTAGACATTTTGATACTATAATGGCTTAAGATTTTACTTTAAGTTGCGTTTTTAGTACAAAAATAACCTTAAAAAATATCATTTTCAATTTCGATTTTCACAAAAACTACGCATTTTTGATGGAAAAGAAAAGCAGTTTGTTAAGAAAATCCACTACCAGCTATCGATTAAACAGCACAAAATAATGAAATTCGGGGACATCGAATGTAATATGCAGCCGACATGGGACTTCACTTTTTTTTATATCTCATATTGAGTAAATGTCAACGGTTATATTGAGCAGAAACGTTTCTATCAATAAATATTAGACTTCATGCAATCTCGTTACAATAATTGAATTTTGAATCTCTACAAATGCTCCGACGTAAAAATATCCATTGCTCAGCTTTTATGGAATTTGATTTGCAATTTGTCGGACGCTTTCAACATTGGTCCACTGCGACCCAACTTTAACTGCATTGTTAGAAAAAATCCATGTCTACAAAAATAAAATTTGGGTTTGCTTCCATAAAATATGATGTAACATGTGGATCATACGATCAAGTTTAGTAAGAGAACAAGAGATACCTATGTAGACTTTGAATAGATTTTATTTACAAAAGTCATTTTATATTAACAGCACTCGCAAAGCGTGTAGGAGAAGTTAATTACATATCAAATTCCTATTATTATTTTAAGAATATAATAAGATTAGAATAGAAGTACAAAAGAGCATTGCATTAAGAGAACGGCATTGCAATTCAACAACTTGTATTTAATTTGACTACGTTACGAGAAGTGACGTCGGTGACGGCCCCTGAATTAATTAGTTAAGAATCGGTTTACGAGTTGACTCGAGAATTCAGAATATTTCCAACCCATGCAAAGGTTTTAAAAGTTAATAATTCGTTTGTTTTATATCCAGATTTAAACATACCTAAAATGAAAATGTTCTTTAAGTATAAATTACAAATTATTATTTATGTCATTTATAAACAGCAGACTTAATTTTCTTAGAAATGAAGAAATGACCATTGCCTGTGATTCGATCTGTATACAATACAATACGAACAATATAATCAATATAATGACAGGAAAAAATACCCTTTAAAGATAGAATTTTACGTTTATTAAATTATTACCTAACTTCCCTAATGAACTTATTCTCTATAAAAGACTTTATAGAAATATCGCATTACGTTCATAATTTGATAAAAATCATGACATTGCTTCAAAGAAAGTTAGCGGGCTTCAAATAATAAAGCGGAAAATTGAAATTATAAAACAATGTAACGAAATTAATGAAATTTCTTAATTAATAACAAAATGGGAAGACCTTTATCAAGGTGTTCGTAAATTCAGCATAAGTTAAGTGAACAAAATAAAGCCGGTCCCATTGAGGCGAGGTAATTATATTAAAACAGCACAATGTTCAGTGTCCAATAACGAAATAAAATTACGCACCAACAGACCAGTAGACAAAAGCCTTTGCGCTTTCCATTTTGGATTTCAATTGTGAGGAGGTAGCGATTATAAAACGCCTTTTAAGATTTGTTTCCTAACTGTATCATTATATCTGTAAAGATATTATAATATTACTAGCGGTCCGCCCCGGCTTCGCCCGTGGTACATATGAAAAATAGATGTTGGCCGATTCTCAGACTTACCCGATATGCACAGAAAATTTCATGAGAATCGGTCCACCCGTTTCGGAGGAGTATGCAGACTAACATTGTGATACGAGAATTTTATATATAAGACTAGCGGTCCGCCCCGGCTTCGCCCGTGGTACATATGAAAAATAGATGTTGGCCGATTCTCAGACTTACCCGATATGCACAGAAAATTTCATGAGAATCGGTCCACCCGTTTCGGAGGAGTATGCAGACTAACATTGTGACACGAGAATTTTATATATGTTACGGCTAAAGGTAGGTGAGAACATAAACTTAAGATTAGCCGGCTAAACTTAGGTTTATTTTCGACGAGGTGTTAATGTTAGTTTGTTCTATCTTTAGCCGGCTAAACTTAAGTGTAACCGCAGGCCCGTGGCTAAAAATGTCGGGGTGGGTAGATTTGGTTACTATAATACATGTAAGGAACAGGGCGAGTGTTTTCTGGCACTTCGCCGGCTGCTGCCGCAGCACGCTCGCTGCGCTCGCTCGGCTCGTGCGGGTCTTAAGAGTTCTAACCTAACCTAACCTAGCCACCAGCTTTCTGCCCTGAGTCGGGGTGGGTAGATTTGGTTACTATAATACATGTAAGGAACAGGGCGAGTGTTTTCTGGCACTGTGCGGGCCCCTCAAGCCCTCCACCGGCCCGGCGCTAACCAAATCTACCCACCCCGACATTTTTAGCCACGGGCCTGCGGTTACACTTAAGTTTAGCCGGCTAAAGATAGAACAAACTAACATTAACACCTCGTCGAAAATAAACCTAAGTTTAGCCGGCTAATCTTAAGTTTATGTTCTCACCTACCTTTAGCCGTGACATATATAAGAAGATTATCTACTATCGCAGCGGTCCGCCCCGGCTTCGCCCGTGGTACCTACATGTTTACGTTTTTTTTTCATAAGAATCATCCTCGTAGTTCAAGGAATAGATTCCGCAGTGCACGCGATGACAGAATTTTTATTAAGGAATTTTTTACACCTTGGGTCACTTTATTGCATTTTTGGTAAGGATCTCTAATTTTTTTGAAAATGCAATATAGCCTATGTTAGTGAAGATGCAGCTTTCTAATGGTAAAAGAATTTTTGAAATCGGTCCAGTACTTTATGCGTGAAAACCATACATACATACATACATAATTACAAACCTTTTCTCTTTATAATATTAGTATAGATATTATTTCAACAGTATTAGTTGTATACGGTAGTATATTATTATTAGTCTGTGGTATTAGATAGAGTATTGAGTATGAATTTGTGACGCGGTTGAAAAATTGTTTATCGGCATTGAGCTATTATTACTTTAGCGGTTCCGTTGGAGGCAGGAGTTCTATGTTTTAGGCTGATCTTTTTGTAGGTCCTGGAAATTCGTCGGTTCTAAAGTTCGCCAAGGGCAGGCACGAGGCACCTAAATTTAGTGTTTGCCTATTCCGGCTAGAGGAAAACCTTAACCAAATTTGTCAAGTGATTAATAAAAGTTTATTATTCTATTACAAAGAAATATTGAAACTTTTGTAATTAGACTCGTAACTTTTGCGACACGAGACTACGAATTATAATGTACTAATTATTATTAATAATTAATAATTTTAGCAGGAATCGATACAACTTCTGGCTTTATGACTTAGAGTGACTAACCAAGTTGTTTTTCTACTTTCTAGTAAATGATTGATTTTGAATGTATTTCAGGCAAGCGCTTGTGTCTTAAGCACCACCCTTCCGACTGCCTTTCGCCACGAAATACATTTTAATTGTTTTATAAACGAGGTAGGGCGGGGCTCAATAAAAGCTTATTACAAGTTATAGAGAACGCCTGTGGCGTGTAAACTTTGCACGAACAGACATAACCGCTTCGAAATATCTTAAAAGTTACAACTTTAAATATTTTACAAGTTTCTTATTTATGGGAAATAGCGGCGGACTCGGAATTCAGTCTTTTTAAGAAGTGTTTCTTTAATAAGTATGAAGTCTAACTTTGAATCAGCGTAGAGACATTATACTGATTTATTCTTTCTTTTTTAAAGATTACTGTGAAGTAGCTAACTTCCAAGAATCTAGGAATGCTAATGCGTGTAACATCCGTTTCATTTATCTATTTTCTTTCTGACTTAACAGACGATTAGCTCTAAGCCTTATTCAGATCCAATTTATAATAATGTTATTGAACTGAAAAAGGAGAAATATTGAGACTGACCTGAATGGGTATTATTTCATGCTGTGTAGCTATCTAGTTTTTTCCTTGTATATATTTTGATACAATACTTTTGTTCTGATATAAATCTTAAACTTATCATAAAAAAGTTTTACCAGTACATGTACCTATCTCCTAGAGGTTTCTGTGTTTTTTTTAACGTAAAATCATCGGCGTATAACGGCATTAAATTTTACTTTGTAAAATGTACATTAACTCTACAATTCACACAGATACATTTAAACCTTTTTTAACTATCTAGATGAACTGAAGCAGGTCCCATTGCAAAATAAATGTAAATAAAAGATTCCGGAAGTGCACAATAAAGTGAGTATTTAATGACATTGAGAGCAAGACGGGTTCGGAATAACAATCAAAATACATCACTTTTACGAGCATTTTTACTTCCAATCTCCGAATATTTACGACAAACAATGTTACGACTGTAGTAGTACTGAAGAGGACAAGAACAAATAACGTAAATTGATCTTAAATAAACCGATTACAAAGAGACCGTATAGTTCTAGCATATATAAGTATAGAAAACTTTGAGTAATGAAGTTAAATAATATGTGAAATAATTATTGAACTGATTACAATAAGACCGAAATATTAAAAGTCTGGTGTTTAGGGTGGCTCAGGTTACTTTTGTAAATATGAATCTCGTAAAATTTTCAGTTCAAACACATGCATGAAAATTTACTTTAAAAGACTCATTGTACAAAATATAGGTAAAATGTTTGAATTACCGAGTTAAATTAATGTATATTATAAACCATAAACTTACTTAGGTATATCATGTAGAAAACTAAAAGCACATACAAATGACAAATCTTAAAACAACATTTCTCAAAATCCACCCACTACCGCCCCAACGCGCCTTTCCCTCTACAAACATTACATTATACATAGCACTAAAATTATAACAATAGTTTCATCCGAAAAGTTAATATCTTCGCCCGCACCATTGTCATTTATAAACCTTGTTTGAGCCGCGAGTCAACCCTTCAGTGATATACGCCCGGGCTTGAGAGACCCTCAAGTTTATACAACACAATAAAAGTAATAAACCCTACTGAGTACACCTCGCCATGTTATTACCATTCTTCGAATACGTTTGGGAAGTAAACACTTGGATTTCTTACTGAGCAAATAGTATTGGGTCGTTATTTATATAACGGAAATTAGTTCGGGCTAAGTATTGGTACTAGTATAGTGCTATATTATCTGTGGTATTGATTTGATACTAATCTTTTACGCGGCAATCTTGAGTTAGATGAATAACGATAGTATAAGTTGATATATTTAAATCACTTGATGTTTTGTACAGGTTGTACATAACATTGAAAGTAACACTTATAATTCGTACATCAGAAACTCGTTCGTTACGCAAAAATTCGTAGCTACAATTGCAACTTGCAGACAGATGCTAAAGTTCCATGTAATATTTGAATTCTTTAACCTAACATTTAAGGAGTATAAAGTATGTAAGAGAAAAAGTATTCCCGTACGAATAGGTAATAGCTCGGTTAGAAGCTCACGGACTACGGAGTGTTAACGAGGACGCATCTGCATATCGAGCAGAGCACCAATTCGCTCGGACTATCCCGCGCTAACGATGCAGTTGTTATATGTGGTTTGTGTTATTGCGTTCTCTTAAATATTTTAAATAACAGGATCATGGCTAATGGCTAGCCGACGTTTGTTTTACAGCTGTGAAGTAAGCGATTGCTAGGTACAAACTTGGTCAAAGAATTTGTTAATTTTGGTGTTAATTCATTTTGGTACTTACTCTCCTTTGTATAAACTCAATAGAGCAACGACCAGAGTACCTATCAAGAAATAAAATTTATATACTGAAAGCAGTTTGTTTTGTGTTTGTAGATTATATGAATAAACTGTATGTATAGTATATTTATAATATTGTTCATATTTTACAATTTACGATTTCTAATTTCCAACATAAATACATTGAAAAGTACTTAGTTGACTATTATATTACTAATAAAGAAAAACTATAAACTTCCCCAAACAGGCAAAGCCTATCCTCAGATTGAATGGCAAAATCGACAAAAGCATCTCAATACTAAGCGGATTACATCGATCCGGTTTGTAATTCTCACTTCGCAGGCTGTATTGACAATGACTTTATGTCCACGGCCACTGTGTGAACTTTTCTTTGTCAATATACTATACGTGGTCTTCATAAGAACAGGCAATGAAAGCAAAAAGTTGTGCTTTAATGACGGCGTTTGAAAAATAGTGTAAGATTTAGAATAAAAGGTATGGTATATTTTAAGAATCCAACTGATAATTACTATAAAGCTGCGGAAAAAGATGTGACATTTATTTAGTGGAAAGTCTAGTTTATGGAGACGATTCCTAACTAATATCTGGTGTAAGGTGCAAGATGCAAGACCTTGTAAATATAAACGTTTAGAATTCCAAATTTCGGTTGTTTGTTTTTTTTGTAGGTATGTATACTCAAACTCAAACTCAAACATTTATTTATTCAATTAGACTTCTTCGAGAAGCACTTTTGAAACGTCAATACATATTTTTAACATTTACCACCGATTCGGAAAGCAGTATCTATGGAGAAGAACCGGCAAGAAACTCCATATACCACGCTTCACCTGGGATTATGATTGAAATCTTTACATAAGTATTTTAGTAAATCCGCAGTAGTGGGTATTTTCATTATTTCAATTTATTCACAACCAGTTATTGTTTAGGTCTTTAAATATATGAATATCAGACAAGAATTTTTTAACAGTTTATTCAATTAGATTGTGACATCTAACCTATATTGTAACATGCAGATCGCTCGTTATCGCTTCATTCTCTCCAATTGCACCTGAACTTCGGTAACAAGACATTGTGTAGAAGCCGTTATCGATTTTATTATCACATGCAAAGTTAACATGCTTCTAATTGAATGTTTAGTATGAAAGGTTATGTTATTGTGCTTTTAGAAAATACTTTATGAAGGATGTGGATGTGTTATTAAAATGTAATTTAACAAGGATGTATTTAAAAAAGTTCTCAGGTTTATAGGGGGTAATTTAATGATTTTTCCAAGTTTATAGAATTTTATTATATGAAATGGATTATGAATTGATTATAACTGAAAAAATAAACATTACCTTATAAAGCTACTAAGATTAAGATGAAATAACGCAAAAGCGGTATACCCTTAAACAAAATGTGTCTAAAAGTAAAATCAATTACCACGAGAAAATTAGAATTCATTATATCAAGAGTGCCTTTTAAACGAGCTTCACTGGAGGGCATGGAGCTTGGCTATCCAAACATAATATTATGTGCGCAGTCAACAGGGATGTCTTATAGACTTATAGTTTTATACGAGGCCATTCACATAAGATATTGATGCAGGAATTATTGCTATGAATAATGTAGATTATTATTAGATATGTGTGCTGACTTAAGGATAAAAACATCGATGACTTAAGTCTTTGTTGGAAGTTTTATTCTTACAGAAACAATAATGCTTTAGTTTCATAAGAGCGATGTTATTTAGGTCTGCATTAAGGTCGTCATCCTGTTTACAATGACGCATATTTAGTGCTAGAGACTCAAACCGTTTTGCTTGCTTTTTTCACACAATACCTATAGATTGCAATTTGGTCGTCAACACAAGAGTCCGATGGATATTGCGACAACACGCATTTGTTTGTGGGCTTTTAGTGTATTTCTTTATTCATATAGTCTTAAGATGTACCCAATTTGTAATGTAGTAAGTCCACTAATTTTTAGTTGAACACTGCTTTGAAATATAATTAAAAATACGATTAAAATAATGGTGTGGTCATGAAATTCGTTACGTCGTTAAAATTGCATTATTATTATTTTTAAAAGGTGTTTTTTCGTCCCCGTAGGATAAAAGTCATAAAGTGATGATAAAATATTACTAATGTCTATAGTACATAAATAAATGATTATAAGGGATGAGTGTCTCATCCATCGCTTCCGCCCTGAGGGAAGGCAAACGCGCAAGCAATTTGCTTGAGAGTACATCGTAAGCTCGTTATGGTTTTTCATTTAATTAACAGTGATATAATTTCGTTTTAGAGATTATCTATACTAATATTATAAAGAGGAAAAGTTTGTAAGTATGTATGTATGTATGTATGGTTTTCACGCAAAAACTACTGGACCGATTTCAAAAATTCTTTCACCATTAGAAAGCTGCATCTTTACTGAGCAACATAGGCTATATTGCATTTTCAAAAAAATTAGAGATCCTTACCAAAAATGCAATAATGTAACCCAAGGTGTAAAAAAATCCTCAATAAAAATTCTGTCATCGCGTGCGCTGCGGAATCTATTGAAGATAGAACAAAAAAATGTTCTACGGTATTATAGAATGGATCAATATCTACAAGAAAGTCCGCGATACCATATGTCCATCTTCAGTAGTTATGTTACTACAACAACTTTTTTACGTTTTCAAAGTAAATAGAAGTGCCGACAGTAATCAAACCATGTTATCCATACACATATATTAATCCTTATCCCATTAAATGATGTTTTATTATAGACTGTTTCAATACCAGCAAAATACTTTTTAAATGAAAAGAATTGGATATTCCATTCAAAAGATATAACGAATTTTTAAAAGTGTCAATCTACAGAAAATAGTAGGTATACTGTTCGAACGGTTCGAGCAGGCCGTAGTGCGGGGGTCACGGAGGAATTCTACCAATATGCGTCTTGACGGAACACAGTGGGGTTTTGGTCGGTAGGAATCCGACATAACCCACGGCCCCTCCCCCGGAGGCCGTGGGTATCTATGAAAGATTTCCCCACTAAAACAAAAAAAAAGGCCGTAGTGCGGGACGGGGTAAAGGTGATTTTCATGTGATTAAAATTTAAACCTATAGTCCGACCTATAGTAGACTTTTCACTGTAACGATATCACTAGCGGGTGAAACCGCAGGGCACTGCTAGTTATTTGATAATATTCTTACAGCATTGTGACATAATTTTGAAGTTATTTTCGTGTGGAGTGTGAATAATTATGTATTTTTTTCTTCATTATATTATATTATTTATGTTTTCTTTTCCTTATTATGTTAAGTTCTATATTTCAGTCATTACTGCATACACCCAATAGTAAAGAGTAAAAAATAGATATTATTTATGTGTTACTTTAAAATTTTGGGATATCGCCCAAAATTGTGCCCAATAAAAATAAAACAAGTTTTTAGCAAATCAAGTTATAAACAGTTTTTCATATTCATAAAATGCGTCGTTATTAAGCAAAGTTAATTAGTCTATAAAACCGTAAATCCCCGCATAGTAACAAGCTATTTATACCACGAGATAAACTTCTACGCGTAATTTATCGCCGTTGAAAACAATTTTCAAAACAGCCTCCCTCGAGGAACGCTTTATAGTTTCGTGGCTTTTGTCATACGCTAAAGTTACTGCTTTTTAGGTCAACAGACCTCTGGGACTAGAATGTTGTTCCATCTGCAGTATGCAGTTTGTATCGCATCTAAAATGTCCAAGAAGTGCAATTGTATTAGAACTTCCTTATTCAATTTGAATGAAGCAATTTTCTGGAGATTCCTTATCGACTGTTTTAAGTGTTTGCGACTTGTTTCTTGAACTCTTGTAACTTTGAATCAAACGCTTTTAACTTTTTTAAATTTATTACTATTTAGGGTTTAATATTCATTTATTAATAATTCTAGATTATTATTTTAAAGGAAAATATTTCTGCACGTTATGTTATCCAATAAATTATTTTAGCTTTATTTTTTACTGTAGGTACATAATATTTAACGTTTCAGCATCTTAATATTTTTTTTCGTTGCGTTGTATTTCCTGTGATGAAATTCCATTGGGATGTCATTTGAAAAAAAAAAGAAATATCGGGAGAAATGGCGGGAAAAAATTAATTTCGAGCAAAATTGTGATACAAAACATTCAGATGTTTTTTCATTAGACAACGGAATAACCTTTTTCGATTACGACATCGCGAATCGCATTGTACCTGAGTAATTGCGAATCCATTGTGATTTGAGAAAAAATTACAAGGAAAATTTCTCAGCAACTGTTTAGATTTAGGCAAGACACGGTTTGTTCCGCGAAATAATGAGGCCACGTTAAATGCGGTTGTGAAGTCCTTATTAAGATCTCCATGGCGATGTAATAATTAGGAGGTGAAATATAAGCTTTTACTTAATTTGCTGTGAATTAATCTGGGAATGAGGCACTCGAACGTTCTATTTTCAGCCTGGTACGAGATGGTTTTAGCAGATTCTTAGAACCGGTTTAACGGGAACTATTTTTACATGAAAAATTGCATTGCATTTAACGCTATTAAATACAAATAGATAGCATAATATCTTAGTGAATCTGTAAAATACTAAAGAATTAGCGTATTATGTACCTAATTATTGAAAAACTGATTTCCTTTCAAAATAGTTTCATTAGAATTTCTGAATGCGGTCGACAGTCCAACTTTGATTAGATTATTGCTAATTGCTTTTCAATTACTAATGTACTAATACTAGTTCAATAATTCCGAGATAGATCAACCAATTATATTACACTGGGATCGATAATTAATTAATGTGGTAAATGTCAGCGACGTGCGAATTGATGGATGGTCGTTTAATTTAAGATATGTTTGATTAATTATGTTTTATTGAACACATTTTGTTATAACCTCTTTGAATACATTTAAAGAAAGGCGAATTAAATAGCAATAAAGTCTGACAGTTTAAATATGTGTGCTCTCTAAAAATATTCGCGCAATTGGTTAGTCACTGTAGATAATAATGTATGCAGTCGAATTAAGATGGGTACATTATGAATATTGAATTGAGAGTAAAATAAAATTTAAGCTGCGAATAAACTTTTAAATGTTCAATTCAACTTTTTGGTTTGTGTGTCATCCCGATTTAAACGAAATAGAATTGAGGCTGTCGATTTACACGTGGAAAGTAATAAAAGCTTTAAAATTTACGATATAATCTATAATTACACGTTCTGTAACCGCAGAGGTCGGTGTGTAAACTTGTCGGTACAAAGTTTAATTGTTTATGGTGTAAATTACAAAGTTCAATTGTTTGTGATCAATCTCAAAGTCCAACAACCTAGCGAGCTTCATCGAAAACTGTTTCAGTACTTCCGAACTGGTTACAGCCATTTATATAATTACACTGGGGATACTAACGTGGCTTGGACTAAATGTGCTTAAACTGAACTATATTACCATTACGTTTAGACCTCTTTGTTTTAACTTTTAGTACATTATCGAGGTGAACGTAAATGCTAATGAAATTGGTCAACTGAATTATACGACAATTTGTTTAAGACAATGCTATTAAAACTTAGTTTCATACCCATGTATCCATTATCTACCTTTACCACAAATTACTAAAGCGTTACAACAAGCTATACATAAATAATTTTATTTACGTAGGTAGGTATATATATTCATAGAAATGTCGGTTAAGGAAGTATTTACCGTAATTTATTTCCAAGAATGAAAGTTACATTGATATCTACTCCATTGTTGAAATACAATTATTCCTTCACAGCGATGGAAGTTGGAACCATAAACAAATTAATTATGTTTGTTTTAATTTATTTGTCTGTAATTTTTAGACGAGAGCATGAAAGGATATACGATTCCTTCTCCGTATTAATTAAAACCTCTTCGAGAAACACAATCTCTTAGTTATTTATATTTTCATTAAATGAACGTTCTAGTTGCGCCAGACGGAACGAAATATGCTATGTTATTTCGAATTTAACATAATCTTTGTGGCAAAATATTTTACGTAAAGCTCAGTGATGAGCGGTTATTAAGCGCTTCAACCGCTCACATGAAAATATCATTTTAGTAAACTACACCGCAATATTGCATGTTTTGTATGGTTTATGCATTTGTTCTACAATAGATAACTATTTTGCATACTGTGTTATGAATGAACTAGATACAGGTTGCATAACCCGCGCAATATAGCTAAAAACTGCTACTAAAAGTGGACGGATATGTTACTCGTAGCGGAATATATTTTTACTATAGAGGTAGTTCAGTCAATTGGCAATGTAAAATTAGAACAGTGTAGACGAAGCATACAATTTTAATAACGATTATGTAGTTTGGGAACAAGATCTATCAAAGTGAAACGTTGCTTATAGAAATAGTATTTACCTATCTGTTATACACTGCTCCTTAGTGCCTTCCAGCATACGAAATTTTATTCCGAAGTACTAGATGATTATTTAAAATTAAAAGTATATTATTTCCTCAATTGTCACCGTTTCTTCCTGAAAGAAGAAGTGATATCTCAAAAAATAATTTCCTGATACTGACTCAGATAAAATGTGATATGCCTAAATGTCACCAAGACTTATTAGATGTTCCCGAAATTTATTGTGACAAAGGTCCTTTTATAAAACTATTTTCCTTGCGTGGACCTTTGGAATGAACTTATTTTATTGATGGAAAATATTTTCATGACAAATAACTTTCAACAAGTATACGAAATAAGAGCTCATTTACTTTATGATAGAATTCAATTGATTTGTGATGAAAAAAGTTTTCCCTAGAGGCATTTGAGACGGATGGACTTCAAAACTGTCTCAAGGATTAATTAATTGTCTCATTTAGATCGCAAGTATAAACTCAATTTATAACAAAATAACGCTTTTTATTGTATATGTATTTATTATAACTTAAGTACAGATGTATTGGTTATAGAACTTATACAAGAACCCCAATACAATGGGATCTTCTGCTCTACTATTTAGATAAAAATTAATGCGCGGTAGTGGTCTGTCTACGCAACTCCTATAACTAAGTCTAAAAGCTAGCAGCCAACTTAGTAGCTATTCTGAAGTTATTTTTTTGTAGTTGACGCTCTTTTGTATATTATGAAACGATCCTTTCGACTTTTAATTATCTGTTATAACATGTCATTGCATTCATTTTCATGATCATCATAAATTTTTAGGTTTATCGTCGTCATACCTACATGTGATAAGATACGAATTCTAATCAACGTAATTATCATTTAAAAAGTTACCCTTTACACTATGATTAGTTACCTTAAATTACGAGTAGCTTGCATAATGTAAGGAGGAAGTTAAGACATAATTCCTCCAAGTTCAGATTTATTGTAACAGCCGCCGTACCTGCCGCTCGTATCTTTTAACTCTGCCTATTTAAGATGCGGTTCGAGAGAAACCTATTTAACGAAACATTGTACTGTTACAATATCTCTCCATGATTTAAGGGTCTTGCATATTTTACTTGTAGATTTCCAATGTATAACTAATTAACGTATAATTTTGTACTAAAATACTACATTGGTTGTCTTTGAGGCCGCGTTTGATTATTTTGATAATATGATATTTTACTTTAATAATATGTGTATAATTGTAATGGAACAGTGTCTTTAATAAAGGAGAATGGGCATTTTACTATGGAAGTTGGGCCTGAACCCTTGAGTTGGACCAATACACATGAGATATTGTTTTTAAATGTGTTATGATAACACATACATAACGGGAAAAATATATATAAAAAAATAATCAACCGGGTTTTTGTACAGTCACATCAAGTTTTATTTCTTTGTGTATAATATTTTTTGCAATAAATAACTGTTATAAGACAGTGACTTATCTTTATGTTACTCCAATGCACTTTCACTTACAAATACGTACTAATCATAAGCCTTCTAATAAACGAAATACACTAATATTATGTTTTGTAACAGGTACATAAACCGTGTTTATTCACTTTATTATAATTCAACGTAGTTAGACGTTTTTTGTGGTTAAACACTCCAGTGACATTTTGATTCATATTTACTTCACTCGAATTAAAAACACCGTTATTGTGCGAAAAATAATAGCCAAATAAATAAAACTTTTTGCCTTGACTGTACAAGAACCCGGTTGATTTATTTTTTTATTTTATTTATTTCGTAAGGTATGTGTAATGATCTATCACAATAACAATATTTCGTGTGTATTGGTCCTAGCCCAAGTTTCAGGCCCAATTTGCCCATTCTCCTTTCTTTAGTTACGAGTATGTAACATATAAATATACATATTGCATTACTACTGATTCCATTATTATTATACTTTAAATAATAAGGAACAATTTTTATCAAGAAAGCGACTGAAAATCGAAGAACTAAATATGAAAAAGGAGTATGCGAACGTTCCCAGAAAAAACGTTATCATATCCTAAATTATTGCTTTGCAAAATGACGTAGAAGTAAAGAGATATATTAGCATTTTGTCTGTATTTGCGTTAAGCGTCAGTCAGACAGAGAGCGACTCATAAAATATGTATCGAAGTGTCTAGTCGTCCGCTAAACGGATGAATAAAATAAATTAGTCGTCCGATTACCGGATGAATAAAATAATCTAATCGTCCGATTACCGGATGAATAAAATAATTTTTTAATTTTGAAATTTGAAATTTGAAATTTAATTGTCCGATTATTCGGATTAATAGATAACCTTTTAACACTAAAGCTAGTTGGGTTGGACTAAAGCAAAGGGGGCGCAGGGCTTAGAAAATTTTTGATGGAGTTGGTGTCATTATAACACCTATTTATTATTGTTTTATCGTAAAGATTACGCTATTATAAGCATGTTTTATAGGAACAACTTTTCTCTAAAATCAAAAATGGCCGAGATATTCGCCCTTAATTCGTTAGGTTAGGTTTAGGTTAGCCTTTAGGTTAGGTTAGGTTAGGTTTCTTAAAAAAAAAACTACACAGAAATAGGAGCCCCGCGAAGCGGGGCTCCGTCGACGCGCAAAAAAAATCAAGTTTAGGTTAGGTTAGCCCTTAGGTTAGGTTAGGTTAGATTTCTTAAAAAAAAAACTACACAGAAATAGGAGCCCCGCGAAGCGGGGCTCCGTCGACGCGCAAAAAAATAATCAAGTTTAGGTTAGGTTAGCCGTTAGGTTAGGTTAGGTTAGGTTTCTTAAAAAAAAAAACTAAACAGAAATAGGAGCCCCGCTTCGCGGGGCTCCGTCGACGCGCAAAAAAATAATCAAGTTTAGGTTAGGTTAGCCGTTAGGTTAGGTTAGGTTAGGTTAGGCCTGCATCGGAGCATATCTCCTATAGATATGGACAGGCGTAGGGCCAGACTCCGACGACAGGCCACGGAGGCATGGGCCAGACGGCTAGGGAACGCGCAATATGGCATGGTGTCTATCCATGCCATTTTGCCTGTATTTAGGCAATGGATGACAAGGCGCCACGGCTCGCTTTCTTTCCGTACGACACAGATTCTGACGGGGCATGGTTGCTTCGGTAAGTATCTGTGTCGAATAGGAAAACAGCCAAATGCTGCCTGTCACCATTGTGATTGTGAGGAGGATACGGCTCAGCACACCTTGGAGTCGTGTCCGGCGTGAATAGCGGAACGCGATGCACTGCGTGCTATGGTTGGATCTGACCTCTCACTTCCGACCGTAGTTGGTGCTATGTGTGAAAGAGAGGATGCGTGGATGGCAGTGCTGTCTTTCTGTGATGCAGTGATGTCACAGAAAGAAAGTGCTGAGCGCGACCGGGAGCGTAGGAATCCCGTGCGTCGCAGAGCACGCCGCAGGGGACGTCGGGTCACTTAGGAGACCTGACGAGCTCCTGCCTTTATCGTTGCAGAGTGTGCGCGGCGGGGGCTGCGCACATTCAATAGGCAACGCGAGGAGGGTGACAGACTGTTGTGGCTGCAGTCTGTTGCAGTGATAGGCATGCGCGTAGGGTAGTCGCGACTACATTCGAGTGGATTGCCAATGGCAGGCGCGCGAGGGGTACCGTGAGCGTTCCTACCGGAGATCCCGGGATCCCCTCTTTACTTGCGCGGTAGTAGGCCACCGTGAGGTTTTAGTCAGTAGGAGTCTGACATAACCGTGCTGCTGCCCCCGAAGCAGTCGGTATTCATGATGAATTTCCTCACGTTAAAAAAAAAAAGGTTAGGTTTCTTAAAAAAAAAAACTAAACAGAAATAGGAGCCCCGCCAAGCGGGGCGCCGTCGACGCGCAAAAAAAAATCAAGTTTAGGTTAGGTTTCTTAAAAAAAAAACTACACAGAAATAGGAGCCCCGCGAAGCGGGGCTCCGTCGACGCGCAAAAAAAAATCAAATACCTACGTGTGCCCTCCTCCCCTCTCCTCCCCCCACAAAAAACCTATAATACGTGCGGCAGTTCTCTAAAGAAACCCCGATAACCTAACTATATAGATAAATAGATGTTATCGGACGATTAAATTATTTTATTCATCCGGTAATCGGACGACTAATTTATTTTATTCATCCGTTTAGCGGACGACTAGCTTTGTCCAATATGTATATCATTATTTAATATTATTTATTTATTAACTCTTAATTAATATTACCATACAGAAAGGATGTATGATGTTACAATTTTATACAAAAACACAATACAATTTATTAGGCGGCCTTATCACTTAGCAGTGATCTCTTCCAGACAACTAAGGCAACCATTATATTAATGTGAGGAGCTATTTGAAAACAGATAATTAATAGAATAAAACATAGTTAAGGGTGCTTGACGGGACAATTCTATACGGTCGAGTGCGAATCGTAGTTGAATCAGGCACTGAACGAGAGAGGTTTTAAGTTGAACGTTTCTTGAAAGCACTTCACAAGGGTCTACACGGTTGCTTTGTTATTTTTAACGATGGTAGGTTCTCAATACGTTATACTATTTTAAATTTGGATTTTTTGCGCATCTGGTAATACTTAATTTTTTTTGTTAGTGATTCGGGATTGTATCTAAACTTCGGAGTGATAAATTGTATCAGAAGTTATTAATCATGTTCTTTCTTTTATTTATAATGTACTAGCGGTCCGCCCCGGCTTCGCCCGTGGTACATGTTTACGGTTTCTCTACATAAGAACCATCCTCGTACTTCAAGGAATATAATAAAAAAAGAATTATCGAAATCGGTTCAGCCGTTCTCGAGTTATGCGCTTACCAACACATTTTGCGATTCATTTTTATATATAAGATTTTATTAGCGGCGTGCGTAGATTAATTTAACGTCTCTTTTACTGTTAACTAACTGACACCATTATCAAAGTTCTACGCGAGGTGGTACGTCTAAGGAAAATTTTGCAAGATGCATATTTAAATTATTTGAAGACTAGCGTTATGTTAGATGACGCCTTATTCCCAACTGTCTGCACGGATTCATACAAAGTATCGTACGTAATTTATCAATTGGATTCTATCCAATGCTATACATTAAATTCTGGATCGAGGCTTTCCGTTTGCGAGTCTTTCTACTTAGGTAACTTTAAATCGTATTTACTGAAGGGAAGGAAACATGAAAATCATATATGTTTGTAAAACTTAGAATGAAATTGACTTGAATTATTTCTCTTTGTAATTTTGAAATAAGTCGAGTAAGTATTAAAGAACCCTTCATGGAATAAATACAAATATTTATTAATAATAGTTTTATTTTAAATACATCGGTCCACATCCATCCACAAGGATTTGAGTGAGAAATTGTACCTTGGGTCCTAATAAATTTTAATCATTTTAATCTACGTCTATCAAATAGTATTTTAAATAATTCGACCAGACAATTTACCTTAGATTAAGATTTATATACATTTTCAAAATCGCGTTTAAAGAAGAATAGTACCTAAGTAGAATTCTTATTTATTATCGTTTATTCTTTCCGCGTAATATTTATTACAACTCCACGCGCGATGGCGTTACTACTACCCACATTTTATTAACATTCAATTTTCAACCCCAAGAGATCTTCACCACGACCTTCAATAGGCAAAGTTTGTTTTAATCGTGTATTGACATGATATTTACCTTGTAAACTATTATGTTTTTTTATTTTTTTATTTAAAACAAAAACAATGAGCCCATAAGACATATGAAATCAAAACCAATTTCAGTAACAAACTGTACTGGCTGAGAAAAGATTTAAGCCATTGACAAATCTTCCGCATAAGCCATATAGAAACTAAGAACATTGCGAACGTGTACAAAATATAGAAACCGATTTGTCTATGTCTCCCGTTGGAACTTTTTGCGCGGGGATTTGGAGGAGCGGGCGTTAGCGGCTTATGAATAAGCTTTACAACTAGCGAATGTATTTCTGTGTTAATGTTCTTTTTTATTTTTGTATCAACAAGTTAAGATATTCAGATAGCGCTAAGAACGATTATTGTTATAACACGCTGTTATTATTGAAGCTATTAGCTTCACTTGTATCAAGACTTTAGACTCGATATAGACCCACACACATTAAACGGACATAATTCAAACTTTTTACATTTATTAAGAATATACTGATACCTAAATTTTATGCCATAGGTATATATTTTATAACATCGAGCTTTTTAAGCTTTTTTAACTACATTTAAATTGTTTATTTGTTTTTCAACAGGTAACCATTATGTCGCATGTGATAATATATAAGCGACACATCTCCAATTCATATAATTTGAAAGTCATATAGTAAATTAAATTGGAGTCGAGGAATATTAGTTTCCCATTTATCAAACATTCAATAAGGAAATGTTTGGGAATATGTGACAAACACATTATCCGAAAGTGACACCGGTCACAACGTGTATATTACTCGATGCAGAATAATGTAATGTGAATAAAAATTTATATAATTTTGCGTTTTTTTTAATTACATTTTTGTACATAGAACATAGATAGCCTTATTTACTTAATTGATATGTTTAAAACGATTCCTATCACCATTAATAATGGCAATTTAATATTAACTATGAATTATAAAGAATTTCATATAAAACTTGCGGAAAAATTTAACTGTCCGAATGGAAAACTAATGGTTCCTTGATTACCTTTACTGGACGTAAATTACGCTGTAGATGGTTACGGCTTTTCTTTTTAAAAAAGTTTTGTTTAATCTAAGTGAGAAATAGTTTTAAAATTGCTATTTTAATTTCTAAATGAAGTTTTATTAACATGCTTGATACGTCTTATTTTAGAACTAGCTGCTCCGTGTCGTTTCACCCCTGTGGCTCCACTCATGTTGGTCGTAGCGTGATGATATATATAGCCTACCTCAATAAATGAGCTATCTAACACCGAAATAATTTTTAAAATCGGACCACTGGTCCGATTACTACTGAGTACCTACTACTGGAACTACTGAGTTCCCGAGATTAGCGCGTTCAAACAAACAAACAAACAAACTCTTCAGCTTTATAATATTAGTATAGATAATTGATGTACCTATATAAAATAAACTTTACAACGTAATCACAAAAAAAAATTGATTTAGTTAGGTACCTACTTAATCCAATTATAATTTTTTAATTAATCGACATTATGACGATTTACAATTAATTTGTGTTTCTCTCATTATTTTTTTTTATTCTACAATCATCCGATGATTTTGTTTCAAATTAATTACATATTAATAATCTTAAACATCATTCATGCATTGAAACAGTTTTTTTGTATTAGATTTAGAAAAGAAAATGGCGGATAACACTTCATAACGTTTACAATACACAACTATAACAGAACGGTTTCATTAGTAGTTGTTCAAACAGCGCGGACTCCGCTTGTTTATGTTCCATGTTTTGAATTTGGAACAAAAACGTAACTCTTTATAATTTATTCATTTTGTGTACAATTATGGCGGAAACATTTCAATACGAAGCTGGATAGCCTGAAACAATTTAGCGTTTTGTTTCACGTAAATCTTAATTAGTAGGTACATTAACCTGTACAATGTTCTACATTTTTTTACTACAATTCATAATGAGAATGAAAGTGTGAATGATACTCACATTAAATTGTCTAGATTTAATAGAAATATAGGTATTTAGTAGTGAATGGTTATTGGTCATAGCGCGATGATATACTAATTAAAGCCTAGTTTTCCTTAATAAACGGGCTATGTAACACTGAAATAATTTTTCATATCGAACCCGTGCTTGAACGTTAGTGCGTTCAACAACAAACTTTTCAGATTTATAATATTAGTATACAGTATAGTATACAGTATAGTATACAGTATAAGATTAAACTATATTATATACAGATATTGGAAGTGATTACGAATTCATCTAAACATATTATTAATGTGATGTCTACCGTATAATGCTTATTTCCTTAATTGAATAGGAAACAACTGGTATAATTAATCAAAGCAGGCTCGAGTTTCAATCATATAGTCATTACCTTTACCTCTTAGTAGTGTGTTGATGTAACCTCAATGTGGTGAGACTAATTAAATAATAATAATTAATCAATTATTTTATATTTGTATCTACAGAATTAGCGCAAGTAGGTAATCTTCATAATATATAGCTCCAGGAAGTACGCAGCACGAAATAAAACATTTTTCTTATTATAGACTACTTTTTTATTTATAAAATAAGTCTCTTTAAATTATTCCTTTAGTTTTTACATATTAATAGTGCTTTTTGATGTGTCATATTTTGTTTGAGTACCTCGGTATTAAAAATTATGTGTTTGAATTCTATAAAGTTTTTACTTCTCTGCTTGATGGTTAAAATAATTAAGTAACCGATTTTATTGAAAATTTACCAACTGAATTTAATGTCACCTATTGAAAACTTACTGAGTAACATAAGGTCATATTTAACTTTTATGCCAAGTAAACTGTAAAGCCAGGGACATGGGGTCAATATATTATTTTAGTATAACAACTATTTTCAAACTTATTCAACCCATATCATAATTAAATAAAATTATAATATATTGTAATTTATTACCACTGACTGATATTTTAAATGGAAAATGTGCCGACCTATTTTACATTCGCGGAGTGCAGAGCGTCTAGGGACTGTCGGGTGATTAATTAAAATCGTGTTTTCTGTGGGCAACATTCTACATTATGAATATAAGGAAAATGCTGAATTAATCGAATTTTTTGCTAAGGAAATTGAAAAATAGATATAATTTTATGATACTCAACCTTTTGCTCGTAGCAGTTTATAAGTCTATTTTCCTTGAAGATTTATTTTGAAAACTCATGACTTGTCCGTAAAAGGGAAACAGAAAGACACGGGATATATGGACTGGATATAAGAACAATCTCATTTCAGTGTATGATGTATCTAACCCAAAAAGTATGAACTAGCTCTAACAAAATAATATTTGTAACTAGACCAATAAGTAATCGCGTTTTAAAACCGTTAAAATGTTAAATCGTCTGGTATTTTCCGAGCGATAACGATTCTTTGGATTCGTGAAAAATAAAAAGGCTAACCTGCAATTGGTATCCGAGCCCGTCCAATTAGCTAATGGCTTCGCGGAACACACCTTTTGCGCTTTACAACCGTGACGAGTCAACCGTATGGACTGTTGTAGTTTAAGAGCTGAATATTATATTTTGGTACATACCATGTGTCCGGCCCGCATGAGACATCACATAGGTACTAGGTAGTCTCGTGCCACCATATTTTTTATTTACATGTCACCAGTGATCTGACTATAAGGGTGACAAATCAACATCGAGCTATGCTGCGCTGTACTGCGCTGTGCTGTGCTGTGTTTCTTAAGCTACGTTTTTTTAACAATTAAACGATGCTGCGCTGTACTGCGCTGTGCTGTGCTGTGTTTCTTAAGCTACGTTTTTTAACCTTCCTATACTCGCGCGTTGGTCTGTGAGACCGACGAAACACAGTATCGTAATTATTTTTATGCAGGTAAATCCTGTGAAGTCGAGTTCCTTGCTAGTTTCCGGATTTGGGGCTAACTTCATTTTAGTGCAGGTCGCGTAGTCGGCAGAAGTTCACGTATCATAAGCATTTGGCGCCAATCGGTCTATGAGACCGACGCGAGTATAGGTGCAACTTTTTGTGTAAGTATTAATATTATATATTTTGTACATTTATATTTTTTAAGACTTTGAATACTTTATGAAGTATGTATAGTAAAATATATGTATGAATGTTGCTCTAAATTACATTTTGACCAATTTTTTAGGCCATACTTCATGTCAAAATGAACGATGATCAAATCAGATTGTTGCTGGAAGAATCAAGTTCTGGTTCTGCTATGAAGACAAGTAGTAGTAGTAGTAGTCTTCGTGTAGTCGTTTATCTCGTCAAATACCTATGACCCTATTTTCAAAAAAACGTAAACATTACGACACAGTTGAATCCGATGAAGATGAAAGTGAAGAAGAAGCGGATATGGATATGTTATGTGTTATTTCGTCGTTAGCAGAGTCCAGTCACGGTAGCTTGTTACCTCACACCATACGTTTACGTTTTGTACGTTTTGTATTTTTATCACGATAATAAATGACCCCAACAATCATTTAAAATTTTATAATATGTTGAATATGTAGGAAATATGAAATTATTCTAGCAGATAATAATATATTGCTGAATAGTAAAATTATTCTTTAAAAATAATGATGTTCTTATGATTTTGAAACCGGAAAACTATATTAAATTATATTATTTACGTACGGATTTTCGACACCATCTCTTACACAATTTTTCACCTCGCCCATACATAAGCTCTATCGTGAGTCAACTGTTTGCATTTTAAGCGAGCCAGCACTTCTGCTTATCTATGAATAAAATAGTTCTAGACATAAGCAGTTACAGACAAAGTTATTTTATGACTGTGAATACTATTAATGCGTCTGAGTTGCATTTGTATTTCGCTAGACTATTTATAAGGGTTATAGTCTAGAGTGTTGGGACCCTTTCTATGAAGTTATAGAATGAAGTTCGTGGTAAAATTTTATTGCGTTTCTATTTGAATATTTCTGTAGCAATGCTTAGGAAATTACGTGTTCATGATTGTGCTGGGATCTAGCTTAATAATAGACGGCAAAAGCGTACGGTTACAAGCTTTTACGAGCTCTAATATTTTGGTAGTTACAATAACGTCAACTTCCTAATCCTAGGCTAGTGAAAGGCTATTGAAATTAAAAAAATAAAAGTTTGGTTCGACTTTCAAGCAAGGTTTTGTCTTGATCGATAATTTACCGTTCTAACAACCAGACAACAATACTTTAAAATTTACCAATTAATTTAATATTAATTAAAATTTACGCTTGGAATATGTACATATAATTATAATCTTTTGTAATTATATATCTTTTGAGCCCTAAGCAACGTCAGCAGCCATTATTAATTAGACCAGTTTATTTTTGTGTACTAAATTAAGATTACTTTACGTTCAAATTAGGATCCTTTTATAAATTTACGGAGGGGCCCGTCGCTTACAGTTTGTTGACGTTGAAAACAAAACCTGTAAGGGTGTCTTCACATAAGTTTCGTTTTGAGCATAAAATAAAGATTTATAAAAAATGACGTTAAAACGAAAAGTTCTATTTGTATACGAGCCCAAAATACCTTTTTCCTAGGTAAAAATATTAGAAAATAGGAACTTTTGTGAAAAAGTTTTATTTTTTTAATTGAGTGAAGTAATGATTTAGGACAATGTTTCTCTTTTCTTCATATTCGCGTATTTTTTGTATGAGCTAAATACCTACCTAAATTTAAGTGGCACGACACCATGAGAAGCAAGATTGAGCGTTTCATTAAGTTCACTTCGTAGCTTACTGGAAATGATAAAGCACAATTTTTATACGTAATATCTCATCCCATCACCTTAATTAACTTAACCTAATATTTTATATAATTTTATCAAGTTTCCTCAACAATATAGGTCAGAAAATAGCGTGATTACGAAATTTCGATAATATAACGTAAAATATGTTTCCAATGGGATAATAGACCGTACCGATTCGTAATAATGACCACGGTATGAATACAAATTGAGTTACGTTCCCAGATAATACAGTTTATTATAGAATAAATAACCGCGTCACGTATGAAGGGCTTTTAATAGCGTTGATGAAAATGAGCCAAAGTAATACTATTTCCTGTACGACCCTATTAAAAGGGTAGGAAGCGAAAGGGGCTATAATTTACAAAACAGATATGTGTTCAACGACATCATCCGCTTAGCTGCAGGCTTTCATAATAAAGTAGGCTGATTTTAGGCGCGTGACAATGTGTCTAATTATAAGATGCATTTGTGCTAAAAGCTCCCGCTTGTTAAAACGTACGTACAGGAAATGGTGGTTACTAAGTTTTAGAAGTAATATTTTGGATGTTTCTGTTATGGGGTACATGAAAGAAATAGAGAAATGAAAAAGAAAACGTTCATCAATTCTTATTGTATATATATATTTGTAATAGAAAGATTGGTTTGATTTTAATTAGTAATTTATGCTGTCTTGTTTTTTCTCAGTTATGATTTGGGTTTTTGATTGTAATGAAATAAAATTATAAGCAAATGCAGGTAATAATTTATTTTCAATCAGACGTTCATGAAATTTCACATATCCATTATCCACCCATGATAGACACCCACGAATGTTTGTTTTTCGTGGAGCCTTAATTCATTTTCTTTAATAAACCATGCATAATGCATATATGTAACAGCGTATATTAGAAATTACCATTAAAATTGGTCGGATTATTTAAAGAGATGTAACCTACAAACACCTTTGAAATACTTGATTATCCTCGAAAACATATTGATATTTATTTATTTTCATACATATTAAAATTAAGACCCAAATATCACCAAAACGTGAAAAGATTTAAGAATAACGAGATAAGTGAATTATGAGTTACGTAACTTGTTATTGCGTGGCTTTGATGAAGTCTGGGAACATCTGACAAAGATTAATACCGATCAGTCACAACGGGAAAGCAAGAATGATTTATTGGCCATAATAATTCCGTTGCTCAGTCTTTTGTATTGAAAAATATATTTATTGCTACTAAATCTTGTTGATATTGCTCTAAAAAGTAGCGTTGGTAACCTAAACATCAGTTTTACGATAAATATTTTGTTAATTAGGTGCTTTTTTGCTCAATTTAGATTTGAAAGCACGCCCTAATTCATAATACATAGTTAGCAGTTTTACTATTTTAGTAACTTCTTTGATTGCAAATTTATTTAAAATGAACGAGAATAAAAGGACTGGCGTCATTTATATTTTATTTATACAGGGCTATTGGGTCACTTGATCATAAACAAAAGGAAGGGATATAAATAAGATAAAGTAATAAGTGCACCGTTCTTGACCAATTAAATACACTGCTCCATGCTGCGTGCACCGTCTGACACCAAATAGTGTGATGCAAATTGTCTGGTCCAATATCTAGCTCTGTTTTGACAGCCGCTCGTAACGCCCCTCGCCTAACAATGTTTGTGAATCGAGTGTCATGTAGTATGTCAATTACACTGGCGGTTGTTTCGATAATTTTATTACTGGTGTCAATGGAAGGATTTATATGTTGGAGCTGGTAGCTGTAGTTGCTATTGTATGTTGTGTATGACGAGTTATACCTAATAGTTCTGCGTATTTGATACTGTGCTTTTAGACTTGGTTATGTTTTCTTTGGCGGGTAACGTCCGTTTGCATGTATGGATGAGTTTGAAAGCGTTGTAGAATTAATTTGAAATTATAAATACATAGTTTCATTTTGACCTTATAGAAAATATTTAAAATTATTAACTCAAAGTCTTAAAGAGCTTATATGGTGACCCTTGAATATTATCCTAAGACGAAAATGTAAACAATATAAAATAATGGTAGCCTGTAAAACAATTAACACTTAATTTCATAATTAATTGTCATTGTAATCCACGTACAAAATTAAGTAATGTTTTACATGACGTTCCTATTGAGTTCTGTGTTTCGCAAGTAATGAAAAATGCAAGAGACAGATGAAGTTAAAACGCAATTTACCTATTCATTCGAACTGTTTGATTGTCGCGTTGGCGTAGTCTTTCTGAAAATGAATTGAGAGAAACAAAGAATACATCGCATTTTAAATCCTTTATTATTTCTTAAACTATTTCTATTTGTATTATTTATACTTTATCGTTACTTCTTGATGGAAATGGAAATTAAAAATCTAAAACTATAATTCGAAACAGGTAACATCCTTATTTTGTTGTTTTTGTTGTTGTTATAAATGGATATTATTCGTTTAGACGAAGTATTATGTTTTATGTTGTTTATGTTATACATATTTGGATTTAGTTGTATGTATATATTTTGGAGTATGATGGAAATGAAATGAAACGATGAAGTACCTACACTTTTATTTGTCAATAAAATAACACTAGAAATAAAAAACAAAAGCCAGTTTTGTTAAAATTGTTTCGCATCAAAATGATTGAAATTAAACAAAATGAGCGTCCTCAATATCACTTTGTTTTACGAGTGCGATAAAATTTTTGATGACTTCATGGCTCTTGTGTCGAAAACATTATTTTTATTGGGCATCGCTTTACAACGGGGGTTAAATCTACATTCGACAGTAATCGACTCATTATATTGAGATTTTATACGGTTCATTGCCAATTAAGTATCTTAATTCAGTGTTTTGTAAATACAAAATGCCCAGGTTGTAATCTATTAATGCAGTAAAAACTTGTATGTTAAACATACATTCTACATATTGTAGAATTTAAAGCTTTGGTTTAAACATATTATTATAAGAAATAATACGCGAGGCCGGGTTAAATATTAGTTTGAATGTAATAAGAATACACTGCGATTCTATACAGCTACCTAATTGATGTAGGTAGTTGATAACAAAACGCAGCAAGTCAACGACTATTAGCAAAGTGAGGGTAGTTGGGTCAAACGTCGTATAAACGTCCGAGCCCCCACGATTCAAAGGAAAGCGGCATTATATATTATATAGTATTCGACAGCTAAGCATGTTTTGACAGGAAATAGTGATCACTATTCATCCACAAAATTATTAAATCAAAAATTGCGTCTAAGATTATATTAAAATGATAATATGGTAATGAACTAGAATTGTTTTGCACTTTTTCGCCCCGAATAATATCCATTTAAAAAAACTTAAAAATCAAACACATTTAATTTTGTTTGAAGCTCATTATACTTTTACTCGAGACCGGCAATACTTTATATTTATTGTGACAATTTTGAACTTTTCATCCCACTCAACAAAAGGACGCATCCCATAAAATATATTTGTTTACTCCCTTCCTCAATGATCGCTCCATAAAATTTCAAGTTATTTTGACATAGTTTCGCCCCAGTCAATGGTCATTCAGAAAATGGGCTGACGCAGACATAACCCATCCTAAGCAAACATGTTTGAATACAAACATTTTAATATGTATTTCTGACTTCTGTCATATAGAGTAAACAGAATACTAGATAGCACCCACATCCCTCATAGACGAGTTTTTGTTTAAGATTTTATATAATGTCCTTTGGGTGCGTTTTCACCAGAGAAGTGCTATGCTACGTTGCTGTGGATGCGTGCTATGTGCAGAGCGCCCTACATCGCATAGCTCGAGCTGCGTATTTTCCTCGCACAGCTACTTTGCTTCCGCGCATCATCATAGCACATCTAACTCACACCACTACATAGCGTAGCATGTGTGGAAACGGTCACATAAATTCATAGCATAGCAATAACATTTTCGTAGTATAGCTGCATAGTACATCTCTGGTGGAAAAGCACCCTTATTCCTTGTGGCCAAGGAGCTTACTTAGCTTTGTCTCTTGTGTAGTCATTTTAATCAATTAGTCAATTATTTGTTAAGATAATAAATATAATTAGTTTAAGTAGTGATTATGCAAAGCAATTGAATGTATTCCAATCGTTTTCCGATTAAAAGCAATAATCAACATTATAAAGCTAAGGTTCTCAGATAGATGCGTTTATTCCAACGTTTATTCCTGCCCACAGCTTTTGTATCCAATATTACGACCTGTTAATAAATAAAAAAGGTTTATGAAAGTATCAGTCTATTTCATTGTAATACTGAAGAAAATCCATTACTAACAAAATAAACACAATCCTCTGAGGGGTAAATGTGTGAACCATACATTAGATGATATTCAGTGAATTTTAGCATTAACAGGATTGTTTTAAGTTTCGAGCTTGCAGTGTAATATTTTGCATAATATATTTGTAGAGTGTGTTGCTTGGTAGTTTCAAAGTTTGGGGTTTCGTTTGTTGTAGAATATTTGGTGTGAGTTGCAAATGAACTGTAACTATGTTGTTATTGGTATCGTAAGGGGATATAAAGCAGAGGATGCTCTTTACTTTTATAAAAGTGTTTGAAATTGTCCAGTCATATTTGTTTCTTGAGATAATGAGTCGCGTAGTATTGTTGAAGATGTTTATATTTTGTCTCACTAGCTAGTGTTAGTACCTAATATTAGACTATTATTTATCCTTTAAATCAGACAACAAACAATATAAAAATTTAATACTATTACTCTAATATGATAAAATTGGAGTGATTTAAATATCAGACCTATAAATACGCGCTGCCTCTAAAAGCAATCTTTTTAAGTGATTAAGTAGCAGTACATTTAGGAATGATATAAAATTGCACGTAATAAAATTAGAAGCCCTTGTGAATACAAAAATACAATAAATCACAAAAGAACAAATAAATAGGAAAAATGGCGCTTTAGATGTGAGTTTTGGAAAATTTACACACCGTTTGTTTTCCGAGTTTATTTGATCGATGTCGTAGCGGAAAAAATGGACGGCTTATTTGAAAATCGGAGGGTGAGGTCAGGTGGGCACGTGTTACGAACTACAGTTTAGCATAATTATATTTGTTTTCATATAAGAGTTGAGGATGTTGTAACAAGGTCTGGGACAAGATCTTTCACTGAGTTTAAGGAAAATATATTATACCTGTAGTGAAGGTGGATATTTAAATATGTGTGTATAATAAAGTGTACATTAAATGTAGGTTAGGCAAGTAGTAGTCAACTGCAACGTCGTGATGTCGGATCAGATTATTGTCCAAACCTTGACATTGACAGAACCCAAAGAAGATAAGTTTAGAACTCATAATAATAAATTATTTATTGGTCAATACCTACATACTGATCGGATTTAATTCTTTTCCTATTTCTCTGTCACTAAATAAGTGTAATAATAATATGTACAAGGAATCCAATCACATGCCAAATGAATCTGATTAAAACCGTCAACGAATTTGTATTACACACGAAGTTTGTGTTTGTTTAGGACTTACGAGTTAGCACTGTTTGTCACAACCCTTGTATTAAATACTGCGATAGAATAAATAAAGGCATGCCATGCTAAGAGTTGTTCTATAAATATATAAACTTATTTTGTTGATGTTACAATAGTTTTTGTATATGCATCGAAAACTTAATGAAAACGATGAAAAATCTGGGATTTAACTAAAACCTTACCGGTGAAAAGCTCACACTGTTTTATCATTGAGAAAATTCTAACAAATAAACAGTATGTATAACACGACTGTTTTATATTGTCTGTTTATGTATAGTATAGTATAGTTTATGTATAGTATAGTATGTATAGTATAGTAGTAGTTTATGTTTACCCATCATATCGACGTAAAGCCCATTTCTATTCTTGAGCAGTGTCAGTATTTTTTTACTGTGAAAAATTAAGTTAGAAAGCGTGAATTTTTGGATTTTCCAATGATTTTTTTAATCACTTTCCTTATTGTCTCCAATTAACGTTGATTGAAATCTTACCTGTCATAATATACGAAAAGCCCTTTCTATTAAAATTTATTTTAAAACTAGCGGCTCGTCCCGGCTTCGCCCGTGGTACATATGAAAAATAGATGTTGGCCGATTCTCAGACTTACCCGATATGCACAGAAAATTTCATGAGAATCGGTCCACCCGTTTCGGAGGAGTATGCAGACTAACATTGTGACACGAGAATTTTATATATAAGAAGATATTTTTAAAAGCATACTTATTAACTGTCATTCACAAACATCTACCCACAGCATCTACCCATTCGTACAATCTGTTACATTCGCGCCAATGTTTCATTTTCAGTTGCGAAAAATAATTTTATTTAATCTTCATAAAACACTATAAATAATTTATTTTTACAGTGAATTAACTCAGTGTTAATTATTCTTATTTAAAAAGTAAACATTTAATTTCATTATACAATTTAATTATATTAAATATATTATTATATTACTAGTAACTACTTGATTTAAAACTGGTTTTATGAAAATATTGTAGATAAAAACCACTGAAAATAGGTTTTCTTATTTGTGTATGATAATCAAATTTTAGGATTACATAGAAAAAATGTTTATTATTTAAGATTTAAAATACCTTTTTAATTTAGTTCAAAAGTTTGTAAGACTTCTGAATTCAATAAAAGAAAAAGTTGTGTATTGTAACGCAATTGAAGAATTTTCAACTAATTCTCAATGAAAGAAATGAATGAACCTTCAACTTAATAAATTGAAATTGAAATTCTTACACAATAATAAGATTGGCCTTATTATAAAACATAATTTATTATAATAATATAAAAATTAATTAATTTAATTTTTTGTAAGATGTTAGGTTTTAAACGATGGGACCTAAATTAAAATTAAAATTCATATATTTGCTTATAAACACGGTACCTATACAAATTATTTTATAAGCGTGTGACAAAAAGAGACAGTCAATAATATAAACTTTTGTTATATATACGTTACAGGCTAGGCATTTTTAATGCAAAAAACACCAGCAGCAGTTATTAAACTTTTATATTACTTTACCATATAAAATTTTAATCACAATCCCATCGGAGTAAAGAACAAAATATTTTATTCCATACTAAAAGTCTCATGAAAGTGAAATGTCGAAAAGATCTTGAAAAATGTTCAAAAGAAACTCGCCTTAAAAATAAATCCGAATCCTTTGAAACTGAAATTTCATCCGAAGGTCACAAATTAAGTGACATTGATAAGTGTTTTAACCCACGTCAAGAATGGGGTATTCTAGACGATTATTATGTTTAGTACAATTGTTAAAAAACCGGTCAAGTGTGTGTTGGACTCGCGACACAGGGTTCCGTACAAATAAGCTAAAGCGCAACTGCATTGCTTAGCTTCGATTTTTAAAATCTATTATTGATGTGACAGCGGTAACATAAAGACATCCTCTCTGAAATTTTCAACTATCTCTATATTAGTCTGGTGACAAACGGACGGACAGACAGACGGACAGCAAGGTCTTAGTAAAAGGCTCCCGTTTTTACCATTTAGTAAAAAATTACTTGAGAAAATGATTAAATTTTTAAAAGAAATACAATTTCATATATAGATACATTTATATAACATCATTTAGTTGTATTATAGATTGTACCTATTATAGATACATAATATTTCTTCTTCATGTACCCCATTGAATAGTGTAATAATCAAATAGGAATAGTATTTTAAATGTCGGTTTTCAGAAGAAAATGCTCCCAAAAAGTCTAGTTGGCTTTAAATGATTGAGTTTGGAAGACTTCAGAGGCGAGTTTAATCGAATGACAAAGTATTGATTATAAAATTACTGATAAAGTTTGTCTTCTCTTTTAACGCGGATTTCCTTTAGGAAATAAATTGTGTAACGTCTGAAATTAATTGGTTGTTAAAATGATTTGTAGGCGGCGATAGAGTTAACAATTCATTGTATCAGATTGTTTCCGCTATATCTTTTATAATGCGGGGAAGGGCTAAAAGAGTTTTCTGGAAATAAAAAAATTGTTATTCTCTAATGAGGCGTGTTTTATGTTGAATTTTGTTTCCTTATTTAATAAATTTAATCTCAAAATCAAGATCATACCTGTGGTATAATTTAAAAATAGTTATTTTAACTGAGTTTGAAACTCAGTTAAAATAACTATATATCAATAAATTTATGTGACATATTGGCATAAACTTTAAGCAACGACACTCATAATTGTATCACTTTCGCTACCATTCAATACATCCTCAATTAGTCATATAACATTGTGCCATATATAATGCTCACATTTCATATAAATAGCTCCAAGAAGCTGTTAATTTAAACGCATCATGTAATGCATGTCAATGAGCTATTCAAATTGTTTAGGTTATTCCAAGGGATTGTATGGTATGTGCACGTCAAAGAAAACCAGCAAAGGCAATTGGAAATTACGCTAGATCTGTAAGACATGTTTGTATTTTCTTTTAAATTAACTATTTTAAATTTGTCTTTGTTTGTATTGTGAGGAAAAATGGTAGAACTTTGTTTGCTGCTGTCGCTGGATGTACTTATTACAAGAATAAGTACATCTGTATTTTTTCATACGTCAAATTGTCAAAGAAGAACATACATATTATAGGCTCTACAATTGCTCTCTACAGGCTCTTGCGCAGCCTCAGCCCATATTGCTTGCCCTGGTATTAAATAAACGATACATCAGTCATAGGGATCAAAATTTAACACCTTATAAAACTATGCGTGCTATTTATTAAAATAACCTATATAAAAGAAAATTTTAATTAGGTATGATTTGCGTACACAAATCGTTAAGTTTACATTTTAATTTTAACCCCTTGATACACTATCCATATAATACAAAGGATAGCGTGTTGACTTTTAATTTGGTATTATTTTATAATGAAATTACGTGACATTGTTGGCCCTTCCCTCTTGCATGTGTTGCGTCACGCAGAGAACACGAAAACCGGTAATAACTTATAAATTACGATCTTTTGTTTTACTATTGTAGGCAATTTGTAATATTGGAGTTTGTACCATTTGTGTTGTTTTGTATTGAAGGCGGATTGCAGGTTCGAATTGTGATAGTATTTTTATGAATTCTTTTGGACAAAATATATGTAATTGGTGTCACTTTGAGGCTTGAGCTTTTTGAGCGGTGAAGGAAAACATTTTGAGGAAAATGACATGTCCCACACTTGGCTAGCATGGTGGACCCGTGTCCCAGCACTGGAAACATAATGCGATGACCTCTGTATTAATACACGCTTATTTTTTTTTGTATTTACTATTATTTGGATTAAGCACTCAAAATCGGAAGTAATATCAATAACTAATGTACTACACAATATGTATATATTATCTAAACCAGATGTCATAAGATATGTACATTGTACATACTTACCAGGTGTTCCATGCTCGGGAGTGATATAACATACGTACTTGATACAACCACTCTATAGATCCTCTGTGCGGGCGTGGAAACCCGAGCGTTAACTAATTAGTACTGAAACATGGCCCGAATTCCGGAATAATTACATATATCATGTCTATATTATATACGTCTTAAATATATATAATAATTATTGTATAAATAAATGTCATATGGTCTTTAGATTTTAGTGTATAAATCAATGCAATGTCATAGGTCTTTCTCAAGGTCTTTCTCAACAATTTGGCAGAGAAAATTTAGCACAGAAAAATATATACGTAGAGTTGCTACGTTATAAAAAATACAATATAATTATTATTATTTTTATTTTGAAGTGGTATTTCATCTTATTTCCAGTTATTTTCTACTTTTTAAACGCCATACTAGTCAAAGATACACATTTTTCCTACAGACATAAAACGTATAACACAAAATAGTCTGACTTCTTAATACATTTAAGGTAAAAGAGTAAATGAGTGAGAGTGGAAACAAAACAACTTCAAACTCGAAGCTTCATAATGGTTCTTTGTAAATAATATGACGTATACGGTAATGTGTACATTAGTCTTTACTGTTATACAGTTGTATAAACTCTGTTTTGCATTAAAAATGTTTGAGACATGCGGTCGAATAGAATAAATCATACCTTACAATTATCTTTTTAATTTTACTGATCATGGTGTTATGTAAAGTATTTATATCTATTTTTATACGATAGCGATATTTCTGGAATGTGATTGCATTCAATTTTCTATGTAACTCTAAATTACTGTGTACTATTATAACCCAGTGGAATTACGAAGTAATCCATAACACGGCTAAAGTTGACTCTACATACGTCGTTCAATGTTTTAATTTCGCAACTCATTTATTATAATAAACATTTAATCATAGTAATAGCAGTTGTAATAATAAAATAAATATTACTCCTTCTAATAACATTATTTATATTCAAATTCAAGGTGACGCAGTATTCTTCTGCAAGCGAAAGTTTATTGTGACCTCTTTCTATTTTATTGTTCTGACCGCTCTCCCTTGCCAACAAATAAAAATATAGGTTATAGGCAATCTTTGGGTTCCAAATCAGTACTTCTTTGATTGATTTATTAAGATATCATTTGGCCGTGTCGCCGAAAGATTTTGTTCAATATATCACAGCAGAAACAAATTGCCGTTGTAATCTCTCATGTATTTATCAATCAATTGGGATACATATTGTCTTCGACTATCCGCCCTTCATTTGTTAAGGATGTCCCAGAATTGTCAAAGGAATATTATATTTTCGTACACAAAAGAATTCGTATTATCTCTCGAGCGTAAGGGGTGTTGTCAAATATTTTGAGAACGTTTGCCTATGAATTGTGTTATTTAATATATTTTTATAATAGAGATATTTTCTTTGGCTTACAGAGTTGTGTTTTTATTAAAACATTGTTTTTTTATTACGCATAATCAAGTTATGACTAAGTATATAATAAGTGAATAGGAATCCATACAAGGTCAGGTAGAAATATCGACTGTTATGAGTTATCCATCATTTATTTTTTATTTAACTATCCTATAAACGGAAAATTGATTGGTCAAAACATTAATATAATCTTAATCTTAATCTTAATACTATTATAAAGGCGAAAGTTTGTATGGATGTATGGATGTTTGTTACTCTTTCACGTAAAAACTACTGAACCGATTACAATGAAATTTAGCACACATATAGAGGGTAACTTTGATTAACACATAGGATAGGTTTTATCCCGGAAATCCCACGGGAACGGGAACTATGCGGGTTTTCCTTTGAAAACGCGGGCGAAGCCGCGGGTGGAAATCTAGTTTATAAGTAATAAACATAAAAACAATTAGGTCGTTCCCTTGTTAAAAGCAAGTTGTAAATTGTAATGTAAATTTAGTTTGATTAAATAACTGTAATGACAGATACGCTTGTGTATCTTATATTATAACACAAAATCCAACCGATTCATCACATAGTAATTAAACTTACCTATTGCAGAGCAGACAATAATATTGTTCGGAACGGTACAATATATAAACTCGTCCCTATAATAATTTATACAAACTAAGGAGATCTTGTTATTGAGTAAACATTGAATTGAGATGAAAATTATGTAAATGTACTTATATTTGCTTGTGTATTGTGGAATTAATTTAGTTTACGTTATTAATAATATCGTGTTAAGGTGTGAGCGTTTATTTGGAACCTCTAGAAATCAAATTTTAATTGTGATATTTAATATTGCTGAATGACGTCGAGTAGACTTGTTAAAAATGTTCTAATATTATTCGGTAAAAAATTTTAGATAATAAAAAATAAGCTCAATTTACCGCATTTTTACTAGGTCATATTGTACATGATTTTTAAAGTCATGAATAGAAAACTTTATTTTTAAATAACGCTCTAAATAAAAAAAATATGGCGAGCTCTAAATAAAGAAACATTGAACTCTCCTTCAATTACGTATGCATGTTATAATCAATTACATATTAACAATCTCATTAAGATTACCTTTAGTTAATTAGGTATGTTACTGAATAATATACCGTGGTAAATGCATGCTTTAAATAATGTATTCATTAATATTATATTCTATAATATCAAAATAGTATTATTTACTATCAAATAGTTTGTCACTTTATGATAATAATGTCGCTAAGTATATAATAATTTTAAAGGTCAACGTAATTATTTCTTCTTCGTCTTAAATATTACGTTTTGAGCTAAGTAAAATATTAGGCATAATAGACTTCTTGCCGCAAGGATCGAAAATAATCCCCACTGTTAATATCATGAAATTAGTTTGGTTTTATGTAGGGAGGACACCGATCTTATAAGACTCCATTATTAGAAGATTATGGCTGATATTACCACTAATTTAAACTTGCAACTTTCTCTGGCGATATAAGTGAAGAACTATAAATAGTTTGATGGCCACTATCATACTATTACCGTAAATTTTCGCAGATTCCGCACACAAAAATGGTTTTAAATTAAGGGTATTTTAAGATTTTTGATACTGATGTAAGCATATTTGCATACGTTGATATTTATAAAAATGATATACGTCTTCTATAGAAATATAGTTATTTAAATTAAAAATACAAGTCACATGTTTGTATTACTATTATCTTATTAATTAAAACAGGAGGTAGGTAACACCGAAAAAGTTCGCAGTAGTTCACATTAATAAACAAGTATGAGCCTGTAAACCAGTATTATTATTAATTGTAGCGCAATACACGGGGAGTGCCAAGAGCGAAGTTTGCTCTAAATTAAAACTACGTACTCGTACGTCAGTTGAATTATTAAGGGTTGGTCATAATCTACAAATCGAGGTCGTCGATCCCCACAGGGCGAGCACACGGTGGCTTGAACTGCAATGCACCAATGTAATATAAAAAATAAAAACCAGTGTACTGTAATAACGAACTGAGCCAGTGATGGGAGTTTATTTTATATAGCGTAAACTTTATTGACTGTACATCGATTGCTCTAAGTGAACGGTTTATTTTATCGCGAGCAACACGGCCGAATTATGATGTACTTTGGCAAGGTGAAGTGTTTTATGAACTAGGTTAAGAATTGACTCGCGTTCGAAATATTAATAAGGTAAATGTGATTCGTGGCGCGGTTTATTAATTTTTCAGGGCTGCTATATTCTCTAAAAATTGACTTCAATTTTATTTGGTATATTTTGTTAAGCTTTTATAACCTACAATTTAAAAGGTGAAAACTATATTACTTTAATGCCATTTTACCAAACAACGTTATCAGTTACCACTTAATTCTAAGGAAAATCTATTCAGTAATTTGACATACTTATAGGGCCGATTTTTCAATCCTTGGTTAAAACTTATCCGTCCAATAAAGTATTACACGATAATATTAAAATGTCACTTGTACACTGTCAAATACAGGTAATTAGAATACATTTTTGAAATGGTAGTTTAATAGGTACGTTATTCAACGAATAAGTTTTAACCAAGGATTGAAAAATCAGTCCTAATAAAATATATGCACACAACAATTCTACAAACTAATTAGCTAGCTATCAAATTCATAGCCACCTTTAATCACATATAACCGTAAACAGTAGTTGCAATTACGTAGTCTGAAAATCAGCATGTTAGTTGGGAGAACAATCAATTTGCCGATGTCAGAACAGGTAAAATAGTGCAATAATTCCGAACTGTTAACTCGAGGTCGTTTGTAAAGCCCCTTGTGTGTATGAACGGCATCTGTCGTCATTTATCACTAAGTTCATGCAGAGGAGACTTCATTCGTATACAGAAATTGAATTTCGAAGAAAAGATTTCGCTAAGACGAACTCTTGGCGGGAACGCTGTAAGATGTTGTGTGGTATTATATATCAACATAGAATAACGTTATTAAATTTCAAGAAAATTATACTTTAGTGAACGTTGTAATTTCCTGCTTAAAATAATCAACTTTTTATGAGATTTAATACATTTGAGAGTTTTAAAAATGTAAATATTACAAAATAAATAACAGATTTTCCCGATATTTAGACTTTAAGCCGAAAATAATTAAGCTAACAGTTTTATCTAAATAGGACAATTTAGTGAATCCGATCTAAATTTAATAGCCTTTGAAACGAAATTAAACTCCTAACGATGGAATAATCTCAAAGCCCTTAAGCTCTCTTCAAACTAGCATACGTTTTAATTACGAACGCAACTTCTTAATTTCTCACTAGGGAAATGTGAAGCTTTCATTGAAACGTCAGGCTAAATTGATGGGCTCGGCCTGTGACCAATGGTTGAAAGCTAAAGGCGCTTTAGCGTCTCGCGTCAGTCGCACGACCGAAGCCAATGTGGCCACACGCTTCTATTTTGTGGACACCGGTTACCACGCGGTTTGGCGCCACGTGATTTGCCGCGTGCGCAAGCATCCTTCTTATTTTGAAATAACGCGCGATTGTTATTGTTTTTTTACAACCGGCGCGTGATAAAAACTTTTTGTTGGTTCCTGTTTTGTTTTCGTTTGGGATGGACATACATATAGGTGAAGGACGGGCATGAACAGTGATTAGTGAGAAGTGATAATGACGTGACGATACCTTATCAATATGAGAGCTGCGTTAATTCTCGTGTTCGGCTTCCTGTTTTGCCCGAAACCATCATGTTCCAACTTGGATAATCTAGGTGATTTATTGCTTTTATCTTAATATGGTATATAGATAGTTCTCAATGCACGCACTTCGTTAGTTTAAAATATATGGAACATTAATGTGTGTTATATTGTATGCATGAATTTAAAGCGTATTGTATTGAAAGCATTTTTGTCTGCATTGCTTTAGCGCATGCATATTTGATTCAATTCATGTTTTATTTCGTACGTTCGTTCAGAGCTTTTGTTTTTGTACTTAGCAATATTTTTATTTTTTTCTCTACTGAATGTTTGCCTGAAAATTCGCACGCCTAATTTATTATGCTCCATTGTACCTATATTAACATTGTTTTATGGAGCTATTTATATTTTTTATATATTACAGTTTTCTATAATAATTAATAAGAGTTAAAAGTAAGTACGTTTTATTTTATATACATTTTTCAGAACGTCTCAATGAAATCATACGATCGATATACCTACTATATTTTTTTATTATTCAAAAAATTAATTAATTTATATTTCAAGATATTTTCTGCCCGAAAATTTAATATAACCTTTGTAGCGTCGAAAAAATGTTTGCGTTTATTGAGATAAAGGCCGATAATGTTGAATTAATAACAGAATGGCTCATTGTTTACAAACACTGTAATCGCAGAGATCGCTACGGGAGGTCAACGATGCAGTTATACGTAATTGACATACACTCTAGAACAGTTTGACTGTATAATGTATATTATTGGTAACAATAGTCTTAATTATCTTTAAATATTCATATACCTGACGATGATGTTTGGAAACCGGTCGTAGTTTATTGTAATAAAAATCTAAATAAAGTGTGTGTTTCTTTACTATAAAATGCAGTAAAAATATAAAGTACTAGCTTCCGCCCGCGGCTTCGCCCGCGTGGTGTTTTGATTAAAGGTAGCCTATGTTCTTTCTCAGGGTCTAAAGATAGTCTGTGCGAAATTTCATCAAAATCGGTTGAGAGGTTTAAGCGGGGAAGCGTAACAAACAGACAGACAGAGTTACTTTTGTATTTATAATATTAGTAGGGATAAATTATATCTTTAAATACTCATTGCAGTAACAAAAAAAATATAGGTAGGCTACAAAATAAGAATCTCGTTTGATTTTGAGAACGTTGATTACTATCGTGCCAAATTTCATCAAAATCGGTTGAGAGGTTTAAGCGGGAAAGCGTAACAGACAGACAGACAGAGTTACTTTTGCATTTATAATATTAGTAGGGATAAATTATATCTTTAAATACTCATAGCAGCAACAGGAAAAAAATATAGGTAGGCTACAAAATAAGAATCTCGTTTGATTTTGAGAACGATGATTAATATCGATTTGTCCTATTTGCGTCTTATTTTAAGCAAGACTGAATATGTCAACTTTACCAAATGAAGCCCATTGGTATTCCGCTAAAATAATACGAATTATTATTCAGCCTTTGATGTATTAGGGGAATTAACATCCAATTCATGACATTTCTATTCGGAATGCCATGAATACGCAATAGTGATACATTTAGCGTCCAATTAACGCATCTATTGAATTGGAAACAGATCGACAATTTGTGCTTTGATTGGCGAAATTGAAAAAGGTGACGATTTGTATATATATTTATTTTTCGGTTAAACCTTTTTGCGATTTGCTTTGCCGTTTGCAGTTTTTTTTGGCGCTATTTTAACGAGCGGCTTGTATTTTGAATGTGACTCCAAATATTATGAGTGGCAATTAATATAGTCACATGTTATTACATCATTTCAAATCATAATACCTATAAAACCTTATATTATTGCATGTTAATTAACTACATTTAACTATATCTGAGTAAAACTACAAACCAGCTGAATATAATATATTTTTATAGAAGTAATTAACTTTGTATTATAATACAAAGATGAAAATGTCGTTAATAGTTTGATAGTGTTTGTTGTTCATCGCATCGCTAATAACTATTATGTATGCCACTTATAAGTTTCGAATGCACTTGATTCGAGAGCGGCCATTCGCTAGTTGTTGACTATTAATGTTGTGCTTTTATATTAATTTTAGTAAGTTAGTAGTTAGTGAAAGTTATTTCAATGCTATTTTTAAAACTATTATTTCCCTTATCATTCTTCTCAACATTCTATATACCTTTAGCTGTATCCCTTTAAAAGTGGGCAATAATTTTTTACATATTCATGTGACCGGGCGGTGCGGTGCGGTGGTAGCGCTTACCATCAGGAGACCATAATATTCTTTACTGACTATGCAATTAAAAAATAACATTTTTCATTGTATATAAAATATATATTATAACTTATATAATATTAATTAAGTTATGGTTTTCAGGAAAATCTTGTTAATGAAAGATGAAATATTTTTATTCTGATAAAGAGTGATGAAAATGAGTCTGATATTAATGATAATGATCACTTCCGAGTATAAGATATTATTTTATTTTCTGATAAAATAAATTGCGATATTTAATAATGTTTCTAAAAGCATATAATATTCTGGTTATTCGTATAACATGTCTCAATTTAATATTGTTTTCGTTTGGTTTTTGATCCTGAGAGCGCTGTAGGCCATGACCTTCGACCAAGTTTTAAGGTAATTTATACAGAATCATACACGTGTATAACGGGTAGAAACATTATAATATATTGTTATAAAAACAAAAAGACCCTGAAAATATAACTTTTAATTACTCTTCTGATCGACTTTTTATTAGTACTAGAAAAAAAATACACTCGAGAAACATGACTCTCCCTTAGTGGAATCGGGTAAATAGACGTCGGGTATTAAATAGATATTCACGTCTGTTTCTTATCAAACATGTTTTAAACAATTCTACTTTTGCCGCTCGCGTAGTTTCATAAGCGTACTCTGACGAAAAAAATATTTTATTTTCATGTGACCCGGTCGTGATCCGAGTCGAAATGTACTGACCTTATATTTACGGCTGTTAATTAAAAATTCAATAGAATTCCGTAGCAAACTTGGATTCTTGACAGCGTAGAGCTAGCAAGCGTAGCAGCTACGAAATGCTACGTAATTCTACGCTACTTAAGGTTCCTTTATGCGTAGCGCTCAAACTGTGTATGAATTGTATAATGTCGTTAGAAATCTTAGAAATATACTGCCTTGAGATTATTATAGTGAAAATTAACTGAAATAAAAGCTAAATTTCAAAAACGACTATATGCATAGAATAGGAAGTTTTGTGAAACCAAAGAAAAAAAAAGGCAAAAGAGATTTTTTTTTAAATGCGACCTTATTATAATAGTACCTAGGAGTTGAAATTCATGAAATTTAATGTGGGCAGTTTTTCATTTCTTTAAATGTCAATTATTATGCTTAAATATATCTAAAAATCTATAATTAAATATTGTAAAATAAATAGAGAGTAAATAAAATAAACAATAATATTATATAAACACAATAATATACAAATATGTACCTCCTGTTTCAGTAGCAGAATGAAAGTAAAAAAAAAACAGGAATATCAAATCTTAAAAAAAAGTTCATGATGTTTGTAAAAAAAATTGCGAGACATTAACTTATTCTCCAAGCGATATTAGCTTATTTTTTTGCATACATAGCATATATTCTTTATAACACATACATAGCATTATAAAGTAGATTACATATATGTATAATACGTTCTACCGGCTATTAATAACACTTCCCCTTAACGTCAATCTTCTGTGATGTTGTGGTTATATATGGCTAATTAATTCTTGTCCAAGCATAATCTAATTTATATGAGTAAAAATTATCCCTAGTTCTTATATATACAATACTAGCTGTCCGCCCTCGGATTCACCCGCATTTAAAAAAAAACCTGCATAGTTCCCGTTCCCGGATTTCCGGGATAAAACCTATCCTATGTGTTAATCCAAATTACCCTCTATATGTGTGCTATATTTCATTGCAATCAGTTCAGTAGTATTTGTGTGAAAGAGTAACAAACATACATATATGTTAGCGCGTTTAATTTAAAGATAAAATTATATTTTAAAAGTAAATCAATTGACGAACTTAATTAATTATTTTAATAATAATCAAATGGAAATAAAGTATTAATAATCATTTAATTATCAAATAATAATTATATTGCATGTCATATTCAAAATAACGATCAAAACAACACAAATAACACCTGCACTGACTCACACAGTCACGCCACTCGAATAATCGTCCTATAAATAACGGTCGTCTGCAGTTGCGAGTCATTCTTGTACCGGCTTTGGTCGAGTCAAGATGTCTAAAAAGTATTATATCAGTATTTAATTACGTAATACAACCACGCGTTAACATCAGAAGTAGAAGATGAACCAGCCCTTCCTCGGAATCCTGGCAGGCTGGCACAAATTCTTCCATCATACTACGTGACAGTGTGCAACTGTCACTGTCACCATCATGACAGTATACCACTGTGGACTTCAATCTACGAAAAATTGGATTGAATTGACTTCAAGTAATCAAGGATGAAGGAACTCGCACAATGTGTGTTTTCTTGTGCGTTGTGTGAAGTAAATGTTTGTGGTGTGGAATATTGTAACGGTAATGTAGTTCATCAATATTATAATGTGATGTGCAATCCGGGCGGTTGTCCAGGATATTTGAGCCTTTAATTGTGGTAAGCGAACGACGTGCTTATGTCACAAATAATAAGTTTTTGATCCCATGGAATTTGGATCCAATGTGGTGCCTTCGATGGCGCCCAATGTAAGCTATTGTGGTGGTAAATTATTATTTTTCTGTATTTTGACGATTGAAAAACGCTTCTAAGCGAAGTCCAGTTGAATAAATCAATATTTGAGTTTGAGTTCATCGTGTGGATGTGATGGCATTCTATAAGGTCAGTTTGGCCGAGCGGTTATGTTTGTGTTATAACACTGTGTTTTGACATCACGAGATAAATTACCGTACTCATTTCAAATGAACGTACGAGGACGTTTTTGTGTTATTGTTTAACTATGGCCAAGCCGGATATAACTTGTGTTTTAACTTTTAATTATGTTCCAGGACTTATCACTTGAGAGTTGAGATACAGAAGCCGCTGTTCGCAGCTGGAAAAACTCGTTGAGCTATCGAATCCTATGTAAATCACAATAATACTCGACAATGATTGCTATGAAGCGAAAAGTACAAGCAATTGCTAGACTACTATTGTGTCCTATGTACGTGTAAGAATAGTACCAAAGACAACTTTAGATGACCGTGTTAGCGGTAATGGAAACTTATTATGATAATCGAATGCCACTTGTCTGTACGGGTCTTCTGTGACTTAGTCTGACAACTGGGCAGTTAATAATATAATCGGATGCCACTTGTCTGTTCGGGTCTTCTGTGACTTAGGCTGGCAACTGGGCAGATAATAATAGAATTGAATGCCACTTGTCTGTACGGGTTTTCTGTGACTTAGTCTTACAACTGGGCGGAAAATAATAATAACCTGATTGTCACTTGTCAGTATGGATCCAGACAGTGGTTTAGCCTGACAACTGGACAAAGAAACAAATAATTTGAATATAATGTACAACTTAAAACAAGTCGGAATGTCACCAGCTGAAGTGAATTATATCATTGATATTTTGAGTTTTGAATTACCGCTCAGAGCACGAGCTTTTTTCAGAATGGCCGTGTTAGCGCGTTTAATTTAAAGATAAAATTATATTTTAAAAGTAAATCAATTGACGAACTTAATTAATTATTTTAATAATAATCAAATGGAAATAAAGTATTAATAATCATTTAATTATCAAATAATAATTATATTGCATGTCATATTCAAAATAACGATCAAAACAACACAAATAACACCTGCCCTGACTCACACAGTCACGCCACTCGAATAATCGTCCTATAAATAACGGTCGTCTGCAGTTGCGAGTCATTCTTGTACCGGCTTTGGTCGAGTCAAGATGTCTAAAAAGTATTATATCAGTATTTAATTACGTAATACAACCACGCGTTAACATATATATACATACATCCATTCTCACAAACTTTGGCATTTATAATATTAGTAGAATAGATAAGGTGGCAAGATATAAAGAGTAAGAATATACTTAAAATTAATGTGGCACCTCAACTGAAACATTGTTACTTTATTTTTAATTTATATGTTAAACAACGATCTCTTCTGTGGATAAATAGCGGGGAAAATTAAAATATAGAACATTATTAATTATTATAATTATAATAATCCACTACTTAGTAAAGTTAATAATTATCAGATCATGAGAAAGCAATTATTTTATAGAAAAAAGAAAATACTGTAATCACTTGACGTTTTATAAAAATGATACACATCAAATTTTATACACAATGTTCCAATTATAGACAATGTTCCGTTCTTACAACAATACAATATAAACCCCCAAAAAGATTTAAGTAAACCATTATCTCGTAACAAACCGATTCGCAAAGCGATTCATCCAGCCGACGATTTACATTAAAAAAGCGTTTTTAAATTCTCAAAAGACCGTCGACACAAAGGTGTCTTAAGAAACATTTTAATGTCCCCAAAGGCAGCCGTAAACTACAAATGAGGCGGAATATTACAGAAGCGGATACATTTATCACGTGCTCTTTGTCTAGCTTCACTCGGTATAAAAGCCAAATTCGCGGTTGTCACGTTTTTAATTAATATACGAGGGAGAGGCCCTTTGTAACATGAAATTCGTCAATTACCATGGCATAGTTTTAAAAATGAAAACGAATGGTCTATTGTCCGGTTTGCGGGATACTGATAAACTCGGTTAATGTTTTATTTTAACGATGTAACGTGAAATTGATGACGGTTAGGTTATAGGTAACATTTTGTTGTTCTAAATGAAAATATCGCTAGCGGCTCTTAGACTAATAATGGTAGTTAGTTAAATATCTTTGTATTGATGATCCTCTTAAAATAACTATAATAGTATCTGTAATCTATTAATCGTTTAATTATAAATGTCCTTATTTTAATCAAATAAATTATCTGATTAATTAAATATGTTTGTTTTCCTCTAGTGACAAAACCAAGTACATATAATGAAATCAAATAACGATTATATAATAATAAATTATATTATTAAAAGCATTATATAAAACAAGAGTTAAACAAATCATCCATTTAAATATCACAGAGGTTAGTTTTTAGTTTTACGGACGTCAAAAGCAAGCCGATAAAATATGCAGCCACTTTTGAGGCCATGGGTGAGTGGGTGCTAAGTGAGGTAAAGGCTTGTCAAAATGTTAGTGTACAAAAAATTGTCAATAGCAGATGGTTTTGCTTTTTATCCGACGTCCGTGACGTGTTATCGTTATAAATATTAGAGCCTATGTTATATAGTAATGGCTGATTTAACAGCTTCAGGATATGTTCTGGTTAGCTTAATTGTCAGTTAAAATTACACATACCTAGTATGAAAACATACGTAAAATAGGCTTTCAGGGATATTAACTAAAATTATTAATACTTATATGTTGCTCTACATTTTCTATGATCTAATAAAAATAGGTATAGAACAAACAGAGGTCCATAGACAAGCCGACAAAAGATAACATATTTTTAACAGTATATTTTGGTACTTATACCATATTTACAATCAATAAATCATTAGAATAAACATTGTTATCTTAGAATCAGAGAGAAATATTTCAATTTTATTATGTTTACAAGTACAGGTATGATATTATAGCGACGACGGAAATCCAGCTTTAGACTGAGTGGTAAAAGGAAATGTACATTTATGTTGAACAGTATATAAGACATGTATGACGCTCTTTTGTGAACGTAAATATGAAAATAAGTATGAACAATGAACATGTTTAACGAATAAATACGAAATAAAATGTTCTCTCTGTATATCTTTCGCATGTTTCTCGGTTTTATTTACTTCAAGAAAACTAAACTGAAAACAAATTAATGAATATATTTTTGTGTGAATTTAGTTATAAAGGTATTGAATTTAATATTATATTTAATTGAGGTTTTATCAAAGGAAAACTTTAAAGAAATTTTATTGAAGTAAATGGCGTGTTTATTTTAGCTTAATTATGTATTACCACTTTAATTGCTATTATTTCATGACTATTGTATTATTTGTGAATTAATTTCTTTAGATTTTATCAAGATATTTTATTGTGTACGTTAATTATACAAGTATATATAAAGAAACTTTAATGCACAACTTTAATAGGTAAACACAACTTGCACGAAGAAATAACTACAAAATAAAGGAGTAAGTTTAAATGAAGTTAGTAAAAACTAACTTAACAGCTCAGAATACATTGCATAGTGCATACGCTGTGCCCTGTGGTTTTACCCATTGCCCCATTCCTATTGGTCTTAGCGTGATGATATACAGCCTATACCCTACCTCGATAAATTGACTATCTAACAGTGAAATATTTTTTTTAATCAGTCCAATGGTTCCTGAAATTAGCACGTTCAAGCCAGCAAACAAACAAAAAAATGTTTCAGCTTTATAATATTAGTATAGAATTGATATTCCTATAGTTGCGAAAGTATTTAAGGTATTCCTTAGATGCGTAATTTTAGGCAGCCATTAACATTAAAGCTTGACCATAATACACATACTTAGATTCATTATTGCGTTTCAAAGTTAACGCGTGATGGTCAACTCAACTTTTAAATGGGATCTCAGTCCATTTACTTAACTTGGAAAACTACTTACAATCTTCTCCACAATTTCGTATTCTCGTTTCGTTTAGAAATGTAACAGAACTAATCTCGCAAACTTATCTGCTTAGCTCTTGAAACTAGTGCGTATGTAACTTTTGTTTCATCTTATTAAGAAGCTAAGAGCATTAATAATTAGTTATCTTCATGACGTAGCACTTGGAATGTTGTAACTACATTTGCTCGATATATTTGCTGAGTTGACTTGAATTATTACGTAGTGAATATAAGTTATGACTTTTGTTAATCTTTACTTTATTTGATTGCGATTTCTCTTAATCTTCTATTTTTCTACTTAATAATAGCTAATGATTACAACAACATTATGAAATATATTGCCACGATAAAACAACAAATAGTATTGAAGGTATTCAATTGTGAAGTGCCGTTGCAGTTGGACTAAACTTGCCATTATTTTTCTTAGTAACATCAGTCCGATGATCGGGCGGTCATAGCCAGAAGGAATTTGGAAAAGAGTAAATTGATTAATAAATTTTTGATTTAATACTTATACGTAATTTTAAAATCATTTCGATCACATTGTGAATGTTAATTTCGATTTCCATGTGAATATCATAGGCTCTAGCCTCTATGATATTCGCTATACGTTGATGAGTAATAGGTTCGTATCTACGTGTATTAAAATAGTATTTAATTAAGCATATTGAGATTATTAAAAGCTTTTTCAAAGATTGTTGTTAAGCGGTGAGACGCCGTAAATTCCCCCACAAATCGTGTACCTATTTGTTTCGTGAATAATTTGGGAGCTTTTCCGCTTTTAATAAAATTGCCAAGTTGTTGTCGACCCTGGAGAAACGTCAAGAAATGAAAACATCTAATAAATTTTGTTTTGTTCGGCGTTAATGGAAAATTGAAATGTCCCTGGAAATGACAATCGTGAATTTAGTTTTGGCGTTGTTACGTGTTGTTGTTTGCCTTTTCTTATAGACTTGTGTTGTAATGCACGGACAGCGTACAATATAGGGCAGGACAATGGCTCACTTATAATTTTATTTCGCGTGAGGAGAGAAAATTGAATTGGGCCATGTCAATATGTTTAATTTTATATCCATGACAGATTAAATTACATTGTTTATTGCCAATTATTTAAAATGTATATCACTAAGGCTTTATAGTACCTTACATGTAAGTTCTACATATTATTACAATTAAATTACTTCGTCATAAAATATAGTGTAGCAGTGTACATAAATAATGCCGTTGTAAAATACATTTTTTATTTACTCATAACGTTGAAACTTGAAAAATGAGATAGAAAAATTTTCATCACGCTTACATGTTGAAATTTTTATTGAGTTTATAAGATATACTTAGCTGAGAAAAGAGGTCATAGTGGTGCATTTAAGATAACACGCAAGGATGTTTATTATACCATGTACACATATTGTATGCAGACTAAATTAAATTTATATATACTAAATACTAGCTGTTGCCCGCAACTTCACCTGCGTGGAAAAGATAAATACCTCCCCTTTTTGATTCTCTTGGGGGTAGAATTCATTAAAATCCGTTCTTAATGGATGCCTACGTCCTAACATCTACCTGCATGCCAAATTTCAGCCCGATCCGTCCAGTGGTTTGGGATGTGCGTTGATAGATCACTATGTCAGTCAGTCACCTTTGAGTTATATATATTTAGATTTTCATGTTGAATGTATAGGGTATTAGGTCGTCCTTATCGTCATCACGTCTGCTATCATATTAACAAGGTCGGGTAAGGTTATACAGTACTAACAGATTTTATATATAGATATAACAAGATCTATTCATTACTATTTCAGTTTGCCCTTATATTCACCTTTCTATTCAAATCTCTTGTTACATGACCTTCATCCCTTATCATTATAATTGTCGTCGCTATTTAATCCTTTTGGAATAAAATAAAAACATTTTAAGATATTAATTTTTATTATACTTTTTGGAACATAGTTGTAAATCATAGCTAGGATGTATGTAGATCTAATATATATTATAAAGGCGAAAGTTTGTAAGGATGTATGGATGTATGGATGTTTGTTACTCTTTCACGTAAAAACTACTGAACCGATTACATGAAATTTAGCACACATATAGAGGGTAACTTGGATTAACACATAGGATAGTTTTTATCCCGGAAATCCCACGGGAACGGAAAGGAAAACCCGCATAGTTCTATGCGGGTTTTCCTTTGCAAACGCGGGCGAAGCCGCGGGCTGAAATCTAGTAATATTATATGGTTGGTATATTGCTGGAGATCAATTGTATTAATTTAAACACGTCCCAATAACCTACTTTGTGATGTTTTAATAAATAGTTAAAATAAACCATTAACCACTATACAATTATTTGCTTGAACTGTCAAAAATTACAATATGGTATCGACCTGCTTATAATAAAATAGATAGGATAGAGAAAAATGTATAAAAATAATTAGTTGTGACGCAACACAAATAATGCTAATAAGATTCAATTCATTAAAATTTCTAATCTCCATAAGATCGTTCGCCGTTCTTTACATTACTCATTCGTTCGGAAATATTGTAGTATAAAATTCTCATATCATTACCATAGTGATCTCACGGGAATCTATAAAAATGTGATGCAGAAATTATGCAGATACTGTTTGATATTGATTGCCACATGACCTAGCCTTACTTATACATAGATGACCTACTTATGTGCTGTTTGGTTTAAAAGATAATGAAAGATTACCGTCTCTAATGGATTAAAGTTTATTTAGAAATGTATTAGTAGTGAATGCATCTGCATACTTTTTAATTTGAAAGCATCATTGACCTAGAAATACTGTTTGAATTATTTTCATTTCTTCAGAATTGATTAATTAAGCGTTATATTGTTGCATGTTGTGCAATGTAGGTCACCTTTGTGCCGTCTATTTTTGGCGGGACATAATTATTTTTTAATTGTTGGCAGATAATTATAATTAGTTACTTTTTAATCATCTTTTTTATGTCTATAATTAAATATTTTTTTATTATAAGATGCAGCAGCAAATTAGCGGTATGAGTAAATACATATTTACATTACTCTGTATAGTGTTAATTATACTGAATATTTGCATACAATTTTAATAATTAGTTTAGGGGTTTTTAAATATTTTTTTGACTTTTTTGTAACTTTAGTAAATGCAAAGTGAACTAATTAAATTAAATATGTACTTAGAAATGGAAAAAGGTGGTTTGCGTTAATACGGTAATCATTAAATGTAACCTCAAATTATGTTTAAAATGACGGTTTATATTTTTTGTTTTATTACTATTTACACTTTTGGTTTTATTTATATAGTGATCTAAATGGATGGAATGGATTATTTAGATTTTCAAACGACCATTCTAAAACATTGTATTCCCGACCTTACCAGAAAATATTTGAAACAAGCTTGCAACGTTGTGTTCTCGCCCTTAAGCGAGGAAACTTCACACGCATTCCCATTATCCCATTAAGTATCGCGTATTGTTTCAGTCGATTGAGTCATGACACCATCCGCAGATACGTTGTTTTTGCTTTTGTCTCTTAATGTACCTATTGTGTACACACCTTTATTCGCCTGGTCATATTACGGTAGTTGTTTTTAATGAGCTTTATTGTAGGCTATAAAATATGTTGGTTCACTTTTTGTGACTTTGGTATAAGACGGCAAATTATAGGATGTCATACGTTCTGAATTGAGAATTGATTTGATTAAAGTTTGAGAAAGCTTATGTCACATAAAATAAAATGGTCAACAGCATTCAATTATGGTTTGATTCGTTCTTTACGTCAAATTATTAAATTTAGGTGGTCCAAGAGTTGTACTGGTCCAAAGTTCAGGTTAGCAGGGGATTTTCTAGTCTGTGTACTGTCATTTAGTAACTGAAGAGTTTTACGTATAGGTATTGATATTTTTTAATATTTACATAAAGTGTAATCGTTTTTAATTTGTAAAAATAAATATACCAATCAATAAAGCACGCACAAACTAAGTGACGTGTCGTATCGAAATGCCGTTTCAACACACATGTGTTCCATAAATCATTTTGTTCATACCTGGCTATTGATTTTCAAACGAGAACTTCAATCAAAAAGCGCGCGTGTTTCTATTAAATCACGTTCGAAATTTATGATTTTCTGTATCTAATATTCGTTACATGTAGGGTGGGTACCGCCTTAACAAAAATACAATCTTGTAACATTTAGTACACAATCGACATATATTTTTAAGAAGAGCTTAATAGTGTAACTAATTTATTATAACGTACCTAAATTAGGTAATATACACTTGTTCAATCTTTTTACTTTATGCCATACAATGCGAGAGTAAAAAGCTGAGTACTTTAACCTCACATTCCTAAAAAGAAGAACGTGTCTGCCGAGCACACGTATCAGAAGTGAAACCTCTTTGGCAAAATTGAAAGATACCAAAATCATCGCCTTACTCGACATGACGTGACGATATTGCCATGACGCGACCTTGATATTTTACTGTCAACACGCCTAAAGAAGTTTCACTTAAAAAATCTCATTCATCATTACTTATAAGTTTTGCAATTCAACCCAAACTTCCTTTATAATAGAATTGATATAAATACAATAATTAATATAATAATATTTAATATTGATTAATGAAGCTTATAGTAAGCTTTATAATTTTATTTTCAACAATATTTATTATTATTTTTCCACAGCATTACTAGCCGGTACACTGAAGACGATGCAGCGAGCGGCATGTGATGACGAGATGGTGTCCCTGTCCTGTCCCCGGGGAACATCCATTAGCATCCAAGTTGCACAGTATGGGAAAGCGGCGCTGGATGCTCACACATGTGTTGCTGAGAAGCCACAAGAATCGACGGATCTTAGCGAAAAGTGCTTGTGGCCGAATGCTATGCAGGTACTTACAATTTTAGCAATGATATTTTGAAGTGAAATACTTGTGCGGTTTAAAAGGAGATTTCCATTGGGATATTATTGAAGTGAAAACTTCTTTAGCGGCGTTGAGGACTTTTTCTGTAATGGGTATAAAATCTTAAACTCGCGTCAGGACACGTGACCTGATCGAAAAAGCATCCATCCTGTTACAAATGACCCGAAATTTTGTGGGTCATTTGTAACAGGATGGCGGTTCTACAGGGGTCTTAGTACGCAATGACAAAAAGAAAAATGATGGTCAGAACGCTGATACCGGATACCTTAAGATACTGTAATATAAAATGTTACAGTATCTTAAGATAAAATATTATAGTATCTTCACCGTGTGTGACGCGCTGACGGATACCATTCCAAAATATCAAACATGCTCAACGTTGATAATCAAGTTTTCACTTCTGCCGGCACTCCCGGAGTGCAACCCGTCTTTTTTTTAAGATTTAATATTTATAACTCCTTACGTCTTCAATTTTTTTATGTGGTACTACGCGCGTTACAGGTAAACCTTTAGGTTTTATTTACAAAAGAAATCAATAAAATGATATTTCCTAAATTGCATATCTGATGGTAATTACTTAATTTAGACTACTCTATGATGATCAGAACTGTATTAGCAGTAATAAGGTTGTTTTTAAATTCATTACGTGTATACTATACTATTTTATTTCTTAAACATATTTTGATAAAAATAAAATAGGTCTTTTTAATATAGGTAGGTAGTTTTAATTAAACATCCCCTCTTACGATTTCTGATACTGTATATAATTCTTCTAGTAAACCTGTGAATTTGTTAAAATCATTTAAATATCCCACCTTGTATCAGGCCGCATTCACAGCGATTGGGGCTCGGTGCTCGGACGTTGTTTAATCGATATCCGATAACTACCCTCACTTAGTTAATAGTCTTAGTGACTGAACTGCGGTATTGCATTCCAACTGTTCATACCTCATTCTGTTAATTTGTAACTTGTAAATATATGGAAAAGTGCTGAAAGTTAAGTTTACAATTTTCTACCTGTTGATAAATGTTTTCGTTTATTTGAGTTTAGTAGTAAAAAATATATTGGATAAAGTTCTAGACAGTCGTAACATATTAGATCATGTTTCAAGACAAGTAAATGTACATATTTATGAAACAAAACCACAGCAAGCTAGCTAACAACCTGCTTATGTAAATTGGTAATTTTATTCCCCAAAGTGCTGCGCAACAAAACAAACTGACACTTTATCTAGTTGATGTATAATTTTGTCCACAGTACTCGCTTCTGCAAACAGTCGTGGAAGCTTGTCAGAAGAAGCCGGCTTGCAAATTTAGCACGAAATCAAAACCAGGATCTGTTGACCCCTGTCCACATGCGAGAAAGTTCGTCGAAGTTGCATATAAGTGCAGGCCTTGTGAGTATTTAGTTGCTGAAAGGGACATTCAGAGTACATGTATGTGTGGGTACATATGTATGTTGTATCTATGTTATATTAATTATGAGATACTTTGTTGGAATATGACAACTTACGTATTTTATGTTCAACGACGGTTTTATGTTCTTTTTTTACAGTTTTCTTAATTATTGTAGGAATTGCCACTTGTGATTATCTTAAATAATATTTTCGTCTATTCAAATAACTGCCTTTATCTATTCATCTTTTGTATAAGTAAAAGTTATTAAAAAAACTAAAGTTATTAAAGAAATAAGTCGGACCAAAGATAACCTACAAAAGTACCAAACACAAATGAAAACATCTATTGATTTATTACCCGACTACGGCAAAGCAAAAGGAGGGTTATGATTTTGACAGGCTATGTATGTATGTATGTATGTATGTATGTATGTATGTATGTATGTATGTATGTATGTATGTTCATCTTTTCCCTCGTAACTTCTAAACTACTTATCAGAATTCGACAAATGACATATCATTAGAAGCGTCTTAATTGTCCGCTGGTTATAGGCTATATGGGGTTTCACAAAATCTAATGTGGCGCCCTCTAGCGGACAAAACATACAGAGTAAAAAAATAAAGTTAAGATAAATATGCCGTGTTTGGTATCATTTGAAAGCTTTTTACTTGCACATTTTGAATATATATATATATATTACTAGCATTTGCTTGTGACTTTACCTGTATTCATGGGCTGATTGCATATAATTCACATCTTTTCGTTCCTAGCTTCTTTATTAGTTCATCAATTTAACTTTTGTCAATATTATGCGCCAAAAATACACTTTAACACCAAAATAGTACAAATAATAAAAAGTAAAACAACTAAAACCCAACTACGACAATAAACGACGCTGAAAAAGTATAAAACAAGATTTTCAGAATTCCACTATGTAGAGATAAATTTTCATGTTTGGAAAGGCGTAGTCACACGTTACATATATCTACCGTAGCACTTTGACAACGTGTGACTACGCCTTTCCAAACATGAAAATTTATCTCTACATAGTGGAATTCTGAAAATCTTTTTTTATACTTTTTCAGCGTCGTTTATTGTCGTAGTTGGGTTTTAGTTGTTTACTTTTTATTATATTTCCCCGCCTTATTGAGTATAAGGTTATCAAAAATTCCTCGTACCTGAAAGCGTTCACAAATTCAGATGTTTCCACACAACGCCTCCAATCACCATACATTAAAGGAACAATCACATTCATCGAATATGCCAAGCACATGTTACATTTATCACTGGCGGAAATAATTCCCGCGCTTTTTGATATTTGTATCTCAGTGTTAACAGGCCGAAAAAATGTTATTTGGCGGGAAAACATTTGTTCTAAATACATCCGAAATGGTAATTAATTCGTTCGGTTTTGTAATAGATATTAAAAATATAGTTAGTTAAAATTTAAATTAGTTGAATTGCGTTTTATAAACTGTATGTTAAGTGGGATTGCCCTCTTAAAAAGTTTTTCGGGATATTCGTGATAATCCAGGATTTGCACTTATATCAAACAATGATCCAATCTTGTCAGTCAAATTTGTATCGTCGATCGTACTATTTTTTATTATAGTAAATAAAAATAATTCTGACTCCATAGTATTCTCTGTTCTAGACAGCGCTAATATTATATGCATTATATATTTGGGTATACCTCAGCGTATTAAAGAATTTTTATACTGTTTGATAGCAGAAGACACAAAGGGCCTTGTCACAACCATTATATGAAAGTTATTGGTTCTTTCCCTTATTTTAGGTCGCGTTAGATTCTGCTGAAGCCCGTAGGCCATCCTGATTTATCTATCGTTTATTTATTCATGTGATTTTTGGGATTTTCGGCTTTAAGTTTCGTAATAAAGGTTCTTTTGTGACGCGTTCGGACTTTATGGGACCGTTTAAATCAAATAGGATATGGAGCTATTTATATCTTTTTTATATTAAAGTGTGAAAACGAAATATTTATATTCTGTATTTTAGTTTCATGACTTTATGAATAAACTGTTTATAAATAGAAACTCTTTTCCGAAACAAAAAACTTTCTTTAAATAAATCAAGTACTTCTAAATACGGTAGTAACTATTATATTTCTAAGAAAGACTTAATTTCTTTCGACTCTACACCAAAATTAAAAATAATTCCGTACAAAATTATATGAGATTTAACATTTCAATCGCTTCTTATTACTCACTCAGTTTACTCCCTAATTTCATTTTTCCGAGAATCCATTCACAAGTCCAAGAGTCGTTGACAGAATATTGTCGAGTAATTTGTGCTTATCCGAAACAATAGGGTTGCTAATCGCAATGGTTTTTACGAGGGCGGTGTGAGTCGTGATTTATGTGATGTTATTAAATTCCGGGGAGAGGTCACCGCCCGGCCGCTCCCTGGTCATAGGTGTGGCTATTATGGCATTGGGCAGTCGGGCGAGGTAGCCCTGCGATTTAAGTTTTTAATTTTAGTTATCGATTGATAGTGTATGAGGATAAAGAACGAAAATCCTAATTATTTTAGAAACCGCGTGAGTTGGTGAGGAGGTTACTCCTTCACACAAAAACAGAAAGAAAGAAACGTTGATTGGACAGCTGATTCGATTTGTTTTTAATTTGGCAAAATGTTAGTAAAAAAGGAAGACAGGCAAATAAATTATAGCTATGCTAAAAAAGCCTACGTTCTATTCCTGATTACTAAGCTAAGTCAGGCCTTTCACCTAGTTTGAAATGTAGACATTGTATCCTCTTTGTATGTTATTCATCTAGTTTTTATGTAGATGTTCTTTATTGTTTTAGGCACGTTTTAGGCGACAAGAATACAGATAACGTATTATGTTACTATTCACCAGTTTTATAAAGATTTTCTCATTTATTGTGAGTAAAAATGAACATGTATCGTTTTTTATTTCGTTTTTGAAGCGACGTCTTGAACATCGCAAAGTTAACAATATAATATTTCCTCGGCTAAATAACATTGCTTCTTTTTAAGATAAATGCTCTTATTATCACAAGCGTTCGTTCTGAAATATGATAACATTGTATATTATTATCTTATGTTATTTCACGGAATTTAATGTTATTATTTAACGGGTGAACTTATAAAGTAGATAAATAGATATGTATATTTAATATTCGGCTAGTAACTTGGTAGGTGAAAGGTATAATACACATAGAAATAAATATCTGACATACATTTTATTGAAATGACTTCTGAAATAAATCTATAAAGTGAAACACGATTGACCATTTAATATACCTACCTATTGAAAACGCAATAAATCAAAATTACTTTTATAGCTTCTGAACGTTTACATTAAGGGTACATTCCCTATTCAAAATTAATCGTAAAACAAAGCAAATAAAACCGCGCGTTTACGTATGCTATAAGTAACAATACTATGCTCCATCTCCCCCCAGTGAAGATATAATTGATCAACGAATGCTCGACGCTTTTAACGTAGTGGTTTTAGATTTCTAATGGAATGAAAGGGTTGTGGCCGAGTCCTCTGCTTACATTGCAATTAATACGGCTAATTATGTTAACGTGTATGCTCTGTTAATTGAGTTTATAATAGCCAATAGTCGTTCATATTTTGTTGGAACTTTGCGTGTGAGGTATTGATTTTGTTTCGTGGTATATTATAATAAAGGTGAGGTAATAAGGGTGATACGCCTATGCTTTGCAGTTGGAATTTATTAACGTGTCTTTGAAGTGAAGATATTGTAAAAATTATATTAAGATAGTATAGATGTATAAGATTGTTTTTGTATTTTGTTTGTGACGCTTATACTGCTATTGGTAGGTGTAAGCTAAATTGGTAATGCCAATACACAATTAACATTAAAAAAGTCTGATAATCCTAGATTGTACATTGTTCATATGGCTGTTTAGTTAAGGATAAAAAAATATATTTTATTTGTTTTGAGTGACTGAATAAATGTTCAGTTTTAAATAAATTGTATAAAGGTATACCTACCCATCGCTCTTAATTAAAATTCTGTTGCTATAGTTTTTGATTTTAAAAGCTCCGTTTAAATTTAAAAGCTTTTAAAAATTAATAACCAAGTATCGTTTGAACGTATCAGCTGACCAAATGGATAAAATTAAATTGACCTCAATATTTCTATGTACTGAAATATTCGATTAAATACTAAACGTTGTTTTTAAAACTAATTGTAGTAAATAAAAAACTCGTTTCAATTTAAACTATAATACATATTTTTAAATTGTATTATTTACAAAGTAAAACTACAGATTTTAGTACCTACTTTGTGTATTTGAAATTCAAAAGAATGCTTTGAAGTCGTACCTACCTATTACATAATATTATTATGTAAGCTGAATACCATAAAATGTAATATTTTTTACAATACAGAACAATATAGAATGCTGAATCATATTAGTCTTTTGAAATACACTTCGTATATAGAAAAAGTCCCGGATATTGGCACAATATCATTAATATCCGATACTGAATAAGCATCGAGTTCATTACGATTGTTCATATTGCCATGTCAAAGAGGACAGGTGATATATTACGATCAGCCGGGTACACACAGAGCGAGCAGCCTCGCGAAGCAAATTCTTAACCGAAGCAATTCGATCAATGTTGACATGACTCGGCCAAGTTCAAAAACTGAGCTCATAGATCAACTCTGGTGCCAAGCATTTGCTGCGTGAAGCAGCTCGTCAGTATGAACGTGGCTCGGTTGAGAAAAGCGTCTGTATTTTGCGCTACCAATACATAAGCTTTTGCTCGGCTATAGCGCCATTTTTGCTCGCCCGAGCGACGTCTACACAAGATTCGCCAGGCTGTTCGCTCTGTGTGAATCCGCCTTAAGCGAATGGGAGTGGAGTAGTGACCACTCGTAAGTCGTAAGGGTTCTTTCGTGTTCCTATTGATTTATTTAGAAGTCGGATAGGGGAGTGATTAGGCTTTTGTGTCGGTTCCTTTGAAAGCTGTTCATTTTTCGTTACGTCGCGGCGGGATTTTATAAATTGAATATTACAGAATTGGGTGTTGAAAAGCATGATATTAGTTAGTGATTTTACATTTAAATGCGATAACTTTGAACATTTTGGAATGTTAAATTTATTAGCACGATAGTAAATAAAGTATTTATAATATCGAGAGACGAATTTTTATTAAGCTTTTCTGTGTACATAGGTCATAAGGTGAATGATATGATTTACGTGATTTATTTTGGAATTATAAAACATAATATATATTCATGATTTCTGTTTAAAATAAATAAAATATTTAGTTACGTGCTTGGTTTTTAAACGGCAACTAAATTAATTTAGTATAACATAATTCATCGACTATTTAAATTTGATTTATTTTTAAAATAAATGTTTATTTAACAGATGAGTTTCTAAGCAGAACTGGTTGTGAAGATGATGTGATAAAGCTGTCTTGTAATCCGTATACAAGAGTGGCGATATTTGATGCTCAATATGGCAGAACTGCGTACGAGTCTATCACATGCCCGCAAACACAGGGAGTCGTGAGTAAGTTATTTCACTATTTTTTCTTAAAAAATGTCATGTAAATAAACACAGAACGATTCTCAGTCCCGATTTTTGTCAATAATCCTCATAAATAATTAATAATTTCAACAAACATTTAAATGTCAGTAAAGTTGGTGTGTTGTTTTAAATATATTGAAATACGTAAACAAGGAACGATTGAGCAATAATCTTATAATTGGCTTCTTAGGGTGATTTTCCACTAGAGATGTGCGAGGATGCGTAGCGAGGAATGGTTTGTAAAATATAATCAATCATATCGCTTCATTTAGTTTGAAGCGTTTGTAACGATACTATTTGTTATTTACAAACACATTCCTCGCTACACAATACACATCCTCGCACATCATTGGTGGAAAAGCACTTTTATCCTATTTTTGTTATTCTTTAGATTGTTTGGCTCCATACGCGGTAGAAACAGTGATGCAAATTTGCCACGGCAAGCGAAGATGTCAAATCGCAGCGAACAGCAAAACATTTGGCTCGCCTTGCAAACCTGATTCCCGAGCTTATCTGAAAATCGTATATGCGTGCGGTAAATATATTTATAATTCTATATATTTACATATAATAAAATATAGTGAGTATCAACTGTGTTTAACTTTTATTAATGGGAAATGAGAGTGTGCGTGTTTACTTATTCAACTATAGGCACATTATGTCTAAACTACTACACATAAAGAATGTAGTAGTTTAGACATAAATTATTGCTAAATGTAGTATACTATTTCTATAAGATAATAAGTAGTACCCGTATATATTACTACGTATATCAAATTAATTCTCCTCCTCAATAATGACGTTACCTAAGACATTGCTACATAAGTCCATTTCACCACTTTGTAAGGAGCTTATGTTTCAAATGGGTTACCTATTTTGGTTGGTTACAACTTACAGCATATGTCAGAATAAAGGAAGATAAGAAATTGTTAAAATAACGACGTGCTTTAGGGTGCACTCACACACATCAGTCACCGTCACGGCACGTCACCGGACAGGATTAAAAAAAAATATGTATCAATAGTTCTAGTATGACTCTGTTCCCACACGACAGTCGCCGGCACGAAATCTATCAGTGACGTCACCGGTCAGGCACGTCAAATAATCTTTCCATACATGTATCATACTTTTATCCCCACTCACCCGGTGCCGTCACGTCTCAGTTCAGTCAGCGTCGTGCTACCGTCAATTGCTACATGTTCTCTAGCGTGACACACGTCTAATCACTGACTAACCTGATGTATATGTTCAATGATTCAGTCAAACCGGCGACGTGACTGACGGACAACATGACGGTGACTGGTGTTTGTGGATACGTACACGAACCGTCACCGATCAGTCATCGGTGACTTGACGGTGACTGATGTGTGTGAGTGCACCCTTATTATTTTTATTCGCCGTAAAACTATATACAAATATTGCAAGTGACAGTATGAATTGAATCGCACGACAGTTCTTATAAAATATTAAATTTCGGATTGAATAGATACTTAATAGTTACTGAAAGACCCTTTATATATTTATATAATATGTGTAAATAATTGTAAATATTAGAATTCATATCGTATTTGCATTTATAATTCCCCAAACCCAAACAAAATAAATAAAACAGGTCAAATATACGCCAACCTTTTAACAATTAATGTTTCAGTCAATTGGGTTATATGTAAATAAGGCAAACGTATTTCGATTTTTATAACAGTATTTGTTGCTATTTTAACAATAATTCCTGATTGTTAAATTTCATATTATTTATCCAAAACGGGTAGATATAACACTTATTATTATTTAATATATCTGAATCCAGATTTTTAACTTCAGTTTTCAATCCAAGATTTCTTATTTCTTAATTCTTTTCATCCGAGTCGAAGACGCTATTCTTTGAAAAAAAAATAACTTTAAAGTTGTATTTTGATCTTTGAAAGCTGAGAGGTTTTCCAGTATTTCATATCTTAAGTATTTATTCAAGTTTCAAACTAAAAATTCCTTTTCAGTCCCGCTAGGTGTTTTAACTGAGAGATACGAAAGCACAGACGAAAAAGATGAAGTCACGAAAACTTATGAAGTAAATAAAGACAAAGGGCTGTTTGAAGAATCAGGTAAACTTTGTTTAGTTTTTATTACAAATTATTTCCTTTTAATAAATTGTATAACAATGTCTAACAATGTATTATTGCATATTTTACTATTTTAAAGAAATGGATTAATTGGTTCAGTTTTACATTTTCGGTTTTACAATTTTTCTTTTGCTACTTAGAATGTCGTAAATTACATATAGCTTCATTACGTATAAATTAAAGGATTATAATAAAATAATTGCGAATAGAATCTCATTTTAATTGCTGAGTCAAAAATCTTATACGACTTTAAATTGAAAGCTAACTATTCTCAATGAAATTCATATTGCCAATTATAACGAAGTACCTACTCGAATCGTGGAAGAAATTCTAACTTGTAATTATATTAATTCAAGAATAAGCCGTTTTGAATTGTTAATTTATATCTATTATGTGTATTGCTTTGAAGTAGGTACCTACCTATTGAGAGATTAGAAACTTTGACAATAATTTATTGTAATCATTATTTATACCTTAGCGATGCCCTAATTTTGAGTTATTGAATAAAAGATTTTTACTATATCTACTACATAAAAATAAGTCGGGTTTCCTTCCTGACGCTATAACTCCGGAACGCACGAACCGATTTCCACGGTTTTGCATTCGATGGAAAGGTGAGGTTTATAGCAAAGAAAAGGTGTCTCTGGTGGCGAAACGGAGTTCGCCGGGTTTGCTAGTTAATTAATTATACTATTAAGCGAAAGTTTTTATGATTATGTTTGTTACTAAAGTAAGCTTTTCTACTTCTCTGCATGTTATTCTTATCTTATCTGTGATTATAGATGGAAAGAAATGATAACTAATTATTGTTTAAATATTATTATGTTTTATATTATTTTGTATAGATACAAGTGATAAATGGGAGGTAAATGCCGTATCACCGATCGCCGACTCAGCGCTCCAACCTCCTGTAGAAATTAGCAACCATCGGGAAAAGGAAATTGCCTCAGAAAATGTGTACACGGGAAACGTGAATAAATCAGGTACGTAATTGTAAGAAAATACCTTGCTCTATGACGTGACGGTATTGCCATGACCATGGACGAATAAAAAAAGACGGACGGTATATCGCCTAAACATTGAGTGAAGCCTAGTAATGGCGGTGACACATCCATGTGTGTATGCCATGTTGCCATGGCAACAGCTGTCCTGATGACAATGGCGGCTGTATTTTTTTTCTATAAATTTTGCCGTAATAATTTTGTCATTAAAACATTAATGAAATAACTTGCTTCCCTGTGGAATGTAATCCCTTGTGTTTTGTTATTTAAAATTGTACTGTTGCGACACCATTTAACCACGCAAGACGGCATTTTAAATATTTTTTGTGAAACAGTGACGCAGTTAATCGGTCGGTAGTTCACGACGTAATGGCGGCCGACTAGCTTACTATGGTGAGAGTGTGTGCGTGTTCATTGTCTTTACACGATCGCTAGCTTACTATTTTGGCTTCACGTTGTTTGTTCGTAATACGGCGTCCGTCTTTTTTTATACGTCCATGGCCATGACGTATGAAATTTAGGCGCGTTGAGAGCATCGCGCCTAAAGTAGTTTCACTTCAATAAAAATGCACCTTTATACATATTTTGAAAAGATTTAATTTTCATGTCATGTAATTGTAATTTATAAACGTATATTGTTCGTAAATTTCTAAAAATACATAATACCGCAGTATATATCTTAAGCTCGAACGCAAGCAAAGCTGCAACGCGGTAGAAAATAATTAAATTAGCATTATAAAGGCTCTTAAAATCGTCGAATTTAAGCGTATCGCGGAAACATTGGCGAACGGCAGCGGTTAACCACTTTCGCGTTTAATTATTATCACCTAAATTTCTAAACATCGACAAATTTCGCTAAAATATTGGTAAAATTAGGCTAAAGTACTTGTTACCGGATTTCACCAATATTGAATTAATTTAGATGCATACCAAACATAAATTTATTTGTTATCATATCAATCGATTTCATTATATAAATTCAACAACATGAATTAAATTCATGCCTCATTCCTCATTGAATATTGTGTGAAATTTTTTATTCTCTCGGTATAATTTTATAGGAATCCACCGGATTGTGTAGTTGTATCTAACAATAGCTTTTGTTCCAGAACGTTCGAGAGCGAACGAGAACTTCTACTTCTATATCGGCATCGCGATCATAATCGTCATAGTTTTAGTAATTTCTTTAATAGCAGTACGAATTTATATTAATCGTAAGAGAAAACGCAACGCCAAAAATGGTAACATGTTTACCACAGAGGCACCAAATATCTTCAATGATGCCATATCAGACATAGATAATGATGCTAATGTTAGTCATATTTCTGGAAACTTCTACGATCCTGGCCACCCAGATATGTTGTACAGGGAGTCAACGAAAACTCTTCGGCCAATGAAACCTTTATCAACAGTGTACCCGTCGGCTGGTGCCTGCATGTATGGAGTAGATTATGTACCTCAGGTCGAAGCACTCAGGTTCGAGAATGATCCAGAAGTAATGATGAGTCCAAAGAGTTTAAGTGGTTACACTAATACACAGTTCCACTACGGGTGACAAAACGATGGAGGTGACACCTCCGGGACTTACTTTTTCTGATTCCACAATGGTCATGCTTTTAAAGCAAACAGTTAATAGGTGACTCATCAGATTTTGTGTTCTTTAGTCATAGAATATTTTTTCAAGGCAATTTTAAATGGTAATTTAGGCGGAGACCAATTACAATAATTATAATTCGATGTAAATAGAGTCGATATTGTGTAAATTTTAATGACCTGTAACTATGTATTTGCTATGTTTTCGTTATTATTATTGCGGTATTAGTTATAGAGATAGTAGATATTATTTGTTTGAAATGTGCCTTTTTATCCATAAAATGGATCTTTAGTTTAATTTTCAATATAATTTAGTGTTCGACGAATTATCCATAATATCATTTAAGGTGTACTGTAACATAATATGACATGAATAAACTTCATGTTTTTCCAATTAAATTTATATAATTTTGTGCCTTTCGTAAGCAACTAGGTTTTGTTAATTCTGATTAGGGTTCGTTAATTAAAATTCGTTAATTATATTCTTGTATCCTTCAATTAGTAATAAATCTCGCACCTAAATCTATTTAATATGCGAACTGCTGTAACCACGCTTGCAAACACGGTCATTACATTTTCCATTAAAGCACAGACCCGTCTATGTAATTTTATAATTTTTTAATAAATTATCCGAAAAATTGTGTTTCATTTCTGGCACGCATCTTTTATGTTTTAGGGCGGTAATATGGCGTGACGAGGCGTCATTATTCAATAAAATTAGGGGTATGGATCCATTCTTCAAGACGCTAAAGAGGGATCTGTTAATGTAGGGGAAAAGTCGAGTAATACGCATATATAATACGCACATAACGTTATTTTTTGTAAAGCTAACAATGCGCTTTGCGATAAATCAGTGTTCGGCTGTGGTGATAAATGCGGCGTTCCCGCTCTTTTTAGACATTGATAGGGATTATTGTTTGTGGTATATGTTTATGGATACGATTTATACGTAGTAGTGTAATATGTAAATATAGGGATGTATGTTACAAAAACATTTATTAAAGTCACGTATGATAGGTGACTCGATTTATTAAATAATACAATTTCAAATTGATTTGTCCTTCTGAAAATATATTTTTCTTGCAATGAAGAATATAAATATATGCATACATTTTAGTTTCAATTCTTTATCCTTAGTTTCAAATAGTCCCTGTCAATTAGCGGTAATTAGGTATCTAGCAAGGTGCTTTTGCTACATAATGAAGATTTTATAATCTTCTCTTACAGGTAATACTTAGTTGTATTAATTTTTAACCTTGGGACCTAATTCAAAAATTCAAAATTCAAAAAATTCAAAATTCTTTATTTGGAACAATAAAAACACAGATACAAAAAACTTTATGAACGATGGCACCTATAAAATCTTAAAAAAGCTGTGGCACAGATGCCAACGCCCGCCTCCATAAATTAGAACTAAGTTCCAGTGACTAACATTTTTACAGTAATAATTCCAAAAGAAAAACACAAGAAAACAATAAAAGTAAGTAAGACGATTACACAAATTTAAAAAGATAAGATAAGATTACACAAATTACGTATAAGCCAAAGCTAAATATGAAATGCATTTAATGCATCTGTTTCATTGATCGATTTTCTTTACAGATAGGTAATAGATATTTTCTATGTCCTACCAGACCGGACACTTTTTTGTAAATCTTCACTAGGAATCGAACCCAGAACTCCTCGGTAATACGCTCAAGCTTTAACCCTATAGCAATGAGGCGGTCAACAAAACATAAAAAGTTCTTAAGAATAATATATTTTTATTTAAATGTTAGTGACTACACATCCTATTGTTAGCAACAAAATTGTTATCACATCACTTAAAAGTAGTAAATCATACAACTATAAAGTCAGAGTTAATATGGGCTATCTTAGACGATAGATTGAAGGGTATTACCATAGCTTAGAGCTGTAATCCTCAATAAGTTGTTGTCTAAACAGACGGATAGTTTGCTTATCTTTGTTTATAGCTCACTAATTCTGAAACCACGTGAATGTTAATAAAAACAAACGAGCCAAGTTTCTTGTTTATTGACTAGACATTTATAGAATTTGAAGATTATGAACCAACTAACTTTCCACCCGGGGCTTCGCCCGCGTTTTCAAAGAAAAACCCGCATAGTTCCCATTCCCGTGGAATTTCCGGGAATAAACCTATCCTATGCGTTAATCTAAGTTACCCTCTATATGTGTGCTAAATTTCATTGTAATCGGTTCAGTAGTATTTGAGTGAAAGAGTAACAAACATACATACATACACATAAATGATAGGATAGGATTACCATAAATATTATTAGTTTAGAAATGTTTAATGAAATATAAAATGGTGTTTTAATAGACAATGCTTTGATAAGATTGTAAAATAATAAGGAAAATGTGAATGTGTTGATTATGATGTATTGTTGAGTGTACTGCTTTCCGTCAATATATCCCCTGTGGCAATAGAATGGTTTCGTTCCTACTTGCACGGCCGTCGACAACGCGTTAAGGTTGAAAATACTTTTTCTTCCTGGTGTGACGTAAGTGCTGGTGTACCACAAGGGGGCGTTCTATCACCTCTCTTATTTGCGATTTTTATAAATTGTGTTACCACAAGACTGACCTCACATTATCACCTATACGCTGATGATCTCCAAATTTATTCACAAGCCACTTTGACTGATTTACCTGAAGCTGTGTACTGTATAAATCGTAACCTCTCACACATATCCGATTGGAGTAAATCTTTTGGACTGAGTTTAAATCCTTTAAAATCTCAAGCAATTATATTTGGCAGTCAAAGTCTCCTTTCTAGGATTAATTGGACGACTCTGCCACCGATTGCACTCGATGGTACTACTGTTCCTTACAGTAAATTTGTTAAAGATCTCGGTATCATACTAGATGAAACTTTGTCATGGTCTCATCAGATTAAAAACATAAGTTCCAAAGTATTTGCTGCCGCCTCTAGTTTGCGTAGAATGCGTAATTTGCTTCCCATTCCCACCAAAATTTTGCTGGCCCAATCCTTACTTCTGCCAATCCTTGACTACGCTGACGTATGTCTTACTAATCTAACTCAAGAACAACTTAATAAACTTGAGCGGTTACAAAATTTTGCTGTGCGGTTCATTTATGGTCTGCGCAAGTATGACCATGTTTCGGAATTTCGGTCAAGACTTCAGTGGCTCCCCATCCGCCTCCGCCGGAATACACATATCCTTGCCTCTCTTTATTCCATTATCTTTAATCCCACATCACCTTCCTACTTAAAAGCTAATTTTGAATTCCTCGGCACTAGGAATACGAACTTACGATCAGCTGAAAATCTTACCCTTCATATACCTTCCCATTCTTCCAATTTCTTTCATTCTTCCTTTTCCGTTCAAGCAATCCGGTTGTGGAACTCCTTACCAGTCACGATAAGAAAAGCACAGACCCTTCACTCCTTTAAAAGTCAATTGAAGAACCTTCGCACGATCACTGACAAATCGTTAAAATAAATCTAAATTTAAGTTTTTCCTTCTATATAATTTTAATCTTATTGTAATATTAATGTATCAACTTATGTGTCCTTCATTATGTATAATACTTTTATATGTTTATTCTTTCTTCTTTCCTTGTCTTACTCTACTCTTTAATTCTTGCTCACTGTATCTTTATCTACATCGAGTTGCTTGGAAGAAATCGCTCACGAGCGATAAAGCCGCTCTTTGTACATCTCTACTATAAGCTATCTTAACTATGTAACTTTATCACTGTGTATATGTACAATAAAGAGTATTTCATTCATTCATTCATTCATTCATTCATTCATTCATTCAATGTGAAGTTATTTTATTCAAGATTTGAGTAAAGCCTTCTTTTTGATTATATTATCTAAATATCGTCGAAATAATTTGTTCCGATAGGAAAGAAATAAACTTAATAACAAAGGTATTCAAAATGCTTTTTTTTATAAAAATGCAAACAGATATTTCGCATCTTTTGAAAGGGTTTCAATGAAATTTGATACAAGGATCTAAATTGCGATACAAACTAGTTTTAAAAGCTTGTATTCCAGTGATAGCGATGACACTTATACAAAATAAGGAAAGCTATATGTCCGTATTTATGCAAAATGGAACCACTTGACAAATTTCGTTTTTTGCTTTTATTGAAGAACTAGCTGTTGCCCGCGACTTCGTCCGCGATTACGTCGTTTTTCGTCATTCGTCGTTTAAAAAAATACGTGACACTTTATTTTTGAATGTTCTTAATTGTCTCTTATAAAATTTAACTAAATTAAAATTGAACACTGATAAGAAAATCTTAAAATCGGAGGAAATCGAAAATCTGAGGAAAACATGAATGAATGTGATTTAAATTCTACATTACTTAGTATTTCAAATAATAATCTAAATTAAATGTAGATTAACAGTTTGAGCGCACCGTTATAGAATATATTGTACCTAAGTATTAAATTACGTTAGTTTACATAGTAACAAAACAAAAACACGATGACTTTCTTTCGCGCTCGGTACCACAAACTAAGCATATTAATGGTACGTGGCCCGCGTCACTTGACCCCCCGCGAGTTCCCCTCCGTTGCTATGCGAAAAAAACATTCGTCGCCCTGCTGTAGAAAAAATTGTAATACTGTGGCCTGGGCGTTATAACACGCCCAGGAAGTTCCTGAGTGCCGATAGACGTCCGTCTATCGGCATTTATAACAATTTTATATTAATATCACCATTCACCATCTTGAGGAAAAGCTTCTAATGTCGATTTAAAACTGCATACATACGAATTAACCTGATGAAACATGTTCTAAAATTGTCCTTACTCCACTTTAAAGCATTACAAAAATAACATACTACGTTAATATCGCCTATACAGAAGATGATCTGTAATCAATTGTGAGGTTATAGGTAAGCAAACCCACTTTTATATTTGTCGGACCCCACCACCGAATTCGTAGATTGATCTTCTATGTTTACCTCTAATCTAAGTCATTAAGACTATGTCGAAATCTGTCTGCAGTAAGAGGGGCCTCTCGCTATTCGTCCGTTTCCAGAGACCGAATAGTTTCAATTCTTAATCTTTCATTAAACAAACTTATTAATCGTTTTTGTCTCAATTAATTGTAATATTCGCGTCCTTACTCTAGTCATTGCTTATGCTCATGTTCATCTTCAAGAGATCGAATAATATTATGGTGCACCCTATCATTTGTCAAACGGTCTTCATATTGAGTAAAAGTTTCAGATTCTCGAGATAAAATATGACGGCCGTGATCAGCTGTGAGACATTATACCCTCTCAGTGAAGGTTTCGGTCTCACGGGATAGTACATGCCGTTCGCGGTCAGCTGTGAGCCGCAATTCTCGTTGTGAAGCGGTTTCAGGTTCTCGGCATAACACATGTTGTTTTCGGCCTATAGTAAGCCTCTTACCTCTAACGATTCTTGAGAACTCTTATTTCTCATTTTCTTAGCTTTGCTCGATTTTCGAGATAAAGATTTTTTAGGTGGCACTGATGCATGAAAATAAAAATTGAGTTGAAACGGACTGAGAGTGTTATAGACAAATATAATCAGAAAGCTTCGAACTCCTAAGCTATCGGAAGTTACACGTGTTATTGTGAGTCAACCATAAAAGATATACATTTATGATGTCGGGAGATATTTTTTATATGTATAATAAGGAGAACATTTCTTTCATACAATATGGTTTCTGTGTAGCTTTAACTCTACTTTTACTGCTCTGCTCAGGAATATGTAAAATAATTGTACCAAGTTTCGTTTAAATCCGTCGAGTAGTTTTTGTTTCTATAACGGTTATACGGACAGACAGACGGACAAAAATTTTACTGTTTGCTTCGTTGGCATCAGTATCGATCCCTAATCACCCCGTGATAGTTATTTAGGAAATATATTTCATGTACAGATTTAATATATAAGTATACATAATATATTTAGATTCCAATTTCCATGTAACGTTAAATTCGACTATACAATAACCAACAGACAACGCAGGTTACTCTCGTTTCCGTAAGTTGAGGCGGCTACATATTCGGTCCTCATAACTTCACTTTTAGTGAACGAAACGACAGCGCGGTTTAATTCGATGCCAATACCATCAGAAAAAAGGAAATATTTTTAATTGTGAAAAAATATTATGATTTTAACACTATTTTAATATAATATATATGGCTGTGAGTGTGTAAAAATAAATCCAGCTAGTTTCACATCACACTTATGTTTATAATTAGCTATACGACATGAAAATATACATATTAATTACCAAGCAATAATCATACAGGTAAATACTGAACAAAAGTATTAACAGTCAAAGTTTATTTTTACTAACATTTAACAACATGTAAATGATGAAGAAATAATAATTAAGTATCAACGAACTAACCTTTTCTATAATACTTAACACAGCACATTTTTTAAATTATCTTGCTCAACTCTGCTCAAAAATTTGAGGGTTTTGTTGGAACTTTAATGTGTCAAAACTATGATATATCTAAACTACGATACAACTTGCATGCGGAAATGCTCATTACAATCTGTGAATTTAAAGAATAACTAACAACATAGTATTCAATTTTATTGAGCTGATGAATATATTTTGCCTGGAAAATCACCGCCGCCTAATAAATATACTGTGTTTTCTTATATCTTAATCGTAACATAATTTCTTTTATCTACTAAATTTTAATAAATAAGTTCTCTTTGTTATTTTCATCTAAAAATGAGCTTGAGCTTATATTAGGCAAAAGTATACATTAAAATTTCAGGACCGCACCTTAAATGGGGCGCTTGGAAAATATGCCTACGGGTTATTAATAGAGAAATGATACTCAAAAAAGTTATGTTGGTTCCATTTTATTTATAAAATATAATGAAAATGGGCAAAATTATAAAACATATTATGTAAAATGATTAAAAATAAATAAATGAAGCAACTACGATTCAAAGAAAACATCTTTTTCAGTGTGAAAATGCTCTATGCAATCCTGGATGATGAGTATATCATGTACTCTCATCCCAGTACGGTCGATAGCCATAACGATAAATATTATAATCAGATAACAGCAAAGTCAGAATAAAAATCATAACTTGTACAGTTGTGAGTGCAAAATTTATGTTTCATTTGGCAATAACATTTTTTTCGGTACTAAAACGTAGTACTTTGATATGTGGTTGGCTGCCCCTTCTCTCCTTCCTGAAAATTAACTTCAGTCAAAAATTGACGAAGCGGATGATTACTAATTTCCACTTAATCCTCGCTGCCACTATCTTCATCATCAAATCATCAATTTTCAAGTGGTGTTGTAAAATTGTCAGCAGAAATCGTCTTCCAAAGGCGATATAATTTTATGAACATTGAATCTGTAAATAAAAAATCAAAAGTTAACTGTAAATCTATAAAAAAAGCTACTTACAAATAAAATTTTATCAACAAACTACTGTTCCCAACGCACCTCAAAATCTTGTAAAAGTCAAAAAGAATTCATCATTTTATTATTTCATTCTAAAAGTGTAATATAAAACCTTTATAAAACCAATAAAAATGTTGTGTGGTTTTATGAAACCACGGTAAAAGTGAAACTTAGGCACAAAATTATCGTATTTGTATGATAATTATCCTACGGTTCGACCGTCACGCGACATGCGCTACACAGACCAAAAAGTTTGAGACGATGTAATAAAAGTTTCACTTTAAAAAACATGAATTGCTATCATTATAAATAATAAATACCTATAAAAGTAACAACTTACCTTTTGTGGGAACGCATGGTGAAAATTCACAAAACACAAAGATTGAATTTGATATTTTTGGTTTTATGACATTCAAATGCTTTATAAATATAAATTTATAAAGAATAGAAACATTCGATCACGAAATTATGTGGGTTCGAGTCCCGCCTCGTGATCGAATTTTTTCTATTCTTTATAAATTTATAAAACACGAAGATTAAAAAATAAAAATGTACCTAACCAATGAACACAATCAATATTAGATTAATTGTAATATTGCTCTGAGATTGTAATGGTGTCTAGTTTGACTTAAAATAATAAACATCTACCCTCACTTTTAGTATATTCACACGAAATATAAGCGCACCTTATAGGGAAGGGAAGATATGGGTTAAAGAATTAAATAAATAACATGATTATATTTAAATTATTAATTTTCAACAGTATTTTCAGTAGTGTTAACATGTAAATTGCTTTGATTTTTACGAAATCTCATAGATGGCGCTGTTTCAAATTTGTCTTTATACTACTAAATTCATTAAACTGTTTCTCTGCCCAAATTACGTAAATGACATAGTTTTTATTTTGTAAAGCTAGATAATAGCATGGCTTACTCGAAACCAACATTTAAACATGAGTCTTTACATTGTACGCTGTCGTAGTACACGGAATATGTAAGAAAAAATAAAGGTTCACAGCTTCTCCCGCGAAGGTGATATCATGATAATATGTTTAAACTATCCTCACCCGACCTCTTAGGAATATTCATGCAAAATTTGAAGTAAATCTATGCAGTACTTTTCGAGATTAGCTCGGTCAAACATACAGACAAACAGACAAACAGACAAACAGACAAACAGACAAACAGACAAAAATTCTAAAAACTATATTTTTGGCTTCTATATCGATTATAGATCATGGATTATGTATTCTTTTAAAAAAATATTCAATGTACAGTTTTGACTTTCCTACGATTTTATTATATGTATAGATACTCATCCAAAAGTGGTCTAAATTCTTATACAAACAAGAACCACATGATTTTTACGTTGGAAACAAGGTATACTAAAAGCAGAAAGGAACCACCAGCAACAACGAATAATACCATATTAAGCAAAACCGAACCACAGCACCACGGGACTGCTTTGTTCAAACAAATAAACGATATTACTATCATGTCATTTTATACAAAACAGATCCACACCTACTTGGTACCATTATACATTACACATATTTCTATTAATAACAATTATTTTTAATACACAAAATGGAACCAGGTTTCTGTGGTATGGTTATGCGTAAAATAAATACATAATTTAATTGTAATTTTTTATTGCAAAATAAAACCACAAGCATTCGGTTCTATTATGCATAAATAAATATTGTAAAACATTCTGAAAACCATCATCGCTATATGGAACCAAATGCCTTGACTTGTTACAATGCTTCTCATCTTTAAACAACGTATTTCATTACTTAAGTGCAAAACTCCGATTTTTTAAGTAAAACGTCGAACATCTGTCAATATAGGTGACATTCAGCGAAGTAGTTCGAATACGCGACGGTGTTTTTTTCCTCCGCGAAGTAAGTTCTATTGTTTTTGTTAATTATTACCTTTCAAATTAAATGTGAAAATGTTTAGTAATAAATAAATAAGCAAGCAATGGGTAAGAAAAGCATTGGAGACGAACACCGAAGATAATAATGAAGATACAACGGGTAAGTAGTTTTATTTAATGCATTTAAGTACTTATTGAATCTGAGATGCAGGTACGCTTTATCCACTTTTGATTCATTCCCGATTGTGGTGTGATTTTAAGAAGATAGTTCATTAAGTAAGTACAAGAGGAATCCTCTGTGGATTTACGTATTTTAACGACAATGTCGTTGTTCACGAAGGCAAGTCGAATTAAGAGTCATTTTGTTACGATTCATCTGTCATTGTGAGATGAAACTACTAAAGTCTAAACCCCGTTTTAAAAATAACTGTCGATGATCTAGGTACCTACCTACTATTTTGGTAAAATACGTTTAGATGTATTTCTGATGCCGCTGTAACAACAAATACTAAAAAACAGAATAAAAAAAGACGTGTGGCACTCGGGGACTGCCGCGGTAAAGCTATTGCATAGCATGCCTTCAAGCCACACCTCCGAGCCCGTCGGAGTGAGGTTTTTTCGTAACGAAATTTCTCGATTCGGTCCCCGCGCTCAAGGCCCGCGATAGAAGCTATGCAATAGCTTAATAAATATTTAAGAAGCTCCCATACAATAAGCCGTGATTTTTTCGGCGTTTTTATAGATAATGGTACGGAACTCTTCGTTGCGCGAGTCCGACTCGCACTTAGCCAGTTTTTTGTACATGGCGCATGTACATACAACATACTTAGTCGTCTAGTAGGGACACGGCTTTATAAGAACTAATAATATTTTGCTGTCGCCATATACCTACCTACGTATAAAAGCCACGCGGCTTTATTATTTTGATTTAAAGCTTTTTTCTTTTTATTACAGAAGATAACGAAGAACCTTATACGTCGCTGCCTCTGGAGAAGCTTTCTTCACCTTCTAGCGATATTCAGTCCATATTACATCTCATTCCACAAGATGCACAGTTTTTATAACGGTCTCATTAGTGATGATGCAATAGAAGACCACATAGATGGACTAGACACGGTGGATTTCGAAATCCAATTTGATGATAACGTCGAATAAACGTCCTATATAAGTATTATTTTATGTATTTTATTAATAAAAAGCTTTAATTACGATATTATAAATACATAGTTTCATTTATATCATGAAATCCCTGGGAATTGGGATGTGGTTCCTTTTTGTATAAGAGAAAACCTATCAATTGATAAATGTTAAAAGGAACCACATGCACATTTTCTTAATTATCTAGAAAGTTTAAGAATATTCAGAGAAAATTTATATACACATACTTAAATAAGTAATTTATCAATGAATTTAAATAAAATAAATTTTAATAATTTTACTTCATCTAACAGAGCTGCAAATATTTTTGTAAATCCTTTGATATCTCAGAAGTGCGTTTTTGCTGGGTGGTTCCTTTTTGCTTAAATACGGACATATAAATTAATTGTTGGGTTTTTAAAATAAATTAGTGTGGTTATGAAATAGAATAACTTTTTTATACTTATAGGTATAACATGTACATGTTAGGTGGGCAGATTTAATGTTGACTCATTCTAGGTATATGGTATTAAATAATAAAATATTTTTAGGTATAATATATCTATTGGATTGAAAAAAATTAAAAATTCCCTAATTTACTGATATGTCTTGATTATGTACCTACTTTAACAAAATAACAACCTTACCTCTACCTAATACCTTTATGGCGTGCCTATAAGGAACAGCTTGTGTATATCTTGAAAACATAGTTTTCAAGCTTATGTAATTGAAAAAAAAAAGTTAGATCACGCTGTATTACATAGGATTATCATACTAGGTAAACTGTGAGTATATTACCCAGTATTATGTACACTTTTGATCAAATTACACTCGAGAAAGGATACATTTTTAAAATGATTTATATGATGATTTTTTTTATATTTAATAATGAACTATTTAATTTCGGCACAATTTCTCTAAATAATATTTACAAATAATATCTATGAAGCTCTACATAAACTCGACGGGTCAGCCCGCTGTGATATTATATAGCAAGTTATACCAAACCGCCATACATTTGTACAGCCAAAATAAGATATTCAAACCGAATTTCCGCGGGCAGGGCAATGAAAGGCAATATCTTTAAAGGGAAATCGCAAAGAAAGTATACAGTCGCGTAACCAAAACAATCGATTCAAAATCCAGCCCATTTGGACTCCATCCATGTCGTTAGTGGAATAATTTATTATTATGGCTGCCACTTGAAAATCTTTTTTTATTTTACATCCCACAAAAGAATGTTTCGACACGATTGATGGTGACTTCACTGATCACGCAGAATTCGACGTTTTTATTGCTTTTTTCTTAAATTTTGCGATTTCCCTTTTTTGGGGAGTTTAATAACCTCTAGGTTAGCGATACCTAGATACAAATTAATTTATTCGCTTATAAATTATGAATATTTATTAGAGTAATTATAATTTTATCGAAAGAGGCGTTCGAACTTAATAACAGAAAGAAATTAATAATAAATATAAATATTTTAAGTTATTTTGGTTATGATAAAATTAAATACTTGGTTCTTATCTAGGGACTAGGAATACGTTTAATGGTTAGCCAAGTGGTTCTTAATTTGTATACAATTCTCATTTAATTACTTATGTCTGCAAGAGGAGCTCTAATGCTTAAATAAACGAAACTAGCATTTATATGTATACTAGGTTTCCGCCCGCGGCTTCGCCCGCGCTGTCAAAGAAAAACCCGCATAGTTCCCGTTCCCGTGGGATTTCCGGGATTGCGTCATTTTCCCAGGATAAAAAGTAGCCTATGTCCTTTCTCGGGTATCAAAATATCTCCATACCAAATTTCATGAAAATTGGTTCAGTAGTTTAGGCGTGATTGAGTAACAGACAGACAGACAGAGTTACTTTCGCATTTATAATATTAGTATGGATGATAAGAGTATGAAAGCGAACTCCGGAATTCACTTGTCGATTATGGGCCTAATTCATTTCAGAATTGTTTGGTTTTTCGTAATAGGAAGTACGTTATAAGTCTTGTACTTCACTAAGACTTAATATTCACGGCTGGGTAGAGACAACTATAAGTGGGCTATTGTTTTTAACGTAGGTTTTTGTCAGATATAGGTTGCATTGATAGCTATCTTGTGTTTCAAGGAAACAGTCGATCAAGTGTGAGCTTGATTTAATTGTCAGCAAATTTGAATGGCAACAACGTTTAAGGATATTCATTTGATATTAATCTCAATCACTACCGAGTATTTAAAAAAAGAGTCACTCTCAAACTCATACATTTATTAAAATTCTTTTGAAACTTTTAAATTTTCATAGGTACATAAAAAAGTATATAAGTACTACCGCTTTTAAAAAGAGCCGACAAAAACTCTCCTACAAAAAACTACTATCCCATCCTCCTCATATTACTCTCATTAAGTCCCATCACACAATACATAGAAGGCTACAATAGAATTGGACACATGTTCAGGAGGTGTCCGATAATGTCCGTTTAATGGTGTCACACGGTCGACACCGCTCTTGGACACCGGCCAAGAGTGAATTGTAACTCTCAGGACATCGCTATATTTCTACAGCGCCTTTATCTCCCCAAAATCCCACTGTAATGACCTACTAATGGTGTGCTTAATCTGGATGGATTTTATTGTTTTGCGGTTAGCCTGGTAAGGCGTCTTGTATGTGAAATCAGTATCCTATTTTCTTATATAATATATATTATGTATGTAATTTTTATGGCGATCTAAATAATTAAATTAATTGTTTATATTGTTTAAAAGGCGATAAATCCATACACAGATACTGATACTATCAAATAACATGTATTTAAATATTATAATAGTATAAGACGTGGCTGTATTTTCGATTTATTATAATTCTAGAGGACATTAAATTGCTAATTTCCGATAAAGTCAAGTTATCTTTCACACCACGTTTGCTCCGACTCAAAGTAATAAGCCTTGCTGAAAGTTGGAACGCGCCGAAAGGTTGCGACAAGTTGAAACTAAAAGAAAAAGTTAAGCTGACGGTCCTGCCTCCTGCTTTCCGACATGATGCTCTTTTAAAAGTTATTATTTTATTTTTATAGAAACCTCCACCTGCAGTTTTTTATTGACACTGAAGTGAGTTAATTTTAAGATATGGATTTTCATTATTCATTCATTTCGACAGTTTCGTGTGCAAAATTCTTCTTTTGTGTAGATTTTCAGGTAAGATTCAAAATTTAAATGTAAGTCCATTTTATCAATTCTCTGATGTAAAAAAAAATAGCTCGTATGTAAAGGCTTAAAAATAATAGAGCTTATTTTATCTCCTAAGTTTTACGCAGCATAATATACAACAGTTTCAAAGATTGTTTTTTTATCCCTTTCTTCTCATTTCTACAAGCAACAACGTGCCACACTGAAGCGTGACAAAGTACAGCTTGTTATTTATATATTTATAAATCCATCCAACTTCACAAAGGTTACATTTGCATAACCCTTTGCTAACTCAAAACATGTTTAAATAGTCGTTATGTATCCTCCAAGATTTTTAGGTAATATGTTAGAATAACATTTTTCTAACCCGTTTCTGACAAAGATTTTCGATTAGCATAGTAAAATATTCAGGGACCCAATATGTACCGGGTCCAATAGAAGCCAACTTGTCCTTTGGGACATAGACAATTTAGTGACGCTATTTATGAAATAATACATAATATATTTGGATAAATATGCAAATGTTTTATATGAAATTGCAGAATATTGGACGCAGGAAATCTCCCAAAATATAAATGGCTCGTGTTTTGCGATATGTTATGCATTTTGATTTGTAATTTTGCATTAGATTGGGTTTTAGTAGGCATTTGGAATCATTAGTATTTTTTGTGGGGTGGTATTTGCAAACTACCTAATGATAAAACTGCGATAAATGATAATCATTAATAAGAAAAACGAAGTTCATGTAAGTTTAGCAAATTCGACAAAATAGGATTAATGTGAAATTAACTGAAATAGTGTCAAGTGAATAATAATGTCCTACAAAGCAACTAAAATCTTAAAACACTCCTCTTTATAATTTATAGGTAAAATATCTTCGTATAAACATATTATGTCTTAAAAGACGATATTATTTTTAGTACCTACCTACTCGGAATTGAACCCATCCGAAATCATTTATAGCTTCAAATTATATGGATTTTTCTTGTTATTGAAATAAAGGAACAGCGAATTTTTTTTTGATATTCTACCTTAGGTATACTTATTTAAATAATAATCAAAGTGCGATTGTATGTTTTGGAAGCAAAAGTCGTCTAAAATAAAAGCTTTTTCACATAACTTAGACGAGTCAGGTCTTTTTATTTGCAGTTTACAGCTCTACGTGCTGCATTGTACCAACATTGTATCTTTGTATTTTAGTTATGTTTAATATTGTATAATATATATCATGCAATATAATAAATTACTATGCTGTCTTTTAGCAGTATTCCTTCGTGTGGGAAAGTGATGGCGCTAAACGATCTGTATAGCGCTGTCATGTTTCCACACTGGAAATAATATTGCTTTATCATGGTAAGGAGGCAAGGTGAACGATTAGTAATTAATGCAGTAGCACGTACATAGTTCACTGGTTGTAGGATCGCCCCGGCACTAATGAAATTTTTCTAACAATCTGTTCTTATATTAACGGAAGTCGTATACTTCCATGTTACTTGAACCTTGTTTCAAGCTTTTTTCTTATAAGACCTAATTCAGAAATCTTCAATCGTTATCTATGCTATGAGAACGCTAATGTTTTTAATCGACATTGTTTAGGCGTTTTGAAATTAACAATGGTGGTACTGGTGTAAAATAATTATAAGAATTAATGTGGGTTAGTAGGAACAACATTAACATAAAACAGTGACTTTGATTGTGAAGTCCCATGTCCCCTAGTGGATGCATAACACATCTGTTTCACTGATCGATTTTATTTAGGGACAAGTAGGTGAACAGCCTTCTGTGTCCTACATGACCGAGACATTTTTTTTCTTCGTCTCCACCCGGAATCGAACCCAGGACCTCTTGGTACCAAGGAGGAAGTCAAAGCGACTTTGATTGAAGGGTATAAAATATATTTTATTAGTTGCTGCTCTATGAAATATATTCATGAACTTGGATATATTATACGAGAGTGTTATAAAATTTAATTAAATTTTATAATCAATTACTAGCATAGTTTTCAGGTAAATGTTTATTAATTTGCATTTTTTCATGAATTATGAGGACAGGCTCGGCTACATTACACACATATTTGCATAATAAGAACGTTTTATGTTAATTTATCGGTCAACAGAATCCATCAAAATTATTAAAGTCTCTTGGGAAACGTTTAGTAAAATTCGTTATAAAATTAATTAATTCTCGCTGTAACTTTTAGAAGTATTCAAATTTGTTCAAATTGCTTCGGCTATGTGATGGATTTGGTTATGGATTATTTGCGTATTTTTCAATTTATCTCGAGTAGTTTCGGAGACGCCGAGATATTACAAGGATATTACCTAAATTGAAATAGCTTCTTTAGTTTCATTGCTTTATCATCAACCTTACCGCACACTGAAATCAATTATTGGCCCTTATTAAGAGGATATGGGTTCTGATTGAAGTAACCTTACTTATCTCTACGAGTGCGTGCTGCTATATTGCTGGATCGGCATTTTGTTAATTTTTGTGGGTAATCGCAGACATTGTTTTCGTTGTATGTTGAATACGAAGGTAGGTATGTAATTATATTTCGACGATTGCAGTTTTAGTTAAAATGACTATGAGAAATCCATGTTAACAATCTATGGTGCAAAATAATTAAGTGGCTAGATGGGTGAAATCAATTTTAGTAAAATCTTCTACATATAATAATAACCCACATTAATTGATCCCTCTTAAAAGCTCTAAAAACAAAGTCGAGTTCACGTTTTCATCAAAAACTTATCCGATTTTTTCCAATTACAACAAACGGTTCGTAATTCCGTGATTCTAAAAGCGTTAGCGATTACCTGTAGCTAATCAGAACTGCGAAGGGACGAACTGTGCCAATATAACTTTCCTTATTGGGCACAATAGCTAGAACGGAATCACTCAAACGTGTAATTAGAAATTTTGTTGGACTGCCAGTTGCGTAAGGTCTCGATTAAATGCGTGTGTTATTTTAATCTGTTGGTAAACTTATTTTTTTTTTCTTTGTATAATTTGATGATGGTATCGAAGAATGGAACGAAGAATTCAAACGACTTTCCTGAAAAAAAATATAAAGGGCTGTTAGGTAATCACCACTGACATATTTTTACACAGATATAATCTTGCATAGTTTACAACGAGCAAATGAACCATTTACCTTTTACGATCACCATAAAACTGTACCCACATTTGTCCTACACTTTACGACAGCTGACGGTGCTTCAGACATTAACGCACCGTTACATATTATGTATTCATACCTTTATAATTGATCTTACAAAGCAATTTCCCGGTCTAAGGAAAGCGGAAGATGAGAGACGGTCTTTATTGTGCTTTGACGCGAATAATTTCATTCAACTATATCGTTTCAGCTTTTTATGGCACGTTTTATTGTAGAATGAGCTGGTATAAAAATAAGTAGGTAATTAATAAACAAATGGCATGGTAATTTACCCGCCTACGAACTCACGTGCAAAATAAAGTATTTTTATCGCTAATGTGTTTCTCTGATTGTTGTCTTAAAAAGATATAAAACCGACTAGAACTCACTTTGATCGTGGGGCTTCATGGAATAGTATGTGCATTGTGCACGAGTCTGAATCAGATTAATTAGCGACTTGGATCTAATAACTTTTTAATCAGTGAAAGTTTTAGAGAGCATTTTACTTCTTTCTATGTTTAGTTTATAGAGAGATAATATTTATTATAAACTTTTGTTCTTGGAACATGTATTGTATGCATATCTTTTTTGCCCTGCATATCTTTTTATTTATATAATGTTTTTCTTCTAAACACACAAGATAGCCTTATTATAGCAGTATTTTTTGGTATCCAAGCCATATGCTTGTTTATAACATTGTGTAATTTGAATAGTAAAATTATGTTTTTGTTTATATTTCATGTAACAGGAACTTCCTATTAAACTAGGTCAAAACTTTTAAGGAAAGTGAAACAGGATAATTTATTTCGAAGTAACACATGTAGTATGTAAATTTCCTGGCGGATGAGCGAAGTTAAAGCCAGTTTCAGTTCGGAAGTGGAGGCTCAAGGATTTCAGGATACAGGGGATTGTCAGCGGATCCTGCGTATCGTTAATTTGATTGAATCCTCACGTTTTAGGTTGAGATCGTAGAAGACTTTTGTCTATTGCATTGAATACTTTATGGAACTGCAAAACTATTAGTATAGGTATCATCACTGACTAGTGGCATGCTAGTTGGTTAGGTGAAATTGTTATAAACCTATGTTGATAGATTGATTGATTTTTCCTGTTATTTTAAAGAAGCTTGCTGTAAGTTAAAATGTGTCTTGGTAGTTTGTGTTTTTATTTTTGTCACTGTAGAGAAAAAGACTAAAGACTAAGAAACCTCCACGCAATTTAAATCATCTCGGTACCATTTAGAGATTATATATACATAAGAAATACATATTATACATAGAATATTACAATCTTCTTTTTCTCACTGTATCACAGCTGTGGACCTTGAAGGGTTACATCAGATTCTGGGAAATATAGAATCTATTGTGCTCTTTTGTGTTTACCCGCAATTGTGTATAAAACTTCTAGGAAGTTGCTGAGTTACTAACGAGGTTGCTATAGAAAGCGTAGATTTGGAGGAGTTAATTATTATTTTTATATACAGTATATTGTTTAATTGTGTCCATTTTCATAACCGCAACCTTATAAATTATGAAATGTGTCTCCATCTGTGTCTATAGTTATTATTTACTAGCTGCGCTTCGCGGTTTCACCCGCGTGGCTCCGCTCCTGTTGGTCCGTAAGGATGCCTATAGATAGCCTTCCTCGATAAATGGGCTATCTAACACCGAAATAATTTTTCAAATCGAACCAGTAGTTCCTGAGATTAGCGCATTCAAACAAACTCTTCATCTTTATAATATTATTATAGATACAATTTTACGTTTAAAAAAATATTTAGTTTTGTTATAAGCTTACATCGATGTTATTAAAGAAAAAGACAGACAATATGTGTTTGTCTGCCCTAAGCCTAGAGTACACGATGTCACCGTTATCCAATAAATAGTTTATTGAGACAAGACAACTTTGTTAACCTTTATTGCTAGAGGCAAAGGCTTTAGTAGAATGGCAGTTTAATAACGCTCTACCAGAACTTTCGAGTGGACGAGACGTGAGTTTACGTGTAATAATAATTAAAATATTATGCTCTATATTCGCTAACATATTAGTACATTGTAAGTATTTTTAAATATGTTCTATAATTTTCTCGTATATTGATTACTTGTTATAAAATCATGTTACTTTCAATAATTTACGTAGTTAATTCTGATAAATTATAATCAAACACAAATTACAGTGAAACTTATATAAAAGTGTGAAAAAATCAAATTTAAATACAATTCGTATCAATAAATAAACAGCCACTCATGATCTCATAAAATAAACGAAATAATTCCTCCTTTATTTGCAAAAACCATCACACTGAAACATTGAAATCCTTAAATCTCATGCAAAACGTACGAATATTGACGTCGAAAATAAAAACAAAATGTCGCATCGCAAATAGCGTCAAATGAATAGTGCGACCCGGTTTATGTTACACGGACAAACATTTTTTCCCCGTTTGCCGGGTAAATTTTCCCATTCCCATCACATCTGCGGTGACCGTACACGCATTCGCTTTTATGTGTGTCATCGGCGAATAATTACTAGAAGACAAAATATTTACGAGGGGAGGATGAAAGCTTCACAATGGTGCAGTCAACCATGAATGAGGGAGGGAGGAATCTTCTTTTAACAGCTATATAGAGTCGGCTATATTTGTAAACAAATTTTCTCTGAGAAATTACGCTCTTTTTAAATGAGATCTTTACTTCTATTCTTGAATTCCGGTCAGTTTTTGGATAATACGATTTGGAAACAGAAAGGTTTGTGTAATAAAAATGTTAAAGAGAATCATCGAATATGTGAGTCATGAAAAAACCATGAGCACGATTAAAATAAATAATACCTACGCTCTAAATATAGATAGATACATAAAGATTCAATTTGAATTAAATTATCTAGATAAGCATAAATGGCAAAAGGAGAGATCAAATAAATGTTTTTAAACATAGTATACGCTTAATTAAAACGATTAATAACATAATCTAAACAAACGATTCATTATTTCACTTCTTAGTTTCACAACTGGACTAATAATATGAATATAGTTCTCATTATGTAAAAAGTTTATAAATGTGTACATATATAATATTATGTAATATCGAGCGATGTTCTGTATTACCAACTTTGGTCCAGCCATTAAAAAGATTGTCCTATCTTCATTCGAGACTTATTACACCCGTCAGATTTGGAATTCTTGTCACGTTTTTGTATGAATTAAGGTTAAAAGAGGTGACTTGGTCCTGCTTGGTCCCCTATTTTCCTTGTCAGATCTTGATATGCCAATTTATGTTTTTACGCCTTCGAGCCGTGTTGATTATTTATGTTTTTTATTTGAAGCGACGAGGGAAATGCACGCTAAGCGTTGATTGAAAATTTAATTTTATACAGGGATTTTTAAGGGCAGTGATTTTTTATGAGATTGTTCATATAAAATGTTCATAATCAGGGTTATTGTGATTTGTAACCAGGAGTGATTGAAAATACCTCCCACTATAACTCTTCTTTTCCATCTGCCAAAAATTAATCAAGATTTAGGTAGTTATTTACTGACAATTTAGAATTAAAGTCCGTGATTTGTTATAGCTATCTTGTATAATGATCTAAGATATAGAGAGATAGAGCAAATGATTATTTCACGTTTCGAAATAAATCAGTATGAACCTTGAAATATTTTAGTTGTCAGTAGGTATTTAAGAAAAATTTATTCGAAATCCATCCGATAGAAATTACCGTGAAAATGTCACATCCTAAGTGTGAAATGTGGAATTAAATAATTACACTGAGCTTTGATTACAATGGTAAATATAATAAGCCTTTACTTTTAATCTCTTAATTAAAATGGCGAGTGAAATAAAAGTTTATTTTGAAAGTAATTAATTGTTTCATAATGGGAGGGTTGAAATTACCCATTTGTTCCATTTGCTAGAACCTTCGTTATATAATAAGCGTAATTGTGCTTTATGTGGTTCCCAGGTGTTTTGTTTTGCTTTAATGTAAGCTTAATGTTTGATAAAATGTTTAGTACGGAGCAGTGGTCTATCATAAAAGATAAACGGCTGCAAACATGAAGAATGGAAATGCTTTATAAAAATTATACATTGTATGTTCCTTACGATAGCACGATTCGAATAAACAATATTATGTTTTTCCATTTTTAGCTTAAGCCGGATTTATACTTGAATAATATAATTGAACAACAAAAAAGACTTACAATGCAAAATCAACAAAGCTTAAAACCATATGAAAAACGAAATCAACTTTAAAATCGCCCACACAGTATCATGTGAACCATTTAATTCCACACCATACAATTACCGTTCTCTGTAACAATTTCGTGAACAAATTCCGTCCAAAGGAACGCATTAGGCATTCACTCTTTATCTCGAAAAGGCAGAATAACGACCGATTTGATTCGTCCTAGTTCCTTTTCCTATCATTATTTATTGTTATTGTTTCCACCGCTCGGACCTTGATATTTGACTTTAAACCTTGATATTTGACATTTATTTGGGATCTCCCAATTCGGTTTACGGACAATATTTGTTCAGTTTGCTCCATATTATTTTTTTATCATGTTTGTAGGAAATATCTGCAAGAAGACATCGGTAAATAGAGATGGTATTGTCAACACTTGGTCGTGTTTTCGAACAATTTTATTTTTCTTTGACTGCCTCTTTACGTTGTCGAGTTTCATAAAAATTTATAATGGAATGTAATTATGTAATTTTAGTTAAAAAGCTTTTTATGTTATGTTTTATAACGTTATAATTATATTTAAGATTTAAACAGGAATAATATTAAAAATTCTCGACGCTCTATAAATTATAATGACTTAATTGACTCTCATTTTTGATCAAAGGATACAAAATTATTTGCATAATAACTCTGTAATAATTTATAATTTACTTATAATTATTTAAGACGTGGGTTTTAGGCCGGATTTCAAGTTTTTAATACTTACAAACATTTCAAATTACATTGGCTATCTACCTAATTTTCATTTCAGAGTTAGGATAAGTATATAAATATAATTAATGTTTTATATTTAGTAAATGTGTTAACAAGGATTGAAATGTGATATTTCAGATGACTGATGAACTTACGTATTCTATACTAGCTGTTGCCCGCGACTTCGTCCGCGATTCGGTCGTTTTTCGTCATTCGTCGTTTAAAAAAAATACGTGACACTTTATTTTTGAATGTTCTTAATTGTCTCTTATAAAATTTAACTACATTAAAATTGAATACTCTGATAAGAAAATCTTAAAATCATCGAAAATCATAGACATCGAATATCTGAGGAAAACATGAATGAATGTGATTTAAATTCTACATTTCTTAGTAATTAAAATAATAAACATAACACGAGTATAAACACGAGTTCCCCTCCGTTGCGAAAATACATTCGTCGCCCTACTGTAGGAAAAATTGTAATACTGTGGCCTGGGCGTTATAACACGCTCAGGGAATTCCTGAGTGCTGATAGACTTCCGTCTATCGGCATTTATACCAATTTTATATTAATATCACCATCTTGAGGAAAAGCTTCTAATGTCGATTTAAAACGCATATATACGGATTAACCTGATGAATTAACATGTTCTAAAATTGTGAAATGAGTTCCGTTTTAAATTCGAGAAATATTGATTTCTTGTATTCGATTATTCGTCGTAGTCGAATACAAAATATATTTAAAGAAACTTAGGTTGGCCTTCAGGCAAAAGGGATCCTATCAAATGATAAACTTGACCTTGTATCTTAAAAGTAAGAATGAAAGGAGCATCTGATAATTGTTGAGCACCAAAGGATCATTTAAAACGCAATACTATAAGAGCTAATATTGTCTAAGAACTGTTTAGATTGCACATGTTCCTCTAAAACTTAAAAGTAGTGATTTCAAAGGTTCCGGCGTATCTTCAAACGAAAGCCGACTCCTTACTCCACTTTAAAGCATTACAAAAAGAACATACTACGTTAATATCGCCTATACAGAAGATGATCTGTAATCAATTGTGAGGTTATAAGCAAACCCACTTTTATATTATTTTGTCGGACCACACCACCGAATTTGTAGATTGATCTTCTATGTTTACCTCTAAGTCATTAAGACTATGTCGAAATCTGTCTGCAGTAAGACGGGCCTCTCGCTATTCGTCCGTTTAAAGAGACCAATAGTTTCAATTCTTAATCTTTCATTAAACAAACTTATTAATCGTTCTTGTCTCAAATAATGGTAATATTCGCGTCCCTACTCTAGTCATTGCTTATGCTCATGTTCATCTTCGAGAGATCGAATAATATTATGGTGCACCCTATTATTTGTCAAACGGTCTTCATATTGAGTAAAAGTTTCAGAATTCTCGAGATAAAATATGACGATCGTGATCAGCTGTGAGACGTAATTCCCTCTCAGTGAGGGTTTCGGTCTCACGGGATAGTACAATATGCCATTTGCGATCAGCTGTGAGACGTTATATATACCCTCTCAGTGAAGGTTTCGGTCTCACAGGATAGTACATGCCGTTCGCGGTCAGCTGTGAGCCGCAATTCTCGTTGTGAAGCGGTTTCAGGTTCGGCATAACACATGTTGTTTTCGGTCAATAGTAAGCCTTAACTTTGCTCGAATTTCGATATATAAAGATTTTTTAGGTGGCACTGATGCGGGTGAATAAAAATTAAGTTAAAACGGACTAAGAGTGTTATAATCTCAATCATCATCATCAATACATATAATAAAATTGTGGAAAAGTGATGTCTGTACAATTAAAATATGTAGAAAAAAATTAGCAGGTGTTATTATTATCGAGAAATCGAGAGAAACCATTTTTTTCTCTTAAAAGCTCCCCCCCCTCGCACTTCCCGAACTCCGATTTACCGTAATTTATTTTTCCTTACATTTTTATCATATCCTTTTCTAATGGGTTTCATCCTACTGCGATTTTTTTTTGTTTCAAAAATTATCTACCCTGGTGTATAGGTAAATTTTCCACATAAAATGTCCTTTAAATTATGTCGTATTATATTTTTAACCCCCGACGCAAAAAGACTGGTGTTATGTGTTTGACCGCTATGTATTTCTGTGTGTGTGTGTGTGTGTCTGTCTATGGCACCGTAGCTGGCTAACAGGTAAACCGAATTAGATGCGGTTTTTTTTGTTAGGCAGAATATTTTCCAACGCTGGTTCTTAGATAAAGTGTATCAAAATTGGTTCATCCACTTATTATACCTTCATAGGGGTAAAAGTGGGAATGAAAAAAATGAAAGTTATAATTTATTTTTAAAGATCGTCGGGAAGTTTATGAAATTATTTATTCTTTTTTCTATACACTTTTCTTCGTCTCAACGGTATAGTTACGTGCTCTCTCTCTCTTCAGCATTTAGTTACGTGCGTGAGACAGGAAAGATCTAATTTGGATTTGTTTCTGGATTTGATAAAAACTGAGTATCGATTAAGCTAATCAGTGGCTACTGGCTACACCATAGATTATTAAAAACATCCGTTTAAGAAAGGAAGGAAATAGAATTTGCTCCTCAAAAATAAAAAAAATATGACATAATTTAAAAGAAATTTTACGTAGAATTAGTTAGGCATTTCTTTTTTGATTTTCGATATTATATACTACATAATTTTTAATTACAATAATATGTAGTAACTATTTGGTATAGGTTAGGCATTTCATTTCTTGATTTTCTTTAATAATTTGGTACGTAAGTTTTTTAGCTCAGTTTAGTAAGAAATTTTAATAACAATTCTTTTAATTATTTATGGTAGTACAACAGTACAGTATGGTTGTACGTATTTACTCAATAATTGTATGTTAAGTAGTAATTCAGCATGGGCGTAGCCACGGTGGGGCTGGGTGGGGCGCTTACCCTGGCTTTGATATGGTAGGTACTAATTGTGAAGGGGAGTGGGCGTGGGCGTGGGATTAGGACTGAACGTGGCATATGGCGTGGGAGTGCGAGTGGGCGCGGGAGTGGGAGCATGAAAATAAAAATGATTTTTTATTGTTGCCCCACCCTGAGCCCATGGTCATAGGTCCCATAGTCACTATTCCACGCGAACGAAGTCGCGGGGACAGCTAGTAGACAAATATAATCAGAAAGCTTTGAACTCCTAAGCTCAACCATAAAAGATAGACATTTATGATGTCGGGAGATATTTTTTATATAATATGGAGAACATTTCTTTCATACTTGATTTCTGTGTAGCTTTAACCATTAAGATACACGCATTAAGAACGCACACGCGACGAAAGCTTAAAAATGGAGTTGCTGCTCTGCTCACGAATATGAAAAATAATTGTACCAAGTTTCGTTTAAATCCGTCGAGTAGTTTTTGTTTCTATAACGGTTATACAGACAGACAGACGGACAAACATTTTTGACGTCGATGTCGATCTCTAATCACCTCGTGATAGTTATTTAGGAAATATATTTCATGTGCAGAATTGACCTCTACAGATTTAATATAAGTAGGTATACATATATTTAGATTCCAATTTCCATGTAACGTTAAATTCGACTATACAATAACTAACAGACAATGCAGGTTACTCTCGTTTCCGTAAGTTGAGGCGGCTACATATTCGGTCCTAATAACATGACTTTTTGTGAACGAAACGACAGCGCGGTTTAATTCGATGGCAACACCATCAGAAAAAAGGAAATATTTTTAACTTTGAAAAAATATTATGATTTACACTATTAATACTATTTTAACATTAACACAAAATATAAGACTGTGAGTGTGTAAAAATAAATCCAGCTAGTTTCACATCACACTTATGTTTATAATTAGGTATACGATATATTAATTACCAAGCAATAATCATACAGATAAATACTGAACAAAAGTATTAACAGTCAAAGTATATTTTTACTAACAACATGTAAATGATGAAGGAATAATAATTATGAAGGAATAATAATTATCAACGAACTAACCTTTTTGTATTAGAGTCCCGCCTCGTGATCGAATTATTAAAACACGAAGATTTTTAAAAATGTAACCAATGAACACAATCAATATTAGATTAACTGTAATGGTGTCTAGTTTGACTTAAAATAATAAACATCTACCCTCACTTTTAAAAATGTAGTATATTCACACGAATTATATAAGCGCACCTTATAGGGAAGGGAAGATTTATTATGTGTTAAAGAGTTAAATAAATAAATAACATAATTATATTTAAATTATTAATTTTTAACATTGTGTTCAGTAGTGATAACATGTAAATTGATTTGATTTTTACGAAATCTCATAGATGGCGCTGAATCAAATTTGTCTTTATAGTACTAAGATTCATTAAACAGTTTCTCTGCCCAAATTACGTAAATGACGTAGTTTTTATAGTGTAAAGCTAGATAATAGCATGGCTTACTCAAAAACAACATTTAAACATGAGTCTTTAGATTGTACGCTGTCGTAGTACACGGAATACGTAAGAAAAGTAAAGGTTCACAGCTCCTCCCCCGGAGGTGATAGCATGATAATATGTTTAAAAAAACCTCACACGACCTGTTAGTAATATTCATGCAAAATTTGAAGTCAATCTATGCAGTACTTTTCGAGATTAGCTCGGACAAACATACAGACAAACAGACAAACAGACAAACAGACAAACAGACAAAAATTCTAAAAACTATATTTTTGGCTTCTATATCGATTATAGATCATGGATTAATTATTCTTTTAAAAAAATATTCAATGTACAGTTTTGACTTTCCTACGATTTTATTATATGTATAGATTATATTGGATTTCGTTCATTATTAATGTATTGTTCAATTTATTTACCAACTTCCACTAATAGTATTAGTACTATTAGTACCTACCTACATGACAATCATACATTAATCAGTTATTTTATTTATCATATAAAGCTCAACACATGCTCACAAGTAGAGAAATCTCAACATCGTAAAAGCATTTGACATTACTCTACAAGACTTGGAAATCAAATTCATGCTACAGTAGTAAAAGACAATCGTCCAAGCGTTTACCGAGATCACCATCACAAGACTATCAGACTACGGAATGTTTCTATTAAATAGTTCTCAAGTTGAGTAACCGATTCGAAAGCTTATTCATCAAATTCAGCTCCAAGAGCCAGTGGGTTGATTAATTAGCGCCTATTGATTGGACTGAGTCGCCTCGTTTACTGTTAGAGGTGTTAGTATTGACGTTTGCTCAATCTACTGTCGCAGTTTACGTAGTAGATATATTGGTACTGCTATTTATTATAGGAAATGTGAGTTAAGGTTTGAATAACCATATTTTTGCACATAAATAAAATCTTAAGAAGTTGAAGAGTTTGCGTTTTGGAACTATAGGGATGTTTTCAAAAGTTCTTTCAATGTTGGTTATGTATGTGATCCTTTAGTACTATGACTTATATATTATGTAGGGACTAAGGTGGTCAAGCCGGGTAGACCGCTAGTAAAAATAGAATTTATGGACGAGAATGTTGATGAAAGAAAAATGAAACAAGTCACGTCTCCCGTACTAGACTAGCATGGTGTTATATGACCTGAACTTCGTGGAAGTTTGTTTTAATACAGTAGGTAAAAATAAAGGCTTATGATGCTGCTGATTAACATTTAAGGAATTTGTCGAATTGAGTTCGAACATATTATGAATAAAACATTATAAATGGACGCGAATGTATAGGGGGAATCCGGGAGACTTGCCCAGGTGGGAGAGTTGAACCACTTTCAATAACTTTTTAAATTAGGTGCCAAATTACGCCAAGTGGCAAACAAATGAACGCGCGTAACCCGCCAATCACAAGCAACTCACAATTTTGAGTGATAACAGACGCGTTCGACCGTGAGTTCCGAAAAAGTGGTTTCATCGTCGCGGAATGAATTTTTTTGGCTTTGTTGTTTTAATTGCTATGCACGCATTTATGAAGGTATATATCAAACACCTACGTTATTGCATTACTAGATTATCATATTTTGTCGTACGTTCAGTGTTGATCTCCAGTTGATAGTGGATTTGTTGGAAAAAATCAAGATATGGCCTTGGGTCGGGTGCGGGAGAGTTGAACCAGTCTGCAGTCGGGAGACTTGAACAATGTTTTAACTCTCCCTTTGCAGTTTGTATAGTTAGCTTTTGTTTTGTTTAAGAAAGAAAATGCCATTTCAGAATAAGCCTAAGGAAGGTAGTCGTCGCAGGAAACCGTTTAGGTACTAAGTCTAAGATTGAAAGCGCAGTCAGAGAAATAAAGAGTGGCAAATCTATTCGTCAAATTGCAATCATGTATGGGATAGGCAAAACCACTTTACGGTATTACCTGTTAGGTGAACAAAAGTTAACACCTTTGCAAAACAAGGGGGGCCAATACAAATGCTCCCGAATTTTCAATGTAAATAAAGAGAAATTGCTCGTTCGTTACTTATTGACCTGCAGTAAAATGCACTATGGTTTAACCATAAAACAAGAAATGCAACTAGCATTCGACTACGCCAAATTCCTCCAAGAGGCAAATAAATATTGAAGAAATAGGCAAAAAGGCACATATTAATTAATAGTAAGAAATGTCTTTAAATTAGTTTTGTAAACTCATTTAGCAGTAGATACCTCAAATCGAGTATTTAATTAATAAAAAGAAGCGAATGTTATGTTTAGGAGTTGCTCTGAAAACATTTTTCACTAAATTGTTTAGAAGATGATTATGAATAATCTAGTTATTGTTAAATGTGTCTAAATAATACATAACTAATGAATAATATGCTGTATTTGCGTCATTTCCCCTCTCTAAAAAGGTATGGGCAAGTGTCCCGCACCTGATGGGCAAGTGTCCCGCCGGTTGGGGAGACTTGAATCAAAACTCATTTTTCATTACAACTTCGTTTACTATCTTCTCCTTGCAACTTTTATTTTCAGAATAGTATAAAATCTTAGCCAGATAATAAGGCTTCCATATGGTGTAGATCTTAAAGCTCTCCAGGTCACTGATCAGATTTTATAGAGTTTTTAGTAAAAAGCGGTTCAAGTCTCCCGGACTCCCCCTATGCATGCAGCGTTGATCGCACATTGACAAAAATTGGCCAGTGATCTATGAAAATATACAGTTGTGAAAGGTTACATTAATTCAAAATAGATATTCGAATTGCATGTTACCTGGCCATTTCATAATACAACGGCTTTTACTATATAACTACAACGTATGTCAATATATTTCCGGTATGTTTGGATGCCATCATGGCAACCAATAATTAAACATGACGTGATTTAACACTATTAATGATACATTTGAATGAAGATCAAAGGTTGAATGGAAATGTAGTTAAAGCTTTAAAAGCTTTTTCTTAAATTAAATGTTTTTACTGATCACAATGATTTGACTTCACAGGTATTATGTGTGTTTTATATGGAACAATAATTATATGACTATGAAAGCTTACGTTTAAGCACCTATTTTAGATGTTATAAATTATTATTAAACGTGGATAAATACAGTCCAAGTCTGTATAATACAGTATTTTCCTATGAAACTACAGAACCCTAAAAATCATATACACGAGAGGGAATATTCGTCCATTTGCCTACAAACGTATCCGACGAGCACATGAGATCCAAAAGTGACTAAACTTCATAGAGCCTTAGCTAAACTAGTTGCTATTTCAAAACTATATTTTTTTGTACAATAATTACGAAATTGTTATATTGCTTGTGTATCTCATTCCATAATACTTGTGTATTATTATTAGTTCAATTTCTTGAATACATAACAATATCACAGTATTAGGTACCATAGGAAATAATATTGTAATACTGTGACAATATACCTACCTAGTTCAAATAATTGGTGAAAGTTATTTAAAGTAGCCCCATTTTGTTTTTTTAATATTTTATTGTTGATTGAGAATGAGAAAATTATAATGAACATATCTCAATTATTAATTATTAAAAAAATAAGAAATAAACATTCTTTTTATTTTATTAACAAAATAAACATATCATAGCATTTAGTTAGACTTGCGAACAACTAGTTTTGCAGTGAGGTTGCAACGAGGAAAACTGATTTTCGGATGAACATTTTTTGTAGCATGTTGTGTTTGAAAATATGGTCTTTATTCGACTGAAAAAATGGAACCTTCCAGATGTTTTTAGAAAATAATAAGTTTATTTTAAAGATATGTTTTGTATCAATAATACAAGTTGATTCTCAGATTCTCAATATTATTAATAAAATCTATATCATATGCCTATTCAAATAAAACAAACGCAAAGCGATTGCGTTTTCATACAAATTATAACAGTTATCTTAGGTAACAGTATTTTTTTAGTGTGCAAATATTCAAGTCATTCTATAATAATTATCTTGTTGTAACAAGATGAAAGAACCTCAATTGATTATTATAACAGGCTAATACGAATAAAAAATCATGTCGTGCTCAAGTAACTTTCAGCAACAGTTTAAAGTTTGCTTCGTCAAAAGAAAATCTTGGCAATAAGATAAAAACTCGACCTTAATAAGCGGGCAAGTTACTCAAGCAAATTTTTCTAGTTTTATAAAACGTTAAAGGTCAACATTTGAATTAAAATCACTATAAGGTAAAAATATGCCTGAAAAGAGTCAAAACAGCTCTGAATGAATATGACTTAATAGGGAAATTGGCACTCAAATTATCTACTTTTACTTTAATTTGTGTGCCGTAATTGAAATATATTAAAGAGAGTGATTATTATAATATGAAATTCTTAAGTTTTCTGAAATATTCTTTTTCGACATTTATTTCGATGTAAGTATAGAATATAGTAAATTTATATTAAAAATGGATTCTGTAGTTTTATTTTATCTTAACATCCCATTTAAATGCTATGACGAAAAAAAAACAAAAGTCGCGTATATAAAGAAAAGCAAATCAATTCTAAATAAGTACCTAAAGGAAACTCTTACGACTCATATGTTCACGTTTCAATACAATACATTTAAAATTACACAAAACATACATTTTAATACAAAAACATCAAATTCAAATTTCTTTATTTACTTCAACACAAGACCCAAGAAGATGATGCACGTATTGCTCTACTACTAAACTACATACACGTGTAGGTACTCTTATAAAGATAATTGATAAATATATCTACGCACAATTATTGTGACTATGTTTCTCAATTCTCATAATATTCAATTGAATGTCAAGGCTTCCACGTGTAATAAGTAGTTTCTGAAATCCCAACGTTATTCTGTTAAGACCTTAATTGAAATTCAACTCGTTACGATGACGTGAATCTCCTTATTCCGTAGTATTCGCTTTGCTGTTAATGAAATTTGATTTGAGTTTTCTTAACCCTAGAAAGATAGTCTGCGTCAAAATGACTCCTGCGTTTTCGAAATATAGCTGTATCTTTTTAAATGTCGCGAATCCATAACTGTGCTTATAGGACATTTCATAAGTCACTGAGAGCTAACCTATGGTATAGGTGTCAATAAAGTTAAAGTAACCGATTTTGAAATATAACGACTACGTGAGTCAAAATTACGCATGATTATCTTTACCGTGACTTTTAAGATTTTGACTTCTATGGTAGTTTGAATATTTTTTGGCTTATTATTACTGTATATTGTGACTTATGTTAAAAATTTATTTTTATACATATTGAAGAAAATATAGAAAACATTTGGGAATAGAAAATTGGAAGAATATTGTATACTAGCCGCTCTTATGCAAAGCGATGAGGGTCCCTGTAAAGAAATCGATAGTGAAGTAGGAGGACTACGAAATTAAAGATGACGAGTAAAGTGACACAGAAGAAGCTTTTCCCGGTGAGGTACAAAGCAAAAATGATATATTACATTCAAGAAAAAGGCGGAGTAGATGCATTAGACCGAATGTTCAATGGTAGCAAGACAATGAGATGGCCAATGGCTTTATTTTATAGAATCAATAAAATTGCCTGCATATTGCATATTAAATTTATAGCCACAATGTTAACAACAAAGCACAAAAACATCTGAGTCAATAAAACATGAAATATAGAAGCATGGAACTGTATTTTTTGTTTATGCGTGGGTGTTCAGAATCACCAGCTTTGATAAGATATTTGCGTGATAATATCTCCAATTTGTTACCAAATGAAGTATCTGGTACATCGTAAGAAAGTACTGAGGCGGCCTTCAGAAAAAAAAACGTAGTTACTATACTTTTTGTCCTTCTGAAATATGACGAAAGGCAAATTCCTCCTGCAAAAAATGTAACATAGTTATATGTCGTGAGCATACGTTGATATGTGCTAAACTTGTTTTTCACTATTTTTTTATATAACTATATGTACAAAATATATATAACATATTAAAAGACTGATAATTGTGGTCAAAAGTAAGTTTTTATTAGAAATAATACGAGTTATAAGAATTGTAGATTTAAAGCATACGTATAATGTTTTCGTTTTTTTTATATGTATAAAAATAATTAAAAATAAATTATTTGTAATATTAATTATTCTAATATAACTGTAAATATATAATAACTTACAATTTATAGAAAAAAAACAATACACCTCGACTTAGAGCTAACTAAGAAACATGCGTAAATTTGACGCATGACTATCTTTCCCGTACTACTCAATATGATTATCTTTCTAGGGTTAATATAACTAAATTAAAGATAAATTAAGTGATCATGGTATCTAAAATCAAACGAAGGGAAAAGAAAAATATTGAACAATAATCTCAACTTCAAAGATTTTTATAAAGACTTTTATAGAGAAGGAAAAAGGACTAAAATCTTACTCAAATATAAACAACGATGTTCGTATCTACTAGTTTAATTTATTCATAACAACCGACAACAACAAAAACCTACAATAACAGGGAACCGTCACTCAAGTCAAAAGATATTACTTTATATGCAGGCCTGAAAAAATTCCAGTGTTTTTCTTTGTCTCGCGATCAGTCGACGACAAAATGCACTAAAAACACTGAAAATGTTTGGCTACATTTTTGGACAATATTGCATAGTATGGCTACCAATAGCGGCTTTGCCACTATATTGCATTGCTTAAAAATATGTCCCGATTTTAGTTATAGCTGCCTTTCTTCGTTCTTTTATAAGCCTAATAGTGCTAAAAGGAAACCACACTATAGTGCCGTAATTCTTATTCTTATTTTTGATTTATATTCTGTGATTTATCTTCATTGTAGAGTTTAAATTTTTATGAAATAAAATATTTCTTATTCGTGTAATCTCAATAATAACTTTTTCAAAGTTTGTGCTATTCATAAAATAAAAAGCATTATTCGTTACCTTAGCTTTGTTATGAATATAGATAAGATTAAAAAATCCAGTATTTTGTACATATTTATAAGACCTTAATAATAAACTATAGTACTTACGTCCCTTTTTAATATTTTTAATAAAACTTTACGTTCATTTTATCGGAATTTTTCCATTTATTTTTCATCGTCATACCGCACTAAGTTATTGTAACATGAAGAGGTAATAAACCGTGATGAAATAATGAATTGTTTTTTATCCATTGCTCGTTTTATTCATTTGCGGTAAACAGAGCAAGATGTCAACGAGCAACGTACGTTGGTAATCAATCTCGCTCGATGAGACTGTGTCACTCGACCTGATATGCCACATCATCAATCAAAATGGAGCTCATTTCTCGATGAATTCTAGAAGCGTCTATTCATTATACCATTTTTTGTGAAAAATAGAATATTATTTCGGAAAGGCTAGGGCGGTATGTAGGATAATCTTTAGATTATTTTGAAAATATATCCATTACTAATTATTCGTAGAATGATTGTATGTTCTGACGAAACTTTAAATATTTTTATACAAATGAAACTCACAGACTATTTTCCTGATGTTACAATGATGCAAGTGAACTTCTCTGTGGATAATTCACAAGATATAGGTAATTAACTTATAATTTATAAATAAATCGGGTATGGTATCAAACAATATTCATAAGGTAAGACAAAACAGATAGGTAAGTATTTTTATTTAAATACTTTCAAACTCATAAATCAAATCATGTTCTATTTCTGGCTAGCATATCCAGCACACTATAAGTTCTTGAATATTTACGACCTAATTTGACGACCTCAGAGTTGATATAAGGCTTTATAAGTATCCCTTATGACTAGGTAATGTTCCCGATAACGAGATGCCTATATTTCAGGAAATTTTTGGCCTAGTAAATCAAAGAGAATCGACGAATATAGTGTAAAATAAATCTATTAGTTTTTCCACAGATAATATAATACTTTACTAATTTACTAACCAATTAATCGATTTATAAAACTAACGTAATATAATATAATACAACTCTCCGCAGGAATAGCGTATCCTTATAAAAAAGAAACATGGCAGCAATAGTAAATTTAAATATCTTAATTAACGGAGAAATCTCACTTCCTTTGATCTTTAATTTTCGCAATGTTTTTGCTGAATGTTTTTTTTACGTGTTCATTCAAACCGCCATTTTGTAAAAATATATTTTCACTGGCGATTAGGGGTGCTTTTCCACTGTCTGTCTGTCTGTTACTCAATCATACCTAAACTACAGAACCAATTTGCATGAAATTTGGTATGGAGATATTTTGATACCCGAGAAAGGACATAGGCTACCTTTTATTGCGAAATATGTACCACGGGCGAAGCCGGGGCGTACCTCTAGTAACCAATAATTTCGCTTCAAACACTAAGGCCGGTTGCAGAGCTTCACCGACCATCAGTGCGTACGTCAGTCGCGCTTGTCATATGTATGGAAATACGCGTGCGTATGGTCGGTCTAGCTATGAACGGTTTTATGAATTTCCATACATATGACAAGCGCGACTGACGTACGCACTGATGATCGGTGAAGCTCTGCAACCGGCCTAAACGCTCCAAACTTCAAATGAAGCGATATGATTGGTTCTTTACAAACACATTCCTCGCTACATCCTCACACATCATTGGTGAAAACGTACCCTAAAGCTGATACTAATAAAATCAATTTAATTTTATATCAATCTTATATATAAAATTCTCGTGTCACAATGTTAGTCTGCATACTCCTCCGAAACGGGTGGACCGATTCTCATGAAATTTTCTGTGCATATCGGGTAAGTCTGAGAATCGGCCAACATCTATTTTTCATATGTACCACGGGCGAAGCCGGGGCGGACCGCTAGTATAATATAAATAAAATCCACTGCAATAAATATAAAGGTCACGTAATTGCGACAAACCATTTGTAGAGTGTAGACTAAACAATATTTTTAAAATCCTTTATTCGACTCGTTGGTCACGTTCTAAGATCCCTTCTTATGACACGAGGTGTTTCCGCTTGCTAGATTAATTATCTTTTTAATTAAAACTCTATATGTACATATATACAAGAAAATCTTTTGAAAAACAATTAATAAACTCATAAAATATCACGTTTTCGTATTTATATCACTAGAGGAAATGTAGTAGTATTATTTATTAGTAAAATAGGTAACCTACTGCATATTTTTATAAGCTTTTATCCAAGTGTCAATCAAGATCCAAGTGGATATATGTACTAGTATTTATACAAAATTATAATCATCATCAATACATATAATAAAATTCTAGAAAAGTGGTGTCTGTACAATGAAAATATGTAAAAAAAAATTAGCAGGGGTTATTACTAAATCGATCCCAAACCCAAAACTGTCGTTAAAAAATTTTTTGTCTGTTTGTCTGTTTGTCGGTTTGTCTGTTTGTCTGTATGTTTGAACACGCTAATCTCAGAAACGGCTTATCCGATTTAAATGCGGTTTTCACTAATATATTGTGGTAAGCTTCATTTAACATTTAGTGTTTATTTCATGTCAATCGGTTCATAAATAAAAAAGTTATGACCATTTAAGTAATCACAGCGAACATTTGCTAAGGCATTCTATACATGAATTACTTTATTACGTAAATTATACGCTAAAGTTATTCCTTGACATGTCCAGATGATCATATCGAAAGTTCCCAAGCGTGGGGGGGGTGGTTATGCTGAGGGGGTAGTAGGGGGGGTCAAAGGAACTTTATTTAGATTTTTGCTCATAAGTCTAAAACCTGCACGAATAGCATTATGGTTACTTCTAGGTAAATTTTCTATATAAAAGGTCTTTGAAATTATGTCGTAGGTATTATATTTTTAACCCCCGACGCAAAAAGAGGGGTGTTATGTCCGCTATGTGTGTATTGCGTGTCTGTCTGTGCCACCGTAGCTCGCTAACGGGTAATACAAATTAGATGCGTTTTTTTGTTACATTAGTTGTTTATTATATTATTTAGGGGTAAGTGGGAATGAAAAAAACGAATGTTAGTTGTTAATGTAGGTTGTAGGTTATACCCAAGTGATATATCAAATGAAAATAGACGACATGTCAGAAACAATTAGTCAAATTTTATCAAAATCGGTTCATCCATTTATTTGATAAAGGGGTAAAAGTGGGAATAAATAAATGAATTTTATCAAATATACTCAAGTGACGTATCTAATAAAAGACATGACGTGTAAAGTACAATAAGACATATTTTATCAAAATTGGTTCATCCATTTATTGGATAAAAGTGGCAATAAAAGTTGTCAAATATACCTAAGTGGCATATCAAATGAAAGGGCATGACCTGACGTGAGAAGTATAATGAGGCATAGGTATTTAATCAAAATCGGTTCATCCATTTATTATACACCACTAGTTTTTAATCAGTACAAAAAATTTTACAGGGTGTTAAGTATCCTTAACCAATCATACTTGTGTAAGAAATAATTAAAAACACTAACAAACAGAAATGTCCCAAAATTGTCCACATAAATATGTAAAAATTGTTAAACCTATAATTTAATCAATGACCCACACTAGGTATTGTGTTGTAATTTTCTAGCGTACGATTTCGAGTAGGTCCGCCGCACAGATCCATTGATAAATTCCGGCAAACTCGCGTCCAAGCTCGCCATTCGCCCATTCCTCACCCCGCCACCCCCTTTCCCTCTGCGGCCTGCGCCCGCGTCGCACCCCAACGGCCCCCCGCCCCAACGCGACAAACAGTGCCAAATTGTTAGCGGAAGTGAAAACTTGTTTTTTTTCGTCGCGTTTGTTTACGTTCTTCCCGGTACGATGTCATATCAATTCACATCACGGGATTATGTACTTATGCTTCGTGCGTTCTTTTTGAGTGGAGAAAATGCGAGTGCAGCAGTACGTATGTACAGATAAGAAGTACCCGAGTCCCGAACGCTCGATCGCCAAATGTACGAACCGTGGTAAATGCTTACCAGCAGGCGTTGTCACAAAATGTTTTCGTGTAATGTACTAGCGTATTTTGAAGAGGATCCTCGACGTAGTACGAATGTCGAATAACGCTGCGGTTCATGAATTTCTCACAGCGGAGTTTGGAAGTCAGTGGATCGGTCGAGGCGGGCCTGCAGCTTGGGCTCCTCGCTCACCTGATCTCACACCCTTGGACCTCTTTTTGTGGAGTGAAATTAAGTGAACAAAAGTGAGCCGGTTAGTGTCGAACAATTAAAACAGCGCATATTGGATGAAGTGAAAAGACAAAAAAACGTAGGTACTTCTCTCGTTAAAAAACAATTTAATAAAACGTTCACGTCTGTGTATTGACAATGGTGGTGGAAATTTTGAAGGACAATTGAAATACTTGTAAGGTTAGTTAAGATTATTGTAAATACCAGCTGATTCTAACTTCTTAAATACGCCAAAATCGTTTTTTCTTTCATTACAAATTAGGTATTGTAAAAACAGCTGATTCTAACTTCTTAAATACGCCAAAATCGTTTTTTCTTTCATTACAAATTAGGTATTGTAAAAACAGCTGATTCTAACTTCTTAAATACGCCAAAATCGTTTTTTCTTTCATTACAAATTAGGTATTGTAAAAACAGCTGATTCTAACTTCTTAAATACGCCAAAATCGTTTTTTCTTTCAATACAGAAAAGCTTATTTTATTTTGATATTGTTTCTTTTGTAATTACAAAACAAATTTTTTTTTGTACAATTTAATTTTTAATTTAATTTTTAATAACAATTTAATTTATTGTAAAAAGTAATTATGCCGGTCCTAAGCCTGGATGAAGTACCTATGAAGGGGAGATTTGAATTTAGGAATTAAACTAAATAAAGTTAGTAACTACCTACATGTCTTGTTTCATTTTATTGTCCAAGGTTAGGTAATACTATCAACGAATAAGTCAATGAACTCTGCAATGTGTCTATGATTTTAGTGAGACTTTCTTAAATAAACAAATGGTTATATCTTTGCTATTTATCGATATTATGTAATTCTTACATCATACATATGATAATAATGTATTCGCTAATATGTCCTTAAAGTTTTTGTACTGATTAAAAACTAGTGGTGTATAATAAATGGATGAACCGATTTTGAGTACTATATAGTAGAGGGGTAAAAGTGGGAATGAAAAAAACGAATGTTGTCTGTTATACCCAAGTGATATATCAAATGAAAAAAGACGACCTGTCAGTAACAACAAGTCAAATTATATCAAAATCGGTTCATCAATTTATTTGATATAGGGGTTAAAGTGGGAATAAATAAATAAATTTTATCAAATATACTCAAGTGACGTATCTAATGAAAGACATGACGTGTAAAGTACAATAAGACATAATATTTTATCAAAATTGGTTCATCCATTTATTGGATATAATATGTAGGTATAAAAGTGGGAATAAAAGTTGTCGAATATACCCAAGTGGCATATCAAATGAAAGGGCATGACCTGACGTGAGAAGTATAATGAGGCATATTTAATCAAAATCGGTTCATCCAATAATTATATGTAGGGCAAAAGTGGGAATGAGAAAAACGAATGCTGTCTGTTATACCCAAGTGATATATCAAATGAAAAAAGACGACCTGTCAGAAACAATTAAGTAGTCCAATGTTATCAAAATCGGTTCATCCATTTATTTGATATAGGGGTAAAAGTGGGAATAAATAAATAAATTTTATCAAATATACTCAAGTGACTTATCTAATGAAAGACATGACGTGTAAAGTACAATAAGACATATTTTATCAAAATTGGTTCATCCATTTATTGGATATAGGTATAAAAGTGAGAATAAAAGTTGTCAAATAATATACCCAAGTGGCATATCAAATGAAAGGGCATGACCTGACGTGAGAAGTATGATGAGGCAAATTCAATCAAAATCGGTTCATCCATTTATTGATTTATAGCGGTAAAAGTGGGAATGAATAATCGAATGTGGTCAAATAATATAATCAAGCGGCATATCAAATGACGTGTGAATTACAATTAGTCATGTTTTATCAAAATTAGTTAATCTGTTTATTACATATAGGGCACCTTAGGGTGATAGTGGGGATACTGTATAATCCAAATGGAGTACCAAACGAAAGGATATGACATGTACATAATATATAGGTATGATTAGATATGGTTTAGAATTTAGATCAAAATCGGTTCTGCCATTTACTAGGGGTGAAAGGGAAAAGTTGAAAGTCTGTGAAAGTAGAAGGAATATGGGAGCGGGAGAATAACCGCATCCTGGAAATTTTGAACTCTTCTGTACCTAAGTTTTATAGCTCAGTTTAGTAATAAATTTTACTAACAGTTCTTTTGTGTTATTATTTATTTTATTTCTTAACTTTATAATAATGTGTAAGTACTTATAATTTAGTTGTATATGATAGTACGTGTTTCAAGACGTGTTTACTCAATAATTGTGTGTTAAGTAGTAACTACTATGCAGTCACTATTCCACGCGGACGAAGTCGCGGGCACAGCTAGTTATGTAAATATTTTACTTATTATATTTTATATTTTGATTATTTATATGTATTTAATATTTACCTTGGCCGTTAGTCGCGTTATATCGTCGTATGATCTATAAGTTTATTATAACTCCTTTATTTATTTATTTTTATATATTTATGTATATAATATGTAGTCATAAGTAACTCCTTTCGTCCCAACTCGAAGCCTTTATTATAAAGGGGGCACTGAAAAACAGCGCTGCCAATGTTCCTGGACGTTGCAGCATATGCTGAGCTGCCTCCTTTTTGTCAGGGTCGTATGACACACCTTAATAAATGTAGTTATCATTCTACTTTTTTTTTTGTACGTGTTTTTCATGTTATTAATTTAGGTATTTGCTTCTTTTATTGTACAACTATTTCTTATTGCGGTGTTTTCTTATTTTACTTGTACGGTTTTATGTTTTATGTCTATGTATGTGTGTGTGTTGTGCTGTCTCTGATAAATAAATGTTTCTTTCTTTCTTTCTTTCTAAATAACTTTAGAGCTACATCGTAACATGAATATCAGATAATTTCAAAATGTACCTTCTACAGGTAAATTCGCGGAATCTATGAATAAAGTTCCATTTACAACGGTTAATTGGAATATCATAATATATTTTACGTAATTGGCATCTTTCTAAATACCTGTACCTAGTTGAAATTTGACCATAATTAGACGAGTTATATTTATTTTATGTGTTTATAAAATGCATGTCTGGAATGTATTTTTATTTCCCGTGTCAAACTGGCTAAAACTGTTAATTCAGCTAATATAATATTTCGTTTTTAAAAGATTTATTATAGGGTATATTGTCATAATCTGGATACGATTATAAACTAAGAAGGTATCTCTCAATTCTGCACTATAACTGTCCTCGGGACCAAACCCAAGACCAGAGGCGGCTCGTGACAAAATTTTATGGGTGTTCACTTGAAATAAAACACTGAAAATACATGGTGTAAAGCAGTAGATACAATTTATCAAAAAAATTACTTATAAAGAAAATGCATACGTGATACGTCTTTCTTTTTGGTGTGCAAAAATATCTATAACTTAAAGCGTCAAGACCGATAGACGCCAATTGCAGTTCATTCAACAAATGGTACCGAGATTGTGAATGTTTTTTCATCTTGATTGAAAGATGAGCTAAGTCGTCAACGCCCGTTTCAGTCCAAGCACTCTCACCTCCGCCGGCCGCGCCCGCTTTAAATAAAAGACACGGAAAACAAAATAGATTGTTGCTTTCATCACAACCACACAACCACGGTGTTTTCACATATTGTTCAGATTTAAACACACGCGTATATGTTTTCGTTTTTGTCGTACATTTTTGCGTAAGATCAAGTTCAGGCCGTGGCGGTCCCTTAGCTTTACATTCAAGCCGAATTTGTAACGTTTTATCACACTTTTTAATGAACGCCACATTATAATTATTGTTAATTTTAACACTCACAAGTAATACTGATAACTACAGGCTATTTCAACACGTATTTTATAATTTTAATTAGAAAATTGCATGAATCGCGCGCGTGCATTGAAGTTGACTCGAGTGTTTGTTTATATTATAGAAGTGGTAACTGGCAACCTCGCGCGCAATCGCTGTCCTGCCTGGCGGTAAAAACGAACCGGCAACGTTTGCGGGTGCGGCGCTCCGAATTTTGCTACTTTTCCATAGAAAATCTTTTGTTTCACGCGCAGGGCTCTGGCAAAACCCTCTCTTTCACTCCTATTGGATTTCGTATTAGGAAATGTACTAAATCTTTTTTCATTGGAGCGCAATCGTGAGCGCTCCGCTTCGCGCGTTACATAATACAGTAGGTATTATACAGGTGTATGGGATGATGGAATGATGGATATATTCATTGGTATTAACAGTAGTTTTAAAGATTACGATTGATTTTAAATAGTAATAATTAATGGTAATAATTAAATTAAGGACTATGATTTTATTATAATTATTTATGGGAGTTCACTGCACCAGCGCTCCTTAGGGCGAGCCGCCTCTGCCCAAGACCATAAGACGACCGCTCTCCATTAGTAAAATTATACGAGATATAATTATAATATTATATTATCAGGCGAGATTGTGGTCAAGCTCTTCCCTATCGTCAATAAAAAAAAAAAAAAAAATACGCCCCAACTGTATGTGAATTCATTTTGTTATCATTTGATCAGTGTGCTTTATATTATGTCTCTTAATAACTTGAGTGGGTCCCATATAAAGCTCAGACGCATCTGCTGTATGGGCCTTCAGGGAGGTCCTGAAGGATTTAAAAAGGAACAGAGGCCTGTGAGCAATAAAATCCTTTCATATGTTTTCAGTGTTTCAGCATTGTACAGTACATATAATACTGGATATGTCATTAATTTCATAGAAATATGTATTTATCTTGAATTACTAAATAAAAATTATGTTAAGATATTTAGAATATTTAGTTATCATAGATTTTTTTTAATTTTCAATTCCCTTAAATGCAATGAATGTGAATTTAGTAAATTAAATTCGTACACATTTTTAACTTTCATTACAGTTTCTACGAATACGCATGGTAAACAACACAAAACAAGATGAAAAGGTTTCAATCGTATCACATTATACAATGACCCGTCAATGTTTATAAAACGATGCTTAAAATACTTTCTTATATACCTACTTATGTCCCTAAAAGAACACCTGTCTCTAAGAACTTTTTTAATCTTTCTATACACACACAGAATTTTAACATGTTCTTAGAAAATATCACATTTTCAGCAAGAAAACTGCAAAGTTCAAGAAAGCTGACATTTGAGCAGAATTAATGTGGTTACGAGACATACGATAGTTTGCTATGCAAGAACTTTGCCCCCTGAAATATGTTTAAATGTGAGAACTTTATGCCAAATATTGGCAGACGAGATATTAATTGTATAAGTTTTTGGAAAATACTCTGAATGAGGCAGCTTTTATTAAAGTACGGAAATCATTATAATATGCTTAACATATTTTTTTCATTTTTACTATTCTTATAAGATTACAACGTAATAACTGCCGCATTGACCTAATGTCGATAAGCATAACCACATTTGTACGATATTTTATGAGCTTAAGATTTATAGAAGGTTTGAGCAGATATTTAGATTACTATTTACCTAAAGTTCAATTATTTTTGACTAAATGAATCAACGTTTATATACTGTAAATCCTCGTTGCTCTACCTCAATTAAAGGTAACTACCAATTTTAAATATATATAGTTTGTATGCTACAGGTTTACGGGCGACTATTTGATTTACGATATTTTTATGATAGATAACATGTTTTTCATTCAACATCAGGGAATTAATAAATTCCCTTTCCAAAGAATTTTATAACTTTACGCTTGCACTCAACTAAAAGAACAGATTAATCCAACAAAGCGGCAGAAAAGACAATGGAGTTATTTTAAAACGTTAACAACAAATTCAGAATACGCTATCTCGACTTCGTGCATAACTGACATTCCGAAGATTGTTTGACCATCCAAGGTGTTTATTTAGCCAAGTTTAAATGAAATGAAGTCGGTACGAACTGGGAAGTTCGTTCAATTAACTGGTACGATTATGCGTCGGCTACGCTCTATCTATGGTCTAACTTTGAGTTAATAACTGCTTGTTATTTCTGAATGGTGTTTTGGAGTTTTGCGTTGAATTTGTGCGTGCGTGTAATTTGGAAGTAATGGGGCTAATTCATTATTAGGTAGTATCTTTTATTTAAGAGAAGAGGTGGTTATTATACTCTGTTTTCAGGTGACGTCACTTCTCTTTCTGACAACATCATTACAGGACAATCAAATTTCAAAACATACATAAATAAGTATATCTTTAATACTATCAATCTTAAACCTAGACTATATTTGTCTTCCAATTGTAGACTGGTCTCATTTTGGCTAAATATTCAGGGTCTAATTACAACCGCACCGACCGAGTATTTATTTTGCAGTAGAATAATTTTTCATTTTCTTTAATGAAAATCAATTACAAACAATTGTAAAAATAATGAACAATTAAAAAATATTTGAAAAACAGTACCAAATATCTGCATACATTTTTTCAAGAAGTCATGGCCGCTTCTATCACTTACCCGTTAACATTTCCTAAGACTATGAATCGATTCTACCAATATCAGATAAACTAGCCTATAAAATAAATTGGGGAAATGTCTCGGATCTTTGGCCTCATGATTGATGCTCCCTTAATTAATCTTGCTCAAGTTAGACCAGCTCTTTGATTACCACTTCAGATGTATTTGTCATTAGATTATCGATTTTGAAAGCCTATCTATGGAATATCACACCAATTAGAGAACTTTGTACCGAGTGTCGTAACTGCTGGATAGGATATAATATTATAATATTCTTGTAATAGGTACCGTTTAGATTATCTGATAGTGAAAATTGCTTATAATGTACAAGTATATAAGTTAACATTTGTTAAATAGGCTATCAGTGATATTACTAATAAGTCGAGAAAAGTGAGTCATGAAGAAGGACCTTAGTTACTATTATTTCTTTTTCTTAAATGTGGAGACAACATGATGACGTCTGCCAAGTTTTTGCAAAGTTACAACGTGTATTCGATTAGCGATACGTATATGAGGAAACTTTTTTTGCACAAGTAGAAATTAATAAATTAGAGTCGTAATAGTAAATACGATAAGTTAAGTATGTATAGATACAATGGGTCATGCAGCTTCTATGTTAATATCAAAAATAAATACAGTCTGAAGAATATTATGAATTAGGTACCTATTGATATGTATTCTTATAAATACATAGGTATATAATGAATGGATAGACTCTATATTATAACGAAATTCATAAGAGCCAAACAGGAAAACCGAATTGTAAACTTAACTTTACAAAAGTATTTCGGAATTTCAATTGTTGTTTAGAATCTCCTTTTAATCAGTTACTGGAGTGTCTATTGTATTGTATTAAATTTAAATTTATTAGAAATCTCTGATTCTTTTAATAATAAAGTTCTCTTAAGTGTTATTATGAGACCATAACCATTTTGTTAATGTAATGTAAGCCTAGATATAATAATAGTACATAATATATTACTATAATTAAATGTTTGCTTTAAAGTACTAGTTTATAATTTAGATAGGTAGATAGGTATTATTTACGGTCATCGGTTGCGGTATAAATCCAGTTTTTATGAATGTAATTTCGAGTTACACTTCACCCAAACATTAAAATTCCGTAAAACTCCTGAAAAAAAAAATTCAATAGAGCTTTTTTAAAACCAATAAGAGTATGCGTATTTATCAATTGAAACAAAAAAAAAAAATCTTTGTTTATTTAGTATCAGTTTACGACAATATGGAGAATATCTTAGAACTCCAGACGGTTTTGTAAAATATGAACTAGAAATGTAACTCAGAGTTGGCGCGAAATATTTTGAACTTCCTCACAGCTGTGAACGTACGATACATTATTCTTCACAAGGATACGAGACGGATTCCATCCTTGTTTAACGTATGAAGTACCAAGACTTACTAAATAAATACTATTTTCAACCGACTTTGAAAAAGGAGGAGACCGACTATATTTTTTTGGCTGTCTTAAATTGAAGATTAAATATTAAAATTAATAGTTTTAATTTATGCTTTATGTTAAAAATTACGCTTCACAAATCATGGTGACAAGTTATAAGAACGGTGAAGAAAAAATCGTGAGGAAACCGACATATCGAAGAATCAAAAGTTCGATGACATGTGATATCCGCCAACATGCACTTGGCCAGCGTGGTGCAGAATGGCTTGATGATGACGATTATGATAAACCATGGAGAAAATATTTGTTTCTTGTAGTTTGTACTAATGGGTTAAAGAATAAACTCGTACACAAATTTATATTAAAATATTATTCGTGCAGTCAATAAGTGGTTTAACTACAGTTTCAGCATTGAATAGCTTTTGAAGATCGACACCAAACGGATAGCTAATCAAACAATGTGATACCGTATTTTGTATCGAAATCCAAACTTGATTATAGGCTATGGACAATACGCCTAGAATTTCTGGGTAATCCTACATTTTAGACCAACGCTTTTCAGAAATCATCGAAATTACTCCAAATTTCTGCATTTGAATGATTACTATTTTATTAAATCTAATGGTGCCAATAATATTATACAGAGAATATTTTTTTTTAACTTTGTAAGGCTTGTTTAACAGGGGTAATCTACGGAAGTGTGTGGCTCTTTACAACTTACAGTAGAGTATTCGATTATCATTCCCTGATGATATTCGTTCATATTTTTCTAAAATTGTATTCAGAATTTGACTTTTGAGTTATAATACCCTACCCATCTATGGGTATCATACATCAACGTATTTGTCAAAAGATATGGTCATCAGTTGTACCTAAGACTCTGATTTTCATGGCTAGTCAGTCTTATCTAGAAGTTCGATTAATTAACTGGTTACAAAGCTTTTTTGAAGTGAAATCTTCTTTAGCGGCGTTGAGCACTTTTTCTGTAATGGGTAAAAAATCTTAAACTCGCGTCAGGACACGTGACCTGATCGAAAAAGCGTAGACGGATGGATATCAAACATGCTCAAGGTTAATAATCAAGTTTTCACTTCTGCCGGCACTCCCGGAGTGCAACCCGTCTTTTTTTTAATCTTATTTTTATTTTAAAAGACAAATATTTCAGGATATTGTTTACCAAATTTAAAAAAGAGGAAATTTTTTTATCCATTTAGTAACAAAATAGTCTATCAGCTTTTAAACTATGTAATTACACGAGGTACAAGTAAAATATAATTTTATATGGTTTGTAAAACGCTGGTCAAACTTATTAAAACACCGAATACTGCTTTCGACACTAATTATGTTGAAAATAGCTACAATTTTGTTATATTCGAAACACTTCTCAAACAACAGCGAGATTTCAAAAAACGTTTTACGCTTTATTCTGGATTTTTCTTTTAATTTAGGTACGTTATAACAATTGTCAGCAAATAAAGCTTTGGAAAGAATTCAGAGCTAGATTTTTCTACATTACATTATGCATTTGAAAAACCTTACAATAATAATTTTATTTGAGTAAAGTATCTACTGGTTGAATAAAACGTGGAAAGTCTAATAGCCATTGTAGATATAATCTCTAGCTCATTAATTACGTTGTCTTGTAATCGCAATCTTTCGCTATAATAAATAATATTTAATGTCTATTATTATTTGAGTATTAATTCCTGTATACAAAATTATTGCTATAATATTAATTGGACAAATATTGTAATTGTGCAAATAACCATGAAATGGCAAAAAGCGACTGCTTAATGAAGACCTCACAACTTATCAACACAATCTAAATAAAATAGTACAAAATAAAAAGATATAACTTCATTCGAAAGCGGAGGCGTAGGTACTTATTGTTATTATAGTTATCTACCCGACAACCGAGAGATTAATATTTTATTTATTTATATAATAAACAATTACATTCATTTTATACACGGTCTATATTTTAGAATCTTCATAATGTCCCACACTTTCACATCTGCTGCAAATATTAATTATGGACATAGGAATAATCTCGAAGTAATAATCTTGCTTAGTCGAAGCTCTATCAATGTCTTAGTAATAATTTATAGGCAATTAGGCATGTCGATGATTATAAGCAAAATACAACAGAATATTAAAATTAGAGAAACGTATAGTTACAATCGCAGTGATTTTAAATAATGGCGGCTACACATTTGAGCCGTGAAGATCCGTGATACGTAAGTATGGATGGTTTTCGCGTTGTTTACCCGCGTTCTCGCCTCTTCTGTGTCCCGCGACAAAGGATTCACGTATCCACATTCGCGGCCACATGTTACTAATGGTTACTATACCACTAGTAACATACCTAGTGATTTTGGGAGAAACTTCTACGTCCATTTAACGGTGCATTGTACCAAGGATTGCGAGTATCCTATGAATGTGGAGGACACGAGTTATGCCGTAAATTCGCAGCGTGAATTCGTGCGTGAATTCACAGCACTGATGTGTAGCCACCATAAGAAGAATATAGCTTTCTTTGCAGCGTACCAAATAGTAGTGTCACAGTCCTTACGTGTCTATCGAAGACCAAATACCAGTATTGTGTTATTGCGAAGGTAAATAGTCTATCGTTAGAAGTTGGCGAAAAAATTCAATTCATGCCAGATAATTTCGAGATCAATGTCAACAAGTGACCTGGTTAACGGGCCATTACTTTCGGGTCACGTGTTACGATAAATGAGTCTTTAGAGCTAGTTTTTAAGGGAAATATATTTTTCTATACTGCAGCTTGAATTTAAACGTTGACGAATGTTTTGCTAATTTAGCTAGAGAGTCTATTATGTCAGTAGTGAGTAGTGTTATTCATTTGTATAGTAACGCTATTAACTAAATGCCAACGAAATTTTGAACATCTGTCGCTTCGCTTGGTTTGAATAGGGATAAAGAGAAGCCTTTATGTTACCTAATTCTGTATAATGTGTCGAGAATTTCATCAAATAAGCTAGACTACAAGCCCGCATAGGACAAAAATATGGGTCAAATGAACCACCAGGGGACATATCTAGAACGATAGCAGAGCAAAAAATAATAAGATTCATCACTATGCCGTCACTTGTAAGCTGTCCAACTGAGTGCAGATGAGAATTGAAAAGTACAGGTAGACTCGGTAAATTTTGGTCATATATTTTTGTACGGCATTCTTAACCATCGATAGATCCATTAAAAATAATAAGAAACCGCTCAGTGCCGTACAAAAATGGTGGTCCACCAAGTCGGAATTTTTATTTAATTTCCGAGAGTTACCGGGGGTAAATTTGGTCATTTGACCATGTACGGCATCTGTGTCATACTATTGCTATACTGCTTTTAATCCATTATTCCGCAACGCCGTACAAAAATCATGGGGACAAGGGGAAAAAATCGAGAGATGCAATCCCCTCTCTTTCCCCACTCCAGGGGGTCATTTGACTAAGTACGGCTTCGGTTCCAAAACATTATCTAGCACTCAAAAGTACTATTAAAAGCAATGCCGTCAAAAAATAATTGTTCTTTTAAATGTATACCAATAATCATCTTAATTTCATCGAATTCTTGATATAAAGAGCTGTAAGGTCATTTGACCCTGTACGGGAACTTTTTTTTTTACATGATATTGTAAAATTCAATTGTTGTATAGTATTGCCGTTCAAAAGAAACCGTTCTAAAAAAAGTTATAGAGAAATGCAAAACCAGAAATTTTGTTAAAGTTTAAACATCGTAGATTAATGAAACATAATAGTTTTCTACACTTTATCCGTTGTTTTAAATAGTATTAACATAGATAAATTAGGAAAAAACGATGCCGTACATTTTTGTGCAGACCACATCTTTTAGGCTGATGAAAGCGACGAAAGCTACAATTTTAAGAGTGCTTTATGGCCATTTGATACAGTACGGCATTAACATATTTTTACCCAACTACGGCAAAGCAAAAGGAGGGTTATGGTTGTTTACAGGTCATGTATGTATGTTCATCTATTCCCTCGTAACTTCTAAACTACTTATCAGAATTCGACAAATGACATATCATTAGAGGCGTCTGAATTGTTCACTTGGATAACCAACGACCAGCTAGCTAAAGGCTATATGGGGTTTCACAAAATCTAATGTGGCGCCCTCTAGCGGACAAAACATACAGAGTAAAAAAATAAAGTTAAGATAAATATGCAGTGTTTGGTATCATTTGAAAGCGCTTTACTTGTACATTTTGAATATGTATATATTACTAGCATTTGCTTGTGACTTTACCTGTATTCATGGACTGATTGCAAATAATTCACATCTTTTCGTTCATAGCTTTTTTATTAGTTCATCAATTTAACGGAGTCCATTCCACCTGACTCCGACTTTCCAAGGTGATAATTAACCACCTTGAGCTTCTTAATATTAATGTATATTTATATTTTATTATAAAAATATAAAGCAAACATTTCGTTATATGGATTTTTTTCTTTTTCAGATTTTTCCCCTTTGAACCAACGAAAATGTACGGCACATGAAAAAATATTATCTATGCATAAAATACTTTAAAAATAAATTTATTTCGTGTTGTGTCAAATGACCCCCTGGAGTGGGGAAAGAGAAGGGATTACAACTCTCGATTTTTTCCCCTTGTCCCCATGATTTTTGTACGGCGTTGCGGAATAATGGATTAAAAGCAGTATAGCAATAGTATGACACAGATGCCGTACATGGTCAAATGACCAAATTTACCCCCGGTAACTCTCGGAAATTAAATAAAAATTCCGACTTGGTGGACCACCATTTTTGTACGGCACTGAGCGGTTTCTTATTATTTTTAATGGATCTATCGATGGTTAAGAATGCCGTACAAAAATATATGACCAAAATTTACCGAGTCTACCTGTACTTTTCAATTCTCATCTGCACTCAGTTGGACAGCTTACAAGTGACGGCATAGTGATGAATCTTATTATTTTTTGCTCTGCTATCGTTCTAGATATGTCCCATGGTGGTTCATTTGACCCATATTTTTGTCCTATGCGGGCTTGTAGTCTAAGCGTTTTTGTAGGATTACATTGCAAGAAAAAGACATAAATAGAAAAATAGTCACATAATAAGGTGTGGGCAGAATAGCTAACTTTAAGTTGAGAACGTGATTATTATTTTCGATAAAATTCTCACAGCCGAAATAGCTCAGTTGGGAGAGCGTTAGACTGAAGATCTAAAGTTCCCTGGTTCGATCCCGGGTTTCGGCAATCGTTTTTTTTTATATCCGTCAGATTTTATGGAATACTTTTTCATACTTATTTTATACAAGAAAATCAGTAAACGAATCATATTTTCGGTATAAATAAGAGTTTCAAAATCTTTCTTAATTTTATTGTTGTTTATATTATTGTTTTATTTTGTCTTTACTAAAATAATATATAGAAGAAGTACCTTTTATTATTGTAGTATCTTAGTTGAAGCACGAGAAATATTAACATTGATTCTTAATAACATTATTGTTTTTGATAATAAATTGAGTAAATTTATATTAATTTTCATCATGAAGTAAAGTTAATATGTGGGTTTTAAGTAATTGATCGTTAATATTCAATCAAATGATTATTGAATTCACGGTACTATGTATCGAAAATTAATTTCTTGGAAAGGTATTTATTTTGCTATGAATCGTATTAAATTTTGTTTAATAAAGTCGTTTAATTATATGGAGCATCAAGCAACTTTAATATTAATTCTACGGTCTATTATACGTGTAGCTTTTTAATTTTTAATAAAAACGTCATTATTATTTTAATTATAACTTTATTAAGTATATAAATCCAATATAAATATATAAATAATAAATCATACACATCATTTTAATATAAGTACTTACTAACATAACACGTGTATATCTATCTTATCACGGTTCCTGGCTCATTTGAAATTTTAAAAATTTTCGCTTCACAAGTACCTACTTAATAAAACTAAAGATTTTATGTTTTTATTTTTTACATTCTCTTTTAAATAATATAGCCATACTAAAGCAATAAATTGCAACAGCACACAATATACCGAATAAAACAGAGCCGTATCTCACTGCAAAAGTTGCTGTAGTTGAGACTTTGTCGTATGAAATTAAACATAACTTTACATCGTTAAAACTTACGCGATACAATTACTATTGTTCACTGTTTACAGCTTCGCGCAGTAAATTTATAATACATTTTATTAAAGACTAATCTTATGAAGAGCAATATTTATTTAATATGCTTAGAGAACAAAAGGTTCCTGAAAAATTCAGGCTCTTGTATGTATTTGAGGAAGGTATGTATTATATGTATAATATGTCACAGTCTTAACACATTTGTCGGCAGTTTTGATTGTAACATGCACCTTGTTCAGATAACTAGACCCTCAAAATGATTGTAACGTTTTTAAGTATTTTTTGTTCAATAACTCTATTCATATTCGGAACTCAATATATTGTATTTAAAAAATCAATAGAAAAATTATTAAATTGACCTATTTATTTCACCAACTCCCTCAAACTAAAAACATTAATGCGAACTCCGATCGCCCACCAGGTCCTTGCAGCGAAACGTTTCAATTTACTCCAGATTAGCATTGGAACATTTGTCTAACCACCATAACTTGGTCTTCCCATCCCCTCCCAATGATAACATTACAAGACAAACTCGGTGATATAAGTTCAGAACTGACAGGTCAATGTTAATTAGACGCTTCGTGTTACGTGTGCTGTATTGAAGTTAGCGTATTTGCCGTTTTGAATGACTCCTAATTTAGATCGAGTGTGAAAAGTTGTATGATGTATGACACAAATTATATTAATTTTTTATTGAAGCGGAAAATAAATAATAGATAAGTTCAATTACAGTGGGTCGGATGTTTTCACGAATGCCTGCCTTTATTCCTTTATAGTAAGTTCCTAAACAAAACTCATTTTACAGTTGCATGACCTGTAAACATTACAATTCTATTGGTACTAAGATTTGTGTACCTTTGCTGTCCAAACCACGTACCTCCATACATTTGGGATTTGTTGATATTTCCTTCAGTTCTTTCAGTTTTCCTTACACATTATCTCTTTCTTTAAATTGTAAGCAATATAACACTTGACAGTATTCTAAACACCCGTTTCTCCATTTTACTTGCAGCACAGCACCACGCAATCTGTTTTCGTTAAATTCCGAGACGTGACTCGGTGAGAATGAAGGGATCCTAATACCGCCCCAGTGAGCTTTGAGTTACTTAATAGATGCGTATCAGGGACCAAAGGATTAGGAGCTAGGAGTAATGTGTGAGCCGGAGTATAGATTACATAAGATCAAACTGTAATTAATGATATCGTTTATAATGAAGGCGATACTTGAAGGTCTAGGCTTTTGTTTGAGGTGTATTTTATTGGAGTAATTGGTAGTTTTATTTGGGACTTTGTACCTATTCGTTTAATGAAAATTGGTGACGATTGATTAATAGTTAGGTATATAGGTAATTTATGATGGATTTAATAGATTTAACAAATAATTTTGAAACAGGTTGTAAAATGTTATAATATGACCATTTTTTAATCATAAACACGAATAATGTACGAGTTGGATATTGATGTTAATGTATATTTGAAACGATGACACATTTTGTCTATCAAAACTGCAATTTCTGATAAGGCACTCAATAACGATTGAATGTCAAGGGAACATGCTTTAATCTCAGAGCAATGATATTGAATCTATATGGATCTAACCAGACTTTGTCAACAAAACTGTGTCTCAAAAAATAGTGAAAATGATGAAACTCTTTCAATTAAATTCAATGAAATATCTAGCACATTTTCCACAAGACTTACGTTATTAAATATTACATTTATCAATAGTATAATATTCGAATATTATGATAATAATATAATCCTGGTTTATTTTAAATCTCAACTGAAATATAACCACGAAGCGATAAGAAATTAACTCACATAAATATTAAAAAAGAATAAATTTATTTTGATATCGAAGCTATAAAAATAGTGTTACATATTTAATACGCACCTGAAATAAAGCCTCGAAACGATAAACAATTTTCGCTAATCGCATAATATTTCCGCGAACTTGTAAATCCGATTTTAAAGTTAGAATTCAAGGCGCCATCAAAGAAAATCTTGCGGAAATTTCGATAACCCACTTTATTATTATAAAATTGAGGGATATTCAAACTTTTCTTATAACTTACGGGAGCTTGTTTAAATTCGAGGTAAAGGGCTGCCGATCTCAATCAAACTTTGTCGACTACTCAGACTTAGCAAGTTTGTCAACTTATGCAAAACGTGTTTCAAGATAGGGGTAATTAGTCAACACTTTTTGAAGTTTCTTTGCCGTTTTAAATCATTATTTTTTTCTTAATTATGTTTAAACAGTTTAAATTTTCATTCATTTCTCTCGCAGACTAATAATCATGTATAATTTATTAGTAACTAGCAAACCCGGCGAACTCCGTTTCGACGCCAGAGACACCTTTTCTTTGCTATAAACCTCACGGAGCCCGAGACCTTTCCAACGAATGCAAAACCGTGGAAATCGGTTCGTGCGTTCTGGAGTTATAGCGTCAGGAAGGAAAACCCAACTTATTTTTATATATTAGAATATCGGTAATAATAGAGTTTCTTTAAGTAAAATAATAGTTTTGATAAGAACTAATAGGGTTTAGGTTTAATAGGTACTAAAATATTTTTTAAAACCTGTCGAATAGTTCATTTACCTGTATATTGCTTAGCTTTCACTCTCATATAGAGTAAAGCTACGTAGTCATAGCAGCTTAATTATATCGATTGTCTAAAACATAGACAAATGGATACACATTCGTATTGCAGAAATTGCATCACCCTATAAACAACACTCAGCTCCTAGGTGCAGGTGTACCTCCTAAATTCAATTGCACATCTCACCAGTGCTAATCAAACATTCCTTTGTATTAACTGAGAGGATATTAATTCAAACCATTTCCAGTAGGTCATCTTACGGTAGAATTGTCTAATAAATTACAAGTGAACAAGTTCTTGACAACAGTAGTGGCGTGGATTGATATAGCGAGGAATTTACGCTAAAATATAGGTATTGGGCTTGATTTGTATTCAGAATAAATGTGGGCTTGGATAGACTTGGATATAAATACCTTAATGGGACGTCAAAGGTAACGGAAACCCTTTGACGAATATTTAAGGTCCGTTTATCGTGAAATTGTCTTTTGATAGTTTATAGATTTTTTTGTTTTGGTTGGGCAATTTGAGTATGGATTGGTTCCCATTTTTGTCCAACAAAGTAGTCACGTACCGCTTATATATTTACCTTTCAATGAAAAGGTGTTTTCATATTAATACATACATGTTATTATCTTATCTTATCTTATATATAAAATTCTCGTCTTATATATAAAATTCTCGTGTCACAATGTTAGTCTGCATACTCCTCCGAAACGGGTGGACCGATTCTCATGAAATTTTCTGTGCATATCGGGTAAGTCTGAGAATCGGCCAACATCTATTTTTCATATGTACCACGGGCGAAGCCGGGGCGGGCCGCTAGTAATTAATAAAAAATAAGGGTGAAGTGATTTGATTTTATACTTCAACATTCTCAAGTAGTGATTGACTATAAAGTGGTGATTTACTTTGACACGAAGTAGGTCACTGTTTTATTTAGTGAATTTACTCAATTTAATTCAATGCACCTATTTTTAATAATATAAACAAATAATTTTAATTTTTAAATATTTTACTCAATCGAAAATGTTTGATCTATATAAATTGGACAGATAAAAACCATACATAATATAATTAATTAATGTATATTTTTAGATGATATTCTTATGAAAGATAATAACATAAATGTGGTAATTATATACTAATACTGGGGATGTCAAATTTTTAATCAGTAACTTTAGATAAAAAATCTCTATTGAGTTTACAAATGAGAACAATCATCACTACATACCTAGTATAAAACAAAGTCGCTTTCTCTGTCCCTATGTCCCAATGTATGCTTAAATCTTTAAAAGTACGCAACGGATTTTGATGCAGTTTATTTTAATAGATAGAGTGATTCAAGAGGAAGGTTTTAATATATAATTTATTATGTTTTAGACAAAGCGGGCGAAGCCACGGGCGGAAAGCTAGTTACATTATAAAATACGGCTTTGTCTCCTGTAAAATAGTAAAATAATAAAATTATGTTCATAACACTGAATCATGATTGCAAGGATTTTTCCCAGTCCAATCCCATTTTATTTCCTACTAGCGGTCCGCCCCGGCTTCGCCCGTGGTACATATTTACGTTTTCTCTACATAAAAACCATCCTCGTACTTCAAGGAATATAATAAAAAAAGAATTATCGAAATCGGTTCAGCCGTTCTCGAGTTATGCGCTTACCAACACATTTTGCGATTCATTTTTATATATACATATAAGATTTCCGTTGTGGTAGGTAATACATCAAATATTAAGAGCTAGAAGGGCTGACGTTTTTATTTCTATAGAAATTATGAAATCTATACATAAATAAGTATTGTTGAAAAACTTTTAAGGAAGATACAGACTACGAACTTTTGCTTAAAAAATGTTAAAGCTTTATTATACACATTGTCATTATATAATTTTTACTTATTGTTCTGATTAGAATTTTTTATGAAAACTATTGTAAACTAGTTTAAAAATCTAAACTACATGTTCTCCTGTATAAAATGCAGGAAAAGTAGCAAATGGCCTGGCAATAGACAAATTGCATTTAGATACAAGGGTATTATGCTACTTTCTCCTTTACTAGATAGAATACTTAGAACTGATATCACAGTCAAAGTAAGTATTACATACTTAGAAATATTTAATGTACGTCTGTTTACCATACTACTTTAAATTATTAACATTGTAACCTTCTTTTCTTGAGAATAAGATTGTGTATATTATGTGTTATATCAGATTATGATCGGTGTATTCTGTGACAAAACAAGTCCCTTTTTTGTGATTATAAAACAAACCAATACATATTTCTAATTGATTATACACTCGAAAAACATGCTTGTTTAATCAATATTTATTTGTTTAACGGAATGGCATATAAAAGTGTCATATAGCCCTCTATATTTCTGTAACATCACAATCTCATAATGGATTTTCAGTGTAGCAATGAAAATTAAGCTTGAATCAAATCTCTACATATAATGAAAAGAAATCGGTAGCGCTGTCTGTCTGTCTCTATGCATTCTCAGAATTTTAAAACTACGCAACAGATTTTGATAAGGTTTTTTACAGATAGAGAGATTCTCGAAGAAGGTTTTAGTATATTATTTTTTAGGTTTCAGACAAAGCCGGTGAAGCTACGGGCGGAAAGCTAGTAAAAAATAAGACCAAACTGCATTGGTGGGAGACGACATAAAAACGTAATGTGACTTCATCAACACCCGTTATAGTATATCTACGAGTTTTTACTATGATTTTAGTTGTCTTTGGGAACTAAATTTTAATGACCTCTAGTAAAAAGTTATAATATAGTTTTATGGTAATAAAATAACTACGGACTTTACGAATAAGATAGATTAACTAATAACCAAGATCTGCCAGTGGATTTGCTTGTATGTTATTGGAATAAGAATTCTATATATATAATACAATTACAATAATATCAAAAGGTAGACCAGAAGTTTTGCATAATAGCACAACATACGAATTGGATGTAGCATATCACGATTTCGCTTGCAACGATTAAAATATATGTACTTTATTTACTTACTTAGTAGGCCATAATATCAAGCAAGTAAACTTTACGAATGTATACATTAGCTAATGGTCAGAGTAAAGAGCAACAAAAATCGTCACACACATAAACTGTTTGATTTATAATACGAGAAGGATAAAGGTGCTCGTAAAATAGAGATGAGTGTAAAGGAGGACTTTACAGCGGCTTTAGTATATGATTTATACATTATTTAACACGTCATTCCAAATGTCTTATAATGAATACTAGCTGTGCCCCGCAGTTTTACCCGCATTGCTCCGCTCCTGTTAGGCTTAGCGTGGTGATATATAGCCTTCCTCGATTAATGAGCTATCTAACACCGAAATAATTTTTCAAATCGGACCAGTAGTTCCTGAGATTAGCGCGTTCAAACAAACAAACAAACACTTCAGCTTTATAATATTAAGAATAGATAATCAAACATTTTCTTACACTTGGTTATACATTGTATGGAAGAGAAGCTTTTGTCTCCTGTCTTATTATCGCCTCCAGATATCGATTCAAGTATTCTATTGTTATTTATCACCTTATTAATTAGTATTTTAAATAAGTTGCTTACAAACTCAAAAGCTATACTTGATGTAAGATCAGTCCAACCTTCAAATTTCACTGAGAACTTTCCATCATAATTGTAGCGTAACATTTACTGGTCTTGCAAAAGCCCTTTTGTAATAAAGCAATACAATAGCAAACCAATACACGTAATCTTTATTAAGAATAAACAGGATAATGGCTAAGCTCCAAAGGCCAAAAGCCCGGTCCTTTGAGTCAAACGACCGGCAAATTAAGTTTTAAAAACGTTTCGGCCAGCTCGTAACACTTTTTGTTCCATTGGTCGTGTACTGTCCACTTTTCAATTTAGCCGTGTTTAGTTTTAGTTGGACGTTTACGGATAATTTGCTTAAGAACAGCGAGAGTAGTATGTTGTTGGAAAACGTTTTCATTTTCACGTTTTATTTGGTGCATAAGCGTTTCTCGAACTTGAAATATGTATTATGTAGAAACGATTCTGTGTTTTTAGAAATTGTATAAGAATATGGTATAATGGTAATAAGAAATGTATTTCATTCGTTACTTCACAAAATAAATCGCTTATGTTATCATCATGCAAGTTATAAAGATTCAAATGTAAGCTAACATTCAATACATTTTACTTTTAGCTTTTATTTTACGAATAAAGTTTAAGCGATACATTGTCCTATAGCTATCTTACATAGTCATTTAATATCGATTATCTCAAATTGATAAACAGATGTTAGCGTCACATAGATTTCTTGATGACGTTTGAAAAAAGGCGAGCTTATGTCCCTTGTCCGATAAAAAAGAGGAACTTTGTAGGATTATCCCTTTTTACCTCCAGCGTCACGCATAATTTAATATGCCACTTCAATGTCTACCCTCATCTAGGGAGATACAAAAAACAGGTTTGTTAATAAAATGGACACTATGGATCTTGTCTCCACGTTAGGTTATTTGAATGTATATTTTATGTTTATATTATATTGTTAAAATAATCTCTATTGAAGTGAAATTTCTTTAGGCGCGTTAAGAGTAAAATTTCAAGGTCGCGTAATAGTAATACCGTTACGTCATAGTAAAAGCTTCACTCCAAAGAAGTTACACTTTTGACACGAGTGCTCGGCATACACGCGTTTTTTTTAAATGTCAAACTGATTGGATGGATGATATGAAGTGATACATGACATCATAACCGGACATTTCGTTGTGGATGTATTAATATCCTGGTTATTGTCAGGAAAGTAATGTAGGAGAGAGAGCAATACAATACACCCAAGTTCTATTGCTATACTACAAGTATAACGTCGAATTTATGTAAGACGATAGTAATCTTCTACCCAAAAGATTGTCAGTTCCGATATCCCATATCTAACGAAAAGTTTACCAACGATATTAATGCCACTTTCTATTAATTAAACAATTCTCAACTCAGTCGAGTAGTTCATCAATTATTATTACGAAAAAGCAATACTTCATATTACAAATTACACGTCTTCTTATAATATTTATTTTAATGTGTAGATATAACCGTTTGCAAAAAGTATTGCCGCAATAAAGGCTCCAGCGAGTTTTCCAGTTGTTTCCACCATAGCACCTACTATTTTACTGACTTAGGGACTAGATGGCGTTGTATTTAATATCTAGAAATGTATGTGAAATATTTCAGTCATCGAAAAAGATATGACAAAGTAAATTATTAATGAAAATGATTAATTGTACCACATTAATTTATAACATCTATTTATTTAAATAAAATTGTGTAGCTCAAGAGTGACGCCTACGAGTACTAGTCGTTTCATATTATTATGCTTTCAAAAAAACTACGAAAATGCTACGTGTTAAACATTAGTAAATATAGAGAAAGAAACAATATAAATCACAGATATTTCTTGTGATACAAAGGCCGATTCAAAATCAGTTGAAGTCTGCTATCAAATTTATTACTTTTTTGTCTGAGAGGAATATTGCTCTATCAAATAAAGTATATCAAAATGACTCTCCGACTATGTACCTACTACGTTCTACACTTCAATATTAAAAATCATGACGCTCATGCCTCATATTATTAATTTGAATAGCTAGCATACAAAATACACTACTAACAAAAGCATCTCAATAGTACATAATCATGAACCGTGATAACTTATAAAAACGTGCAGTAATGAGCACCTGCTACGATGCGCTTTATAAAATATAAATGGTGTTCGTCCGTAACATTAATATCATCGTGTTGAAATATTAAAGTTTCACTACAGTCATTATGTCGGAAACTTATCGTAACGGCTCTTCGCTATTGTTTTATGGATAAAGCGTATTAATGAGCGATTTACACAGCTCTTAAGATCGTCTGCTTGCAACTTCTTGTGCAATATAAATGTGGATGCTTTAGCTTTTCTAGTGAGATATAATTCAATAAGGGATTGTGTACTCACAAATACTGAGAAGTGTACAAGTTATGTTCTTTATTATATTATATAGAAAATTAGTGCGTGCTTACACTTGAGTTAACTCACTCACTCACTGTTTTATACATCGTTGTTATTTGAACATGAGATATTATCATACTACTATTATAAAGGCGAAAGTTTGTAAGTATGGATGTATGGATGTTTGTTACTCTTTCACGTAAAAACTAATGAACCGATTACAATGAAATTAAGCACACATATAGAGGGTAACTTGGATTAACACATAGAATAGGTTTTATCCCGGATTTCTCACGGGAACGGGAACTATGCGGGTTTTTCGTTGAAAACGCGGGCGAAGCCGCGGGCGGAAAGCTAGTTTTTAAAATAAAATAACAGTAATAACTAGGTTGATTTAGTAAATCAAGTTAAGATTATGAGGTAGATCATGTTTGCAAAATATAGTCAAACATAATATTTTAAATAATACGCCAAAACTTTTTTATTCTATTGCAATATTTATTAACTTAGAAACTTTCCTACGATTCAATTAACAATTTAAAAACACATTTTATTTATGTGCATTATTATGCCTTTATTCTATAGGTATATGATATGTTCGTTGCTCGGTGAAACAATGCAGAAATCTGTTTTAAATCTACTAACTAAATCAAAAAGCATATTCATGTTAAATAAAACAAGATTTATATAATTACGCAGACAAATTCGCGAAGACGTCTTTAGTAATCAATTTAGTATTCAGAAATCCAAAGCGCCATTTGTTGGATTACAGAGAACGATTTAATTTTGTACTCCATTCTATATTAATATACCTACGTGAATTCGTGTGATTAAGATGGGTTGTGAATGATTTACTGAAAACACTTGTATGACGTCTTATAATTGGATTTTATTGAGAATCTTTCATGAAACTTCTTAGGGGAATTTAAATATGGTTTGAATTGAAATTGCAATATAATGTTTGAATAATTTATTCTAACAATGGGAGCTTCGAGGATAGTAGGTATTAATTAGATGAACGCTACGAGATTAGCATTTAAAAAAAAAATTACTTATACTAAATCTTATTGCTATGTTGTAGATATTATATTATACTATATAGTTTTATATAGTAGTACATGATATAATATACACTTAACATATAACATAGATTAGATGAAAGAGATAATTAATTATTAACATAATAAAAAAATTGGTGAATAAATTGCCTTTAAATCCCGTTAAAAAGCTCCAAAAGTTCAGGCTGCAAGCTCCACCAGCAGACAACCATACATTCTATTAATAGTATTTTTTGAAGTATGTCCACATTTTGTTCAAAACTTAATTCAATAAACTAAAAGAAACCTATCTATCACACAGTTAACAATAGTTGAAAATCCGAAACATTGAGACATTACTCTTGCAAATGTCTTTCGAACCTTGTGACAGTATGACAGATTGCATTTCCACCACCTGACAATCGTACCTGCTGGATTATAATCTGGGGGAATTCCTTATTGGAAATGGTGTAGAATTAAATTAAATATTTTGTAGATCATGTCTCTTAACTCAATTGTTATCTATACTTAATAATATTATAAAGCTGAAGAGTTTGTTTGTTTGTTTGAACGCGCTAAACTCAGGAACTACTGAGCCGATTTGAAAAATTCTTTCGGTGTTAGATAGCCCATTTATCGAGGAAGGCTATAGGCTATATATCATCACGCTAAGACCAACAGGAGCCAAGCAATTCGGGTGAATCCGCGGGGAGCAGCTAGTAATTTATAAACATATTCTCGTAAAAATCAACCAGATTTTATGAGAATTAATGTCCGTCATCCCAGCTAAGGTCATCTTCAAGTACCTAATACGTTTACATGTTACAATATTTATATATACTGACCGAATATATTAACACTATGTAGTATAAAACAAAGTCGCTTTCTCTATCCCTATATCTAGAATGTTTAAATCTTTAAAACAACAACGGAATTTGATTCGATTTTTATAGATAGAGTGATTCTTGAGGAAGGTTTTAGTATATCATTTATTGGGTTTGGACAGAGCGGGCGAAGCCATGGGCGGGTCGCTAGTTTTGAATAAAATCTTTGATAAAACCTACCTGCGCTCCATATTATTATTATTAGATAAGTTTTGCTTTATTTTCCATTCAATGTGTATTCACTTCATTTAATTTCGCTTCATCAATAAACTACGATACAAAATAACACAAACTACTGCAGTCATTATGATATCTGTATAACTCTACAGCTTTTCTTAAGATTAAAACGATATTAATCTACTTTCCCTAATGCTGACTAAGTAATTAATAATCTGTATCCACGGTAATTTTTTGTTCAATATTCCCCCATTTAGTTGATTAAAACCTTATCCAGTAAGCAATCTAGTGCAATGGATTGGAATTATTCCTATTAGGTTAGCATTCAGTTAGCATTTCAGTGGTTTAAAATCATTGGATCGGATAGTTTGAAGTATTCTCAAACTTGATATGATAAATGATATATGTGGAACAAATTTTGGGTTAATAAAGAGAATCACCCAACCTTGAATCACGATCAAATGTCATTCGTTGTTTTGTTTTTTTTTATTCGACATAAATATTATTTCTAAATAATATACGCCATATTTTATATTTTAAGACAGGTTGGTGCAATTTTGTTGGGTTGGCGTTGAACAAATTAATTTTAACTAGTCACCTTATCTACACTAATATTAAAAAGAGGAAAACTTTGTTTGTTTGATTGTAATGAATAGGCTCAAAAAGTACTGGACCGATTTTGATGAAATTTGGCACGGATAATCTTTAGACCCTGAGAAAGAACATAGGCTATCTTTTATTGCGAAATATGTACCACGTGCGAAGCCGGGGCGGACCGCTAGTTGTCTATAAAGAATGTTCAATGTTCATCAGTCAGATAATTTCTTCTCAAAATTGACAAATAGAAATAGTATTAAAACAGCTATATACCGACCGTGTTAAAAAGCGAGTACTCCAACATTTTCCTTTTATCTCTGTACCTCCAATCTTTAGAATTTGAAACCGAATGTGTATATTTATTTGATGTAAGTGTATTCTCGGCGCGCGGCCACTGCATTGCCTCAAATTCAATTTTGTGCACTTCCATCGCATGTTTGTACACGCGGTAGTGAATAAAATATTCCCTCTTATTTATAAGGTGACCTAGAAGATGTGTGTCAAGTGAAATTCACAAAAAACGCGATAAATAAAATATCGATAAAAGTGTAAATGAATAACTAGAGGTAATTACGTATTATTGATGTAGCTCGCATAGCTCTCGCTTTGCCTCTTTACATCCATGTCTAGGAGACAAATAATGGCCTGTATTCCAAATCATAGGTATCTGGTACATTGTTATATTTACGAGTAGATATAATTTTAGATACTGCTTTCCGAATCGATGATAAATGTTAAAATTCAAAAAGAAGAAGTCTCATTGAATAAATAAGAGCTGTTTGATAGTTCTATTTTTCGTAAAATGCGAAATCGATTATACTAGCACACTTTAACTCCTAACGGGTTACCTTATTTTATGTAATTTTATACACAACAAGATCAAATATAGCTGGTCAAAGCTGATAGCTTTAAAATGATGCTAAGACGGTGTGCTTTTTATAACCCAATCTCATAAAATTACTGAACTGATATTTTCGAATTTTGCTTGGAAAAGAAAATTGCATTGTATTATTTATCGGAAATTGTCATCGAAACCATACGCTTTTGTCGGAATTTAGCGCAAAAGCTTGATCACAGCGGAATTTTATAGTAAATTTCAGTTGTCGACACTACGACTAATTAATCACTGTTTTTTCTAGAATAAAAGAGACAAATCTTTGTTGATTTCTGCATAATTTTTTTCCAATTCGAGTATAACTTAATAAAATGTGTTACCTACAGAAATTAGTATGGTTAATTTATGTTATTATAATGTAAGAAGATAGTATACTCTACATTTGATCATTTTCATTACGAATAGGAGCCAGGAGGTATGAGTGATGATGACTGATTACTTTACTCTTTTAAGAAAGAATGCAAGCATACAATAGGTACTTATTTTCTGTAATCTATAATCTACAGACTCAAAAGAAAAGTATAATGAATTTTTGGGTTTCTTGGAACCGAGAAAACAATAGAATAAATCCCTCTGTTACTCCAGTTTACTTAGCTAAAAGTGCAAGCTCATGCAAATTGAAGGTAAGGAAATTGCATGAATCAAAGCAAAACGAATCCGTAGAATAAACGAGAACGTTGAATAAATCAAATGTACTTTCATAGAAACGTCTGCGTCTGCGAAATATTAATGTACGTATTTATTTTTTCAAGAATATAATATTAACATTAAATCAATCAAATTTGCCAATGCGATAACAATGTCAATAATTTTTGAAATGAAAGAGATACTTTATAAATAAGATAATTTTAAAAGTAAAGGTGTTGTATTGAGTAACGAGGCAATAACACTATGACAAAAAAATCATCAATCTTCAATGAACCAATAATACTCGTGCTGTTCTTTTGTATTATTTATGAAGTAGGTATATAGAAAGTACCAGACAGGATAGTCTTTTTATTTATTTTACTATTCAATATCTTACTTTGTGAGAAAAAATATTAGACCTGCGCTAAGACGGGATATCTTTAAATATAAGATGGGCTCTACTTGTTACACCATGTATCTAAATCCCGATCCATAAGCCAATTCGCAGAATCATAAAACATTAGTTTACATCCTTTGCTACATTAAAGTTCTAACTATACGTAAAATAAACGCTAGTGTAAACTGCTATTTACGAACCTTTAATCCGATACGAAACTCTCCTCTCTGAAAACCGCAAACTCATTAAAACATTATAATTTAAAACCAGGATCCTTGCAGTGCAGCTTCGCAGAAACAACACAGCGTAATTCAAGTCACCATGTTATCTTGTCTAAAATGTTTTAATTAACTGGCAACACGACGTAAGTGGCCACCCGTGAGACCGGATAAGAAACAGTCTCGTTGGACCCGCTCCAAACCTGTTACAGCTTTATTGAGAAAATTTCATACGTTTCCAAGGAAATTCAAAGCTTCGCCTTAATAGTGCTACGCCACATTTGTCGTCCGTAGGTACTCTAATCCAAATGGTTACCAATTCTGAAACTTTTGAATATTCCCTGAATAAAGTATGCTGCATTGAAGGAACATGAAATATTTAAATGAGGTACGTATTTTGGGTCGGCTAAATTATTCAAATATTACAAGGATACATAAATGTAGCAAGGTTAACCAGTGTTTAAACATTTAAGTAAATCTTTCAGCTTTGTTGGATGTTTTGATGTTTTAATAAGAATTGATGTTCTAAGCGACTCGTTTAAAAGAGTCCCATTTGAGTTGGATAGTACTGGCAACAAAAGTAAGTAAGATTAAAGATCCCATTGGTAATTCAAGAGAGCGTCGTAACTCGATAAATGTTGCCGAATTGAAATTCGGTAAGCCTCGGTGGATGTTATCGGAAAAAGTAAATAACAACTTTTAATCCGGCTTTGAACTGCACTTCGCTACTTTATTGCCCAACTTCTGTGAATCTGAGGCCTTAAATATCAGTTACGGAGAATATTTTTGCTCAGTTTTTCTAGTAACGCATAACTAGGTTGACCTAGCTGGCTTGCGATTATATTGCTTTTGCATTTTTACTAGGTCGATCTGTTTATATATTTGATTAAACTTCTTTTAAAACTGACGAACCTTTAACCTATTTCTTCGCATATCATAGTTAACGCATACGCTAACGCATGATTGAAGAACCTTGGGCTTGATCACTTAGGTACTTGTCCATAAAGAAATCGATCAGTTAAACAGATGTATAGTGTATCCGCCCCTCTCTACAAAGCAGACGGGACTTCATTTTTTCTCAATGCTTTGTTTACCCATGACCAATTAAAACAACGTCGCGTAAATAAGAAAAATACCCTTTTATCTTCAAAGATGACACCAGCACTCCGTCGAGGATGATATTACGGAAAAGGTCCTGTCAGCGGCGTCGATCAAACCGTGGAATTGTGACAACATATTGAGGGGAATGGGGATATTCGTAACGTGATATATTAGAGAAATAACGCTATGGGATGAGCGGATAACTCTGTTTCGATCTCAATCAATCTCAACGTTGATTGAGTATTGGGGTGGGCAATTTTTGATAGGTGTGTGAGGTGACTACTAGGTTAGAGGATTAGGCATTTTATTTAGTTTTAATGTGTACTAGCAAACCGGACGAACTCCGGTCCGCCACCAGAGACACCTTTTCTTTGCTATAAACCTCACGGAGCCCGAGACCTTTCCAACGAATGCAAAGCCGTGGAAATCGGTTCGTGCGTTCTGGAGTTATAGCTTCAGGAAGGAAAACCCGACTTATTTTTATATAGTAGATTCTACAATAAAATAAATTACCTATGTTGTATTTTCATAGCCTTGCATGGTAGAATCAAGATGATGTTATCTTGTGATGGTGAAAGATACCTATTATTTATACTTATTCATTCGTTTCGTAAACTAGTATGAGTATTGTTCTAATGTACGTACAAGTGCATTCACAATATTTAAACTCCCCTATACCAGTTGTGTTCTCGAGACCTTTGTTTACTCGTGTTCACGTAATGTGATTTAGGTTAGGTTAGACAAATCTTATCTGAGTTCGCAAAACTCGTAATAAGCTTGCTTTCACATACCTAAGTCAAATTTAAAACAGAATAAATTAATGCTCTTCAACTGACAATTATACATTAACTAGCTGTGCCACGTGGTTTTACCCGCATTGCCCGGTCCTATTGGTCTTACTGTGATGATATCCTCGATAAATGGACTATCTAACACTGAAAGAACTTTTCAAATCGTAACAGTAGTTCCTGAGATTAGCGCGTTTAAACAAACTCTTCAGCTTTATAATATTAATTTAATATGTATTCTATTTACTCTCTTTTATCTTATTTTCATTGCCACCCGTGTATCCATTTAATATCAATCTTTATCCTTTACCTTGGGCAGCCTGGAAGAGATCGCTGATAAGCGATAAGGTTGCCTTATGTGCTGTGAATGTTTCCTTTTCTGTTAATATTATATGATTGTAAAATTTGTAATGGTACATAAAATTGTAAAATAAATAATAAATAAATATTAGTATAGAGTATAGATTACCAATAAATGATAATATTTGGTTATAATTATAACAACCGCCACACTAATTAAATTAACTCTAACTATTCTCAAGCATAAATAAACTAAACAATAAAATTTACCACCACACATGCAACGCTTCATAAATTTTACTGCGTTTTTATTCGATTGAAATGCTATAGAGATAAATTTAGCTCAGAGCTTAACTTACCTACGAAGTGCTGGCTAAGTGCTTGAGCCGGTGAAAATTTCATCTGCAAAGTGCGTCCATTACCAGACATTTAACTTCACCCGTTAAACTTTAAATTAAGGGGTCCATGCGAAAATCATAATGATAATGGTATGCGCTACGGCTGAGACATGGTTTTACACTAACAGAATGGTGTAGTGTCTTTATTAAATACTGAGAAATAAATATGGTATATTTTACATAAATGTATTTTTATGGTGAATTAATGACTCTACATTCCAAACTCCATTTAATTGATTTAGATGAAATATAATCTAGCATATTTTACTCATCCATCTACACTTCTACACTAATATTATAAAGAGGAAAACTTTGTTTGTTTGTTTGTTTGATTGTAATGAATAGGCTCATAAACTACTGGACCGATTTTAAAAATTCTTTCACCATTCGAAAGCTACATTATCCACGAGTAACATAGGCTAGGTTTTATCCCGGAAATCCCACGGGAACGGGAACTATGCGGGTTTTTCTTTGAAATCGCGGGCGAAGCCGCAGGCGGAAAGCTAGTACTTAATATTATAAATGCGAAACTAACTCTGTCTGTCTGTCTGTTACTCAATCACGCCTAAACTACTGAACCAATTTGCATGAAATTTGGTATGGAGATATTTTGATACCCGAGAAAAGACATAGGCTACCTTTTATTGCGAAATATGTACCACGAGCGAAGCCGGGGCGAACCACTAGTAGATAATAAATTACTTGAAGCAATACAATAATAATAATAATACAATATAATCCATCTTAATGTATAACGTTGAAGACTAGTTGTCGTAGAAACCAAAAAACTAAAACTAATATTGATAAGAAAAACAAAATCTTTCTGATTTACTATTTTAGCTTAATAAAAAGGTTTTCGATTTTAGTTTATTTAGTAGCTTGTTATAATCGCAAAAACTACTTATATGAAACTAAGTAAGCAATCCATGCATGTTTCAACAAATTTAGTGCTGTTTTTGCATTATTTTGTTTAGCTCTTTCATCCGTATCATGCGGAACTTTGAGTAATTCACTAGAACTTCTGAAAAGTTTTTACGTCTGTGTTCTATTGAGAGTACAAGTTGTTAACTCTTAATAGTTCTAAGCAGAGTTTGTACTAAATCCAGTACCCAATCTTAAAACTTCTTCTTTACATAGTGTATATATGTAATTTAGAAGTGCAGTTCTTTGTTAGGTTCTTGCTTACATATTTTAAAACTAGGTCATAATTTATATCAAACTAGCTTTCCGCCCGCGGCTTCGCCCGCATTTTCAGAGAAAACCCCGCATAGTTCCCTTTCCCGTGGGATTTCCGGGATAAAACCTATCCTATCTCTCAAGTTGGATCGAACTGCACATGGTGTGCGAATTTTATTATAATCGGTTAAGTGGTTTAGGAGTCCATTGAGGACAAACATTGTGACACGAGATTTATATATATTAAGATATATATAAAATAATATTGCCGGTATTTTTTATCACTCGGGCTTTTCTTTATTCAATTTTGATTATTATATAACATTATATTTCTCGTTTTATTACACAATGCAATAATATATAACTATAATATGATAATCTAGTTATCGCTCCGTGATGATATTTTTATCAAAATACTCTTGTCACATTTTATTACATAACTATCTCCGTGTCATACATTTAGTACCACGAATAAATCTAATAGTCCTCTAAACCTGAGTACGATCATTCAAATTTTATATGACGACTGTATAACTTTTATAAGCTTTCACAAGCTCATAAATCACGCTGTAACATAAGAGACAGTAAAACATGATACACGACAGTGATAACAACATAAAACGTTCAAATTAACATTCACAGGTGTTTACAATCATCAAAGGAAGACAAGATAATACACGCTGCTTAAGTTTGGCTTAGGCTTAATATATCTACATTAAATAGAGATATCTTTTTAACTTTATTAATAATCTATAATATTATGATGATGATGATGCTGAAATGACTATATCAACGAATATAAATTTAAAAATTACTTTTAACATTATTTGCTCAATGTTATTTAAGTGGCTAGGCTATATTTTATTTTCGCCTCAAGGCCCTAGATAATTTCATGTGTTTAATAACTAGTTTTCTATGTAGAAGGGCGACTGAATTATCGAATTTATGTAACAATGAGATACTACCATTTCCAATAAGCAGGTTTCTATAGAGACGGGACAACGAAAAACCCTCTCTCTTAAATCAAATTGTACCTAATGTTAGTAATTTGTTAATAGAATGGAATTCATTCTAAAATACAGTATTACTTTACTCTATGCTAAAATATTTATCTAAATATTACACGAGATAAACGTACGTAGGCATATTTGAACATGCATTTAATATGGAAATAATTTATTCATGTAGAGCTTTTTACGAAAATACTGTTTACTGTGTTATATTCAGCATTCTATTGGTACATGGTATTGGTACATTCGTAATTTTATTTTAATCTGTATTATTGGGATACCGTGAATTATACGTTTTACATATTATAACTTATTCTCACATTCAGAAATTTGAACCCTTAGAAGAATAATTATTAAAACTGGAGACTTTATTGCAGTTAACTTAACGATATTGATTTTATCTTAAATCCAACTTCTCAAAAGACGTAGAATGTTTGTATTGTAACATTGTACCTTCAAATAAACTTATTTTTCTTCGTTTGTATTCATTTCTGTATCGTACGAGTCATGTATAGTTTAATCACTGTTTAACATATTATGTGGCAGCGACATCAAACGGATGAAACAATTTGTATGTAGTTACTTGAATAAATAGTTTTGTTTGAAGTAATTCTTGTCTATGATAAGTTTCCCTTACTATTATTGATATACTGCTTAACTGTAATTTTGTTCTTCACAGGGAATATTCTGGTTAAGCTAGAGATTTTTATATAATTTTGAATTTTCAGCGTGTTCATATCTCTACTTATATTAAACTTTACGTTCAAAATGTAATAAAGCACCTCCACAAAATTCTTAAAAAGTGCAAACAATTTGTACACTCTACTTAAAACAATTTGCATACTAAAAGTCCATAGCATTAATCTTCCCGGAACAAAGTAGCAAACACTGACCACTGAGTTGCCCAAAATTTATAGTTTAAACTTAAAGCGAATGTTAATGACTGCGAGTTTCAGTGATATAGTAAGGAGGTGAGAGCGATTAATAGAATCTAGATGCAAGACCACATCGTACCTGGAACATTCTCGAACGGTTTTGGTAATCTATACTTATAATATTATAAAGCTGAAGAGTGTTTGTTTGAACGCGCTAATCTCATGAACTACTGGTCCGATTTGAGAAATTCTTTCGGTATTGGATAGCCCATTTATCGAGGAAGGCTATAGGTACCTAATAAGTAGTATTGCAATGCTTTTGAATACGAAGTTTTGATTGGTTTAAAGACTTAATAATTTGGATTTATCTCTTGCGCTATATTGGAGTTATAGTCGTAAGAATAAGTGCTTATGTAGACTTCAATGTATAAGATATGTAAGATATAACTGCAATCTTATGGTGTATTTGTTTATCATGTTATTATTATTTTAATTATGTACTCTATACCCTGTAACCACTCATACTTCTTTAATTTAAACTTTTTTAACTAGCAACGTCACAGCTACAATAGCAAATTAAATTGAATCAAGACTTTACTTTTACAAATATATAATGCAAAAAGTGGACAATTATAATATTAAATGGAAGCAATATTTTATTTTAATATAGTTATATAATGTAAAAATAGCTTGACCTACATAATATAATGTTTACCATAACAACATGGAAAGTATTAAATTTCAGGAATTTTGATGGTGTTGTTTTAGGTTATGGATATAGGATAATAGTACATTAAGTGGTTTATATAAATTTTCCTGTATTATATTATTATCTATCATATAAAGATTATTGCCCATATTGCATATCGCTTTTTTTGGCTACAATATAAATTTTATTGTATACATAGTTACAGATAAGTTATTAAGCTCTAAAAAGCATTCCAATGACGTACTTACTGATAATATGCAAGGTAAATATGCTTTGGTTTGATTTCTTCTATGTAAGGTTTTCCTCGTGTATTTTGTGTTACCTTTACAAACTTTTTTAGTTACCTTTTAAAACTATTATATTTCCATTGCAATAACTTACGTGCAAAAGTTGATTTGCCATTTCAGGAATAAGTAACTAATAATAAAACCAATTAAATAAGTGATAAGGCCGCCAAATACACTAAACTGCTCCTTGCTTTTATTTTTGTATGTTCTAGTATGTAAGTCTGTTTAGTTGTATTAAAGAGTAAAATAAATAAATAAATAAATAAATAAAATTTACATTATAATACTAGTTCAAGGAAAAAGCTATTTATGCCATAAAATCGCTCCGATGCCACGTAAAAGAAAGTCAAACATACTAATACAATTTCTTATTTATAATATTAATAAGTTGAAAATTCGTTAATACGATTAAAGTATTATACCATGTTTTTATTTAAATTACACTGCTAATTATAAAAAAAAACCAATACCACGCTATGATACCATTTTCAAAGCACATTTTTTACATCGTTAAAAATGATACAGACATCTCTAAGTATGCACGCATTAAAATATTCCGTCAATCAACGCAGCGTATTTTATTACGATGTGGCTTCGCTCCGTCTCTCTTAATTATTTTCTCCCATTTTGTCAAAGACAAAAAATATCTCCAACGCGTCTAAGCATCAGATTTTGTTATAAATTTAGCCACCCCCGATGTTCGGCGTCTCTCTATAATTAACGCCTGTCTTTTTTCATAGGGTATGCACATTTTTAGGATAAAGAACCCTATTAATCAGTCTTTCGACATTCCTTGCGTTTTATATATATATATTAAAGGACGACGAATGTCAACATCTACTTGAAATTCACAGACACACATTTAAATTCATTTAGTTTTTCTAAGTTTAAAGAGAGAAGATTGTTGATTTTTTTGGCAGCGAGGTTTTTTAATAAAAATATTTGCTCGGTCTGCATCTGGTAATGAATGAAGTTGATATTTTTTCTATTATATACCCAAGCTATTTTTTAAATTAATTTATTTATTTTATTTTATCTGAATAAATAGATATAAACATGATAGAGCGAAATCTAAATCTCTATGTTTGATAACTCACGTTAAACGGTCATTTCATTATTTCATTTCATTTCATATTCTTCCCCTAACTTCCCTTAATCCAGTATTTACATTTTCTTTTTAAATAACTCTTAATGATTCCAAGATTTCAGACGCAAAACATTTTCTACAAACAACAAATTGAAAGCTAACAATCCAATAAATACATTAAAACTTCCAAATCCTATTAGGTTAATCAAATTACCCATTAGATAATTTTAACAAAACACAATAAAAGCCGAAGCGAGCTAATAATTCAAAGCCGGGAAGCTTAGGAACACCTGGTGGTAATAACAGTCGCTAGATGTCGCTTTACCCACCTCCGATTATTGGTTGCGGTGAAATATCGTTCATACTTTCCTAGCCGGTCTGCTTTGGAAATATTATGTTTTGCGACTTGGCAGCTATTGTTTGTGTGTAAATTTTATAAAAGACTCCGTTATTATGTTAAGAATATTAATGTTAGAAAGGACTATGTTTTTATTTCCGATAAACTTTTATAAACGATGAAAAAAAAATGTATATTGTCTGCAACCAAAATTTTGTAATTTCTACAGGTCATGCTAAATACGAAATTTCTAACAATAACAGATTTACTGTAATATCACCCGTGCGAATTCACACATAGACCAATAAAATGAGTCCGCTCTTTCGTGCGCTTCATTTATGATGCGAGTGGTTCGTACCATTGCTGCTTTGGCAAGGACGTTGGTTCGTGCTGTGGGCACTATCAACAGTGGTGAGTGGTGCCGTCTCCACGCGAATCTGGTGGGAACTCAGAAACTCACACACTCAATTAACACATTAAAAATATAAATATTAGAAGATAGATAGCAATTAAATGTCATATTAATTATTTAACAATTCATTAAATATTGGATAAAATTAAACATTGTATTTTTCAACAAAAATATCTGAAAAACCAACCAACCAAGACTTGATCTCCGAAAATAATTCCCGGCAAATTATTTAAAATTCAGATAATTACTTTAACCGCTAGGGAAATACAAGCAACAGGTAAATTAAAAATAAACGCTGTAACTGTATATTCGAGTAATTGAAATCACGAGAGTTTTCAACATTTTTCCTATAAAAAACTTTTTAACATGATTACGACCACGCAAAAAGTTTTTGATAAATAGGTGATAGATGATGATAAATTGTTATCCTAAATCAGACTAAAGTCTGACTTTTTTTGGCAAATAAAATGTTCACATTTAATAAACGTAGAGAGAGAAATGTTCAACAAAGAGACAAGAGTAAATAAATAAATAAATATTTCAGGACAATTTTCACAACGGCACAATCTGATCCCATACTAAACTTTCGCTTGTGTTATGGAAACCAGATGGCTGATAAACATACATTTATAATTTTAAATAAATACTTATATAGTTAATTAACACCCAGACACATAGCAAACATCTATTTTCATCGCACAAATATTTGCCCTGGGTGGGAGTCTAACCCATAAAAAGTAAATTATAGCAATAGGTATAAGTTACTTACCAAAAGTTTATGTTACAAATATAGCATAAATTGTAAATGAAATAAATTCTATTGATTTTGGAGTAGAATAGGTATTCGTAGACAGACTAGGAAATTAGGCCAACGGCATCATTCTCATCGTACTTGTCTTGATGCCTACCATTTAAACGTAATGGAGAGAGCATTTGTTTCCTACGAAGGGTGTATTTGTAATGAAAACATTACAACTTATATTAACATGGCAGCTATCCATAAGATTAAAACAATACATATGCAAGTAGATTAAAAATGCCCTATTTTGAGTATATAATATTGAGCTTTAGGAGTAAGTGCAGAGTCCTTGAAAACACGTAAATCTTTAATAATAATTATTATATTACTTCAAGTCAATTTTTATAAAACATCATGTACTTACTTGTAAATTATTTAATTATAATCTAAAAACCTTTCCTCCATCGAAATTAAATGACGTATTTAACAATTGTCACGCAGCTACGTCACTCGAGGATCTTGGTTTCATTAGCATTATTACAAAGCAAGACGATAAATTGGAATCCGCGTACTCAACTTGATTAAAGTCCAATAGTAATCAAATTTTTTCTTCCATAAAATTCTTTTGGAGACTTATAGCTGCCACACCTCGTGAATCCCTCAATATTGCTTATTGAATGGGGATCATTATTCGCCCTCTGTTTTTGGTCAGATATTATTTCCGGCCATGCCACCGTGAATTATTATTTTATCGCGCTAATAAAATTAATAGCTGCCTCCGCCGCATTAGAGAAGAATTGATGGTATCTGTATCTCGTTTTCTTCCGAGTTTACGGCGTTTCTTATAATTTATATACAATTCTAAATAACAGTTGAGGGGATGCGTTAGTTTGCAAACTTTGTTCAGACAGTCCCTTTGTGAATAAAATATGAATTGAATATTTTATTTAGAGCAGAAAGCGGAATGGGTTCGTCATTATGGATACAACTTGATACCGTTTTTTATATTGTTTTAAGGAAGATTGACTTTCTAATATGTTAAGAAACAAGACAAGAAATAAGATTTAAAAAGTAATAATCCTTAGACCTTTTCACGTTTACGTCTCTCAAGTGCAGTACGTTTTCCTCGTGTGGTTATGGAACAAATGCATGTAATCTATTGTCGTGATCGATTTTCATACTAATGCATTTCAATCGATCTTTACAGGCAGATTTTATCAGGACTCAATGGAAGACCTATTTGTAACCTAGAACCCTTATATTTCTTGAGAAGTGATAAACGTAGCAGAAATATTCTGAAATATAAATAAAAATAATATCTATTATAAAATATCGACTGATACTTAGTAGTATTGGCTATCAAATTACTATACCCAATTATCGTAGTAGCAATGATCAAACTAAATGACTGCTTATAAAAAACCTTAAGACTTATAGGCACTATTACCATGAACAAGCAGTGCCTCGCGGTTTTACCCGCGTGGCTCTGCTCCTGTTGGTCTTAACTCCGGTTCTAACACTGAAAGAATTTTTCAAATCGGACCAGTATTTCCTGAGATTAGCGCGTTCAAACAAACAAACAAACTCTACAGCTTTATAATATTAGTATAGATTAAATTTATTTATTTTTGAGTAAAGTTCAAAAGTTGTTACTTCTATCAGTAACTAAATCAGACGATGCTCTGTATATTATCATACAACCGAACGTTTTAATGAGGTTTAAATTTAATTTAAAATGTTTTACTTTCATTATCATTTAATTGTGCTCCACAATGGAATCCTCTGCAACATCCGCAAATTCTCTTACAAAACCTCATGCCGCGATCACGTAGAATTGTTCCAATAACATGAGATTTGAATTCATGAGCCCAAAGGAATCGAGAGCGCGTAATAAAATCGGCTGCCTTATTACGTAACTTGCAAAGCGATAGCCATGATTGTACAATTGTTACTAAAAAACGTTGAATTTAAACGTTAACATTTTACTTTAAAATAGCGATAAACGTTGAATTCGCAAAACTCATCTAATAAAAAATTTAAGCGATAGAAAATCTCTTTCAAATTTTATACAAACACCGATTTGCAAAAAACAGTTATATCCGTTAAGATCATCAAAAACGCTTTTCTACGTACCCTTAATTTTACGTAATAATTGACCGCGGAATAGTCTGTACGTTAGGCTTCATTGAACTGTGCATGTGTATTTTGAACATAGCTTTATCAACGCGTCACGTTTACGGCTTATAAGAATTTGGAAATGTCTCAATTTAGAGCATGTTTTCATACGATGATTTAAAATTGTGCTCGTTTCCTGAATTCCGCCATGGTGATATTTTATAGCCTTTGTTAGCACTACGCGTTGTGTTTGTTCTATTAAGGGTATTACAATATTGTAAAGTGAAAAATAAAGGGAAAATATTAGACTTATTATTTAATAATAATCCCTTATTTATAGAGTAAATTAATTTAAAAGATGCTATAAACGAAACATAAGAAAAATTAATAACGCAACTGTGACATAATGTGTTATATGTGTGTAAATCACGTACGTACCTATATCATTTTTTCAATTAATAAATCGAAATTGTCGTTGTGAGAAAGAAAAATGAGTCCCGTGTCATATTACGACCTTAAGAAATTACGATAGTATCAGGCGTTTCATTTTATACAATACAAGAACTTATTGTGAAATTTTTGTAAGAAATTTTTTGTGAAAGTGAAAGACCGAGGATTCTGTATGGAATTTTTTATTCATTTCCAATATTTAAAAAGTTTAAAATTTTCGACTTTTGAACGTATCAATGAATTTGTTCAAAGTAAATAAACTTATATTAACGTTTTTTCTTTTTTAGGACACTTATGCAAAAGATTTTTTTTTAATGTACAATAGGGGAGCGCTTGGCCACACTCTCGCCTGATGGTAAGCTGAGATGTGGCCTAAGATGGAGCGCGCGATTATATTACTACATAATATCTAAGACAAAGTTTTTACAAATCTTACAAAAAATCAGTCTTTCTTAATATAAGAATGCTTATACGAATCGAATATGCTACAGCCTCCATTTACTAGAGCCTAGAATTGTACCAATAAAATCTTTATGAAAACGATGCAGGTGTTGGTACTGATATTGAATATTTTGCTAACATACTGCATTGATAGGCAATATTCGTTGATATTTGATGATTGCTAAACCAAATGTATACGTCGAAAAGTGATATCGCAATGATATTGGAAGCGTTTGATTGGCGTGGGCTTTTCTACCTTGGTAATAATATTATAACCAGTGAACCATAGTTTCTGGGTTGTTCACGATACCTATATTTTATTTTAGTTTTCTACTATACAAACAAATTGGTTGTCTGTAAAGTCGGTTTACTGACGTGTAGTAGAACGTGACAACGTCCGATTGTGCTTCTTTGTCGCTCGTTCCGCGCTCTCGCTTGCACTTCAAGCCTTACATGGAACGCCTCAGAGGGAGGTAACGCCGCATGAGTCATGTTTTTTCGTGCGTGCATCCGGCTCTATCGAATTATAAGACGTTGTCACGTCAAAAATAAAACATACGAGAGACTCAAAATGTTAAAAGATTTTTTTTATAGGTATGTTCATAAGGAGCATTTACAATTATTCAATCATTCGTTTGTGATTTGTTAAGATAAGTACCAATTTAAAAGTGTAAGATAAGGTATTTTCAAATAAAACTTCATACAAATTCACGAAAGAACAACAACATCCCTCAATGTATTAATCAAAGGCCGGGTCCTTTACACCATTAGGAAGAGAAGCCGCGCAATATTTTATAGTTTAACAAGAATTTAGTGGCGTGAAGCGTGATACAAAACAATTTGTCTTGCACGTCTACCTGCTCCTTGCTTAATTCAATTAGTACTAAGTATTGTGTAAGCTGCGGGGAAACGTAATTTTTCATGGATTATCCTGTAGGAGCGTCAAATCATTTAGCACACAAGTGATAGGGAAAATCGCGTCTATGAAAACTTCTAAACATATTCTTATTTAGAAATTAAAGACCTTAACGGATTGTAGCGCGATTTGTTCAATATATAAGTATCTCGACGTTTCGCACACTTTGCAGCGAGCGTGGTCACGGGATATATGAATAAATAGCGTTTAAAATCTTCAATTTCTAAATGTATAATACTCACGTAAAATCTTAGTAGATTTACTCTTAAATTACTCCTGCTTTAATTTACTCCTGTTTGCAGTAGTTACCTATTATTTAGTGGCAGTCTCTTCAAAATCGTTCCAGCTATTTCGCAAACTAGTCGTAACAAGAATAAAACAAGTCCTGAAAATCTCTTACCATCACTACATAGTATAAAACAAAGTCGATTTCCCTGTCCCTATGTCCCTATGTCCTTATGTCCCTATGTCCCTTTGTACGCTTAAATCTTTGAAACTACGCAACGGATTTTGATGCGGTTTTTTTTAATAGATAGAGTGATTCAAGAGGAAGGTTTATATGTATAATAACATCCATTAAATAGGGGAGAAGTACTGTTATTTTTGAGGTTTCTAAAGTGATGTCGTAAAAAATTACATTTTTTCCGCTTACATTGCAATCGCAGGCTGAACCCTACGAGTTTTATCAAAATAATGTACTAAGTATTATACACATTGAAAAGGTCTATAGAAAAGTCCGCGATGGTATATGTCTATCTCTTATGGATAACCCACAATAACATTTTTTTACTAGTGTAAATACTACATTCTAATTTTTTAACCTTTAAAACATTATTTATCTGTGTGTGTATGTGTGTGTATAATAATGTTTAAATAAAACATACAGAAACACTCAAAAAACAGAATTCTCTCTTTGACGCAGTTCAGTAAAAATAGCTATATTAAGCTGCTACGTAAATTCGAGTTGACGTGTCGAAGTTTGGTCGATAGATTTATCTCACAAAACACGTCTCAAAGAACTGTGCCTGTAATCTGTATTGACTAGCGTGATTGATGTTATATATACACGGTAACGTGTAAATTTTTAAGTACGTTTTATATGAAAGGTCTAATACAGGTTACAAAATATATTGTATCTCAGTATCGAATTTTATATTTTCTCGATTGGTTGTTTTTGCGTTAAAGATTAACACACATGTTATCTATAAAAAATGCATGAACATATTATTATTAGAGGTTTTGCTTATACTTTAAAGATATCCAATTTTGTTATTCACGATCGAAGTCCTTATCCCACAAAAAAGTCTTTGTATGTGTCTTGTATATCTCATATTTAAATAGAGTACACATAAAGCATCGAAACTTTCCTACCGTTAGGCTAGGCACAGCCTAAGCGGATTTAGAAATGGCTTTAGCTTATCCAAATCCTTTAAAACACTATTATTTTGGAACTAACTCGAAGCTTTGTAGACTTTTCTAATGGATGTTGTCGTTAACTGTTATAGTTTTTATGAGAAACTACATGCAGCTTTATGCTTGTTCGTAACAACGTGTTAGCATAGAACTATTTTAATATTATGGGCTTAAATCTTCTAATGTTGGTATTAGATTTCCACGGATTTGCTTGTGTTCACTTTAAAACAATTACCAACCGATTCTACGTAGTCTCTCCACAACAAGAGTTGTCTTTATCCGTCTATGTCTATTTTAAACTTCATTTTATGCTAAACTTCATGAAAACTGGGTCCCTTTTGGTAAACATTTTTATATACAAACATAAGGAAATATAGGTACAACTTAGTATTATACAAATGTAAGCTTTGTGACATTTGCATATGGGTTATTTTGACTTGACAAATTCTAAGGTCTAATTGGACTTAATTGGACGCACGTGTCCACGTGTTTTGTAATTTGCGAGAATACGTGAAGGTCAATGTATCTTAGGTGACATTAAAATTTAGTACCGACATGTTCATACATTTTTACGATGTTGACAACAACTTATTCAGACGAACAAGACTACATATTTCTGTTGGGAAGTTGTATAACATCGTTAATTATTTTTGTTTATAGCCGGTTTTC